>NC_090942.1:220817246-221532246 GCF_040807025.1 Struthio camelus
AAAGTCTTAAATTATTCAGTATTTACAAGAAAGGGAACCCAAACAGTGCACTTATATTTTGCTTTTTATAATACCATGATTACAGATGAGCCCTGAGAAGACCAATAACATTTGTTTTCTCCCCTGCCTCTTCTTTCTTTCCATCAAAACATATAGCACAATGAATCACTTAGAGATGCAAAGCTGAATGCATATTATTCAGTATCACCCCAGGAGAGAATAATGTGTGTCAGCTCCAGGTAAAAATGGCGCTTGCAGAGCTCAGCTAGGCAATGTTTGTGAATGAATCACAAGATTTCAAAATCACAGCTTTACAATTCTTTCTCCCAGGAAGGGAAAACATCTCTTGGAGCATCAGCCTCAGTTTCTGTAAATGCAGGCGATCGCGAGATCTACCCCTGTTCGCTAATGAGCTACACAAATCCCTCTCACCTGCAGCAGTATGTGCATTTCTGGTTTTAGGAAACAGAAGTTAAACCAGAGCAGGGGCAGAGAGGGCTACCAGGGCCATCAGAGGACTGGAAAGTTGTTTTATGGGGAAAAAAGATTTGGTCTGATTTTGGTCAAACTGAAGGCTGGGAGAGAACGTGTTTGCTCTCTATAGGCACGTCGGCGAAATGGCGAGAAGGGGAAAGGATGATTTTAGCTAAAAGCCAGTTTTGGCACAAGGACAGCTAGCTATGGAGAAGCCACAAATAAATTGAGAGAGAACAGACATGAACATATCAAGGACATTTCCTGTCCGTGCAGGACTTGCTCTGTGGGATTTAAAGCTGAAACAGTACTGGGTGTTGATACAAGGTCTGGATCAACCAGCTCACCAGACTGCAGCACACCTTGGTTCTCTGCCACTTTCCCCTTGCTTTCCCACACCCCTAGCTGTTTTATACTCATTATATCATGCTGCAAACCCAGAAGGGACTCTAATCCCATTTGCCATGTGTCAGGAGAGGCCCTTCTCTTCATCAGGGGACCTGTGCATCACTAGAAATGAGCAAAGGAATGCAGCCTCCCCCTTCAGAGGAAACCCTTAGAAGATCACCGACTGGGAAGGTTGAAGAAGAGATTCCCAAAGAAAACATCAGCTATTTTGTGTATTTCTTAATACTGTTCTTCAACCGTATCTAAACTATTACTAATAGTTTACGGTAAACTATTACCATAAACTACACTCTCAGTCAAAATGGGACTCCAGACATGTTCAAACACCTAAATATCAATATAGGCAAAGGAATCCTTGCAGAGGCCTTCATGGCATTGTCATTTCTCTGCTTTGCACGTTTAAGGCTCAGTCCTATGTCTTATGCTCAAAGCAATAGCAGAGAGCGATGCAGACTCTACAGAAAGGACTTCTCCAGGGGAAGCACGAGGTCTCCTATTGCCCTCCGGGAGCCAACTGCCAGGAGCGCTGAGCTGTGGTTTCTGGCCAAGGCTTTGGTCCTGAAGAGCTTAAGTCTAGTTGAAGACAACTTCCTCTATGTATGTTTTGTGCTGATGTCAAACTAAATAATGGTTTTGTAGCTGCAGGCATTTCCACAGTAGCTGATCCCTCCAGGCCTTCATTTCTGCCTGGCTTTTGGTTTTGTTTATCTGGATAGCTTAGGTCACTGCTGTTTCTTTTCAAACCTAATTCTGCTCCCTTTCCTTGTTCAGGAGCAGGTTGAGAGGCCACTAGAACTGGGAGAAACACTTAACAACAAGAACTGTCTTCACATGGTCTGGACATCGTCAGGAGACCAGAGCAACACAGGTGCAATCTTCTGCCACGTCTAGCTGAGAGACTGAATTTCAGAGGACGAATGAGTTCGGTCTTGTATGAAAGTCCCTGATTTCTGTGAGCTTGTTTTATTCTTCAGCAGATAAATGTTTTTGGTTTCCCTTGGTATGGCCCAGCAGCAGGAAATTTGCAGCACTGGGACGCCCTAGCTTTTAAGGGCAGGTTACACTGGGGTTGCCTACATGAATAAGAAGATGGAATTGGCAAAAACAGCCACGCGGCAAGCAGCAGACTTTTGCTGTTTGCCATCGGTACAGCTGTGGCCTCGGCAAAACCCTCTCCCTGGAGCAGCGATGCACCGCTCCACACACAACACAGCGAGGCCGTGTGCTTATCTGCGGTACAGGCCACCACACCCTGCTGGCCTCGATTCCAGCTCTAAAAACGTCCGTCCCTGCTTAAAATGAAAGGCAGAGCGTGCGGGAAAGAGCTGCTGCTGCGCTGTGGAGCCAGATGAATTTGTCGGGCTGCCAAGCCAGGAATTTAGGAAGCCCTCCTTTTTCTTCTTCCCTTTCTTTGTGCGTTGCAATGAACTTGCCATGAGTAATTTGCTAGTGACTAAAGCTGATAAGTTTGGCTCCCTGCAGGCCCTGCTGAGGAACAATATTGCCTTTTCTTCTAATTTACTGAGTGGAAGGTGCAGGGAAAAAAAAAAAACAAGCAGGAGCCCAGGGCAGTTTCTCCTCCTTGCTCAGGGCCATGCGCTCGGACCACTTGGCTGCCCCAGAGCCAAGTCTTTAAGGAAGATCCCATCAGGAAATGTGTTGATGGGAGAGTGGTGCAATGCTACAAGTTTGTCAGAGAGTCCTCAGTTTATTTAAACAACAGGAAATCCAAACTGTAGGAGCCAAAAGCTCCTCGCTGTCCCAGGTGATGATTTGCTCTTCTGGTTGATCTTGTTGGAGAAAGGTTTCAGGGGAACGGGGATGGGAGGGAAGGACGATGAACATGTTTTGCACATTCAGGAATGAAAAAAAAAGAAAAGCCAGAGGAAAAGATCTTTGGAAAGTCATACCGATCACTATAGCTAGTTAGGCAGCCTCAGGAGCAGCACAGATGCATTTCTAAAATCTTTCAGCAAAAGCTAAAGGGGGAAACACTGATATATGGCTGCTATTTGCAATTAAGCACCACCATAAACAGCAACTCTCTGGACCGCAGAGAGCAAAGTGGATCAAATGTGACTCAGACTGGACCCTTAGATAGGGTAAACTGGCATGAAGTGGCCTCAAAAAAAGGGAAAGAAATGACCTTAAAAAGAGCCTGTAACGGCAAACAGCCAGGCAGCCTCCTGCATTTCAGTGTAGAGGTTCTTTGCTCACTTTACCCATGCTTCAGACAGACATTTGTAATAAGCACTCAATTCTACGCAAACTTATTTGCTTGTTATTTGCCAGCAAAAAGCTGCTGAGAGTCTGAAACTGCAGGGAGATTTCAGTCTCAGAAATACCAAGAATAGCAAGAAATGGAAGAGCTTTTTGAAAATTGCAAGTCTTGTTGGAGGACTAGAGTTTTTCCTGTTTAATAAGAGGAAGATTTAATCCAAATTAATGTACCGAATGTTGTTGATTAACTTCTGAGGAGTTGACTCGGGGATTCCTTATATGCTTCTGACACCCAGCCCTTACAAACTGAGACTTCTGCATGGAAATCAACTGAACAAGTATCAGCTCTGAAGAGCACTGTAAAAGCCTGAATGTGCACGCTGGAGACAAATCCCAGACTAGATCCTTGGGACGAGCTAATTATTGCCAATGCAGAAGGATTGGATGGAATAAAGCGCCTTGGTGACCTACTGGAGCTATTACTGCCTTTGGCTGTTTACTTGTCCCCTCTGCTGTAAGCTACTGCTACGATAGCAGAGGTGGCAGGGGAAAGTATTTATGTGCCTGTACCTCAGCTCTCAGTTCATGGTCGGGTCTGCCTAAATGCCAAGCACCTAATTTAGTCGGGCTGCCCTTTTCTGTAGACAAAGCAAAGAGACATCTCCATGAAGGAGATTCATCCTGTCCTAAGACAGATGGGAAGGAAATGACTTCAGAAACATCCTGCCTCCATGTGTGGACAAGACACCTGGTTCTAGGACAACTAGGAAGATGATCTATTTGCTTAAAGCTCTGAGGAGGGCACATTTAGACTAATACAGCAGACTGTGAACTAGTGACTGAACCGCCAAGGGGGTAACCTGCAGTGGAGAGACATTACAGGCAGCCTAGAGTGACAACATCCTAAACTATTGTAGCCAGAATTATTAGAGAGTATTTCTTAGAGCCCCAGCTGCTATTCTGAACTTTCAATCAGCATTTGATTTCCACATCCATTTTCCCTTGCATCACAAACTTCATTGGTCAGAGTCTATGACATGGGGCCAATGCCTCTCAGTCTTGGAAGGATTTCCTTATCTAGCCTAGCGAAGAACAGTCTGTTTTTGGTGGGCCGCAGATTCCTGATAGGTCCATGTGGTGCTGTCAAAAGCATTTCAGTTGCTCCATGAGCTTGTCGGCATTCCTACCCTGCCCAAAGCTATGCTCAGCTCTTCTTTAAACCGGGACAAAGTACCTCCATGTGGCTTCAGCGATTCAACACATTCTGCCTGGTTGCAGCCAAAAGCAGAAGATTTGCCAAGTCAGACGCTGAGCTGAATCAAAACTGTTGCGTGGATTCACTTCACCACCTCCATGCCTGACCGTCCAGACACATTTGAGTCCCAGCCCGCACCTCCAACGCAGGACGCATGGAAGCGCTATCAGCCCTCCCCAAGTTAGAGGTAGCAACGAGGTGACTCAGAGGCAGAGAGAGAAAGAGCAATGTTACGCCTAGAAGCTGGCAAAACACTGCAAGATCAAGCCCTAAATCAATACCCCAGACTTTCCATACGACTTAACTTCTCTGTTCTTTTTAAATAGGCAAAATGGCTCAATTTTACACAGCCATAGCAGCATTGTTACTGGAAATCAACAAATCAGTTCTAGATTACGCCATCCTTCAGGCAGGGAAACGCTGTTTTATTCTTCTGTATATCCAGGACTCACATGCAGCTCCTGGGCCATCCCAGATGAGAAAATAGAAGCAGAACATTGCACGAGGTTAATCTGGGCTGCACAAACAGAGCAATGATTTCCTCTAAGCCAATCAAGGATTAAGGCTAATGAGTATCTCTGTATCTTGTAATAGTCCTTTTAGAGAAATAGAATAGGATAAAAATAGCCTGACTTGACCCTTCCCCCAAAAAAGACTTTTATTAGTCATTGAGGTGACATGGTAAAATTCGAAACACTAAAAGAGAGGAACGCTTATCTTACCTGTCGTAGAATGACCATGGTTCCTATATAAACACATCAGCAATCACCAGGAATGGACCTAAAACAAAAAACAAGTTGGCAATTAATGGACCAATACCGTGACTCACAGACCCTACCTCAAGGACAGTCCCAACCCTAAAGGGATAGATTCAATCCCTAGATGTGGAGGGAAGCTAGGAGCACTTAAGTAACAGATGCAACCCCCAATGCTTTCGTAATATTAATTCCAGACAGTGAGAGATAATCCTCTAATACATCCAGATTAATACCTGCACAGTGATGAATGAGACAGGTGCTGGAAGTTGTTTTCACAAGTAATATTTTGTAAACTGAGCCTTATAAAATTATCCAAAGATTAATGTAGCAAAGAGACTGATGCTGACTTATTATCTGTATCGCCAGATCCCATGGTACAACCTAATGCACATGAAGAAGGGCTGACCTGTCCTCATAGTTCACAAGACTGCACGGATTGATAATCTTTCTATCAAAACTGCTTTCAGGAGGGGAAGGAAAAGATCAACCTCTCCACATTTTGAAATGGAAAATACTTTCTTCTTCTCAAAGTATCTGTCTTCCTTATAAAAATAGTATTTGATAATAATAATAAAAAAAAAAAAATTAAAGTATGTGTATCTAGAAAAGTATACCTAGAAAGGTACATTGAAATGGTATAAGAAAGACTCTTGTATATGATTATAGGCCTGATAAGGCATTTCTTAAAGCTGAAGGAAGGTCCCATTGGCATCAGTGGTGCAGACAAGTGCCTATGTGTTGTACTGCAAATTTCCAAGCAATTCAGAATGAGTGATGCTCAGATATAGGTTATATCCGTGTTACATGCTGCAGTCCTGTGAAACTATCCTTGGGGCTGACAGAGCCAAAGCACAACTAGTAGCTGAGTTAGACTGAGTATTTCTACACTCTGATCCTGCTCGTTGTGTTAATCTATCTTTGTGAGATTTACAGCTATATTTCATATGGGAAAGTCCCATGCTGCTCAAGGGATTGTGCTTGCTGGTGCGCGGTATCACTTTATGATGCTGCCAACATTAAATGGGATTTGTTCGTAGGAGGAAAAAAATACTTTCAAAGAACTGAATTTCTGCAGCTCTTAATCTCCAAGTCATTCTTATATGTGTGACCACATAGCCATCAGTCATTGTTAAATTCACGATGCAGAACATTTTGTATTATAGTAAAGAATCTCGTGACTTAAAAAAAACAGGTAAAAAGGCCTACTTTCTTAGAACTACATCTCCCATGAGACGCTGGGGATGTGAAGGCTAACGAAAGATAATCTTGCAGGACACAAGACATTTCCCTTCCTGATGACAAATCAGTCCAGACCAGTCATACACAAAATTAAATACTTCGCTTCACTTTTCAGACAGTTGTTTTTTTTTTTGTTTGGTTCCCCCCCTCAAAAGACAACATTTCTTAGGGGGGCTGGGGAGAACGGTAATGTCTTTTCACCTCCCTCAGCCACCTCTAGGTGAGACATCCCAAGGAGGCACACAACAGAGGAAAGACTCAGGCTTACAAAAACGTCAGTGTTTATCTCCTGTGTCAGCATCCCAACACACTTTTCTCAGGGCATGGAAATTAAACCCCCTGCACCGCAGGCAGCAACTGCTCTCACCCCAGTCAGTAAACTAGGACTTAGCTATGTCTTTCGTGCTGACATCGCTGGCTGACTTTTCTAGCGCTTCCCAGCTACTGCGGGAAACACAGATGTTCCCATTTGAGCTAGCAGAGCTTAAATTTGAGGGAGGAGCAATCAGCCAGGGTCCAGCTCCGTGCTACCTCCAAACAAGGCTGTGTGGGGCAGAAAAGGCAGCTGTCTGGGTGTGAGCCCTGGGTACCTAACACCACACCATGTTGGTGATGTAGATACATCTGTCAGATGAAAGCCATCTGAGAATCCTTCCCCCTCCTAGCCAGAGTCGAGGCACTTATTTTGAGAAACCAAGCCATGAAGTTAGGCAAGCCAAAACTGTAAGACACCCTTCGGACCTGGGTTTCCTCCCCTTCTCTGCCTGTTGTGCACCAGTGCTGCCCATTCCAATTTCCTTCCAGAAAGGCAAGGCACTGGTTCTCCATACTTGTGCTTGCAGTTTGTCCTGGTAGCTGAAGACCCCAGGGCAAAGAAGCCCCTGCCTGTTAACTACCCTTGCAGAGCATCTTTCAGCTCGATAGCTTTCACCCGTTCTACAAGCTGGCATATGAGCAATGCCTTCATCATCGAAAGACGCCACCAAACAGGCAGCACACAACCCTACCAACCCTCATGCTTCCCTGAACCTGGGACCAAGCAAGGAAGGATTTATTCCCACATGTGGCATGCAAATAGATTGCAAAGACTCAGCAGCATTTCACGTCATTCCCCTTTTCCTTGTCATGCCACCTGCAACATATCTACGTTCTTACTAGGCACATGTTTGAGGGCAGATAGCTACCCCACTGAAAGTGGTAGGAGTTTGCCATCTTAGTGCCTTGAAGACCTGCCCTGTGGTGCCTTCATCACATCATGGAAACCATCCAGCTGATGAAACTAACTACATGATCTCTTTGCACTACCCATCTTTCCTCTCCCTGGAGAAGGTGTCCTAAAAGCAGCAAATGCATCACTGTTCTTCAGAAAACCACACCAGGCAAGTTAGACAACTTTTGGTCACTGATCGCATTTAAGGAATTAAGTTCGTTTTCTCAAGAAGATAGACGACCGGTGGAAAATCATCCCTCGTCTAATATCTGAAAGGCTGTTAGGCAGTTCCTAATTGTCAGTATGAATTTTCTCTGTAGCATATTGAATTATTCCACTTCCCCTTAAATCACATGGGTTGAAAATAACCTCCTAATGCTCCCAGCAGTGAACCCTGAGACAGACTGCCTAGGGGTGCTGAGGAGTCATATCCACTGGGAATAGTGAAATCCCCTCTTGGCTCAGAGGAGGTGCCAGGTGGGTTGTTGTTGAGAGGTCCATCTCACATCCGTTATATGATGATTGCGGGGGCAGTGTTGAACACAGGGTAGGGTAGCTGATTGGCTGTACAAGTTCCTTGGTTGAGGGATATCTGCTAGGGACAAATCATATTGTAGCTCCTTGCCTCAGTTTCCCTCTCCATGAAACAGGAATCTCACCCAGTAGGTGAGCTCCTAAGTATTCCAGTCATTATCGCTTTCCACATTAATCAGCCAAGTGGCCTCTTTTGCCCCACTGGGTCTCTGCATTGCAAAAACCACGTGTAGGGAATCTCTTTTGCAGAGGCTGGGCTAGAGCCAGAGGTTCAGGTCTCAGAACCGCTGCTTTGGCCTTTCATCCTCCTGCTGCTGGAACAAAGCACAGCTCCCCTGGCCCCCAGCATTCAGATTACACTGTGCACAGGGGTCCTGCTTAGCATGACTCCTGGGGACGCTGACTAGGTGATGTGCCAGGTTTCAAACGGTATTTAGATACGCAGTTTTGCTTTAGATAGGACTTTGGTACCCAGAGCTGGTTGCTTTTTTATACCCCTTGGTCTAGCCTTCAGCCCAAGCTCTTGTTCAGTGCTCTGTCAGTCCCCTTGCGATGCTGTTGCAAGGGCTGCCATATATAACCGGCAGCCTGCTTTCCCCGCAGCTTGCTCAGCAGGGAAATCCCAAATGAGGAGGGCAGGGAATGTAGCTAACTGTCCTCCCTGCTCTTCTTCCCACAGGGATCAGTAAGAAGGATTGGGATTGTCTGAGCACCAGGGAGACCAGCTGCCTGCTAATTCATGGGGGCCCTGATGAAACAAACCAGCCATCTGGACCCTACTGTCCTTGATCCTCAGTCCCACAGCCAGCAGAGCAGTGGGAGGTTTGTTATAGACAACCTAGCGCTGACCATGCAAGGCCTAGCTTTGCCATGTGCATCTACTTTGGGATATAATCAGGCAGTCAGGGGTGATACTGGTTTGCAAGTGGACTGGTGCACTGCAATGTGGCAGGAAGGCAGAGAAGAAGGCAAGCAGATGTTCACTGTGAAGTGCCAGCAGCTATACAAAACGTTTGCTAGTAATGTTGGCAATTCCAGACACAAAGTGTGAAAACACTGGATTTGGAAGTATCTCAGCATCCCACCACACCTGGGAGCCAGGGAATGCAACAGGACTAGGGCATGCTGGCAGGATGGTGCTGGGTGGTTCATTCTGGCCCCTATGAGACCTAGGTCCTTCTCTGCCTCCCCAGGCTGGGTGACAAATATCCTTCTCCAGCACAATGGCGGTTTCATGCTTCTTTGGTGACAGAGCTGGTTTCTGAAGTCCCTGTGCTTACCCACCAACCACTCATTCCCACCCCTGTCTCCTATGTGAGGGTGTGCAAGTGCTTGTGACATGTGAAATGATCCAGGCTAAACAAAAAGTACCACGCCCCCCTCCCAAATCACTCACACATAAAACAAGAGCACAAAGGCATCCTTCTGGGAAGCCTGTTGCTTGTAAACCTGGTTCATTTTGCAGCCCTCTGAGCATCACAAGCCAAGCATCATCCGGACTGAGCTGTCACAGCTGAAGGGACCTGTGGGGTGGGCCGAATGGGCTAAAAGCCCTTTTAAACTAGATCTGGAGGCAGAGACGTGTGGTGTGAAACTGCATGCTAGCTCCTCACTGATCTGTGACTGCAAACAGTGGCCTCCAGAGGCCAAGGGGTGCTTCAATAGGTGGTCTCCACTATAGTGACTTCCTCCATGGCTTCCTTACTGGTTCTGAAGAGGTCCCAGATACAAGGGCAAAGGGAACCCAACAGAGAACAGGAGAAATCCTGAGGCACCTGGATGAACGAAGCTATTGCCATGCAGTTACAAAGAAGGTGGTTGCTATTCCAATCTGTTTAACTGGCATTTCTGTGCTCCCTGTTGGCACTTCAGGACTGGTTTCCCACCACATGACCAGCCATACTGCTTGGGGGGATTGGTCTGTTGCCCTAATCCTCCACAGCACGTGCTAATGAAGCACCGGTTAGAAGAAATTCAGATATTTCATTCTAAGTGCAAATTCTGTTCTTTTTTCCTGAAGCTCCATGTCTCCCATGATTTACCTGTCTGCAAATGCAGTGAAAAAACAAATAATTAATGTAAGGGAGATGTGCACTGACATTCAGTGGCAGCCTGTCTCCTGCTCACTCACCTTCATGTAAAGCCTGTCTTTCGGGGAACATCCTAGGCACTTAGCAGCATGCAATGACAAAGAGAAATGACTGTTCGCTCACTGCCTTAGACCTACTTCACTTTACTGACAGAAGTGTAATGTACCACATTAGCTCAACAAAGAGATTGAACACATCGATGCTCTCTGCATGTTGCTACTTTCACCTTCTGCCCTCCAGCAAGGGGTCTGAGAAGGATTAAAGATTTTGCAATGTGTCTTGCTGTTCATCTGAGAAATGATGAATGAAAAGAAGGTCAGACCTACATCCAAGTGCCTTTGACCTTACTGAAAGATTTTCACTGAACTAAACGCTCAGACTCTCACAGGAAAAGCTTCAGACCACCTGTCACGGTTTTTGAGCCCATCTTGGATGAACCGTAGGTGCTTCTAATCTCCTGCCATCCAGTACTGCTGGGGACACCCCCTTCTCCTTGGGCTTTAGCCCTCGATCTTGCTTTCTGCATAGAAGACCAGTCCTCCCATCCACTCAAGTGCACACACAAAACTATGTGAAGGCTGGCTGTCCAGGACCTGCTGAAGAGTGTGTAATTTGGGTTCAAACCCACCTCAGCTGAGGAAAGCCTAGGATTTGGCTCTCCCTAGATGAGCCTTTAGGTACTGGGCTGTTGCTTCAAACATGAGCATCGCCCCTGCCTGGGCTTTGAACTGAAACGTCTATGACGTAATCCACTTAGACCTTCCTCTCCCGTAGCACAGTTATCTTCATGCTCAGAGGGACTCACAGCAAGAGGAGATAACCAGTTTTTACTCCTCCAGTGCAGATTCCGTGGATAGCAAAACTCCGTCTTTTGGTTTTTTTCTCTCTCATCTTGTTTAATGGGTGAAAAGGTGCACTTCCGTTAAAGGCTACAGTTTTACCCTTAACTGCGGTGGCAACAGGAATTCGCCCAGCGTATTTGCTGATCTTTCCACACACAGGATGGAATTCCCTGCATTTTTGCAAGTGAGTAAACAACGAGAGTTAAAACTTGTCTCGTGACGGAGGTGTGGGTACAAGGTGAACACCACCTGGCCAGTAAGCTACCTATCACCTTGCTGAGAAAGTCCTCTTGTTTATGTCTTAATTGCTGCCTCCACATGAATAGATCAGCTTGAGGTCATGCTGACAGGTTGCATGAGGAATGTGAGGAAATCATTGCCTCAGCAAGAGAGGTCACAACACCAATAAGCTGCAGAAAACATTAGAATTAACCATCTCATGTGATCAGTGCATCCACGACACAGACTATTTGCAGACTCTGCGTGCCCTAGAAGGTGGCACGGAGCATGTTTTCCTGGAAAGACACTGATCCATATTCACTGCAACTCAAGAAAAGTCTTTTCTATAGCTCTTTGAGCAGATCTTGAGTGGCCGTCAAATTTACAGTGAACACAATAATGCTGGTATCAGGAGGCAGAGGAATAGCTGTTTTGAACACTGTTAAGAGATGTATTTTGGTGCAGAGAACTATCTCCCCTTCCATTGCGGGTTGACCCGCATGGTTAACTGAGGGAAAAAGAGAGGAGAGATTCAAGTGGCGTTGCAAGCTGACAGGTAAAACTATATGCAATAGTGAGGGCTGAAGATCCTTCGTGAAGCCCTGGATACTCAGAAAGGCTCCTCATATCTCTTCAGTCATGAATGCAATACCATGCAACTAAACAAGAGTCTGACTGAGAGAACTGTTTTAGGGAATCTACAGATTTTTCTCTAGCTACTTACACAGAGTTCAATGTTACAGTGATGACAGCCACGTGATTAGTTACTAATAAGATCTGAGGGAACCCCAGCTGTGCTTCTCTTTCTGGTGGGTGGATGCTGTTCCCAGGGAAGACCTGGCAGGCTTTTACAAAAAGAGGTGTTCCAGTCATCCTGCAGAAAGCAAGTCTGGGATCTCCAGACCCAGAAACTTCCAGCTACTGGAAGTAAACAAGAGAGGTCATCTTTACATGGAAGAACACAGCCAACCTGCTAATCAACTACCCAAATGACTAAAGGGAGAAAGGACTACAGGCACCAAGCCGGCTTTAAAAATAGACCAGGATGGGAGTAGTCTTGACAGATTAGATTCATGGCTGCTTTGCATTTCTGCACAGTAGCTTTTTCCACGCGAGTAGCTCAAGGAAGAAAAAAGTGCAAGGCTCATGCAAACTGCAGGCTGTAATTCTGCAAGTGCAACTGAAACCCAGAGAAATTATTCTCATACCTGGAAACCATCAATAAATAGGGTGTAATCTGCTCAGCATGAAGCGACAGAGAGATATTAGCAGTTGTGTAGTAGGTAGAGTTTCCAGCCAAAGACCTTAGTATCCAGACTGAGGGCCTGATTTTCAACAGACAAGGCAGAACTGAAAGCTTCTAAAAATCTGGCCTCAGCCGGAAAACTGAGCACTTAATGTGTGTCCTGAGCTCTTCTCATCAGTAAGCTTGACTATGGATCAGCTAAAAAGATAAATACAGTTGTTTTTCTTCTGACCCAGACAAAGGAAGTCAACGGCCAGACCCCCAGTAGTGTGAACTGCCTGAGAGACGACTGACTTCAGTGCAGCTATGCTGATTTCCACCAGCTGAGAATCAGGGTGCCATGAAATACCGAGGTGGTCATATCTCTGGGGGCTGAGTGTCAAGAATTTTAAAAGGCAGCAAGTGAAAGGAATGTGATCATCTGTGCCTTCCTCCGCCAGGAGCTGCAGCATTAATCACAGCCCGCGATTACAGCTCCAGGCTGTACCATCCTGTTCATCCTCGCGAAGCATGCACCATCTTCAGTCTTACCCGAACGCCTGCTCTGGGTAGGAGGGTGGGCAAAGTGAACGTGGAGGCTCAAATCCAGCCACAGGATCTCAGAGTTTGTTTGGTGCTCTGCGTGCCAGTACCATTCTCCTAAAAGAGCTACTCAAACTCTTGTATTTCAGACTAGGACAAGTCAGACAATTTCCAAATGAGGCTTACATCATATGAGTCTTTAGCTGTATTGAGGGTGTAAGAGTGCAACACACTGTGAGTTAACACTACATCTTCATAGCATGTGTCTCATAGTATTAAAGGAAACGAAACTAATTCAAAAAACGCTGCAGGTATTAGGATGTGATTTTAAACAGAGCTCAAGACAAAAGAAGGAGCTTCCCAAAAGCCAGGAGTCCTGTTCTGTGATGCACTTACTACCTAGGAATGGTGCAAAGCAATGCCTGACCATTTATTTGCCTCCTCCTGACCACGTGCACAGATCACAACAGGGCTTGGAGCTAATACCAGTGTCAACAGGGTTTATTCAAGCGGACTACTCTGGGGACCATGGATGCAAGAGAAAAGCGTGCAGCGCCTAGTTCGTCAGTACACAGCTCTGCTGTGGCTTTCTGCTCCAAATCAGCGCACATCTTCCCCTCTCCAGTGACAGTGTTGTCACTTAATTTATTTTGTTGTTATCTGTTTCATTTTATGCTCCAAGTGCCATCTGACACCCAAAATGGTATTCATCTGTTCAGATGCAAACACTGCATTTAGTCAAGTCACACGAGATTACCTCTATACCTATTCAGACAAACAGGTACTCTCAAGGCCCGATTCACTTAATCTGTTGGAGAAGTCCGTCCAGGGCAGTTATTTCTCTCAACTGACTCCAGAGAAAAACTGAGGTGACTGGTTTCATTTGGATGTCCTCTCCTTTCTCCCAGCCCTGTGCCCACTGCTCAGTGGAGAAAATGTCAAAGGGCCACTTAGTGGTCCCTATAGGATGGATTTGCACAAGCAACCACTCGAAGGGCCTTGGTGGCAGCACCATTGAGAGAAACATCTCATTTGTATGACTACAGCCTACATTAGGGCAAGAAACCACAGTGGCCACCCTCCTTTAGAAAGCTGAAATATCCATATGTAGCGTCTGTTCACCTGAGAGCAGTCAGAAGACTGGCATCAATTTTTCAAGCCTCCCACAGGAAGTTCAATAGATTTGCCCTGCATTCAATCCTTCCTAAAAGCTCAGCAGGTAGAGAAGCTGAACAAAAGACCTGACGTTTTCACCGTCCCTGTGCTTTCACGAAGCTAGAGCAGAACAATGCATCATAGCGGCATCTGATCCCAGCTCGCCACAGAGCACTTTGCACAGCCTCCTAAGGACGGCAATTTTCTTTTGTGCACCAACCTCCACCAGCAACTGAGTATTTTACAATAGCCACAATAATTAAACAAATAAAGTATCCTTTTGCAAGGCATTCAGGTGTAACTTCAGCATAACCCAGACCTGGCAGACTGAACTGATCTCAGCTAAATGCTGCACTTGCGGACGGGATAAAGGACGCTTGCAGTCTGTTTTCACCTCTTCTTTACTCTGGGGCACAGCTAAGACCCTAGGTGAATTACCAGTCCTACTAGGATAGGCCTACATGGTGCCTGGCACACGATGAAAACAAACTAGGAATGGAGACTATATTTGAAATTGAGGGTGATTCAGCAAATGAACATGCTCTCAGGACTATCCTCCTTGGAGCAGGACTGTCCTACACAGTGCAGGACTGTACTAGAAAACCCTTTGCTGATCTGGAGCACACTGGGATGTCTACATAGCACTGTGCTGGGGCCAGAGCTCGGCTCCTGAACATACATGCTCAGAGGGCGTCAACTTTCGTGTGGGCTGAGCAGATGCATACGTGGCAGCAGCACGCCCTGGACCCCTATCTGCCCCGTCCTCGGGGGAGAGGGGCATGGACCTTCTCCCGGGATGCTCGGACACCTGCCATCAACAGAGCATGGCATACACCCAGGCAGGGTGGTGGTTGGCTTCAGATTGATGTGTTTTACAATAAAAGTGTGGATTCAGGAGAAGTTTCATGTGCCGCACGTCCTGTTGTGGGCCAGGTTCAGGAAGCAGTAACCTTTTCAGCTGTCTAGGCCTAGAGCTGAGCCAGAGCCTTTACCCCTTGGTTCAGATGCAGAATAATCCTTTGGTTATGTTGTTCAGGCAGCTAAAAAGAGTATGTCTATACTCGGAGAACACTATCACGAATATCCAAGGGATATTCACATCTATGTATATGTATTTGCATATATGTATTCACACACATATGTATATGTGTGTGTGTATATATATATATGTATATATAGACACCCTGTATTGAAAGATATAAATATCTCCTAGATATAAAGATATACTCTGGCCAACCTTTTTTGTTGTTAGCTCCAACTAGGAATAACTGGGCCACGGATAGAGATTGGCCTGGCTTATCTCCTGTGCCCTCCTAGCTTTGTATCCCTTATATCTACAAGACCAGAGTGAGAGACAGGTCTTGTTCCAAGACTGCACCCATTGCAGATTTGAACTGGGGTCCCAAAGAAAAACTTAGGGGGATGTTGGGTGACTTGTCCAGTGTCACACTGGGAGCTTGTTCCTGAAGTGATTTCCATAGGAGTTAAGTATTTGGGCTGTTTCTAAGTCCCATGAAGGGCTGCCTTTTAAAGCAGTCCCTAGATGATGTGCCACTGCCAAGGAAACATATGGCAGAGTTAGGAGCTGAACCCTGAGCTAATCTCAGTTTGATACCATAACTTCTAACATATCTCTGCTCTTTTGCAATGTTTGCTACAGAGAGTCCTTACTGCAGCCACTGGTTTAATAATCACTCCAGCGAGCTCTTATGCTGCATTATTCACCCATGAATCTCAGTCAGTTTACAGAGGAGGGGGTGACACTATCCTTATTTCACATAGAGGGAAACTGAGGCATGGAGTGAAGACGTGACTTTCCCCAAGGTCACACAGGAGGTCAAGAGCTCAGCCAGGAAGGTGCACTGTGTCTTAGACCTAACTCTATGTCTATAAAGTCTGCAGATCAAAAAAAACTTTAATAAAGGCAACTTCTCTGAGTAGAGCTCTTCTCTATCCTTAACCAGGCCTAATCACTTACCATCTTGCACTCCACTTTTTCAGCTTCCTAATGGTCCGGCTTTTGCTGTATGGTCTCTCTTGTTTCAGTACTACTAGCGCCGGGTGGAGTAAGGCCTCTGCAAGTTGTTATAATCCTACCAGGTTTTCCCTCAGCAGGAAACCCTTTGTCAGGCTTTTAAGTGAAATCCCCCTCTCCCACCCTGCCTGCCCCCGCATGATCCTCTTATCTCTTGTCAGCCTGGGGAAACTCGGGGCAGCCCTTCAGAGAGGCTGGGGTCGGTCTCCAAATGAAAAGGCTAGCAGGACTAAGATCGTTCAAATCAGAAGATACCAGCCCTGTTTTATCCTGCTGAGAGTGCTCATGCCTCCAGAGGGTGTTTTGCTTGAATGGGGGGCTGTACCAGCTAAGGAGAGACTCTACTCTGCCCTTCCAGGGTGCCTTTGGTGCAAGACACTTCACTAACAGGGATCGCTGTCACATTCCCCCGAGGATACCGGGAACAGCCTTGAAATAGCCTGTACCAGGGGACACAGACACTCCCTGAGTCATAGGCTGCACATGCAAAGTATTACACAAATCCTGCAGCTGAGAAAGCGAGTCACAGGGGTTGTTTGCCACTTCATCTACTGCACTTCATGTTTGGTGGCATATGGAGTTGCTGGGTGTGCTTCAGCACATGGGATGCTTCATGTTCTCCAGGGCATCATCTGGCTGAGCTGAAGCCACTCTTACAGACCATTGTCAAAGGTCTGTAAGAGCACAGGTTAGACTAAAGGGCCTATCTGTTGGGTTAAAAGTCAGTCCACCCCTGACCAGCCTAGCTAAGTGAAGAATTTGAGGCTCTAGGAGGTGAAGTGATTTTGCTCCATGCCAAGCTCCCATTTGGTGAGGAGCAGAGCCAGAAATAATGACAGAAGTCCTTCCGTGAGCAGCAGAGCTAACAAAGCCACATTTACAACCATGAAACTCCAGTTCTTAAGATTTCTTGATGGTAAGTTGGACATAATCCCCAAATGAAGTATTTCCTGTGGGTGGGATGTTCAGAAAGGCTTTCTCCCACCTGGGCTCTCTGCTGTCTGACAGGAGCCTGCTCACACTGCAGGCGCTAGTTTTCTCCCACACCTGCCTGCAGATCTTCACGGAGGGGCATTTCATTTCCTTGTGTTTGCTACAGCTCTGTCAAATCTGCAGAGAAACTAGCCAATGAACTCCACAGTGATTAGGCAACACACCTAAAGAGACAGGCAGTGTGACCATAAAAGCCTTGTTTCCTCAGAAAGCCGGACTAGATGAACAAGTCAGCTCTAATCAGGCATGTAATTTATTCCAGTTTTAACAAGCTGCTCTATTCCTACTCTTGCTTGCAGTGTTCGTAGCGTTGAGGTATCCCTGCAAGGAAAGGGGTGGCTGTTGTTATTTGTGATTTGCGCTCAGCTACACATATGAAGTGGATAGTGCTGTAGAGATGTCACAGTCTCACGCTGTGGCCTGAGTTTAACATTAGCTGCATCTCAAAAGCTTGATGTTTCTTCCAGCCCTTTTTACTTATTATCTGTACTGATTGCTGAGTTCAGTCCTGGGAGGACAAGGCCTGGTCTGCTACTCTGAATGGAAGTCTCCTCCACTCAAAGGAGGGGTATGACAGGGCAGTGGTGGGAGATCTTGAGGAATATTTCTAAGAGCAATAAGGTTGCCCGACCAGCTCTGTGCCTCTGTCACCTGCCACCCCAGAATAATTAGCCTGAATGAACAGTAATTGTAATTTGTCCCATCATTGTATCCCACGATGATACAGCTCTCACAGCTGAGATCACTCGATGCTCTCGTGTCTTCCCCTTGCCCTTCTGGGTGCAGGCACAGCAGATTTAGCAGAGGGGATAGCAGCATCACAGTGTCTTGCTGGAGAAATACATCTGCACTGCCAGAAACTCTCCTTCCCCAGGGACAAGGACCTTCTCCATGATGCACAAGCACAAGCAGCATCCCCGTACAGAGCTTTACCCCCTATATCCTGTTACGCTGGAGAAGAGCAATTTCTTAAACGGTCTCACTGTCACAGCTCAGCAAAGGCACTAGTGTGAGGGAGGAACAGTGTCCTTGCAGTATACCTGCTCCAACAGACCTCCCCAGTGTGACAACACATTAGGCTGATCTGCTCTTGAATTGTTTATAAGTTTGCACGTATTGCATTACTGAATTACACAAAAGGTCAAATAGGTCCTGCCATGGATCCTAGCCCTCAAGCGGGCTGTGCTTCAACACCCCCAGACCTTTGAGATATGCTGCAGCCCCAGTAGCCTGCAAAAAACAAAGAGAACCCTAAAGGACTGTTGGAGAGTTTTGTCCAGCCTTATTTTGTCTCAAGGATGCTACAAGCACCACCACTGTGGCACGGGAAAACATCGGGGAGGTGTATAGATGATACCGTTGACAGCTCACAGGGGTTGTCACTAGTTCTAGCAACATGATATTTGCTGATACCTATGCCAAAGACTGCTCTGGGCCCTTGCAACTGTCCAGCAGGCAAAGGAAAGCATAAAACGAGGTCTGGCTCATCTTCTCCTGGGCTTTACTCCCAGGCCTGTAGCACAGAGACAAGTCATAAAGCCCTAGTTATCCTGGCTCTGTTATTCCACTGGGATTACAGACAGCCAAGAGCTGAGCAGAAGAGCTCGAGAGCAGAGCATCAAATTATGGTTGTCTCGCTCAATCGGACAGGCCCTACGTGTGCAGATTCTCAGTGGACTTGAGAAAGGCTCTTGCAATGGGGTTATAGGTGAAATAACCATCCTCTTTATTTCTTCAGATCAAAACATTCTCCAGGCTGTAGGAGAGACAAATCCAGTGTCTGTGGATTCTGGAGCTTGTCTGAGCACAGAGTAAATCTCCTGACCTTGATGGCGCTGATCCAGCAAAGCTGAGGGTGAGAGGAAGCAGGACAGAAATAGCAGGGACAGCACAAAGTAACGTCAAACAACACTGATGCTGGAAAATACCCTAAGACTTGGACGTGGGAGGCAGTGGTTTGATGTACTTTAGCTAGGCTTGCGCTGCTCCTTCCTGCTCACTATAACACACATGAAGTAGCCTTAGTCCTGAGAGCCTCAGCCAGGTAAGTGGAGCCTGCCTCCCATGATGGGAGGGCAGATTGATCCCTGGTCGCTTGATGACGAAGCCAAATAGGTTATAACAGAAACAGAAAGTATCAAAACATCGGCAATGCCTAATGGCAGTCGGGTCTTGTGAGCTCATTCACATCCGTGTTCCCTCACCTGGATGTCGCAGTGATGCAAGGGCAGAAAAGCATAATGCACGCTGGAATACGTGGTTTAGCAAGAAGACAAGGGGACTTCCTGCAAGGCAGTACATTTCTCTTGTGTGTCTTTTGTTAGAAGGTGTTATGGTTTGTAGATCCCTCCACCCCACCTCCCTTTCAGCCCCGCTGTACTGTCAAACTCTTTGAACTCACTTAGCATTCCCCAGGTTGGTTATAGGGCAGATAGCCATCTGGGGCAGGCAGGGCTTGCGATGTCAGAGGAGGAGGAGGAGCATAAATAGCAGGAAAGAGGTTTTAAGGTCTAAATCTGCACAAGGCCTTAGAGACCTACGTGCTGCGCAGCCTTTGTTAGTGTTAGCTCCCTTTGGCTGGACTGGGAATTCAGTGCTACTGGGAGGCAAACCATTGTCTTCTCCCAGCTTCTCCCACGGGCATGAATTCAAGTTCCTATGTGGGATATGTGGACTTGTCCCATTAAGCTCCTCTCTAAATTGACGGGAAAGAAAGAATTTTCGATGCAAAAGGAAGAGAATAGACTTAATGTTCCTTGCCTCACATGATACAAGACACTGCTGCTAAAGTGATGAGACTGATCACTTGTCACCTACTCTGAGACAGCTGAGAAGTACAGCAAGGCAAATATCTCTGCAGAAATGTTTGAAGGAGGATTTCAGGGCATGAAATCCTGAGTGGATGCAGGAGTTCCACTGGAGGCATGAGGTTAGGGAGCGTTCTTCTACATAAAAGAACCCACACTGGGACAGATTTGTGGTCTCCGCTTCTGTGTTATTTCTCTGATTCTTGGCCAACAGAGGATGCCTAGGGAGCAGTAAAATAGGAGAGCAAAGATTTAATGGTACTTCTCCATAGTAATCCCCCAGACTCCAATACTTTGCAGCTCAGGAACTTCCAGAACCAAAGTAGTGTAGCTTTTATCTTTAATATATATTTCATAGCTCATGAGAGATTTTTCATCAATGAATTTATCCAATTGCTTTTTTAGCCTATGAATACTTTTAGGATCCACAGTGTCCTTAGTAAGGAGTTCCACAGAAGTCATTTGGTGTGAATTTCTGTTTGCTTTGCACCTCATCTCCATTAGCTTCATTTGATGCTCACTAGTTTTTGTATTGCAAGGGAAAATTAATAGTCATTCCCTTTTGCCTTCCCTTTGCTGTCATGATTTTTAGGGATCCATATTATATCTTCCTCCCATCTCTTTTCCAACCTGAAGAGTTCTCATCTAAATAATCCTCCCATATATGGAAATTAGGCCAGACGTTTGACCATCCTTTCTGTCTCTGAATCCTCCCTGGTTCACTTACAACCTTTCTGGGATGCAGGGATCAGAACCACACACAGTATTTCAGTTGCAGGCACAGCATGCATACATAAATGCATCATGACGTTTCACTCTCTGTTCCTTTCCTAACATTTGATTTGGCTTTTTTTTTTTTTTTAACTACAAGGAGTAGAAGAACTGGGTTCCAGTCCCAAGTCTAGCACAGCCCAGGTATGTCCCAGAGCACGTCTTCCCTGTGCCTCCGGGTTTTGGGCAGATGAGACCCACCTGCCATTTTCAAAGCTGTCTCTGGTGGAAGGTAACATGTTACACCTTGCTCCCACACCTGCTCACAGGTGGGTCTCCCTTCAGGAGCCCACTTCTGCACTGTTACCTCAATCTCCTCCAGCTGCTCCAAAAAATCCCTTGTGTACCCTCCTCCCTCCAAGTTTTCCTCTGTCAGTCTGTCCCTCTTCAGGTGGGAAGAAAGCGACAGAGATATGATGAGACAGAGGTTCACAGAAGCTCAGTTTGTCATTCTGCCAACACTTAGTACAACCTTGGGCATGCCCTCTCGTAAGTTTTCATTGCATCAATAGAGCTTAAAGTTTGAGGTGCTGTTGCCTGTGTAGCAACAAGAACAGTGGAAACCTCCACCCAAGGCAGCCTATAGGTCTGTAATCAATCTAAAACATAAGTTTGAACTGCCTTCATGCATGTGGAAACTGTATTCAGGTCTTCTGCACCCTGGGCAAACACTAGGTTATTATACTGGGTTAAACACAAGAAAGGGGATGGCAACAGCAGAGGCAACATGCTGTGACAGGAGCTTGCAAGGACTGAGGTATGGAAAGCACGGGCCACTTTTCTGCAAATGCTCTGAGAGTATTAGTGGGATCAAACATTCACTTTTTGGGTCCCAGGTAAGTTTAGGTAGGAGTTAGTACCTAGCTGTTCAGACTGGGCAGGTCTCGGAAGGACTCAGAGAGCAGTGTTATTAAGTGAGGCGTCCCCAGAGTTCTTTTAGTTTTGGATTTGGGATTTTTGCGCATACCTTTGACATCCAGCCTACGTTAAATGCCTAGTTTTCATTGGATTTAGCAGCTTTTTAATCCACTTCCCACTCTGCAAAGTGGGAACGACTGCACTCCGCTCTCTCCCCGTATCCAGACTGTAAGAGATTTTGGGAGCAGGGGGTCACTCACTTCTGTGTGCGGCACCAGGTGCAGAGAGGTTCAGGGATGCTACCTGGGCATGGGCAGCAGCCTAAGCATTAGGAAGTTTTCTTGCTTAGCTCTGTGCAACAGCGTGGCTGGAGGACCAGACAGAAACAAACACATCTCCTCATCCCGTACCGAGTTCTTCTTGTATATTTACCTAGCAGAGGAGAGTGTTTCACAGCGCAAAGCTCTCATACACATCGCCTCCACATCCTGCCAGCCCCTTGTTACAGTGACACTCGTGCCACTGCGCTTTGGGAGCAAGAAACCTCTGGCTCTGCCCCAAACAAACAATAAAAGTCATTGTTACCCCTTTCGCCATCAAAAGGAACCAGCAGAGCTGATCTGGCACCAGGTGGCATCAGGAACAGTAACGTGCAGCAGTTACTACCTGACAAGGCAGTACCAGGGCAGACAACCGCAAATGTGCCTGGAACCGAGAGCGCCTGAAGTTGTTTCTCCCCTCCGCCCCTTTCCGCTGGGCTTGGAAGCTGTTCTCTGCAGCTCCAGGAAAGGCTTTGAAAAAACTACGAGCTGACAATGCCTTCATTAATCACAGAATAATCCTTTCCATGGCAACCCAAGGATTGCAAAGTCACAAGTTAGCAAGCATAAGACAGAAACACTGTACAGCAACCCCTGGTCCGTGGAAACTTAACAGTGAGCAAGATGAGTCTCCTGCTCTGCAGGAGAAAAATGAATTAGAAATAATACCCCACTAGGAAAGGGTTTCATCCTTGGGCTTCCTTCAGATCTCACAAATGTTAGTGTTAGAGCGGAGACACTGTTACTCTAGTTACTCTAGTCATACCCTGGAAAGCTTGAGAACAGACTCTGGCCCTACATGTCGGTTCTACAGAGGAAGCGCAAAGCTTTCAGCAAAAGGTCAGACAGAAAAGAAAGATAGTTTGTCACCAGCCTATGACCATGACTTAAATGTTAAACACAATTTAGACAAATGTATTTGGAAAGCAGAGTTCAGCGATTGCAGTGCAACAGATGAAAACAACTTGAGTGTCAATCAACAGGAGGGAAATGCTGTCTGGGCTTTGTCCTTGTTTGTCTCTGTTTTGCTGTCTGTGGGGGAAAGAGTGTAGATACAGGAGGGTAGGGAGATGGCTTGTCCAGGGTCTCACAGGAAAGCAGGCTTTGGCTGAAGCTTTGACAAAGCTCAGTCTAAAGCTGCAAGGGCATCCCATACATTCATATCACCATCACTGAGACCCTTGGGGTCCCTCCTCTAGCGGGAACAGAGGTAAGGCCAACAGCATCATAAAGTGAAAAGGAAGCGATACGAGCCAGTTTGCAACACATGCTCGTGGCATGCCATGTCCCTGATATCTTGAAGCAAGGCACAGGTTAACCCCATACAGTTGGCTCTTGGACATCCTTTTGCCTGGACTATGAAGAAAGGCATTCTCATGCCAGCACAGCAGCCTTGGGCTGTGGGAAGACTAGTTCTGGCTCCTACCAGCTCCTTCTGTGGGAGGATTTAGTCAGGGACAGCCAGGCAATCTTAGGCCCACTGACCTGTTTCTCTTCAAACTCTTCTTCCATGTTACCTACAGGAGAGGTTACAGGAGAGGTAGCCCACAGTGCACCCCAGTCTTCCTAGAGATGCTGAGAGAAGCCAGTTCCACCTTCCTTAGGATATTAAGGCTGCATCTATCCTAGGAAAGCCTGGGAGCCACCTTTGTTACCTATGTCAGCTGATCCAGAACAGTCCATATCCGTATAATACTCCATGTAATGCATTATATCCATATAAAACATAATATCCATCTAACTAATACATTATATACATGTAACACATAATACGTTATATACATATAATGCATAATACTCCCAAACAGAGCAACAACCCGCAAACTTCTTAGTGGGAATTACCTGTCCCATACTGGCTCTCAATCCATGCCCAGGGATTGTTTGAAGAGTGCCGGGGACGGTCTTAACAATTTGAACAGCATGTGAAGGTGTCAGGCTCTGCTTACCTACTTTGATATGACCCGGTGGGACACACAGACAAAATACAACCTGGATCTGATCTGTGTTACTCTGCAACCATGGGAACTCAAGCATCAACTGCTTGAGAGCAGGTTTCTCTTTAACTGCCTAGGTGAAGCATTTGGAGCTGTGCAAGAGCAGGGAAAGGGTGAGAGAGCCCCACGATCAGTGCATTTGGGGGGGGTGTCTGGGGTCTTCTGCCACCACCAGCAGGTCTATGCAGCAGGTGCATCCCCCAGAACCCATTCTTGTCCCTAGGCACTTCCAGACATAACGCAGCATCATACAAAAGGATGGGGGGGGGGGGGGGGAGTGGTCAGGAAATTACCGAGGCACTAATCCGTGCTGCAGGAGCCGAGCTGTCTCAGGGCTGCTGGGCGTTTCTGGCAGGTTTGGGGTCCCCCCCTCCCGAACCCTTCCCTAGGTTTGAAGTGGGCGCTGGGGCAGGCTCGCTGCTTTGCGAAGCCCCGGGGGGGGCTGGCCCCCAGCCCGTTGCACCCCATCGCCAGCATCGCATGTCATCGCCAGCATCGCACCCCACTGGGCCGCATTGCCACCATGGCAGCCCAGGGCACCCCATCACGCCCCATGCCGAGTATCCCCAGCCTTCAGCCGCATGCCACTCCAGTGCCTCCCCGGTGCATCCTGCCATCCCCTCCTCCGCCTTACCTTAGTGGATCATAGCCCGGCGGGCCGGGGCTGGGGCCGGGGCCGGGGAAGGGGCGCTGGTGCCCGGCGAGGCGCCGCGCTGCCTCCGGCACCGAGCGAGGGCAGCGCCTGCCCTGCCCGCCGCTGAGCCTCTTAGCGAGGGAGGAGCCGGGATACGGCCAGCCCCTGGTGTGTGTGTGTGTGTGTGTGTGTGTGTGTGTGTGTGTGTGTGCGTGTGTGTGCGTGTGTGTGCATGTGTGTGTCACATCTCCAGCTCGGGCACACAGCAAGCGCTGCACTCCCCAAGCATCCCCGCTCCCCGCAGATGCGCCCTCCTGCATCCCTAGTGTGTCTGCCCCACACTACCCTACCACCCACGGACAGCCAGCTGGAAGCCCTGCGAGGAGTTAAGCTGCAATTTCAAGTCCTCTTTGTACAGAGCTGCATGCCTGCTTGGGATAACAAATAGTCAGCAGCACCCCTCTGCCCCATGCAGATGGGGCAGTGAGGGCTCAGGGCTGCGCACACTTGGGGTGGGGGGGGATCATATTGAGGTGCCTTGGTATAGTGCAAGAGCTAGTGGGCATTCTGGTTTGACTGCACCAGCTTGTGCTTGCAAATGTGGAAAATGGGAGAGAGAAAGGCTAGAGAGCCAGGAAACTCAGCTGAGGTTCTGCATGTAAGCTTAACTCTGATCTGGTTACTCCCTTTTTTGGTCTGGGCTAGTGTCTTGTCTCCTTCCTGCTGAAAAAAGCATGAGGTTGGGGTTTAGTTGTGCTATGAAACATCACCAAGGTTTCTCACTTCAGTACAACTCAGCATGGCATTTTAGCTTGTAAATGTTGCAAATGCCATTATCAAAACATTCCTTGGTTTTGCAATGTTAATGTGCAAGGTTTTTCTAAGCTTTGGTTAGGAATGAGTGGGCCTTGAGCCCGTTCTTGGCCACACTTAGAACCAGTGGGAAAGCATTGTTTGGGCTTCAACACAGGAAGGGTTATATGAGCTGGGAAACTAATTGGGAGGGCCCTCCCTCTGAGGTCTTTCTTCCTTCCACAGACATCCCTTCCTCCAGCCCTGAGTGAGCGAGACAGTGTCCCTTCCTAGGGACTAGGATGCCTGATTTTTTTGGTGGCAACACTGCAGACTTGAAAGGAATCAAAACCGCTGACATGGTAGCATGAGTCTCCTGTAAGCTCAGGTGAAGGTCTCTGCAGAAGTCCCACTTGCATAGGTGGGAGCCCCAGTCTCTGGCAATTTTTTTAGTTTCAAGCCTAGAAATGCCCTCCATGCTCCAGCTGAAACCTGCTGTTGGTCAAGATGATTTCCAGTATTTGCCCTACAGCATAAGTCTTGTTGGTGGAAGAAGGAAGAGGGAGCTGAGTTCCTGTCTGACTCCAAAATTGGGGGTGCACAGTGAAGCTGCTAGTCTTATGCCTGCACCTGCCTTGGAAGGGAAGGTAGGAAGGTGTATCTATGGGAATATCCCATGCACTGGGGATACAGAGTGCAGGAAAGCAGTGGGGACAAAGCAGCACTGTGACACATCTTGAAGGGATTGCTTTGTTTGTTTTTTTTTTTCTCCTTGGAGGGTGGTTATACCACAAAAGTAAGAAGTGGTAAGGGAGTCTCCTTCCTCCAAAGCTGAACAAGGAGCTCTGCTCAGATCATAGAAAAGTCATGTCACAGCCACCCTACTCCTTTCTGAGGCCTTAGAGATGCCTTAGAGATTCCCAGCCCTGTCATAGGAATCAGGTTCAGCTATTAATAGACTTTTATCTGATTTTTACGCTCAAAAGAGATGATTTATGATCAGCTAGGGCAATCACTTCAGTCCTGCTCAGTGTGCGAAAGTTGTTTGTTTAGATGTGAGAGGAAATTTTGGCTGGGACTGTAAACCACTTCACTCTCAGCCACATCCAAATATACCGCTAATACCCTTGGTAAAGGTCTAAAGGAGCAGTTTGGCCTTGGGCAGCCTATTACTTGGTGCCCAGCCTGCTGGCTATGGGCATGTGGGAAGCCAGTGAGAGAGGGTCTGCCAGGGTCACAGTGCTGGACCTGCTGGTCGGCATGTGCCATTCGATTTAGAGGTGGGATTTGACCAGCACAAGGAGCCTTGGACAATTCCTGCCCAGCACAGACTGTCCCAGCTGGGTGTCACCAGATAATCCTAGGGTATTTAGTACCCGGGACATCAGCCAAAGATGTGGTGGCTGGGCATCTGAGGAGCACTGAGAGAGAGGCAACAAGCCCATCCCCTTGCTGAAATCCCTGCTACCTCTGCAGCCCTTCTCACTGATAATCCTTGATTCTCTGCAGTGGCAGGAGGCAGATATCCATATGGGGGGAACTCCGTATGGGACTTACCGTGGGGAAGCTGCAGGCTGTGTGGGACCCGGGGCCAAGGAGAAGTATTCCAGCTCCATCTTGTGGCAACGGCAGGATATTCCTCCCTAAAGATGACCTTGGAGGTGGTGAGGAGGCTCTGAAGTGTCAGCTAGTTTAGTTACTTAAACATTAGTGAGTAGAAATACTTGGTAGACACCATTTCTGGAGGGATTAGGAGATGCTGCAGGACCCTTGGGGAGCCCGGGTTGAATCCTGCCTGGAGCTGCGGCTGACTCCTCTTCCTTCTGCTGCGCTGTCAGTGTGTGCAAGCTGCCCATGTCTCTGTGGTTACGTGCTTGGGGCACTGCACTAATTCCATCACCCATGCACATGTTGCCTTCCCCACGTATTGTTTTGCACCGTCAAAGCATCATTGCCAGCACAGGGGCCGATGGAGTTGTGGAGCCCTCCCACCAAAAACCTCCACTTCAAGCCTTGCAGGAAAAGCTCAGTGGGCACCACTGCCCCAGTATCAGCAAAAGTTAGATGTGGATCTTGGTGGGGAAGCATGGACCCCACGCCTGCAGGACACTCTTTGGCACATCTTTGAACATGCACAAAGCAGGACTTGGGGAAACCCCCAGAGACCGGGCCCAAATCGGAGCTCTTGTGCCATACCCACCAACTAGTCTCACACACAGATCCATAGGTGCTCAGCCATGGCTCCTGCTTAGGAGATCTTTCAGGAGAGAAATAGGAAATTCAGGAGGCTGAGATGTCTCCTGAAGGCGAGCAAGGGATCTCTTCTGAGGAATGGTCCTGGCAAGCTATTTAAGTGATGGAGGCAGAGAAGGAGGATGCTCCTTTCTCTGTCTCCTTCTCCTAAAGGTTTAGGCATGAACTTTGTTCCAGGGGATGATCCCAAGAGCAGGAGGAGCTGGAAGGGTGCCTCTACCCCACAATTAAGAAGGTTCTTTCCAGATGCCTTATGCCTACCCTGGAGCTCCCGAGAACAGACTGTAGAAGGGCACAGCTTCTCTGTACTGGAAACACCTTGTGCCCAGCAGATTGTGAAGCTTCGGGCTGGAAGGAGAAGAGGCAACACTCCAGCAGGACTGGAGACTCTTTGGGGGCAGAGGCGTACTTACTGTAGAGTTCTTTCTGAGCACAGTGAGACTCGAAGAACCAAGTTTCCTCAGTGGTGACTGCTCTAGCAGACGGGGTCTCCAGAGATGGACTAGAATGTCCCTTTGCAGCCCCTATTGCTGGTCCCGGCTTGCTCAGGCACCCTTCCCACCATGCTTTGTGAGACAAATATTGGCATTACCGTTCCTGCCATCCTGGCCAGCTCCCTATTCCTGGTGCCTGTTACCGGTGTCCCCATCATTGCCAGTTCTCCTTCCCCAGGAGAGAGGACTTGGTAGCCTGAGAGCAGCATGTAACCACTGCTCAGCTACTTTGAGGTATGGGATGCACAGGGTTTACACCCAGAGGAGGACACCCTTCTCCTCCTGTGGCTTTGCCCCGTGGTGAGTTAATACATGTGAGTGTAACCTTGCATGAAACGTTCATGCAATTTGCCTTGCCTCAGCCTCAATGTTTGCAGAGAAAAATCATTTGAATGGAGTTTATAGAATCAAGTAATTAAAAAGGCTCTGCAGAGCCATCTTGTTTCCATCAAAAGCTTTCTGGAAGAACACAGCAGTTTAAAGGGATGGAGTCTGAATAAAATATACACAATTTATTTATAGGAGGTTTACAGCTGTGTAGTGTTGGCTTTCTGTTTGGACCACTCTCTGATCTTGTGCAGCGTGACACTTCAGTGCCTTTGGTGATGAAGACATGTTGATAGCTTGTTTGAACATGGACATGTCACAAAACAGATTTAACAAGAGTGTAATGACAGGTTTCTTGCAACTAATGAAATGATTAACAAAAGTAAGAGGCAATAAGTCAGACACATATCCTACACCATCTAGGGGAGACCGGAGAATGATAATCGGACCCTCCCTTCTTTCAGACAAAATATTTCTGTTTGCTTAATTGAAATAGAAAAGACATCAGCATTAGTAATGGCATTTCAATACCTACCATCCCCAACCTGACTTTAAAAACAAGTTATAAAAAAATGCAACATTGGAAATGAAGGAGGAAAGAAAGCTTCTGCTCTAACTTAAAGATTTCCTTTTAAAAATAAAAAAAAAGGAGGAGAAATAAGAACAAAACTATTACTAATATTAAGACATTTTGGTCCTGATGATATAGTATGATATTTTTGTTAAAAAAAGGGCTACTAAAAAGCTGCCGTTCCTCTCATTATGGCTTGATTTTCTGTAAGAAGGAAGGAGACTGGCCATGGCTATTGAGGCACCCCACTCCTCGGTGAGCTTTAGCACTGTTCCTTGGGGACTGAGGTGCTGCTTGACAAGAGTAAAAGGGCACTCCTTGGCCCAATGGCTCTAGCTTGCTGAAGTTATTGGTAGCCCGATTTCCTGAGAAAACAAGGCTTAATGCAGGCACACTGGCTACACCCAGCTGCCTATGATGTTGCATTATTGACCCCCATCACAGCAGCTTTTTAGTTTGATTTCAGCTCAATTTGCCAGGGAGTAAGGCTCTCAGAGGTTCAGATTTCTCAAAGATTCATAAATTGGGCAGCTGGATTGGCACCAGAGATTGTTAGTGCATTTACTGAGGAAAAGGCTGCAGTGTGAGCTTGCTATTATTAGATGCAAAGAAATCAAAGGGGAGAGACTTACAAATGCCTTCAAAGCAGAGAAAGCTTCAGCTGGAATTAGCCCTTGTCCCTGAAGTCTACCCACAGCCTGCCAGACCACAGGGATGTTCACGGTACGACTTCTGACAAGATCCATTCTGTTGAGGATGCCCTCAACCCCTGTTCCCTATTTTTACTGCATCTCCCCACATTGCCCCTTGCCCTGACAGCGCCTCTGTAAAGGCAGCTGGAAGAGCTGGGAGGGAGCTTCAAAACTTTCCTGCATCGAGGATGAAAACACGTCCAGTTCCAGCTTAAAAGTATTTGCAGCTGGTGTATTCCCATTCCTTCCTGTGATGTTCTGCCCCACCTAAATAGCTCTTCTCCCTCCCAGGTGAGGTATTTTTAGGCATCACATTCCCTTACACCTCTCACTGTGAACACGAGCTTGCGAGGTCTTCTCCTAAGACAGCGTCCCCAATCCACAAACCAGAGATACTGGTTTTGGACCCTCAGTGCTGCTTCCAGTTATTTTCAGTGATAAGCCCCACGCACCACAATGGGCTTAAATCAAAATAAATCTGAACTAGAGGGCTGCCCAAACTCAAGGGTTTAATTTGACCTTGGGAGGGGTCAAGACATTGTTTACCAGCCTAGGCGCATCTGAGCCAATTCTGAAAGCTGACAAACTCATCCAGGTCCCAGTGATGGCAACAGGAGTTGGAAGGTGTTCAACACAAGCTAGGAAAAATTGGCACCTGGAAAGAGCATCCTGTGGGCCACTGCCTCCCTCCAAGTCCTGTAAAAAAAGATCTAAGAAAACGAGCAATTTAGTCAACAACCTAATGCATACCCACAAGAGATGAGCACCTAAACTCCGAAGATGAGGAAAGGGGAACCTGTAAAAATTAAGTTGCACTGTATGCTTCTTGATGCACCAAGAACTGAACTGGCAGCTAACCTGATTTTGTAGAACAATTGACCACGTTACAGACGTAGCAGTTTTTTATGAAATTAAAAAAAAAAAAGCTTTATATAGCACAAACATTGACATTTAGTAAGTCAGACGGAAACCCTGCTCACTATGATAAAAGAAGGTGTGCATGTTCACCTGTCCTTGCAGACAAATTCTGCTTAGGCAAAAATTTACTGAGATTGCCTTGTACCGATTTTAAAAAGCCATTTACAGGAAGCATTACATCACGTGTATTCCCTTCCTCTTGTAAGCAGGTGACTGCAAAAGATTTGGTTCATATAAAATCATTTACATCTGACAGAAAATCCCTTAACTTGCACCATTTTTAAAGGCACACTAAAAAAAAAAAAGTAATTCTAAACAACAAAATAAAAATGCCTTGAAACCTGCCTTGCCTGCTATTGAAAGGACAGCCAAGGATCTGTGGTTTTGCTTATCTGGGATGGTTTTATAAGAAGCCATATTCTGCCACCCAGTGGAATAAGCAAGAAAAACCCAGTATTCATTGCAAGCAAGGCACAGACAGAACATGGCCCTAGAGGCAGGAAGACTGTCCTCAGTCCCCTGAAGATGCACTGGGGTTGTGCTTGTGAGACTGGATCTAGTCCAGTGCACCTAATTCTCCAGGCCAATAGGCCAGAAATTAAAACTGAGAGATGGACACTGATAGTAATTAAATATGCCCAATGTTTTCGGGCTGCACTGGGAGCAGTGCTCCTCTTCTCTTCAGCACAAACAAAGACCTCACTGCTTTTTAAAATAATTTGGGAAAGCAAGGCACAGAGAAATGATGCACTGGAAATCGGTATGCAGCCATAAAGATGAAGCCCAGTCAAACAAAGCTTCCCACCCCCTGGACGTGCCACTCCGGCCTTCAGAGGAACCGATATCCTCCTCTTCTCTGAACGCTGAACGTACCCAGCAGACTTGTGCCTGTGACAATTCACCCTAGTGATGGGGCTCTGGCATCTCTCTCCCACTCAGCGAAAGATTGGGTTCAATCTGTAGGGATGGAGACTGCATGGAGTGATGGAGACAGCAGGTATCAAGGCAGTTTGAGAGGCACGTGCAGGAGACCAGAGCCACTCAAAAACCTCACCCTGAAGAACAGTTGTCCAGCTACGTCTGTTGGTGGCCTTGTACCTTCAGAAAGGCATGGAGCTGAACAGGACTCGCAGTGAGACAGCTGGTCCCTAAAATGATGGAGCCTTTCATCTTGTTTAATAGCAGGATAGGTTCGCCCTTGTTGACTGGGATTTGGGACTGTGGGAATGTCCTGGTGCTTTTTCTTTCCAGTTGCTGTGTGCAAACTAGTGCCCAGAAAACATCCCAAATCCCTAGTCCATTCTTCAGTTTGGCCATCCCTTTTCCTGAGATGCCTCCGCATATAAGCAATTAAATGGCGGTTCACTGGAAATGACTCTCCACACGCAAGTCTAAACCAAGTGGACATACTGAAGATGCACAGAAGTGCCTGGTGGGACCACGGTGGGCACACGTGTGCGTGGTGGCATGTACATGCCAGCCCCATGTAAACAAACAGCACCATGGCGTCCTACTGTGGCTGTCAGAACACACAGAGTGCCCACAGCGATCCCTCAGGACACACGTCGGCGGCATGGGCAGCGGAAGGTGCAAGTCAAAGAACCATTTTGGATCCCCCAAAAGGCACCATTTTTTTAAACATCAAAAACACAAGACTGGCTCCATTGAGTGGAATGCATGCATAGTTCATATACACTTGCAGGTGGCATAAATGCTCTATATGTGTGTATATATATGTGTGTGTGTATGTGTACACGTAAATATATATATACATAAGTGGCACCAGAGGAGGAGTCCTTGAGTATTTAGACATTGGTGAGGATGTTACTACTGAGTAGCCTCACAGCGATGGTTCCGGGAAGATCATTTGATCTCCTGTTCCCCTTGTCCTGGAGATGCAGTGTGTGCACTGACTGCTGGTCACTGGGATCCCCCGTGAGTGCTACTTGGCCCAAGAACTCGTCACTTATTAAGTTATAGTTCCAGATCTGGAGAAACAAAATAGACACGAGGGCAGTTCCTTGCAGCCAACCTTGCTGTATCGGGGAAGAGATGGGGTTACTGGGGGCATGTTCTGGGCTGGAGCTGTGGAGGTTGTTGAAGTGTATGGGTTTCACTCTGCAACTGAGGGGCTAAGGACGTGCACTCACCAGTTTTTGCAGTGGTGGCAAGTGGCTAAGCTGCATGAATTGGCTGTGCTCAGCCATGGGGAAGGGACCTGCTGTGGAGAGGGGTGAGCATAAGGAAAGCGTGGATAGGGAGGTCTGAGTGAGTCAGGCTCCTGACTCCTCAGATGACTGCTTGCCTGTCGAGTACCTGAACAATGATAGGTTGTCTCGGCTTCTTGCGGTAGAAGAGACCTTTCACATCAAATTCTGGAGCCACTGTATTTTTCTTCACTGGAGAGCGAACCTTTTCCCCTTCACATTTTATGATCACATAAGGGTCTGCTCCTGCGTAGAGAAAAGGGAATTTATGCTTTGTTGTAACTGCTCTAACTCCTCAGAGCCCTTTTCCAGAGGCCCCATGCAGCAGTTTTCCTCCATACCCCACCAGAGGAGACGGGAATCTATCAAAAAGTTCATGATAGGTCAGATACTATCAGAGCACGGCTGGAAAGTATCTGAGCTTCCAAGAGAGAGAAAAGGTGTCCCTAATTAGTCAGCACTTCCCCCTTATAAAGCAAGTGCAGATTCTGAGAATTTCAGTAGAGAATGAGTTATTGCTATGGAAATTTTAACTGCCAGAATGCATTTTCTCATTGTGGGCTTTAGTGAACATGATGGAAATGCAGACCAGGTGGATGTGTTTTTTTGTCCAAGGGCAGCATGGGAATGAGGAGGAACAAATAACCCCCTTCTGGAGGCCAGGGACTTAATAACCTCCTCTCTGATTGCCAGACCACCTCCTCGTTCTTGGCTTGTAAGGTCCATGGCTCCCCTGGTGAGACACGGCTGCCAGATTTCACAGCTGTTTTTCCAAACCAGTCTTGTCTTTTGGGATGTCCAATGAAATCCTCATATTCCACCAGCTGGAGCCAAATTCCAGTCTGTAGATCACTATTTCCAAAGTAGTCTGAAAGGACTGGGCTGGGAGATGAGAGAGATGCAATTGCACTGGAAACCACCAAACCAGCAGGCTGCTGGCAATGGGAGCTGAAAAGCTGCAATACAGCTGGGAAAAGCCATTCCTGGGGGCATTTTCCTGAAAACATGCTTTATGGCTTCAGGATCCGGAGATATGCTTATCTGAAGGAGAGAAAGATAAATCTCCTTGCTTCTATGAAGAGTTCAGAGACTTCCGGATACAGAGCTCCCTGCACTGTTGCAGGTACCCTGAGCTATTGTGGGTAACCTGAGAAAAATCAGCCTTCCCAGGGCAAGATTTCCACCCTCGCCAAACAGCAGACAGGAATGGAGGGCTCCTTTTCTGGCATCTGATAAGGACGGAAATTGGGTAGTATCTGCCCTAAGGATAGATCCTGCTCATTACCTCCAGAGCTCCAGTGATATGCTGCATAGCTAATAAGGCTTGGATTAAAAAATATAAACATATATATATATATTTAAACTAATTTTTGAATTTACATTTTTTAAATTTAAGTTCTGAATTTTTTAAGTTTTAAATTTGTCTAAAACATGCTTGAATAGTCCTTGCTACATTCAGGCCCACACGCTTGGCTTAGAAGAGGGAGAAGAAAAGCTAGGGTCTGTCCATTCACATCATGGAGAGGCATTCACTTCTCTAATCACAACCTCTGGACCTTCCACCCGTACTCCAATGATCTCTCAGTGCAAGTCATCACTACCACTGGGTTTCTTGGTCCAGACATCGCAGGAGGACTGACCATGGAGCTCTTGCCATGAGCTTCTCCGTGGCTACAAGATACAGGGTGGGCATGGTACAGGTGTCATGCAAGAGAAGTGTTGGCCGTCAAAATTGCATCAGAGCATGGAATATGAAAATTAACCTTTAGAGACTGAGGAGCAGGGAGACAAGCAGTGTGCCGTGCTGTTAGTAGCTGAAATCACCTTAGAGTGGCTCTGAGGAGCTGTGTGGAGCAGGATTCAATGAAAATAAAGGCAGAGGTCCTTGACCCACACCATCCCACCCACCCATCCCACCTCAAGCTCAACTTAACCTATCCCCTACTGATAGTTCAGCTTCCAGTGATGAAGATTTCCCCATCACGCATCACCCTATTCCATTGCTTCTCTGCCCTTGCTAAAAAGCTTTTAAATAAGATTCCTGATTTCTACAACTACACCTACTCAGCAGGAAAGCCTAGATCTCTACAGGGCCATTGTCAAGAGTTTTGGTGAAGTTGTGGGAGTGTCTTCTAAGAATCCTAGACAACAGCTTAAATGTAACATCTCCTAGATCATGCCCACAGCATAGAGTTTGATACTCCATGGCCCTTCTCCCCTGATAGCCAGATGCTTTCAGTGAAGGAGTATCTGAGGACAAAACAAATCCCAGACATCTCCCATCTCATGAAACCTTATCTTTTCCCACTGAAAAACTGTCTCCCAGCTCCTCTGCGACCAGACAACAAGCAGGGAAAGGCCAGTACCTCCTTGGGTGTCCTGATTCTTGAGCCCAGCTGCGGCAAGGACGTGGATCTGGGACACCACTTGCGGATAGCCACACATCCCACTCCAGCAGGTGTGTGGCGGCTCATCCAGCGTCAGTTCTCTGCCAGGGGAGAAATGTGCTGCCTTTGTGAGGTGCTCAGCCTCACCCCCACAGGCGGGCCTGAGAGTACGCTCTACTGAGAGAGGAAGACTATGCAGCATCCCCTGCCAGACTCTGCTCCCCCCTCCAGCCTCCTTTTCATCCTGAAGTGAGAGATGCTCTACCATGCTGCGCTGGGAAGCAGGGTGGGAGCGTCTCTGCACGTCTGCACTGAGATTTGTAAGTGCCCTGCCTCTTGGCCACCCTTGAAAGGAAGCCAAGTGCCAGCTCTGAGCAATCCCAATCAGGACATATGTCCGAAGCACAGGGATCTCTCCAAATGGCCAGTTCCTCCCAACCAGTGTTCTTGCTCCTTACCGGCAATCTGAAGGCACATCTGTGAAAATCCTGAGAAGGAATTCGCCTACATGACCAGGGTCAAAGGTGGTGGGGATGATGACGTAACGGCCTTCCTGCAGGTCTGTCCTCAGGAAGACGCTGCGAGAGTTGATGTAAATGGAGCTGGCCACTTTCTGCTGCAGGGTGTGCATCCGGTAGTTCCTGTTCAGCTCGACCTGAGCAGAGATCACAGTTGGACTATCAGCAGGATGTTGTGGAGTGACGACATATTGGTATCCAACTTGGGGGGCCAGCCTGCAAGGACTGATCCCACAGGACTGCGATAGCTGGAGTTCAGAAAACCAGCACAACGGTCCCAACTGAGCCAGATGGAAAAGAAGCGTGGACGTGGCTCTCCCACTTCTGTTAGCTCAGAGACTTGTTCGCTGTTATGTGCCTGCCTGACACCAGGGTCCCAGCAAGTAACACATGAGGATCAGTCTAGCGGATATCAACACTGCGAGATAACAGACTAACTATTGCTTTTAGCAGGGAAAACCTGCACTGTCCATCTCTGAAATTTTTCCTAAGCCAAAGAGTTTGGATGGGGTGTCAGTCTTTTCCCCACCTTTGTAGCTTCCAGTGTCAGATGTGATTATACCAGGCAGCAACACATTCATGGTACTTATTATGCTCAAATGATTTCACACTCCAGGTATGTAGAGAATCTCATTCACTGTGAATGAACAGAAAGTTTTTTCCCACCACATGTTCCTCATCTCAGATTGTGGTGTGGTAAAGAATATTGCAATCCTTTCTTAGGATTGTATCAGCTGAAGGAAGTGTGAATCAGGGGAGGGTTTTGGGGTGCAAGGTGAAACCTGTGCTTAAAGACAGGAAAAGAGGAGAGAAGAGCTACAGCCCCTGTGTAAGGAAGTCCCAGAGCACAACCTACTGCTGTGCGGGGTGGGCAAGTGTCAGGAGTTGATGCCTGTTCTTGCCCACCCTTCACCCTCACTTCAAGGGTCTGACTTGGTTTGCACCAAGAGGGAGCAGTAACACTTGTCTATTCCCCACATCCTTCTTCAGATACAGTCTGCCTCTTCACCATCACTTGAAGGGTTCAGGCTGGGTTGAAGGTACCCAAGTGACAACCAGCATAACGACTAAATGCATGATACCAGTTGTCATGCAGGACTGGAGTATCACTCCACCTCTAATGCATCTACTGGGGGGATTCAGGCCAACATGAAGGATCCATGGTCTACCTTATGGATATCAAAGCCTATGGCCAGGTTCTCTCCTTTGCCCTCTTTGCGGCTGGTCCTTTTCGGTTTCTGCTGGATGGAGATCAGTACTTCATCTTCTGCCTTCTTCACATCAAACACATACTAGAAGCAAAGTAAGGAAGGTAAGGGAGGCCTTCTACTAAGACAGGAGCACAGGGGTGGACACATAGTGGATTTAACCTCAGCTTCTCCCCACCCACCTCACTGTAGGGACAACCAGGCTTCAGTTCCAGCATCGAGAGCCTGCACCCACTGCTCTTGGGACTTGACATCATCTTACCAAGCCAGAGATTCCTTTGGCTCATCTTAGAAAATACTGGCAAATCCAGGACTGGTGGTTGAATTGCCCTGCCAGATCCTATGATCAGTATGGTATCTGAGCATTTCACCCCTTGCAGTCTGCCACAAGTTCCACTAAAGGCATGGAAGGAGGAACTGATGTTTACAGAGACCTGAGAAGCATAGGAAGGCTAACACAGAGCTGGGAGCAGAAGACCACCCTCCCGCATCCTTGATGACAGCTTCTACAATGGACCAGACTGTCCTTCATCTACCTGTTAGGTGAAGGGCTAACAGGAACTTATCTCACATGTTACTGACAGTCCTAGTTTAGAGCAGGACAGAAGAGCTTGTTCCGGGAGATTAACTCCAGGACAGGGCCTTTTCTGAAGGCCCAGTTAGATGAACTGGCCCAATAGGCTACATCTGTCCTAGTAAATAAACAGTGCCAAGGTTTGGACAGAGGAATTGGAATTTGATATTTTAGACACCTAAATCGCTGGAAACGGTTCCTGACTCTGGTTGACTGGCACCGCTAATACTCTCCCAGACTACATCATGGCGCAGTTTGGAGTCTGTTTGTGCCAGGGGCTCTCTACACTAAACACTTGGATGCAGTTTCTCTGTTAAGAGGGATAAGGTTAAAAGAGTTGGTCTGGATGCTGGTCATGCTGCGCTAGGGTTCTCAGCCAGGGAATGGTCCTGGGCATACTAGGACAGAGGTAGCCTCAGGTCTGGTAGCTGTTTTAGCCTTCTAGGTCCCTGTAGGAGACTTAAGGCCCTGGAAGCACGTGTGAGGGCTCCAGAAAGCCCTCTGCTCTATGACTCACTTGGGGGTTTTGCAGAAAGGTGTCCTTGTGATTGATGCAGCCTCCACTGCGGTTCTTCAAAGGGTCTTCATTTCTTGTCCATGTCCCATGTAGCACTGCCTCTTCCCAGGTCTTGTGGATGCTCAGGTAGGACGTGTTGATGAGACGACACTTGACGATGTCTGTGAAGTATTTGCAGAAGTCTTCAAAGGTCATCCTAAGACAGCAAAGGACAGAGCTGGGTTGTGCTGTTTCCTTCCTCTGCAAAGTTTGCTGCACGGAATTTTTTGATTACCTGCTATGGTGAAACCATGTGGGGGTAGTCTCCGATGGTGGATGACCAACAAAAGCGATGGAGATACCCTTCTGCATGAATGCAGTAAACACTACTCCTTCAGTTCAAGTAATAGAACCATGCACTTTTGGAGTGGGAGGAGCAGAGTGGTGGCCCTTCCTCCGCACATGGGTACATGTTGTATTGAAATGTGTACCTGCGAGTCTGTTATATTCAGCACATTCATACCATTGGCACAGGGCATTTCCAGTGTCTTACTAAAAGCAATCATGGCCACTCTAAGCTAATAACCACGGGCTCAAGATTCTAGGGCTTGGATGGCCCTTTGCTCTGGATAACTGGTTGCCTGGAAATGACTCTGACCCCTCATGTGATGGGAGGACTCATTTGACATGGCCCATGGGGAGAAAATCAGCAGGGACTCACCAGAACTCCCCATCGTCTTCCACTGTCATCCCCATCTTCTCTCTCTCACTTTTGCTCACTTTCTGCCACTCCTCAGAGCTGTGGGAAGAACGTAGGATCATTACTGTGAGGGCAAGGGAACACAGAAGAATTCAAAGGGGCTACTTGGCCTTAGTAGGATCTGTCAAGGGCATGACGCCTGTATAAAGCTCAGACCATGCAACAGGCCTTCAGAACAGAGAAAGGCGTACAGACTTGTTCCTAGGGACGGCATAACCTAACCCATACTGGTCTTGTTAGCACATTTTTTCCGAAGATGGGGGGAATGTATCATGACGTGGAGCTTTAACTTTCTTTCTGACCACTGTAGCTGAACCCAGCTCAGCCAGATCTTGTTTGGCTGGTGCTGTCACGACTGCTGTGACTCTGGCCAAAGGCTCTGGCTACACTTGCCCCTGGTTCTCCACCCATGCCCAGATACCACAGCAATCAGCGATGCCAGAAGCCTAGTCTGCTAGGTGCTGTTTTGGTTGGAATGGGACTGGGAGCAGAAAGCTGAGCTACATCCATCCGTCATCTTGAATGAAAAAGCTGATGATTTCACCACAACACCCACCAGAGCCTCAATGACACAAAGAAAGCTTGGCAAGCTCAGCCACCCTCTTGCTCCCCTCCAGGGACCCCAATGCAAGGACTGCATCTACCCTAGCAAAATAGCAGGGCTCGGTCATGGGTTGAAGCAGCATCCCACAACTGCCAATACAATGGTATCTTACTGGAGTGGATGTAGCCAAAGCGGCTTACACTCAGGGCTTGCTTTAACCCAGCCTTCTCCACCAAAAACAGGCGATGATGTTGCTTGCCCCACTCACGTGTCGCTCCAAGGGCCGTTCCACTCCCGCTCACCCCATGGGTTGCGCATGCGGATCATGTCCAGCTTCTCTGACTTGAAGAAGGACAGCAGGCCGTGTCCCAGGCGGACTTTCCGCACATCCGTCACTGCGTATGCATGGCCCTTCACCAGCCCACAGGCCAGGCGGGTCTCCATGTCTGCTGCTGACGTAGCCTGGGCAAGGGGACACAGACGGCGCTCGCATCAGGGGGACGTGACTGCCTTTGCCTGCGCCCTGGCTGCAGCTTTGAATTTCACCTTTTGCCTTCATAAAGCTCTCTAGCTTCACTGTAGGGAGGGCAGCTGCCTGACTGGGACAAAAGAGAGCTCAAATTTCCCTGTGAATTGTTCTGAGCCGAAAAGGAGAGCAAGGGTGCTCAGGGAGAGATAGTCAGTTGCCTAAGCATAAGTATCATGTGTCATTTTAGATGCTAGATCTTTTCTGGCCTTCACTTGCTGCATGAAATCTCTAAGTTCCCACACTGCCAATCAATACAGCTCATCCTACTGGTTATACTGGGAGGTCAGGCACCCACTGTTGTGGAGATGTCCACTGGCAGACATCTAAATGCCTTACTCTAGAAGTGAATCCTTCTCTTAGCATTTAAAGGATGGTGGGATGAGTCTGGGATCTTGGACATCGCAATGAGAAATAAACAGGCTTGGCATCCAGGCTTGATTTCCTTTATCATCCATAGGAACCCCTAGGCACAATTCATCTGACTTATTTTAGATGTCTCCAACAGAGTAAAATGAGATGCATCCTAAAATGTCTTTTCCTTTCCTTTTGATGAGCTCTGATGTGGAGCTCTCTGCAATGAGAACATCTGTATCTGGTCACACAGCTTCCACCCTCTGCAGAGTGTCTGCAGAGTGTGTCCCTAGCATAAGACTGTCTTTTCAGGGATTATGATGTGATGAGAGACATCACCCAGGCACAAAAGCAGCTCCAGCTTTATCTGCGGGGCCCTGAGCACTCAGAGGTGCAGATGGACTTCAGACCACATGTGCAGGGGGCCCAGTCAATGGGACCCTCAATTTGCCTCCAAGGAGACGCGTGACCATATAGACAACGTTGCTTACTTTGATGGAGCAGCTGATGAGGCCTCCCCGGCTGTGCACCTTCAACACACGCTCAAAGAGGAGGTTCCGCTTGGCTTCATCAGCAACGTAGTCTCCTTCAGTCAGGTCAATAGGTTCAGAGACCCCACCAGTAAAGTCTACAAGGGCATCAGCTGTGTTGCCTCCATCCAGGGCCTCATAACAGCCTGACAACCTGAAAGAGGGCAAGAGGGTCGGAACAACAGCACCAGCTTGACATTTTAAGGGGTCTGGGACAGTTTCCGGGGCAGCTGGGAGAATAGACATTTGTAGGAAGTCATTCAGCAGACGGGGAGAGCAAAAAACCAAACATGGTGAAGAAGAAGTAGTACCTCTGCTGCTTGCAGCATTCTTGCTGTCACAGGGCAAAGAAAAGGGACCTTAAAATCCCGAGTATAGCTGTTATTTTAGCCAAAGAGCAGCTAGAGGATATTCTGCCCTGAGGGCAAATTAAGGCTTGTGAAAGCCCTTTTTTTTCAGTTTCTGTCTGTCTGAGATATGCTCTATTCGTCCCCATTAGAGCTGTTGTTTTTACAAGATGACACGTCATAAGAACATCAGTTCTCATTTGGGCTTTGGGCTGCATTTGAGGCTAACATGGCCTAGAACCATAAGCTCTAGTTTTTGACCAGTCCTATGCACGGGAAGGAGAAGGGATGAGGCTGGACATGGAGATCATATTCACAAATAGCCTTTGGATAGTATTCTGAGGTACTCTCAGCAGGGTACTCTCCCAAAGGTCTGCTTCTAACCTAGAAAACTACTCCATCCCTGGCAAAAAAGACATCCTCAGCTCGCACAGGAGGATAGAGATTCCCACTGCCTCCCTCTACCAGCACCAGCTCTGGCACTTCACAAAGTAACCAGCCACCCTCAGTGCTAAACACCCGCAACTCCTGTACAGCATCAGACACCTGGGAAGCTTACAGCATTTCATCACTGGACCCATCTTCCAGCAGTGCAAATCCACTGATGGTATACACAGAGAACAACTCCCGGAGTGCCCATGTCCTAGTTTGCTCTGCAAACTGCAGGGCCCCACTGCCTTCCAGAGCTGACGGCAGTCACTGGACTCTTCCTTCCGCCCCGGTACCTACTTGGCATAAGCTTTCTCCACCAAGGCGCACCAGAACTCATTCCTGGAGTTGGAATGGCAGTAGATGAGCTGATTATGGAGTGTGGGCAGGCGGTCATCTATCACCACGTCCAGCCATTGACCAAAGCGCCAAAACTGGAAGTGGAAAATCCCTGCATAGCTCTCAGGTTTCTCGGGGTTCCACTCCTGCTCCTTCCAGTCCGGGATGACCTGCGTTCAATGAGGGGAGAAGACATAGGGGAGACATTCACACAGATTATTTCTCCTCCTGGGGTGTCATTCTCTTCCTGGAACTAATGCAGAGAATATGAAAGACAAGGAAGACTATGAAGGGGGTGGTCTGGCTTACAGCCCCTCTGGACCATATTCCGGGGTTGGCTCTTCCAAAACAGACTAGATTAATATCTCAGGAACAATTTAGCCTTTGTCCTGTCTTGGACAGGGTAAAAAAGGGCATCTTCCTTGATCCTCTTGCTTGATTCTGGTGTGACTGGACTGGCCCAAGAGCAGGTGCTGCACTCATCTAGCTGATGGTAATTAACAAGGAACAGGCCCTCTGCATACATCTACCCTACCAAATAAAATGGAAGAAAATGAGATCTCCATCATGGGGTCCCTGGTCATGCACACTACAGAACTGTTAGCTCAGTCTCTTCCTCTGTTCTGGGCTGCTCCAACTAGCTCTCTCATTAAGAGTCTGGGATAGGATAGGAGACAGCTATATTATGTGGAAAGAGGCACTTCCAATAGTCCCAGGCCATGATGAACCCTCCCTGCGCTGGGCCTTGGCCCTTGTCCAGCTGCCCAAGCCTCATCCTTTGCTCTGGCTGCTTTTGGTCTTAGAGCCATAACCCACGCCCAGCCCTCTTTCTGCAGAACCTCCTCCTGACTCCTCAGCTACCAGAAATGATCCAGTCCAGGGCTTTTACCACTCCCAGGAATGAAGGACATACATTGAAATATTAATGATGCCATAAGCTCCATTCCCTGTGAGCTAATTGGTGTTCTTGAGTTGTCTGGATCAACAGAAGCAGAGCAGACAGCCATGAAAAAGAGATGGCTTTGGAGGGTTTGGTGTTTTCCGGGAGTGCTGATAAAGATGTGCCAGACTCCCTCTGGGACACTGCCAGGGAAGGACCAGACAGCCCTCCATCCAACCCCATTGATTCCCTCCTGACTGGAGCTCATGCTAATGAATTGTCATAGAGGACCACTGTGTTAATCAACTCACTATTAATGTGGGCTTAAAAATGATTACGGCATTGATTAGAGGCAGCTTCTCAGCCAGAGCGTGTAGCTACTGTTTCCAGCTGGCTGGTTCTTGCTGCTACCATCAGGAGGGCAGGAGATACTGGCACCCCACAGCTCCTGCTACATCCCTTCATTTGGGGACAGTGCTGAAAACATCCTCTACCACCAAAGGCAGCAGGAGCTGCAGTCTGCCTTCACATAGAGCAGCATCCAGAGACCAGCAGCAGCTTTACCTGCATGTTTGAACACTGACCTAAGGGGAAAGAGAGAAGCTCTTGCTGCTGCCAAGCAGCAAGGTGTGAGCTGAAACACTGGCTCCCTCCCACTGAAACACTGGCTCCCTCCCACAGGTCTCTCCATTTTGTGGTGAGGTGCCGAGGACACCTTGATCCAGTACCCATGAGAGACAATGTGGACAGTACAAAGGCCACTGCTGGTGACGGGCCCTCAGGGCTGTTGCTTTTGCACTTACTCATTAATTATTAGCTTTATGCAGCAGAGAGGTCCTGAGCAAGCTCACTGCCATGCAACAAGTTCTCAGTCTCCTAGAGGGACCCTACTGGCCTCTAGAGAACTCGAAGTCTGAACAGACCATCTGAGACCCAGTTTATCCTCCTCTGTGAAGCTACAGGCAATTTTTGCTGAATGGCTTCAGCTCACAAGGCCATGAGGGCTTGCTACAAAGTCACTGTGTGGTAGACAATGCCTGACGGGAATGGAGCTCCTGGTCAATAACTGAGGCAAACACCAGCACCACTAGCCTCGTTGCTAACAAGTAAGTGGCAGCAGGGAGGGTGAGCAGCAGGCACTGACAGATTCATGCTAAAAGGGCCATGGATGGAAAATACTAGTAAAGGTAAAGCAGTATTTATTTAAATATATCAAAAGGGGGCAAACTCATAGGGAAATGGTTATTTAATAGCTGTACATGTCATCCCCAGTCTGAGGGTGGGTGTTTAGCTGTGGGAGTGCAGAGGGTGACGGAAGGAAGCAGCTCTGCCTCCCTGCTCAGCATCACTGTGGAAGAAGCCTGCTGCTCCTGAACATCACACCAGGCCCATGGATCCCTCCTGCTGCTTGATTCCCTGGCCCAGGTATCTATGAACATGAGCGGCTGACTTGGTGTGGTAGGGGAGAGGTGGAAGCTCTAGATGTGGTGCTTATTAGGACACAGTCCTCAGGACAGCCACACTTCAAGGCATATAGCACGACTTCTGCCTGGCATCGCAACCCCTGTCTGTGACCAGACATGGTATGGGCCTGTGTGTCACCTAAAGGATTAACCTCGGGCACATCTACTGATCCTAGCAGTGTGCTGGCGCTCAGATCCCTTCCAGAGGTCCACAGCTCCCATCCACTTCTAGGAATCATTCCCAGACATCTCCATTCCTCCTCACTGGACACTGGAGATCATGCCCCAGACAACCCATCCCAAGATCTCATGGTGTTCAGGACTCAATTTGGCTGTTTAATGCTGAGGCAGTGCGGCCAAGATCTCATTCACACAACTGTGTTGCTTTTCGCATAGGGGATCCCAAAATCTGGAGCTGTAACACTCTTTCCTGGGACAAATTTACAGAGAAAGGGCTCAGAGACAGGTAAGTTGGTGGGGCAGAAATACGAGATTCCAGATCTAATTTGTAACATTTCCCTAAGTTGGCTGAAGGCTTTTCTTATTTTTCCTAAGACTGTCTAATTAAGAAAAAAGGTATCTCTGACTCTGGAGAAATGGCCCCAAGAGGAAATAGGAAATGGTAGGTGCTGATTCCTCCAAGCAAGAGCTCTTCCGCTGGGAACTTGCCAACTCAGGAAGGGGAGGGGGAAAACACAGACAGCGCCAGTCTGCTGAACCACACACACAAACTGACACTGCATGGGGGGACTTCAGTTACTGGTATAGAGTCACTCAGCTCCCCTGTTGGAGAGAGAAATCACAGTGCCCCACTCGCCTCCCACCCCCAGCTCTGACAGGAAAGTGAGATACACTTTCCTCTGCCCAGCTTCAAAACCCTCTCCACAAACCACACAAGGGGCTAAATGCTCCACTAAGCCCTTCACACCAAAAGAAAAGAGGATGAATGTTGATTTTATCCTCTATTTTACTATTAATAGCAAAAAAGACATTGAAAAATACAAGTTACTTGGAAAATGGTGGGTTCTGCTTTATTGTGTGCAGGATTGGGGCAGTTTCTAAAAAAAAACAGGCATCAAGAAGACAGGCACAGCCTCAGTCCTGGAGGGGAACCCCGTTGATTAGGCTTTTATTGAATGTGGTACATCAATACCCAGAGAGGTACTTGCATTAGGAACTCTACCTAAGCAACTAGCAACATAGCAATGTCACATCGTGAGACCTGGCATGCGAAAACCCTTTTGAAGGTTGACAGTTACTGCTGCTATTGGGTCAAACGTTGTTTGCAGTCAGGAGCTCTTCCCTGCGATGTACTCGGAGAGGTCTTCTGTGGGAAAGTCTGCTGGGATCCTAGAACTGGGTTTGGCCCCCAGTGAGTCCATGTTATGGCCAAGCAAGAACGGATCCACTTTTCACTCTGTTCACTGAGTTCTGCATTCCTTGGGCTCTAAATGAGGACAGATACAAACTTCTCCAGCAGCGCCCACACATGGCTGCATGACTTGGTGCTTGCTGAGCTTTGGCTGTGGGCAAGACTCAAAGCTCCCATCATCACTCCAGTAAGCAGTTGATCTTCCTGCTTGCCTTCCCCTCTCTGCCTGGCATAGCTTGTGCATATCATTTAATACACTGCAAGTGGGCTGGGGAAGGCACATAGTCTGGAGGCTCGGAAGAAGAGTCAAACAGCTCTCTGGGGTGGTCCACGCAAGCGCATAGGCCATGGGAATGAAGGGACCTCGTCTTGGTTTCCCTTCACTGCTTTCCCCATACGCATCGCATTAAAAACAGTGTCCGTAACTTGAGGCATCCTCACCCACATTTGGGAGCAGTCCTAGCAAAGGCTGTGGGACCAAACATCATACTTCACTCTTTCAAAGGACGTTTCAATCTGTTAAGTCTCAAGCAGCTTCACCAAAGTACCCTCCACTTGCTGATGGAGGAAAATGGGATATCCAGAGTTAGGGATTTATTCACAGGAACAACACAGGCACAAAAAACACCCTCATGCTGCTAACTTCCAAAGATAGTGGCTCCCTGCTCTGTTCCTCCAGACACCCAGATACAGCTTCCTGCCTAAGAACAGGCATTAGGAGCAGGGGGGCGTTCAGTAGCTGCTTTCTTTTGGGGTCATCAGAGGAAGGTTCTTGCTCTGTGATCTGCAAAGTGCTCTGCAACATCACAGCTCTCTGAAATGCTTAAGACTAAATAGATTCCTGGGTGCTTTAAGGTCCTAATAATGCACCGATTGTGTCTGCTGCAGGGGACTCGCCACTGGCTCGGACTTACAGCCTGCTCAGAGCTGCTGTCTCACTTGCCCGGTTTTGCAAACAGACGGATGCCCGCTCCAACCCACGTCAGTACTAAAAATCTCCAGGCAGCACAAGGTGAGCTACAGGCTGGAAAACAACTCCCCACATCGACCCCCTTGCAAGAACCACTTGCAGCTGGCAGGAAAAGGATGTTCCAACCTTCTTGAGCCAGTTTGCCCAGCAGGTTTGCAATCTGCAGAACACGGCATGTTGAAAGATACTTCAACTTCACGGCAACATGAGCAACCCAGGGACCTGGTCTTCAGAGACACTGAGCAGCCACAGTCACAGCTAGAGTCATTGCAACCTGCAAGCACTCAGCATCTTTGCAGGGACAAGCACGGCATCTCTCACAAGCCTCCCTTTCAGATGGCTAGGCTGGAAACTGGAAGCCAATGCTCCTCCCAGGTTGCCTCTCATGTTTCCAGTGCGGAAATTTCTGATTTTTACACTAGGTTTTTGATATCCAGGTACCACGGTTGGAGAGGTCAGGGCGGCCTCACCATTTCCAAGCCAGCAAGATCCTGCAGTCAGACCTGCTATTTCCCTGCTGGAAAACATGCAGTTCTATGCTCTAGGCACTTACAGCAACAAGCCCTCATGGCCCGTTCTCCCTCTTCCCCGTCATTCAGATAGAGGACAGCATGTTAGGGGAAAGTTTCAAAGTGGGGGAGGTGGGGAAGGCCTCTGCAGAAGTGGCATGAGGCTGTTCTCCGCTGTTTTGCAATGCTATCCCTTGACGAAGAACTACTTAAAAAATGACCAAGAACTGAACTAAGAGAAAGAAAAATGAAGACAAAAACATAGCTGGAGTACAAGGAGTTGAGCAAGAGGGGATCAGACTTTAAACACGACAGAGCCCTTCAGCTGAGCTGGTTCAAGGCCGTCGAAAGAGAGGAGGAAATACATCACCTTGCGGATCTTGGCTAACTCCACTAGCCGCTCCCCAAATTCCTGGGCATCTGCCTCATTGCACTCCACCTCCTTGGCCCCTGGCTTCTTCCAGAAGATGCCTGCTGGCTCCAGCAATTGCCGGTTCATAAGGTGGGTGAGATCCGGAGTCCAATGCTGGGAAGTACCAGCCACTGTGACCTTCCCAGATCTCTCCAGCTGGATCTCCCAGCGGAGGAAGCGCAAGTTGTGCTGCCGAATGAAATCCACTCGGTAGATGTGCTCGTTGGGACGCAGCAGCTTCTCCCCATCCTGGGGCTTCTGGTTTTTCTGCTGGAGGCTCTGGGCTCTCAGCCACATGCACCGGGTAAGCTGGTCATCTCGGGTGAAGGGCACCTTGAGCTCTCCTGCCTCGGCTGCCATCACCTCAGCTTCTCCTCTGCTGAGTTCTCAGCAGTGTTTGGTTCTCAGATAAGCCACCTGAGGTAAAAAACCACCAAGCCCCCAGAGCTGGTACCCCCTCTCCACGGTCCCAGCAGTGCTAGGCAACCCAGGCCACTGACGCAAAGCACCCTCCGGGGCTTCCTCTGGGTGCCCTCCCATCTCGTTTGCAGATTAGGAACCGATTGTGCTGCTGTGCACAATAATCTATAGGGAAGGGACGTCTGATGTCAGCCTCCCTGGCAACCTCCTTGACAACCGCTCCCAGGCAAGCTGGAGCATGGTTCGTCATGCTGAAATGAAGGTGCTAGCAGCCTGGCCACCATCTTACAGGGCTCGGTTGCAGTGGCTTTCTCTAGATGTAGACTCACAGAACAATCAACAGGGTGGAAGGAGTCCCGGCAGGAGTCTGGTCCAACCCTCTGCTCAGAGTAGGACTAAATTCAAGGCTAGCTCAGGTTGCTCAGAGCTTTATGCAGTCGAGCTTTGAATATCTCTATGGATGGAGATCCCACAGCCTCTCTGGGCCCATGTTCCAGTGTCTGACCACCCTCATGCTGATGATTTTTCTTTTTTTCTTCATATCTATCCAGAAGTTCCCATGTTGCAGCTTGTGTTGTTGACTTTCTTCCTCACTCCAAGAGTCTAGCTCTCTCCTTTCTGAACCCCTCTTATTAGGGAGTTGCAGACAGCAATGAGATCCCCTTTCACCTTCCCTTCTCCTAGCTGCACAAGCCCAGCTCTCAGCCTCTACCTTGCATGTACCCTCACCATCTTGGTGGCCTTCACTGGACTCACTCTAGTCTGTCACTGGCTTTTACTGGGGATTCCAAAACTGGATACGGTGCCCAGATAGGGACTCACATGCCTGATAGAGGGGGAGGATCATTTCCCTTGTCCCACTGGATGCATTTTTGCTAATTTGGCCATGTGCATGGCTGGTCTTCATCTCTGCAAGGGCACATATTTGACTCATGGTCAACTTGTCCATCAGGGCTCCTTAGTCCTTTTCCGGATGGTGCTTTTGGTAGGACTCATGCCCCACACTGCCACTACAGTAGCAAGAAGCCACAGTGGATGCTCGTGCCTCACTGTGAATCTGCCTGCCCTTGACTTGCCCCAGACTTGCTCAAAGTCTGAGAGGGTGTTCATGCATGGACTTCACCTTAGCGCTCCTGGGAAGTGGGGTCCAGACACTGTCAGGGCCTTAACTCTTGTTTCTTTGGGCCAGGTGGACAGGCAGATCCAAGATGCAAACAGCCTTTTCAATGGTGCCGCATGGATGCTCTGTGCCTAAGTGAGCACCAGCAAGACCATTGTGTCTATCTGGAAATGCTCATTCCCTTGCAATTGCTGGACATGGCTATCTCCAGTGCACTGGGGCATTGCTGGTGTGTTCTCCAGACAGCAGATTGGATAGAGGTGCACACACTGCTCTTTGCAATGTGCTGGGTGGCTTCATGAGGCTGTAGATACCCAAAAGAGGTGCCATGCCAAATCATGTCCCCCTATGCCAAGCTGCACTGTGACATGGTAATTAAATCACAGCCACAGTTTTAGGTACACCGTGGAAAAGGCCTGACTCCTGCAAGTGTGCTGTGGTATCTTTGGGATAAAATCACTTTTTTGGATACTTGGAGAGTCCAGGAGTTACGGAATGTAGCAGGAGTTAGGTTAGAGGGGGTAAGGTGTGGAGTGAGGTCATCTGTGTTCTCCCAGGCCTGCCTGCGACTCAGGTTGGCTTCTGCCACATGATGTGTTTGCAGGGCACCTGGGAGCTCAAATAGTGTTAAATCAAGTACAAGAAACAATTTTTTTAAAGCATCTCTATAAAATGCTGTGCCAGCATCTTGGTTGTGTCACACCTGACACATGACCAGTGCACATCAGCTCTGAAGGATATAACTCTGAATTCCAAAATAAGTCCTCAAAAAGATTATCTGGAGATAGCCCTGGCCTGACAAGCCACCAACATCAGGGGACGAAGGCTGGGTCATTTTACTGGGAATTATAACCTGTCTGCTATTACTTCTGAAGTACTTGAAAACACGGTCAAGAAAGCTAAGAGCTACAAACAGCACCATTCAAAGGGAAAAAGGGGGGGTCTGAGGAAACCAGACTCTTTTGGATGTCCTCTGAGCTCTTGCTTGTTTACTTGCTTTAAAACACCTTTAGCAGCAACTATCGATCCAACCCTTGGGTTTTTAAAGTTAAAATGCATTCAGGTATCTCTGGAGACCTTTTTCAGCTGAGCTATATGTATCAGTGTCACACAGACCTTGCTTGGACTGCCTCAGCTCTTTTACCTACTAACCTCTGTATTGCCCACATGTGGTGGCAGTAGAAGGAGCAATGTCCTTGCACCTGATGATGAATTATCTGTGGTGGAAAGCAGCTGCCAGGCACTATGTGATGTTTTTCCACCGCTCTGCTGGGGCGCGAAGTCAGCCTTCAGGGCCTCCTCAGAGAGCAGTAATGACCCCAGGCTGTGGAAGAGCTATGCAAAATGGACTTAGGGATGTGGGTGTTCTCAGAGCGCTCTGCTCAAGGTGTCCCATCCAAGACAGCCTTGCACTCTTGAAAGGGACCTACGGAGAAGGAGACCAGCCTAAGCAGTGGAGATGCAAGGCTGTGTGTGCCACTTGGCCTTAGAGACTGGTTCCTATCCTTCTTTTATTGAGTGGTACCAATGCAGGCTGTGAGAGTTGCTGGAAATGGCCTCAACTGTCCCACTCTCAAGGACTTCATTTCTTTTCATAAGAGCTAGATACCTCTGAAGTGCCACAGAGAGGGTGTTGTACAGCCAGATCAAATGTAAAGTCACGGAGGGGCAGCTAAGTCTCAAACAATCAGCTCTAAATTTTCACTACGAGTCCCTCACTCCACTTGGTGACTCAAACATCAAGGACTTTATGCCAATACCATCTCCTCACAGTAGCTGAAAGATGTGCAGCCACAAGAAAAATATGGCCCAGAGGAGACAAGGGCTGCCACCTGCTTCAGCTTCCCTAGCTCCATATCCATGGCTCAGGGGAAGCCTTACAGTGAAGTGCAGTGCATGCCATGCTGGCAAACTTGGCGTTGGAAGCTGCTTGCTAATCACATCCAGAACAAGCCTCCTGAGGGGAAAGGAGGGACATGGAGGGAGCTTTAGGTCAAAGTGGAAGAAAGAGTGTGAATAAAATCCATCTCTTGGGGTACACAAGGATGTGCTACCCCATCTTGTTTCCTTGAAGGAATTCCCCTTCCCCACACTTGCTCACCTCAATGGCAGAGAGACTGTTTTGCTGTGCACGATGGAGCAAAGGATATACACAGCCTAATTTACATCGTGATGTAACTCAGGATTAAGTTTTCTAGAATCAATGGGAAACCTGGGCCAAGATCCCCGGGCTGATATTTCAGCAATACTAACATGTACATACATCAGCATCTTCCGTTTCATCCTGGACTCTGAATTAGAGACATTTTGGTGTCTAATGATAGTTTAAGAACCTAGTGTTCTGCTGTCTTGTCTGTCACTGTGATTGCCATTTTTATCAGCGTATTGATTAGTTAGGAGCAGACATTTCTCTGGCAGTCTGTAGGCACTAGGTCCTATCCCTTAAGATGTGTGCAGTCCCCATGGTCTGCAAGTCACACCACAGTGCAGAGAGGCCTGGGGGCCAACGAGGAACAGATACCTCAGCAATGGCATTGCAACTGCACATGCAACTGTAGCAAGGACCAAGAGACCCATTACTTCTGGGCCAGTGAAGAACTTCAAGATCCTTGGCAAGGACCGTGCTTCAAACTGAGCACATCTCACAGAGCTGATGGCCTCGGACCTAGGGGTTAGTCTATGCGCTTGATTTATCTTGTTTTACTTTGGAAGCTGCTGTTGCAGTTCATAGCCATGCTCACTCCTTGCAGAGCACTATTTGTCACTAGCTCTCAAAGGGGACAATGCTCTCCCTTTTTACAGATGGGAAGCTGAGGCACAAGGTCTTTCCCAAGGTCCCATCATACTCATCAGAGAGGTAGGGCACAAACTGCAATCCCAGCCTGTGCCCATGAGAGGGACTAACCGTTGGAGAGCGCTCCCAATAAATTCTTGATCCAACTCTTCACAGCTGGACATCATCCCAGGAGAGATATTTTAACCAAATGCATGTTACTGGGCTCCACAGAGGGGTAAGTGGATGAAATTTGTCGACGTGATAAATGCAGGCTGGTCATCGCAACTTGTGCAGTAGATATAGCTGTTAGTAAAGGTCCCATGTAATTTAGAGGTCTCCAAAATCAGGTGTGTGCTGCCTGACTGTAGCCCTAGGATGAACACTGCAGCAAACTGGATATCACTAGAAGAGAAGGCTTGGGAAAAGGATTGTAGCTTTTGTTTTTTCCTGAAAACAAATCTTTCCAAAAGAGAGGAGGATGCAGCAGGCAGGTAAAGAAGAGTCTGTGAGAGTTAAGGGCATGGAAAATGAGAAGTCACAAACACCCACAGCAAAATTGCCAAGGGAGGAAAAGCAGTGCAGCTGGCAAGCTGAAATAATGAGGTCTCCAAAGGGACCCAGCTTCTGTTTGACTGGCATTTCCCATGGCAGGGCTGGAAGTGAATGGTGAGCAGGGAAGACAACTCACACACTTGCTCCTGGGAGATGGCAATGTGGAGGAACAAGCTAAACAACACCTTGTACCACCCTAGAAACAAGAGCCACTACAGTCACAGCAACCATGGATGGAAGGAAACCTGACTGATAATCCAGAAGCCAACATCTTCCTTTCCCATGTAAGGGAGAGACCCAGATTTAATAGAAAACAGGAATGCTGCAACAAATACACATTCCCAAGGCTGAGCTTAGTGTTTATGATTACAAAAAACCCATACCACAGAGACTGGATGTATCACAGGTGGGAGGGAATATTTGGACCCTGTGGGTATGTGGCAGTAGGAGGCTGTGGGTGAAGATTCCTGATCAGTGTCAAAGAGGCTGTGGAGCTGTCCCTGTTGGACTCCACACTCAAAGGAGGATCCTGCCATGTGGTAGGCAATCCAGCTGTGGGCTGACCAGCCAGAGACACCTGCTTTGGGGAAGCAGTGCCTTAGGAGAGATGGTAATACCCTTGAATCGCCCTACCTGTCCCAGTGCATGGTGTCTTATCGCCGGGATGGGCACAAAACAAGCAGAGAGAGAGAGAGATAATGCCATGGGAACTAGAGAAATGGGGCTGAACACTGCAGCTGAACATCCTCAACATTTGTTGTTGTTGTTGTTTTTTAGATTATTCTGGAGTGAGGAGAGTCAGATTTGGGATCTGAAGAAGCAGCATGAGGCTTGATTCATTTGGTTGAGAGAGGCCAGGAGTTTGGCTCGACTGTGATGTGGCTACACATCAACTGAATTCCCCCCCAAAGTCAGTCATTTGAAGGAGGTTTTATGCATGTGAACAGCTTTTTAGGATCTGAGGTGCCCCAGAAGAACCATTTTATGAGGTGGACAAACACAATGCGAGGCCAAGGTGTTGAAGACAGCCTTTCCTTTTGCACAGGCAACCGCTTACCTTCTGCCACAGAGACTCCCGGGACGCCAGGGAGGAGCAGGCAGCCACAAACCAGCAGTTCCCGACCTGGCCCTGGTGTAAGTCATGGGAGCTGATCCCATCCACAAAGAGACGTGGGTCATTGCAGATTTCCTGTGGAATAGGAGAAAACAGATACACCACGTAAATGAGGAGTCAGGGGAATCAGGAACAAGGTTTCCCGTCAAAGGAAAATCTCTTTCTGTCCTCCTCAGGCCCCATTTAGATGCCACCTGCAGCCTTTCTTGCAGGCTTGGCTCATCACACCACTGACAGAAGGATCCTTTCCTGCCTAGGGATCTCCTTGGGACTTGGGTAAGCATCATGGCTGAAATGACACCTACCCAACCCCCTGGGTGGCTCTTCTGTTCCAGCATCAAAACCACCTTGCTTGGCTATAATTATCCTCAGTGAAAACGGTACATTATCACACCATTATAGCCCTCGTGACCCATCTCCTCTTTCAAGTCTGTCCTTTGCTGTTTGTCATAAGTCCTTCAGTTCTCTCTACCCTTCAGCTGTTTCATAAGCTTCTTCCTCTCTCTCATTTGCTCTGGGGACCTTCTGGTTGAAAAGCATTTGGAGCTGAGAGCATCACCCAAGGCCACAGTCTCCCACACTGGGGCTTGTGGATTATACATCCAGAAATAAAGTCCTGTGGGAGTGGGCAAAGACAGGAATTTAGAAAAGGAATCACAATGCCTATATAGGACAGTTCACCCAGGAAAGCTCAGTGCAGATTGAAGGCTCAGCCATGGTCACAAGAAGTCGAGGCCTGAAAGCTAAGTGTCCTCACCTAGAGGTCTGTCCTTCAGATCCCACCGCAGCAGATAGAAAACATTTGGTGAGCCAAACACTTTGTGGCTTGCCCAGGAGAATTAAATGCTCACCCTGCCACCAAAACTGACATAGTGGATTGTGCACATGCACCATGTAATGGACCACGAATGGTGAAACCTTGGAGAGGAGGGAGCCAGGAGGTGAGCTCATCCCTCCAGCCACTCAGACACCACACACGCTGCCTTTCCTCTGCCCAGCTCCTGTCAGACTGTCCTCCCCTCTTTCAACTCCCACTTACAGCCTAGCCAAAAAAGCACTTAAATAACAGAGGGTGCTGAGCAAGCTTCATGTGAAACATTGCTTTTTTTAATTTTCTCCTGATAAATCCAGTTTGGAAGGGCATGTCCACCTGGAGGGACAGAGCGGATGGGACACTGAAAGACTTGAAAAAAACTCTTCCACTTTGCTATTATATTTAATATGAGGTGACAAAGTAAAGGCATATTTTTCCTTAAAGCTGAAGTATTTCCTCCTTTCCCTCTGCCTGCCCATCCCTCAATTTTTCACATTGGCTGCTGCACCTAAAATAACATTTCCCGCCAATCTTTGCACTTCCCATATTCCTAATGGGGAGGAACAGGAATTGCTGCTTCACGAGCACTTCCCAGTATTCCTACCTATTGCTGCCTCCTCTCAGCCAGCACCCTACACTGAAAAAATAACCTGGGTTCCGTCTGGACACATGCACCATACAGGGGTCAAATGTGAGAGGGAGAGGACTAATCCCTTCCCCGATGCGGGAGTTGCAGGAGGCTGAGATAAGCACTAGAGGGAGGCAGTCCAACAGCCACCAAAGCTGAGAGGCATCCATGCTTTTCAACATCACTGAGTGCAGAGAGAGATGGGAGAAGAGCTCTGATGTTCAACTCCTGTTTCATATTGCTGAGGAAGCAGCCAGCAGCAGGGGAAGCATCCGTCCTGTCTGTCAGCAACGGGACTCTGCAAAATCAGCTTGTAGCATTCCTGCTGTGGCAGGTAGAGGCACTACGTTTTCCTCACTTGAGGACCACAGCTGCACTTTCTACTCTTGGGTGAATCTGCAGCGTACAAAAGGGAGTCACTTGATACTCATGTAGACAGAGGAGAACAGGAGTGGGGCCAAAGCATGAAAAACCTAACCCACTATACAGAAATTATCACAGGGTAAAAGGTGTCAGATGCTCGGGGACCTTTCCCAAGAGCACAGCTGCTAGTTGGCTGTGACTGCCTGCCTCATCAGGCAAGAGTTTGCAAATTAAAACTCCGTGGTTTCTCATTTCAGGAGAGGGAAGCCCTATGCATTCATCAAAGCAGAAGCCTGTCCTGGCACAGACGAGAGGTGCAGTTAATTATACCCTGTTCTCTCTGACCTATGACAGCACTGAGGGTGCCAAGGCTGGAAACGTTCATGCCAAGGTAGACTCCTACTGCACAACATGCTCCTCATCTGACTCAACTTCTCTATTTGCTAATGAAGATGTGTTCCTCGGTGCTTATTGTCCTTGAAGGATTAATTCAGGCAGTTGTCTGGATGCTGCAGTAGTCATTTCCCATCCAGAAGCAAACCTGAATGTGGAGTTTCAACGTGCTTTTGGTCTGGCATAGTTGACTAATGGTACACACTTGCTCTAGCACAAAGCAGCCCGCGGACGTTTTAACCCCTTTCTCCCATAAGGTTCAAACCCCCCTGGCACGTTGCAGCTAAATTGTGTCTCCTGGGAGCACAAAGACTCCTAAACACCACAATCCTCAGCTCTGGTGGAGGGTGATGGCCTCTTCCCTGCCCAGTGACACTGCGTGTCTGGTCCCATCTGAGGAGATGCATCAGGCTGTGGAGTTAAGAGGGATGCTTTATCACTGATCAGCCCAGCACCACATATAGGCCTGGCTGGAAGGAGACACACAACATGGGCTCTACACACGACTTGGGCAAGTCCCAGAACGCTCACTAAGCCTTCCCAGGAGTCCACCCTGGAGGGTAGACAGGGACTGCCATGCTTCCTTGCAGAGGGACCGTGCAGCACCATCAAGCTCCAGAATGTGTTCCCAGTGGTCCGTCCTAAGTGCAGAGTCACCAGATAGCTGAGGTTGGAAAGAACCTCTGGAGATCATCAAGTCCAACCTCCCTTCTCAAACAGGGTCAGGTGGAGCAGGTTGCTCAGGAATATGTCCAGTCGTATTGTTAATATCTGCAAGGATGGGGACTCCACAACCTTTCGGTGCAAGCTGGTCCAGTGTTCCACTACCCTCACAGTAAAGAAGTGTTATGCTTAAATGGAATTTCCTATATTTCAGCTTGTGCCCACTGCTTCTTGTTCTTTCACTGGACACCGCTGACAAGATTCTGGCTTCATCTTCTTGACGAACACCCTTCCACCCAACATTTACACACAGTGATAAGATCCCCCCCAAGCCTCCTCTTCTCCAGGATGAACAGTCCCAGCTCTGCCTGTCCTCGCTTGTCAGATGCTCCAATCCCTTAATCGTCTTTGTGGTCCTATCCTACATTCACACAAGGGAAGAAGCAAATACCTTATTGCTCTAATGCTGTGTAGCTGCTCCTACCAGGGTAAAGCTCATCTGCAGGCCAGCCCCCCCCCCTCCAAAATCTGCCAAGAAGGTTTCCTAAATCTCTTAGACTGCAGCTTCCAAATCTTGATTTACTCAAGTTTGACAGTCCCTGCTGAAGTTGCTCAGGTCCTACTCTCAGAACGTGCCCCAGTCTAGACTGTGTGGCCTTTGACTTGTGTGGCTGCTGTTCCCTGTTGCTTCTGCCCTTACCAAAGGGAACAGGAGATCTGGGAACAAGGCATTGCTTCAGCGAAGCTGCAATTTCTCCCATGCAGACTGCCTCCACTGTGCACTGCACCGAGCACAGCAGGGCCCTGGCGTGCAATGCAACACGTTCAGGGTGCAAAGCCCCCTCAGAGCAACGATGCACCATGCCCACACAGAGATGAGTGATGAACTAAAGAGACCAAAGGGAACTGGGTCAAAAATGTCATGAAAAACATTGAACTTTGCCTATGCGTGGAGCTGAAAGAGATAAAGGGTTTCTTTTCACAGCTAGACTGAATAATAGGGCCCCAAGTTTGCATATGCAGGCAGATGAGAGAAACAGGGAAACAGTGGTGACTGTGAAAGGTCACCACTTTTGTTTCATCCCCTCCCTCCTGTGCAGGAGATAGAAACCAGGTGAACACAATCATTTACCCAGGTGGGAATTCCTCCTGAAAAGCAAACACTGTGTCATCCTCCTAGTGCTGTGGGCCGGGGGGGAGGGGACAGAGCACTGGCACAGGTTGCCCAGAGAGGTTGTGGAGTCTCCTTCCCTGGAGATATTCAAAACACAACTGGGCATGGTCCTGAGCAACCTGCTGTAGGTGATCCTGCTTGAGCAGGGGGTTGGACTAGATGATCTCCAGAGGTCCCTTCCAACCTTGGTCATTCTGTGATTCTGTGAGAGCACACAAACACACACCCACACACATCCTGGGAGCCTTTTGGGTTCAAACATTCGCCATTCCAGCGCCAGCACCGCAGCACATGAGGTTTCAGCAAATAGTGAGTCCACCCTGTCCATCTCACCACAGCTGGCTCCTGAGTCATGGTGCTCCTAGACAGGACACAGTTGTTCAACAGCAAGGAATATGCAAGGGGATAGCTGAAAGCTATGGCTGCAAAGAAGAAATCTTCGATATGTTGCTCTCAACTCCACATTGTCCAAGACAGTAGTATCTGTTCATCCCAAAGGAGAACCTGGCTTGGAGCATCCCAAGGAGACCTAGGCAGCATCAGAGCAGATTTGCCCTTGCTTCTGGCTGATGAAGTAGCTGCTGGGCTCCAGGTAAGAAAATATAACTTAGAAAAGGCCTGTGTGGTTGCTCCTATGGAAAAATACAGCCTGATAACACAGGGAGGCCCAAACCAGTGATTTGAACTTGTGGTGATTCATCTCCTCCTTCCCACATGCTCCCTCTTGCGAGGGGTGTGGGACAGAGCTGGAAATGAGAGCTAGGGCTTGGAGAGGACTTTGAGATTCCTCTCGAGGAAAAGCTGATTGCAAAGGTAGCAGGACTGGCTTACAGAAGTACACCGACTGTCTGGAACGGATTTGTGCCTGTTCGCTCCCTCTGGCTCAGGTGTTACCAAAGCCCATTTGGGAAAACGAGACCCAGTCAGTGCAATTATCTTGCACTCAGCAGTGCAATTTTGTCTCCCACAAAAAAGCGTGCAGGCTTTCCCTCCACTCTCCCCTCTAGTACTCTTACCCTCAATACACACATTTTCCTTCCAAATGCAATTTAATCAGAAACGATCATCCCTGCTTTCTCCTGCTGGTCCAATTCCACATAGGGCAGTATTGAGCAACTCACCCTCTAATTGGCTTTAGAATTGTTGACTGTCTTATCATAAATATTTCCTGATGCAGATTTCTGAGTTTGTGATTCACTGGGGATCTGGATCATGTCAAGCCTGATGCAGGGAGGGATATAAGCTAAAGGGGAAAATAACCATGTGAGATACAACATCTGCTGCACGCTAGGATCATTTTTGCTAACAAGATTTGGTAAAGAACAAACTAGTCTAATTGCATTGCAGAACCGGGACACAAGAGACTGGCTGTTTTTCAGGAACAATGCTTTCACTCAGACTTGCAAAATCAGCAAGATAATCTATTAGCATGGCTGCACTTTCACCTCCTCACAGACAACAGAGAACCAAAACGACCGTGTATCATAAATGTCGTTTACCCAGCCGAGCGAGCAGAAGCGGCCAAGCACAGTGGACAACGAGGATGCAATCTCTACATCAGCTCTGAGCGGCAGATTTGCATGTTTGAGGGCAAAGCAGAGGGACAGGGCCAGAAAGCAGAATTAACACCTTCGGATACGGTGCTAAGTTTGCATGAAACTCCAGGTAGCTGAGACACAATTGACTCAAAGGTCTCTGCGCTGCCCTGTTGCAGACACCTGCACCAGGGTGCAATTTCAGAAAATGGCAACTACAAAATTTGCTCCAGAGTGACATAGGGAAGGGAAATGGGGATGAGTTTAGAAACTCAAGGGACCGTGTTTTCAGAGTGATTAACATTTCTTTAATGCCCCAGCTTCACACTCACCACCAGGTAGGCCTGGTTTGCGGGGAACACTGAATACCTACACCCTTAAAGTTGGGTTTTGGGGGTTTTGTATTGCCTCAGTCAGGCATCCCTAACACCAATCCGCTTTGAATATCTCAACTTATGTATATTTGTATCTGTTATCAAGGCTCACCCCATAATAAGGGCTTTGCACACTCCACCCACAGCAAACAGGACTTGCTTGTAAAGGGAAACATCAAAAATACACTCCCCAGCAACCACATAACTCTGCTCGTGTACCTCAGTGCCAAGTCGTATCATTTATTTTGGCAACAGAAAGGACACAGAGACGTCTGCAAACAATATTTAAATGTCAATTTGCAAGGCTTAGCAGCCTTGACAGGTTTCTCCGCAGTTTTCTCTTCCGGGGATCCAAAGTACAAATGCAACACAGAAATCTCTGTTAAAGCAATGAAACAGGGAGAAACACACAACATCACCTCCCTGGGAGCAGACAGACAGAGACAGTGAAAGAAATAGAGGACGGGGAGCAGACTGGAACAAGTGCAGACTTTTTGTACCCTGTGTTCCCATTCCTCCCACCCGTGCTCTCCACGGACGTGCTCTTGGAAAGCCTCACTGTTACTTATGGCCAGAATTTCTTTGGTCTCCACTCAGCAGACTGATGCAAAGGCCATCACAGCCCTACTTTTAGCACTTCCATGCACTCAATGCAACCCTCTCCACACTGTGGCTTGGACTGTGAGCTGCTTCTGCTGCATCTGGTAGCAGAGCTGCTAAGGAAAAAACTCACACCTCCTTCCCTTGGGCACCACAGGCTACTATATGTAGTCATGGGATCAAGGGAGCTACAGCAGAGAGGTGGGAAAGTGGAAATGGAAATAAGGTCCCATGGCTGTTTTAACTTTAACACCTTGTGATAAGATATATGCCTCCAACTCACCACAGTGTTGCTGTCCATCCCAGCTGTCCTCCCAGATCCCTTCACCCCACATCACATCCCAGCCTTGAGCTCTCCTAAAGATCACCCTTGACCAAGTCCCCTTGGGACAGCGCTAAGGACTCACCAGGCAAGGGAGAGCCCTGGTTTGGCAGCATCATCAGTCTAAAACACACCCACCCTCTAATGCTCATTCCCATGCCGTGGCACGCTGTTTCCCCAGATATGCTAGCGCAGGTGCTTGTGGGGTCTACTCTGGACCAAGCAGAGACCTGCTCTGGCTGGACTCTATATGCATCAGGCCCCAACCTGGCTCCTCAGGACAGCTTCATAATCACGTTAGTGCAAGTGAGAGAGCATGCGCTGCAGGCTGGGTGGGAGCCATGAGGATGGCCACAGCTTGCATCGCTTTTATACCACTGGGCCCCACCGTAGAGGACATGGTGGTGGGAACATGTTGGTGGGAAAGGAGAGACCTGTTTAAGCAGGCCCTGCTGTGAAAAACTGCCAGTGAAATCACAGTATTTTGGGAGGAATCATCCAAAAACGCCCACTCTGCATGGAGCTATTGTGAAATCTGTGAGTGAGCTGGTGTGGCCACAAGTTCGGCTGCACTGTTCCTGCCTCCAAGCGACATAATTCAGGTTTGGCACAAATGCCTGCCAAACACTGCCCTGCTTGGTAGTTAGCTGCGTAAATCCCAAGTCCTGTGTCTTACTGAAAGCCAGTCTTCTAAAAATAGGATGCAGGAACATAAATCATGTAGCTTTTTTTTCTTTTTTTTTTTTCAATTACCCTAAGAGCCAAGTTAGAGATGGAGAAAGAAAGAACACAAAGGCACAAAGGAAAACTATTTCCTCCCTCCACTATGCGTATCTCTGAGCAAAACTTTTCCACAGGAGTACCTCCCACCCACCTTGCCCACCTTGGACCATACTGCGCCAATGCTGGGAACTGCCTCTTTTACTGTTTTTGTACCACACCTATAGCATGGCATCGCCTTGATCCAAGACTGGGGCTTAGCCCCATCAAAACCCAAATTAATCCATGACTATGTAAACGATGACAAAGACGTTATCATGAGTAAGAGGTTATCATGAGTTTAGTCTACAAAGAAACTACTTTCAACCCACACCTATTCAAACTCCAGGTGTAGCTTTACAAACATAGAAACCTGCTTCATGAGAAAAACCTTCCTCTAGAGATGTGGGCGCATGACCTTCTCTGGGCTGAGATGGGAGAGAGGGCAAAAAGGGGCATTATTCGGAGACAATTATTCATTATTCAGTCATGGGGAAAAAGGCTGCATTCCTTACCGAGAGAAGGAAGTGCTGTGGGACTTAGTAGTAGAGTTGACTCAAATAAGGCCATAAGCACAGAGCTTTAGCCAGTGCTGGTTGGCACCTCCAATAGGAGTTTTATCAAATAGGATGAAGCCTGTATTTAATAACCTAAGTGACTCAGTAGGGATCTTTCTGCTGAGGCCATGGGCTGGGTTCATGAAACTGGAAGAGTTCACAGAGCAGTTAGACCCAGGCAAGCTTCATCTCTCCTCAGTAACATCCTTTTTCTTTATGGTGATTTCCTTCTGACCTGCTCCACATTCCCAATAACACAGGCAATACACAGCTTTTCTAGAGGAGACTTTGAAGCCTTTAGCTCATGCCAAGCATGCTGCCAGTTTACTGAGACACACAAAGACAAAGGCATGCTTAACCATCTACCTCAGTGATATGTGTGTCAACTCACAGTCAAATACCTATAGGTAATGCATGATAGGTAATCAAGCTTTAAGCATCCATAAACACTCTCCCATTAAGATGGTTCTTCCACCCTTTCCTTTCTTTAAGGGGAACAAAGAGGAATGCATCACCAAAAAGGGGTCTCTTGCAAAGATCCAGACATATCAAAGACTCGGGACAAATTTTTTTGGTCTCTGTGTGAACGAGTGGGTCACCCCTCCCAAGCTGCAGTCTCTTGTTTGGTCAACAGAGCTCCTGCTGACCCATCACTGGGCCCAGCTATCACCCCAAAGGATACTTCAGCTCTCCCTTGCTGCTCTGCTTTCTTTTATGGGATTCCTGTAGCTGAAGGTGAAGTCCTCTCAGGACAGTGATGCTTCTGAGAATTGAGCAAGTCATCACAAGCGTTAAGGGGTGGGAAAGCAGCGTTAGCTTTCTATCTGCCCTACAGGGACAATGCACAGCTGCTGAAGTGCCGATCTCCTTAGCAGCACCTGGGAAGCCAGGGCCAAACGGGGTGAAGTCAGAGAACCTGGCAGTTCGAGTGAAAATATTATCTTGGGGGTGCTCCTTTTGGCCCCCCTTTCTATGCAGAAGGATAATCTAAAAGGGACCTAGTGGTGGGTTTTTAGAGAGACGAGCTTCCAAAAGAGGAAGTAAAGGTGTCAGCAGCTCACGCAACTTGGCGCTGTGTTACGCAGTCTCAGGTCCCAGCTAGCTCAACTACTGAGCACCTGGGTTCTGCTCCGCAGCACTATCACTGCCTAAAGGCTGCATGAGCACTGCAGCCATCGTCCTTTCTCAATGACGCTTTTCATTCGCTTTGCTTCCCTAATTGTCCCAGCTCAGGAATGGCCTTTCTGGATGGCCACAGGGGAAAGGGGTGCCTGGAGCATAACAGGTAACTGAGCCCTAGGTCCCACCACTGCACGCGGCAGCGGGGCAGCAGGCAGGGTGGCGATGGATGGCCAAGAGCCTGGGTAGGATGGTCAAACAGAGCAGCCCCAAGGCAACTCATCCACCTGTTAAACAGTGTTTCAGCACACTGCACTAAGCTCCTTCACTTGAGACAAAAATTCCACCCTACCAACCTTCATCTTACCGCACGTTTGCAGTGTGCCTCATGAGCGGCTCCTTGATCCTTATGGGGCTTTGGCACAGTATTTGCATAGTTTCTATGCTAAATTATATATGCCAGAGAGCTGCAGAGGAACAATGGTGCAATTCCACTTATTGTAAGACAGTGTTTGGGTTTTATTTTAAAAAGGGAAGACCTGGAGAATTTAATACTCTGTACAAATCATTCAGACAGTGTCAGTCATTTGGAAGCAAGCAGAGGACAAGCCCTTGCCCTGGGATGTTTACAAAGACAAACATTAGCTGCATTTATTCATCCCCGGTCAACCCACTACTGTTCCCGGGCCACAGAGGAGTCTAGCCTCTGCTGAGCAAGACAAGAAAAAAAGAAAAAAAAGATGGAGAGAGGGGTCGTATCCACTTTCTTATAGGCATAGATAGCCGTCTTCACTGATCACGGATGCATTACAGAGCTACCATATATTTAAAATAATTTTTAAGCACAAAATTCCTTTCCTAGGTTACTAATCATGCCATGATCTTTATTTATTATTATTGAAATATATTATTGACTATATTATTGCAATACACTTTTGGAGTTTAAAAATTCCTTTTTATTACTTAATGCTATCTAAGCAGCATGGGTCCTATCTTGCAAGTTCCCCTCACTCTCTCTGTCTGCCCTAACTGATTTTATAAGCGACAGAGGAAATGCTCCCATCCACATCCAGGACTGGAGCAGGACTTCTGATAAGAAAACTCTGAAAGGCTACTCAAACCATGATATGGATCATGCAGGGGTATGGCAGGACAGTGCAACTCTTTACTCTGTTCTGGAGAAAGGAGGGGGAGGACCTTGCTGTTGGGTATAAATAAACACTTTCAAAAGTGAGGAAGAGTTCCCCAAAGAGTAATGCAGGACTCACGCACGTGCGAGTCCAACACCAGGCTCCAGAAGCAGACCAAAAGAACAAGGAAGGACTGATTTAATCACAGTTTATAAAAATCCACCCAGAGAACAGAAACTCAAAAGCAAGGTCACCTCAGTACATATAAGTTGTAAAAGGTATAAGCTGAAGCTAAACCAACCCGGAGCGAGAAGTAAGACGCAAAGTCTGAGGCAGGGACTGGTCTTTAGAGCAAGTGATCCAGAGCTGTAGTGGATTTTCCTCTCCTGGAAGTGCTTTAAATAAAACTGGATGTTGCTTAGAGGATGCAATTCAAGTTTAGTTCAATGGCATGTTAATTCAAGGAAGTCCTGTGACCTCTCGTTACCCAGAACTTCGGCCTACGCATCAGCAACAGTTCCTTCTGGCCTTCAAATCCACCAGGCTGAGGAAGTGGTTCCTTTTCTGCTCCAGACCTAACTGCAGGGCCAGCGTGGTTCAGGGTGTTGTCCCGCCATCAACACTTCCTCCTTTTTCTTTGTTTAACCACTTCTTGCCACCCCTGGAATCAGACCTCGGTTCTACCTGGTTTTGCTGACCTACAACCTTCACAAGGGGTCTTCACATGGACTTCAGCTAAAGGCGTTTGTGTGTCAGCAGGACCGAACCTACACTTAACTGAGATGGAGCACCCTGAAATCCACTCTGAAGGCTCCAAAATTAGAGCTTGGCATTAACCAACACAAGTTAGCTTGGTCCTTAAGAGCTCTCAGAGGGGCTGTGAGCACTGAGTGCAATGTGCCCCCAAGGAGGACAGCAGCAGCAGGACAAAGGTTCCCATGGGACCACAGTGGCAAAAAACACTGCTTGTTTCAGCTTTCCCCTAGCACCTGCCTTGCTCGCAACAGCATAATCAAAATCAACTCGAGCATGCAGTTGGCGCTCTGAAGACACCTTGTCAGCCGTCTGCAAGATATCAAAGAGCACCGGGCCATGGGTTAATTTGAGTGCTTTGACGCATGGCTGGAAATGGGGAGGGGAACAACAAGAGGCAAACTGGCATCTATTTTCAGGCTCTATCCAGTAAGGGCTTGTGATGGGAGCGGAGGCAGGCTAGGTGGGAGCAGTCGTGTTTCTCCACACCCTGGCACGGCGGTTTATCTCCACGGGAGCATCCGCAACCTTATGCTTCACCTAAAATACTCCTTGTCTGCTGGCAGTGCTTTTTAGGAGGGATGCCTGCCCTTAGCTGCCTTCAAATCATGGGAAACTGGGCCGGATGGGGCCACGAGAGCCCAGCAAGCGAGGTCCCCTCCTGCCGCAGCTCACAGGCAGTGCAGCATCTCTGAGCCTGCACCGAGAGCACGAGATGGGGCAGAACCAGGGTCCCTGCCTGCTCCGCAGACCGAATGTGCCCCTCCTGCTCCCTGGAGCCGTTTCTGCAGAGATTTGCACCGTTCCCTCCCACTGAGTTCAGAAAGGAGAGAGGACGCTCGGGGCTTATTTCAGATCTGTTCTCTGCTAATACTATGCTGTTCTCTGTTACAAATGCAACAATGATAATTTCTAGCCACAGAAGCGCCATCACATTAAAATGCAGGCCATGTATCTAATCCACTGATCTTACTGCTGGTTTTGCATTTAAGGCCATGTCCTTCTGATGCTGACTAAAGAGCAGACTCGCCGGCTAATTTCTTATCGAACACTGCAGTGGGCCACATTGATGCTAGGGAGCTTATCACACCATATTGTTACTGGGGCAGAGAGGAAGACCATGCTTGTATGAAGCCTGTTTGTACTGTGGGGCCCTGGCCAGGACGTGGTGAGACAGCCAGGGTCAGCATCAAGTTCACTGAGAACTCTGTAAATAATCATAAATAATAACAGAAATTATCCTTGTCCTTCAGGGCTGGGGTGGGGAATCAGTGAATCTCACTAGCTTAAAAACAAGATAAATTGAGAGATTGCATTAAATGGTGACCAAATCCTTTGCTGGTGAGGAGCAATCAGGCTCAGGCTGGCAGTCAGCTCCAGGCTTTGCTGAACGCTGCACGTAGATTAACAAGCGAGTGGTTCATAAATTCCAAAGCTGTGAAACACAAAGGCCTGGATGGACTCTGCCTCCTGTTACAGACTGGTGACAGACTGCCATTCAGAGGACACGACCCCTTGGTCCATCCAGCAGGACCCTGCAGAGGCAGCAGCAATGCTAAACATGAGCATCCCCGACCTCCTCCAGGAAGGACCAGAACTGCCTGCCTGTGCAGGAGGCCAAAAAACTGCAAAAAGCTGAGCAGAGACTGACCTTGAGCGAAGGTGCCAGAGGTGAGTATTTCTGCCAGAAGAGGGTCCAAGTGGGAGACAAGGGCACAGAAGTTACTGCTCTCTGACCACTGCCCTTTTAATTACTCTGCATGCCCCAAGCTGCTGCTTTGAGTGAGCTTTCAGAGCAAAGAACTGCAGGTACTTAACCTCTGACTTTCCCATTATCTTCACCCTTGACTGCTCTCCCTTTTTGCTACCTTCCCAGATTGTGCTATACACTGGGGAAAAAACCTTTTAAAGCAGAAACTTACAGGCAGGCAAGTGCTGGTCATGCTTTTAGTGAATTAGTTCATTGACTCCTTTCCCATTCCAAGAAAGCCCCGCAGAGACTGATTGTATAACCCTCACTCAGCAAGCTAAAGGAGCTAAATGCTTAACAACACAAGCAAAAAGGGGATCTGAGAGATGCTCTTCCATTCTGCACCAGCTCCTTCTGGTTCAAAGACGGCAGCATCAGATTCAGAAAATAAAGGCTATAATGGACAAAACCCCTATATTCTAGTCAGGCTAAATATATGTCAAGCTGACATAGAAGTGACTACTGAAAAATGGTATACTTTCAAAATCAAGACGTTCTCTTGTTTGGTTGGGGAAAAAAAAAAAAAAACACCTAGGGGCTATGAATGACAGCATCTCTCCCCAGTGCCAGAGAAGGGCTGAAAATGGCATGGCCCTGCTTCCCTAAGACTCCCCTCTTCCTGCAACGCTTCCCAAAACACCTGGCCTCTCTTTCTGCCCCAATGCTACTCTCGTTCCTCTCCTGTCGCTCCACATATTTCTCCCCCAATGACATTGCCTTCACTCAGGTAAAATAACATTGCCTGTGTAGCAAGAATCTGCCTTTGCGCTGTTTAATCAGTGCTACCTTCCCTTGACAACTCTTGCAGAGACAATTCAGCGCTTGCAAGTAAACTCCAGAGAGAGCTATAAAAATACCGAAGAAACAGGGTTGGAGGGCAAAACTCTTCCCCCCCTACAAAAAGAGGAGGGTGTGGTGTTCATCCAGGAGAGTTTCTCTGGTTGTTGCAACCAGCTAGGCTTGAACCCACAGTGCGGAGCTGCAGCTCAGGTTCAACCATCACTGCATGTCACTTTGAGTCACCCAGGCACTGTTACAACAGTCTGCCTGGAAACTCTTATGCTTCGACACCCCTTTATACCACTACGGGTTCATCTGGCACTGCCCTGCTTCGCACTGGTCTGCACAGAGCTGCATCTTCAGGATCATTGCAGGATGCTTTGCCTTTGTCCCAGCCACCTTACAGAAGACCATGGGGTGCTTCTGACCATAGGCTGCTTCTGTAGGGTACTGCCACGCACTGCTGTGTGGATATGGAAAGGGCCAGCAATATGGCAGTCTGGTTTGCCATCGATGACAGGGAGAAAACCTTCTCCAGGCTTGATCTTGCTGCCAAAGAGGAACTCATAGGTCAGAGCACACAGCCAGGCTGATGCTGCATCTGTTCGTGGCCGAACCCTCCCACCAGGCCTAATTTACTTATTGTAAGAGCATAATGACATCCTAATTTGCCTTGGCTGGTGACCAAGGCAGTCGCTTTGTGCACTGAGCCTCAGGCCACCGTGTGGGCCTCCTTCTTCCAGAGAGGAAACAAGCCCTTGCTTATGCCCAGGGGTACTAAAAACCCTAATTTAAGCCAGTACCAATCCTATGTCATGTTTGGAAATGGCCTGTACCCAAGAAGAGAGTATGGGACAGTGACAATTAGAAGAGGAGGACTGTTTTCCCCTGGGGTAGCTGATCCTCTTCCTCTCCATGCTATCACTGGTTGTGTTTCCAGGGGATCAACAGATACAACCTGGTGGCCTTGTTCTCCCTCACCCCTATTTCTCCTTCCCAGCCTGAGTCTTATCAATATCCTTCCCCTCCTCTCAGCACCATCTATTTTCATCTACCTGGCTCCTAAAAGGCCACAGTAGTTCACACAGCATAACTTAAGGCTTGGGGTAAAGCTTGTTGGAAAGCACTGACGGTACAACTTCCCTGAAAACAGAGATCCCTCATCCTCACGTGGTAGCAGGCACGGCCCAAGGGAGAAGGAGCTTAAAGCAAGGTTCTGCGATCTGGCTGCTTGCCCAGGGCCCAAAATACCAGGTTTCATTTCTAATACGACAGCCGAGCGTTGCTGCTCTAGCCAGCTCCAAAATCTGCTTTGGTTCAGCAGTGAGGAAACCAAGCAGCCAGTCTCATTTTTAAGCAGATGCACTAACACAAAGCTCTTCAGGACCCCCTTGCAGGCTCAGGCTGATGCTACAGCTTCCCTCTCTCTTTCCTCTCTCCTAGTAACCAGCTCTCTGGCTTCACTGTATTGTAACACAAAGACACCCGGTGAACAGTCAATGAAGCCCAACCCGAGAGCTGAACAGCTGTTCCCTCTGCAAAGATCTGGCATCCAGAGCAGGGCTCCCGGCCAGCGGAAAGAGCAGGGAGGAAGGGAGGGAGGGAGGATACCCTGTTGGAAAGAATAAGGCTAAGCCCGTTCCAGGAAGCGCTGCGGAGCCAGATGTGAGAGGAAGTTGAAGCAAAACTCAGCTTGACCTGGGAAGGGTTATTCAAGAGGGGAGAAGTCTGCTGGGAGCCGGACTGGGCTAGCGACATCAGGTGCTAAAGGTTCGACTGCTGACGCTCACAGCCTGTGGCAGGAGCCGGGGCTGGCAGATTTTATGGGAGATCTAGATTGAAACCATCTCTGTTCTCTGCCTAAGCGCTGGTGTGATTAATGCTGGCAAAAGGATTGCTCTTGATTTATACCGGGAGGTGAAAAAGAGGATCAGATTCCCCTCCTCACAAAAAAAGAAAATCTCTGCAGTCATGCAAGTTACGTGCAGTTTTTCATGGGGCTGAACAAGAGAGGCTGGTCCACATTACTTTTTATCCTACAAAGCAGGGAACTTCTTAAGCAAAGCCCTTCAGCCTTTCCCCCTGCCCAACCGCAAGGGAGAGCCGCGCAGAGACTTCTTTTTGGCCAAAGCAGCCTCTGGCCCTGAGAGCACATGGAAGAGCAGAAAAGATGAGGGCAAGTCGCAGGTCCTGGCTGAGAAGGAATGAACACATACAGATGAGGGATGGGCTGACTGGACTAGTACTATCACCATATAAATATATGGAAATGAGATCCTGGCTCTACCGAAGCTAATTCCCAATATCCCAGTAGGGATAGTTTTCATATACAAGTGCTTCGCCTGAAAAACTTAGTTCTTACGTATCAGTTGTCTGCATAGATATTAGGTGACGCCCTTGCTGTGAGTGCAAAGAGTGATGTTTGATACCTGACACCTTTTACTTCCTCTCTCCACCCCCTCTGCTTCCACAGCGAAACTTGGAGTAGGGGAGCCCTTATGTTTTTACCGTACAGTTTCAGCTGAAACTCTCCAAAACAAACCATGGCCATGTCCCTGAGAGATAACAGAGGCGCATACACACAATCCACTCCCTGGAGACAGCGTCACTGGGGCTCGCAAACTCCATTTCCGGGTCAGAAAGTCCCCAGATCAGCAGATGCCAGAAGTTGGAAGTGTCACTCTTTTTGTTTTTCTGAATAAAAATAAAATGTGATTGCCTAGAGAAAGATTTCCTGGCCATATCAGAAAGAGGATGCTATAAGGAATCAGTATGGCTTAATGCCCATACCACATAACTACCACACAAACAGAGCAGTAGATTTGAACTTCACTGATATTTTGGACCCCACGGAACATTGTATTGAGTTGGAGAAGCCTATGCTGCTTCCATCCCCCGACTGTATCTCTCTGAAGACTACCCAGTTTCTCCTGACCTCCGTGAACATGCAACCTCCAACAGTTACCTCCAGCTCTTTCCTCTCAACCTCTGAGCTTTGCCACTAAGTACCATGCAAAGATCAGATCTAAGCACTTTGCAGATGTAGAAGACAGCACAGCTAATTCTGCAACGGTGATCAGCCTGGGCACAAAGCAAGACCCATTACCATGGGTGTAAAGTTGTTTCAGAGCAAAGCAGGATTTCACTACTGCATTCATGCAGTTTCTTACACCCTCTCCCAGCTCTCTAGCAGACAGCAAAGTGGCAAGATACACACCAAGATCCTTAAAACAGAGATGCACTGCATTTGCTTTCTTGGAAAAGCTGCTGGGCCCATTCCTTAGAGAGCTGGTAAGAATTCTGGCAGAACCTGGGACTGCAACTAAAAATTTCACCTTGCATTGGCTAGCACAAAGCAGTTCTTCTCCTCACTAAATTCAGTCACTTTATCCGAAATGGACAACTGAAAGGAGAGAACTTGGAGAAGTGCTTTAGCGAAACAGGCCTCTGGAAACTTTAAAAGTAACAAGCGCAGATATGAGCTCAAATTCTTTTTAAGGCCAATTTTGCGCTTAAGACAGCTAGTCAATTCTGGTCAGATGATCTCCCCAGAGACTGACATTGAGGAGTCTACTACTGCTCATTCGGACTCCTTTTGGTCCTGAAATTGGTGGGAAAATTCCCTTTGTCGGATGTGGACGCAGCAAAAGAAAGGAACCACTTCCACCGCCACTTACGTGGATGGGGCCCACTTGCAAAGCTACCTCCACCACCCATTCCCACTGCTAGCCTGAGCCAGGGGAAGCCCCCCATTCAAATTTCAGGGCTGGCTGGATGGGAAGAGCTCGAATTCACTCCGTGCTTCAGCAGAGGTGGGCTTGGACCTATCTGAGCATGCTATCATCCAGGTGCAGATCAGGAAGGAGGTCTAGCAATTCCTTTCAGAAAGATCTCATGCCTTCTGGAGCAAGGCAGCAGTGGGATATTTCACCAGCTGAGCTCAGGTCTTCCCAGACAAGGGTGGATGCTTCAGGCCTGAGCTACAGGAGCTGCAAATGTGCCAAAAGCCAGAAAAGCAAATGGCAAATAGGTTGACACCTATGGCTGCCACCCATTCAGAATGGGTCTCCATACTCCCTGAAGAAAGTACCAACAAGTCTATGCATGATAAAGTCTGAATATCTGGATCCATTCATGGCTCATGCAGCATGCTCCAGGACCTACGTGCTCCGCAAAAGATGAGCAAACTTTGCCCATCTGCAACTGCATCTTGCCCTCTGTCATTAGACAGGGGGCTTAACTAATGAGTGTGAAGGGGGCCCACCTCTGAATGCAAACCAGGCACAGGTTTGTAAAATATCTTCCTGCTGTCATCTACTTTCTTTCAGACAGGTTACTCCCTGAGACCGAAGGAAAGTGTTTGAGAAGATCAAGAAGACATATCAGCTGGCTTCCTGCCCGCTAAAATGCCAGGTTAGCACCCAGAGTTTGTTGCTGCCCTCCTAATAGCAGGTAGCTCTTCCTCTGAGGGCATCTCAGCAGGACCATTCCCTGATGGGAGAAGATTCAGACAGAGGTGATGGCCCCACCTGAAAGATTAGACAAAAGAATTGTCCTTGTCCTTCCCTTTAGTCGTAGAGAAAGGAGTTTAGAGAGTTGTGGGCATCGCTTATCTGCTGTATCTTAATAAGTCTGGGCCCTGAGCTCCATGGCCCAGCTCAGCTCATGGGACATCCAGTTCTGCCCACAGAGCACCAAGCTCTGCAGGGCCGATCCCCTTGTCGGGCACCGGGCATAGAAGGAAGCTGTGCACAGAGCATCTTTCCAGTCCCCTGCCGAAGGGGAATAAACTGAACTGCATGCAGGGTCACGCACAAACCCCTCAGCCCTTCGTGCCACACAAAGAGTCAATCAGCTCCTTCCCTCCATTCGCACAAAGCCTTTTTATTTCCTATCCACTCAGGCTGCTCTCACCCGGACAGAGATAACACTGTCTCATGAAAGGCCAGCTGATTTTCTGAGCTGCCCTTGGTGGCGAGAAGGATAATGGCTTCTCACACAGCCTGCCCCACTGAAATGTCACCAACTTATGTGCAAAACAAACACAGGCTGGGCAGCAAGGACTGCTCTTTGCCGTAGGGAAAGATAGAGAACCAGATGTGTTAGATGCTGCAGTATTGTCTTTCTCCAACCCCAAATACCACTGCTCCCTGCGATCCCTCCTATTTCATGGCAGTCACAGAAACGGCCTCAAGGTCACCTCCCAAGAAGCTGGCCATACAAGGGCAGACAAATTCCTCAGGACAGACTGCTCCTAGACTCTGAAATGCACCTTTCAGGCAGGCACCAGGGTCAGCACAAGGGACCCACACAGCACTGCAGAAAGACAGCACTATCCACAGAAAGCCACGGCCTCTCAGAGCCACCACCAAGATCTCTTTGGGTGCAGGGAGGGACAGGCGCTGCTACAGTTGCTGAGCAATTGCATTAGTAAGTCATAGCTGCAGTGCCGACCCAGCATCCCTGCACTCAGTGCTCAGAGACCACCTCCCAGGGAACCAAAAGATGCCCCGCCTATCCAAAGCTCGTCTTCTTTTCCCCTTCCAAATGGATCAGCAAGAGTATTTGGAGATATTGCTTTTCCCTGCCAGGCTCAGTAACAGCATCCAGCTCCAAGCCAGCTGCACATCATCTCTCTGTTTTACATATGGGTAAATAGAGTCACGGAGAAGCCAAGGGATTCCTTTACTCCCGGGCTTCACTGGGGGCAGAACCGCCTGCACCCGAGGGCAGCAGGTCTCCCTGCCTTCACAGACTAATCTGCTCCCAGCGGGAGCTGCAGGTATTCAAGCAACAGCTCCAGGGACTTCCCAAAGTAATTCCCAGTCTCTGCTTCACAGGCACACTTACGTTTGGCCGCTTCCACTGGATGCCCTGGATTCTTGACTTGTAGAAGAGTGAGTCATCGTTGGCAGGGAAAAGTGGGTCCTCAAAGAGCTGCTTCCGCCTCTGACACGTCTTCTTCAGGGAGGCATAGCGTTGGTTCTCGTATGGCTTCACCGAGGAAAACATCCTTCCCCGCTGGCCCTGGGAGGACAGGCAGAGCAGGAGTGAGACGGAGTAGAGACCAGTCAGGGACATGTAATCGTCCTCTGCAACCCTAGATGGCAGCACTGAGAAGTTGTGACTGGAGACAGCCGGCCAGCCTCTGCCCTTGCCTTCCCTCCGAGGGGCAGAGTAGAGCCCATACGGCATGGTCTCAGTCCCTAGACATCACATTTATAGTCCCTGAAAGCATTACCACCTCCCTCGCCTAGACGGGTTAAGTGACACTGGAAAGCATCAGCATGCTTCATCACCGGTTTAAACACCCATGATAAAACCCTGCATGTGAGTGAGGAGAAACAGATTAATTCTCTAAGCCCACATGTAAGTTGCTGATCCCAAAGTTGACCAGACACCACCAGAACAGGCTGAGTACGACTATAATCTGTGTCCTGCCCACAGGCACCAGCATCCCTTTGGGAAAACACAACCCTCTGAGCTGAAGGAAGAGAAGACATCCCTAGCAAGATGTCCTGGTAGAGATCTGGCTGTGAGCAGGTTTCACCAGGGCTGATATCTCACCTCAAGTTCTTCAATCCCAGCAACGGAGATATACCTCTTCCCTGAGCAATGAGGGACCCTGAGCTTTGCTCATCTGGCGTAGCTGTCCAGCCTGCTCCCACGCAGAGGTGCAGCAGCTTTCAAGCCACAGGTTGCCTTTGCCGTGATTAATATTAAACAAACAGGATCCCAGCCGCCCCCTTTAAAGACCGTGGGCGTCATCATTTGGTTGTCATGAGGCAATGGTCATATATCTGCCGGAGAGCACAGGCTGTCTGTGGAGAGCCGGTGCTTGGAGAAATGCCTTCTGCCCCCACCGCACAGCACCAAATTACACACACGCTCCACGATTTCAACAGAGGTGCTACTTTTTCAGAATACCTTATCAGATCCTCTGGTCTGTTTTTAATTAAAAAAGGCCTCCTGGCAGAGGACTACATGTTTCTGGATTAATTATCCCGTCTTGACAAGCGTCTAGCTTCAGAGCCCAGACACGAATATAGCAATCCAGACGAAAGCAGGAAACCGTTGCCCAAATGCCCCTGAGAGAGAGCGGCACCTGGGACGATGTTCTGCCACCCTGGTGGTTTGATAGCTGGGTATCAATGCCTTTGCTCTGGTCTTCAGCCCTCAATCCCACAAGGCCAAGTCACCTTGGCACCATGAGACAGGGGCAAGGGAAGGGGGAGCTCTGAATATGTTGTTCTCAACTACTAAATCACAGACCTCATTCCATAGGTACTTTCTAAAGTCTACCCCATACATATTTTTAATATCCACTTACAACCCTGCTCCCTCCCCAGAATGGGATGTCCTGAAGTTCAAACTTCTGACCATTAATGACCCTAGTCTAGAAACACCTAGTCTGATTTCCTGAGGAAATGGGGTTTGTGTGTGCCGCAGGACTTCTGGACGCCAGCTGTCTTGGTTCTGCTGCTCCTAGCAGTGGTTATTTGCAGGAGGCATCAGAGAAAACCTGTCTGCTGCCAACTGCAATCATAATCCCATCTGTGATCTCCAGCATCACCCATAGTAAAATGAAGGGTACTCCATCTAGCAGGCAGATGCATCCAGCAAGCTGACCTAAGCCATTGCTCCCAGTGAGATGTAAAGAAACCATACGCTTATTCCGGTGAACGTCCACAGATGCTGGAAAGCTTCATGTATGTTGGGACAAGAAAATTGCAATAATGGCAGGCCAGAAGCACCTAATCTGGAAACATCTCAGGTCCCAGGGATTATATGATCATTTACAACTGGGTGCCTGTTTGGACTCAGTGACACATCCTTCGCTAACGAATTGCCAGGATTAGCAAAAAGAAAGTAGGTGTTAGAGGACTAACCCTGGCCCATCCCACCAGAGCAATCACCTGTGAGCCTCACCCACCAAGCCTGCCTCTTCTCACCTAGGTGAAACAAAAACACTTCACTAAAGACGTCTGTGGAGAGCAAAGGTGAGGTTTTAATTGACTATATTTATCGGTCTAATTAGCAGCACAAGTGCTTATCACTCAGAGCCTAAGTGAACTCAAAATAACCCTCTTGTTGCCTGCATGAAGGGACGCTCCACAGGTCTTTCTGCTGCTAGGGATCATTTGCTAAGGCAGTTTTTTTGTGTGCTTTGTGCCAGTCAGCAATATTTCTCCAAATCGCCTAGCATGTCATAGGCCTCCGCCCGGAGGAACAGGGACTGCAAATAACTGCGCAGAAGGGACAATGACAATTAGGCCTTTACTTAAATGAGATCTTAATCACAGGAGAGGCACCACCCGGGAGATGCGGAAACGTGCATAGGATGGACGGGGGCAGCAGGTAGACGTGTCTCCCATGAGGAGACCATCAGCAAAGAATGGCTGAACTGCACCAGACAAACGACTCACCTACCCCGTTGTCCTGTCTCTGCAGACACCCAGGGAAGAGTACAGCAAACATATAGTGATAATCCTCCAGGACGCTCTCCCAGCCTCCAGCATTTTGTTGCTGCCGTTCTGTGGCAGATTTCTCCCTCCTACAAATGAATTTTTCAGTGGCTTTCTGAGCCCCTTAGCATTCATAACACGTCACAGCAAGGTCTTCTGCAGTTTAGATACACACTATGTCGAGACCCTGTTCAGAACCCCTCCTAGAAGATAGCCGCTTCTGCTGTCCCCTAGTGCCTGTAATCGAAGAGACAGTGAATGGCAGCTTTCTCTATAACACTTAGGACTTAACTCATCTAGGAGTCTTTGAAGAGAAGTCAGCAGTGCATTGGTTATAGGGCTTCTACTGATGCTCCAAGCATTTTCCCTTCAGCATCATGACCAGTTCTCAGATGCTACAAAGTGATACAAATGCATCACCTGGCCTCAGAAAGGCCTTAAAATAAGTGGCCTGATACCAAGGCCTGAATTACACACCGACTTTACTCTTTGTAGAAGAGTAAAAAGCCTCACTGAGCAGTCAAGGAACACAACCCATGGTCAAAACGCACATCCACCCTACTAAGAACGACAGGAAACAAATTAACCCCCGATATCCAACAGCCCACACCACTTGCTCATTATCTTGCTCCAAGAGCCAGACATCAGTCGCTCTTTATTTAGCAGAACTTTGTATTTTCTTTTTCTAGGAGATGGCCCAGGTCTGTGCCTCAGTTTGTCCATGGAGATATTGCAAGCAGAGAAGTGCTGTGAATGATCAAATGCTTTGAGATTCCCAGGGTGACCTGCCTGGGTGTGGGCTGGGATTCACAGAAATCAGCAGTGCCCGGGGCACAACGCTGCAGCATCGACCTAGACTTGGCTGGGACCAGGCGGAGGCTTCTGCTCATCCTGATCATCTCCACCAGCACAGGGTTGAGCATTCACGTCCTGGTCCCACTGGGACAGGATCATCCTGCACATTTTGTGCTGCCCTATCCATACCACACCCTTTGCCAGGAGCACAGAGAAAGGCTGGGGCAGAGGTGCACAGGGAAGGGGGCAAGAGACAGGGAAGATGTGCCCAAGGAGGTCATGAGGACTGATATCTCAGCAGTGAAAGAGCTACTTTCAAGTGACAATCTGTCTGGGGCCTTTGCAGTGATGGCACTAACTGCTGCAGGGAGAGACACAGTCAAAGCAGCAGACCGAGAAAGGATGGTTGGCAGCCACCTCCTGAACAAATCTGACAGGGCGAGAGAGAAAGATGTTGCCGTAATTGAGACACGAGATGAATTGCTTGGACTGGTGCGTTAGCTGGGCTGACAGACAGGAAAGGACGTTTCTATGGGACATCATGCAGAAAGAGCCAGCAAGATTTAAGAACAGAGCCTGAAGAGGAGGGGAGGTCTGGTGCCTTTCTCAAAGCCACGCTTGAGTTACGGCGGGAGTTATGGGTTTGACGCAGAAGATCCTGGCTGCCTCGCTGCTTGTCCTGTGGCAGAGGGTTGTCACTTGGCTGCTCATTCATAAAATTACTGCTCCTCCCCACACAGCTTGGAGCTGTGTTTTCCAACAGCCTTTGCAACACCGATTTCCACGAGACCTCGTAATCCAGCCCCCTGGGCAATGCCTAGCCCTTTGAGAACCACACTGTAGTCCTCCTGGCCCAGGATTCCCAGCCTTTTTATAGCCAAGCCTTGCTTGGGAGAAGCAGTCCACCTCCTTGCCCCGATATCCCATGCCACAGTGACTGTCACCTCAACAGCTGCCTGTCCTCATTGCGGGGCTGCTCTCCCTTGAAAGGGGGGCTCCCAACTCCTTTATCCCACCCTCGTGGCTCTAACACAAAGGTTGATTTAATAAGCCAGGTGGAACAGATTGAGATCTCTCCGACCCAGAAGCTCAGGTTGTTTGCACAGCACAGACCCGTCTCATTTCACTTGCTCTCTTTCTTCATTATCACTACTGCCAGGGGCAATGCTCTACCCCAGGAGCAATGTTAGCAGCATGGGAAGTACGATCGAGCGCTGTGATCCCCAGGGAGCAGGAAGCACAATGCAAAATGTAACCCTCTTTCTGAACGGGTGACTCAGTGGTTGCAAAGGAAGTGCCACACAGAATGAGAAAGGATATCGTTCAGGAACATTTCTAAATGTTTTTTAAAACTTGCAAAATAATTAAAGGCGGGGAAGAGTTCTTAGAGCGGTGTTAAAATTCATTATCCTCTCTTACTTGCAGCATTTCATGCTTACCAGAGAGACCTTCAGATCTGCCACATTAAAATGCTCAGGGCAGCCTAATTGCATTTTGCCTTCTTGCACAAAGCTAGGATACTCCAGAAGCATGATAAACAGGCATTTGCGTGCCTGGTCCAGATTAGCAAAACTACACGTGTGTGTGTGTGTGCGCATAGGGAGGGGAATCCACATTCATATCTCTCCGTGGGGAGCTGGATATTCAGAAACAGTGGTCTGAGCCCACCTCAGTTCAGCCATGAAGGAGTTAAGTGAGAAACTATTTTATTTGAGGAGGGAGCCAAGTATATGAGTCAGTTGTATTATGGAATCCCCCTTTTCACCTCCAGTATGGTCCAGGCGCTGGAGCCCAGCTCTCCTACCAGCTGGTAATGATCAAGGCTCCAAGCTCTGAAACCAGGATAATTATTAAAAGTGCTTGTGTTGGCCAGGACCAAACCTTGCTAAAAGGCTGTTCCTTCCTCTTGCAGAAATCGCTTTCTCTCCTTCCCTTCCCACTCTGGGGCTCCTGTAGCATGGGCACGGAGCACTTACTTACTCTATCACAAGGCTGCATTCCAGCCAGGAACAAAGAGTCTTGCTTGCGGATCCTACAGTTTTTATGTAGCAATGCCTATACACCAGAAAAAATGATTTGTCCTTAGAGGACAGGATTGGCTGACCTTTTCTTTCCAGCTGTTCTCACTGAACAGGAGATAGCCTTGACTCTGTAAAGGCAGAGGGTTGAGGCCCAGGAGAAGACAAGGTGGGCACCAGGCATGTGGCTGCAAAAGCCCTGACTGGCTGTAGTCATATGGGAGCAACCTACTACACCGCAGCCCTGAAAACTAACAGCAGGGTATTCAAAGCAGTCAGGCTCTCTCCTAAAATTTTATAAAAAGCATCTTCTTTTCCAGCCTCCTTAGTGCTCCATCGTGACTGACACGGATGGGACAACACTGCGGTTGCCTTCCCGCCTATCAACACAAATGTCCAGCTCTGCGGAGAAATGCTTCCGACGCAAGGAGAGCTTTATACGCCCCTTCCCTAGGACCAGGGAGAGGAAGAGTCAAGTTGTGAATGACCCATCCTGCTTTTCCACCAGTGCACAGCCCTGAGGGCAGAAGGCCCTGGAAAGACTCAGGTGACTGTCAAACACAGAACAGCAAAACAAACTGCTTTGTCCGCTTCCTACACCAAACATGAGGTAAGTATGCCATACATCTTTACCAACACCTATATGAAGAAAAAAGCCTAGACTCCCAGGCTACAGAGTGATGGTCCCTTTTTAAAGGCCATTGGGATCAGCCATACATGGTCTGCAACAGGTCTGAGTTGCATTCCTAAAGCCCTTCCCGTTCCCACCCGAGTCTACCGTTGTTTTGCTCTGGATTCAAAGTGGCACAGTGCAGAGCCACCAGGACCTCATAACATCCCACCTCGGACAAGCAGTGTCCACAAGGACTAGAGGCTGAAGCCACACTGGTGAAAATTAGAAAACAAGATGTAATTTCTCTAAGATTGACTGTGGTTAACCAGGGGAACTAATTCCTCAGGGAAATTATAGGTTCTTCATCTCCAGATGTTTCTGAACATCTTTCTAGAGTTGGTGCTTTCACCAAAATACAAATGAATGTGCATTTACAGTGGTAAGCGATTGAAACAAAACTGTTGAAGAACAGAAGATTGAATATTCCTTTCTGGTCTTTAGCCTTCCCCTTTATCCAATGGTCAAAGAGTTTCTCTGTCCTCAGAGAAACAGCTGTAAGCCCTATCAGGCTAAATGTAGAACAACCACATTTGCTCTTAATTATACTTTCATCAAGCTCCAATTTTGTCTGATTTGCTGCAACATGACTGGGATATGAATCCGGAGAGTAACACCTGAACATGGTGCCTTTCAGTCAGGGGGTTAATCTGGTGTGCATACACACTAGGACATGTTCCTCCCACTCAAAAACTCAGCATACGTGGAGTGAACTTAATCTCTCAAAAAAATCCTGATGGGGGTAGATGCTGCCTCTTTTGAGTGAGTAAATCCACTGCATTGACGCAAAGCTTTTAATAATCACATGTATGGCAAATACATTCTTCTTCATGGAGATTTCTTCCTAGGCTCAAGCACTGAATAAATAAAAGTTTAAAAAAAAATGGTTTGAAGCAGCAATCACTAGAAAATAGAGTGAAATCCCATAGAAGTGGGTGCTAGTGCAGCTGCAAAGGAGCTGAGGACAAGCCCTCCAACACCATCCTCCAGTGATATCAGACAACTGGTATCAAATAACTGATGTTACATGTGAAGAGCAGCCTAGGGTAACAGCAAAGTCCTTCCAGGCTCTACCACAGATCACTATGTGACCTTAATCAAGTCATTTAGTCTTCCTCCTCTACTGGGTAGGAAAAAGCATCATTCTCCATTTGTAGGGATCTTGATCCCTTCTGCAAAGCACTCTGAGATCTACAGAGGAAGATACTGTGTAACAGCTGGCTATTAACATAAAAATTTATGCAAAAAAGTAATCTTTTGTAAAAAAAAAAAAAAAAAAAAAAAAAGAGAGTGCATCTGCAGCACATCCAGGGAAGATACAATGGTGCAATGGTCATTCATCCTAGCAGAAATCTAGTGCAAGTAACTCAGCAGTCAAAGTGAGCCTGGTTGTCAATATTGGCAACAAAATCAGCCAAAAGGGCAAATGTCACATTTGAAGGATATTTCCAGCAATACGCAACAATTTTCATTGTGCTAGTTTTATTTCCTCTTGCTTTTTCTTCCAGAGCATCGCTCCTTAGTTGCTTAACAGTGACAAGACAGAGCCAAGAGAGACGTGGCAGGTCAGTGGAAGTCTCCTTCTGGATTCCCCTCCTCTCCTCCAAGGCACATGGCCATGTTACTGCCAGTTGAACAGCGTAGGCAAAATAAATAAATAAATAAATAAAAGGCTCACAGGTTTCCAGGGACCAACGCTTCCTCTGAGATTTGCTCGTTACCTCTGTGCTGGCTTCACGAATGCTCAGGGCAGGGAACAAGGAAAATACAGGCAACAGGTGAAATAAAATCACTGCTCACTGTTGGGGGCAAACTGGGTCTCACAGCTTCCAGCCTGGCAAGGCGGCAAACACGGAGGGGTTGAGTATTCCCAAAGCAGGATATTGCCTTTCAGGCACCATGAGATGAGGCTGGGCAGATGAAAAAGCAACCCCTGCAGGGCCAAGAAGGGACAGAAAAGAAGGCAGTGCCAGGCACTGGGAGGAGGACACAGGCTGGAGCTAGCAAGGAGCTGGCAGCTCAGTCCCTCCACCACTGCCACCACATGCACCAACATCTCTTACTCACTAACTGTCCACAAAAAGCTTCTCACTGAGAAAAGACCTCCTAGCTTGCGTGGAGGTGCTGTACTAAGATCTACTTTAAATTTCCAGCTAGAATGGGTTTTGACTGGGAACGCTGGGGTTAAAGGGAGGGTCTCCCAGTGCCTGGATGCTCATTTCCTGCAGGAGCCAGGCAGGATGTGAATGCCAGGAGCTCCCTTTCACTTGGATAACCCACCCCTAGGATTGCCTTTGACCTCGGGAGTTCCTCATTCCTTTCAGTGATGACTCACTGTTTGCAGAGAATTGATTTTGGAGGACAAGAGGGCAGCTCTGGTCTGGTCAACACTGGAACGATCCCACACTGGCAGTGCTGTTTGCGGTGGGTTAGAAAAACACACGTTCCCTGGCAGCAGAGCCAGCTGTCATGGCCTGTGCGCTGTGGGGCTCATATCCCACACCCTAGTCGGGTCCCACCTTGGAGGAGCAGGACCCCTTCCACCCATGCCCATCCCCTCCACTCCACGCACGTCACAGAAACAAAGCCATGCCCGCTTGTGTTGCTGGGGAGTTACTGTCAATACCATGCAGGCAAGCTCTACCCAGCACGAGTAATTGCACACGAAATATATTTGTGCTGTGCTTGCAACACCATCCGGACTGACCCTCCTGTTTATCACAGACGATAAGGTCAGATGGGACCATTACATCTGTCTAAAGACGTCCACAGGCAGGAGTTACAGCTCCAGGCAAAATCACCAGGCTGGCAAATGCAAAAGGTTGGAGATATGCAAGACTAGCAGGAGCAGGGGTGAACGAAAAGAAAATGAGATCGCAGGAGAATAGACCCTGCCCAGAAGCCGCACGAAGCAGGAGGCTAATGTGTCTGGAGGCTGCCAGCCTCGGCCAAGGGAGGAGCAGAAGACATTCACCACTCTGGGTCTAGCTCATCCCATCCCACTCATAGTTCAGGGAGAACAGAAAAGCGCAGTGTAGGGTACCCCTTGGCCTGCATGCACACACACACCCAGGTGCTTTTCAAACATTGATCCAGCCTTATTGAGACAGACAATCATATTAGGGTTGCCTAATGTCCTAGGTCAGAGCAAGGTTAAACACACCTGGAGATTAGCAGAAATTGCCAGACAAGCACTGAAAGGTGAATTCTTGGCCTTTGCTGATGTCTAGCCCCCACCCAGCCCTTTGATATATCCATGGCTTTGCTAGCCCTCCATGCCCCAGCACCCTCACCGTGACTCACGCCAAACTGGTTACTAATTACAAGGAGCAGTGCAGAGGGTCAGGGAGAGCAAGGCAGCAAAAGGTCAAACCTGAGGTTGCTTACAAGCCCTGTGGCTTCCTAACACTGCCTTGTTCAAGGTATGAAGACCCTTTCGGGCTCCCAGGTTTATATATTGCAACCTGAACCCAGGGTACCTGTTACTGGACGGAGTAGTATAGGGACAGGGACCCGGTCTCACCTACCAAGGCTTATGTTCAAACACGGCACTACTAAAACAGAGACAGTTTTCAGGCATCAGAGAAATACAGCCTAGGAAAAGCAGAGACTATCGGATATGCAGGATTAGCCACCTCCATCTAAAGTCACCTGGTCATCCTTGTCCTGCAAGAGCGCAATCAGTGGTCGCCCCAACCCAGGCATCGCTTTAAGCACAGGCTAGACACACCTCAAGTTTACAGGGAACACCCAGGGCTTCGGAGCCTGATTCAGCATCTGTTTTTTTCACCTCTGGTAACAAAACGATGTTATCTTTGTAGGAGTGGACTGAACGCCTATTTCTATTATTTATTCAGGGCTTCTAATTGAATGTCTGCCCTAACTTCTTTTAAATCCAGTCACGCTGACTCCACTGGAAGCCTTACACAAAAACAATAGGCACTCATATTGTTTTCTTGCCAGCTGGGCAAAAACACTGTGGTCTAAACACAGCCCCGCACCTCTTTATGTGGATATATGGATCCTTTATGTGGATAAAGGAACGGACAGAGGGGTAACATGGCATTGCTTCAGTTGCCCTAGAGAGCCTTTCGCCTGAGCATTAGAGATCACAGAGGTGCTTAGTTAAGAGGTTTGGGTAACCGGATAATTCATTCAGAAAATTCATCGTTAGCATAACGATAAAATGCAGCACATCTCCATGCAAACGTTATGCCTTCAATTGCTTCTGCAGCCTCTGGGATAATTAAAGCAATTGAACATCAAGAGATGCAGAGACACGCGTCTGAGGAGTGGAAAAGATAACGGGGGTTAGTCTGTAGGAGACTGAATCAAGGCAATCGGTTCCTACAAAATCGTACCTCTCAAACTAGCTCTGCTGTTGGTCCCTTCCGCCTTCCTTTGGAAGGGCTGTTCCGAAACATCCCTCTGTCAGGCTTCAGCCTAGATCAAGGCCTCTTATAACACCAGCTCCATCCCTGGCCCATCCCCTCTCTCTCCATCACCTTTACCCTTTGGTGTAGGCAGAGCCAGCAACTGCATCCCCTTGAAGGCTAAGAGAGAAAACTGAGTCCCTCTGGTCCCCTCTTGAAAGACCAGCTCTCCTCTATCCTGGCCACGCCAGCAATGTGCCCTTCACCTGTTCCAGTTCAAATTGAGCAGGGGATCAGGACAGCACCACAGTTTCAGATGAAGAGGTCTCTACCCTGCCTCTGACTTTGGGCTCTGGACCCCAGACTTTCCTCCAACCCGACAGCTCCAGGTCGCCATGTCAGCACTCAGACCTCTGCCTAGGTAATACCTCCCAGCACTGGGTCATAACCAGCTTTAGTATTTCTTCTTCACATGACCTCGACCTGAATAAAAGCACTGAGTCACTCGGCTCCTTGCCTTTCTCCAGTTTGTTGCTTCTGTTTTCAGTTTTTCCTCTTTTGTTAGGCTCTTAACCTGCTTGCAAGCCCCTTCCTAAACCCCACGTCCTTCAGCCTCACTGTATTTCTCATAGGCACAACAGAAAAAAATGAGACCACATCTGGGTATTATCTAACTTCAGAAGAGCATTTCCCCTTTGTTTGCAAAACCTTCAGGCTGAGCCAGTAAGATCTGCCTTTGATTTAACCCCATTTTTGAATTTACTTTCATTTACTTCCCTGCCTTTAATGAACTTACTTTCTTTCAGTGACTCTTCTGAAGCATCACCTTCTACAGAGGTCATATTTAAGGACCTGTAGCACCTCAGATAGTGAAGATGCTCTAGTACTTGTGAAGAGAGAAGCCTCTCTCAGATAGGTTGGACCACTCCAAACTTGGGAGATTTATAAGAAATCTTTGTTCCTGGATCTACCCTTCTCTTGCAAGCTAAAAGGTCTGAGCATTAGCTCCCACTGTCCCAGTCTGAGCTCTTCAAGTCCTGTTTCTGCCTTGTGTACTGCAACTTCCAGAACACCCTGGCCAACTTTTTGCCTCTATTCCTCCATTTCAGTACCACTGTTCTTCTCTACAAAAGAGGCGAGAGTCTGCCGTATCACCCTAAGACATGAAAGGCTGCAGCCTTTTATAAGGCAGGGACCAGACACAAGCATCCTCCCAGGGAAAGATGGATACAGCTCATGGTGTTGTGCTGAACTGCAGTACATCTACTCAGTCTCACTTTTCTCTCTGCTTACATCATCTCCTCCACCAAGCAACAGGAAGTTGAATGGAGACCTCCACCGGCTAGATCTGGACAGCAGGCTACAGCTGAATCATGGAAGCAAACACAAACCTGAAAAGTCAGTCAGCATTGTAAGAGCTGCTGTGACACACTGCAGCTAACATGTGCCATGGTATCGCAGTGTTTGCTGATGCAAAGTATCCTGCTGTGGAGATGCTCTGAGCTCTTCCTGCATAGCGGAAATACCTGGAGACAGACTGCTCCATTTTACAAGTGACAGTGACCCCCAGAAAGCACAGCAAGTCTCCATGGGTTCCACCAACTTTACACAACTTTTGGTAGCAGCTCATGCCCAAACCCAGAGAACATCCTTGCTTGCTTTCATACTCCACTACTTCCATAACCACACCAGGAGCTCCAGCTATCTTCATTGGGTGGCTCACAGCAATGTATCCCCATGTCATCCTGCTTTGTGTGGTCCAGTGGGCAAGGCAGGACCTCTGCCCCCGCGCTTCTTCTAGGTTCTATGGTTCTTGTAGGACAGTTTCTGTCAGCCTATAGTTTGGCTCAACCCCTGTGGTTTCAAAGGCACATCTGAGCTCCCAGGAAGCTCCTGTGCTGCCTGAGGAAGGGAAAACACATTTGTGGCAGATCTGGTGGCATGCCTGGCTGGAAGATACTTCTTCCTCGCACCTCGGGGGTGACCCACAGGAAGACCCTGCTCTTTGCTAACCACCCCTTACTGCTCCAGAGCTCTGCATTCAGGCAGGCAACCCTTTCCCTCTTGCTGGCAGATCAAGAAATTAAGAAACAAAAAGTTATTTTAATGAGCCTCTGTTCCAAAGGAGCCCTGCTCCTTGTGCTGCACCTCCAACCTCATGTTTGGAGGTGAAACCCCACCAAAATCCCTGCTCTTCCGAGAGCATTCACCATCTTGTGCCACTCGCCCCCCTGCAGCTGCCTCTAATGGACTTCCTTCAGAAGCAGGTATTACAGATAGCATCATAAGGATAAACTCTACACAGATACGATAAAAGCAGCAGCCATCTGCTCAGGTCAAAGGACTTCTCCCAGAGGAGTATTTCTCCTATTTTGAAGACCTCTGCTGCTCCACAGCAGCCCAGCACAGCCAGCGCTTGCTCCTGCCACTGTGCCAGGCAGCAGGATCAGTCACCTCTGCTTTTACTGCAGTGAATAACGTCACTATGTGTCTAGAAACTTTGCTCGAAGCCTGAGCTGGCTTGAGCATGTGTAATGGGTACCGTGGGGCACCAGCCTGTCTGCAGGAGGTGGCTCAGGGCATGTTACTGCCACATGGTTAACTGCAACCAGGGAGAGCACAGGCTGCGTGCAGGGCAGAACCAGAGGGCAGCAGCTCCGCGACGGGAATTAAATCTCTGCCTTTTCTCGGAAGCGCCAGCAGGTAAAAGCCACGGGCACGCTGCTGGACAGTCCTCCAGGACTTCTCCGGGGGGGAACGTGATTTTCCTCGAGCACTTCAACACTGAAAACCCAAGGACATCACAGGGATACAGTGCTTCTGTGCTTGGCTACCCTGAATGTCCTTCACTGAAAGTGGGCCAGGTTCCACTCTGGGGAGCGTAAAACCAAGAATTTCCCAACCAACAAACCTCCCCCACGTCCCTCAGAAAGGTGCTGAAGGGCTCTTTATTCTGTTGGAAGTCCTTGCTTTATATCTCTTTAGATGACCTCCATGCTTGCAGCAGCCCTGAGCTAGAGCCGAGAGTCACAAGGATCCCTCGAGACGTACCCTGTGACACGGGGAAGAGTTTCACTTCCCCACACAAGACAAGTCTGCCGTCTGCTATCGCAGCCTCTTCCACAGGCACTGCTCCTGCTGACAGCCGCATCTTAGGCACTCGCAGTAAATCTCTGCCCTCCTCACTCCCGTGCAAAAACCCGCCAGGCAGCGAAAGGCAAGAGTGCTTGTGCAAACAGCCGACGAACACAGAGCTAACCCAAGGCCTGGGCAACGGTGGGTTACCTGGCTCCTTGTAGAATGAGAATCTGTTGCTGCATCTTTTATCTGTGCAAGACTTCCCTTTGCTTGGCAGAGAAATTGCCTCCCTCAATCATTCCCAAGCCTCTCTGTTGCTACCCTGGAGCAATGCTTAATACTGACATATCCTCAGACAACTGGTAAAACCAGCTCTGCAAGGTAACCCTACTCTTGCAGCAGCAGGCATGCAAGTGCTTCTTAGGGAAGCTCTTGCTTACCAGGGTGTGGCTTGCCAGAAAAACAAAAAAAAAAAAAAGAAAAAGAAAAAGAAAGAAATTAAAAAAAATCCTCAGCAACAAACAAGCCTGCTTCCTTCTTCTCTATGGAAGGACTGGGGGAAATGATGGAACAGCTCAGAAATGACCTGAGAAGGGTTGGAGTCACCCAGGCTAATCAGAGCCATCTGCATCCCCCATTAACAAGCTGAAGAACCTCAAATGAATGGAAACAGTAATGGAAGCGAGGACAAAGGTCTTGTTTTCACTGATAGGGTAGATGTGTTTTCTCGCCCAGAGAATTCACCCGTATGAATTATCCAAAGATTTAAAGAAAAAGGCAGTAATAACACCACCACCACAGTGGAGGAAAGGCATTTTGGTTTAAGTGCTGGGTAAACTATTGCAGGCAAGAGAAAAGCCGTGCCCTTGCCCTTTTCAACCTATGAGCAGAGAAAGGTGCCTTCTGCTGTGTTTGAATTCTGTACAACATGATGGCATATGTATCTTTTCCGGATGGTAAAAGGGAAGCCTTACACTAGGCTGCCACAGGCATATTTGATTAATTATTGCCAGACTTTAGTATAAACCTCAAAGCAATAAAACACAGCTGCAACCTCCCTTATATAAGGATGAGCTCCAGCTCCAGGGAAACAATGTGCCGATAGCCTAAGGAAGGCCCTACGCAGGAGGGACCAGAAGGTATCTCCCAAGTGTCATTCCAGAGCCACCCAGGAGGCTTTACAGCCTCCCAGCTCAGGACAGAGTTGAGTTTGTTAGGATGCTTTATAGCCCCTTCTCTCCCTTAGTCTACTTGCATTGCCTCACAGGTGATCTTTACTCGACATTTCCTGGGCTTATAAAAACTTACGTCTTGCATGAGGAAAATCCCTTTAACGTTCACTTACCCCTGCTGTACCAGTGCAAACTGAGAGCCTTACTTGTGCACTCCCAGCTCCTCTGCTTAACAGGATGTCACAAGTGCAGGGACACTGCGAACCCAAAGGGAAGGCTTCCTCCAAGGTCATTTGCTGGCCAGCCATGGTGAACAAACAGCGCGAAAGGTTTACAATGGATTGAAATCATAGGAGACAACAGAGCAAAAACGAGGTGGGAGAAGGATGGAAGGATCAGAACTGGCCATCTCCACACAAGGACAAACCAAGGGGCAAGGAATGCATTTCTGTGCTGGAGAGTACTTTGAGGTAAAACAAGTCAAAGCGTTACCGAATTGGGACATACCCCCTAGAGCGCATGAAAGGTGCACATGGGACGTTTGAGCAGGCTGGAAGTAAAAAGCCTGGTCCAGCCCCCTCTGAAGGACTGGATCAAGCCCAAAGGAGTCAATTCTCTGACCTACATGCTGCATACCCCGAAGGCGCACCACCACACGGCATTGCAGGGGAAATCATCTGTTACAGCTCCAGCACGAGGCAGAAGGATCCTCAGCACAGCCTTGGAGCACAAAGATCTGCAATAGCAGCTGAAAACAAATTCATCCTACAGAAAGGCTTCAGTAGCCTTTGCCTTCCCTGTCCCAGAGTGCAGAGGAGAAAGGATTTCATCCTCGAGAGGGTGGGATACTCAGTGGCAACCATCCCAGTTTCTGCCATGACTTCAAGGAGTTATCCCTAAATTGAGGTAAAACAACTGAGTCTCCCCTATACAGCAAGTCAGTTTAGCCCAAGTAACCCAGCACTGAAAGGGCTCCGTGCAGATATAGCTCTGCAGTACGAACTGAGCAGGGAAAGGGTTAACATTGCAGCTGAGCATGTGGCCATACGCTCAACTGGTGCAGATCAAAGCGGCCCCAGCAAAGCCAGCTGGTCTGTGTCCGTTCTCTGCGGCGCCCAAGAGCAAGCCTGGCCCTTTATCCCTAGGTAATCAGCTAGAAGTGAACAGAGCTGGAGTAATCACAGCAGCTCACTCGCCATCCACGACACAGCCCGCGGGGACACAGGCTGGGAAAGGAGACGGTTGGAGCGTCGTCGAGGCTGCAGCACCAACCAAGGCAATGCCTTGCCTGTCATTGAGCCTTCGTGTGCCACAAGCAGCTTGTAAGAGCAGGTGAAGGCTCACGGAATAAGATCTCGGTGAATAAACAGTATCTAAGCACTTCTCATGATACCTCAGCATGAGCAAGGGATGACCGGACACCCTTCTATGGGATGAAATCCTCCTGCAAGTCGAGAAGAGATTTCACTGCCAGACATGTGGAGAGAAAGGAGCTGACATCTCCTGGGACTAGTGAGGAGGAGGAAGGAGACGTGCCTGATCTCAGCCTTCAAGACACAGCTGCCTCCTTATTTCCCTCATATCAGCCTACTGCCACTCTGCTTGGACTAAATGTTAAGAGAAGGGTCTTGGCACCTCTGGACTGGCCCAAGGTGTTTGGTAACGGATACGCAAGTGCGGATTAAGAGGATGCACCCATTCTTAGCATCGTATCCAAGTAAAAATGCAACCTAAATCTGCTTTTGGGATCAGATCCAAAGCCTTCTTAAAGCATTGATGCTTTATAATTAATCCGTGCAGCAAGCAGGGAAGGGAGGGTTGGATTTTTTTTCTTTTTCGAGGCACAATCGACAACAAAAGGTATCTAGGTGAGACAGCTGGATTTCACCTGCTTCATGCTGGGTCGAGTGCTGCATCGGGCAGACGAGAAAACAGCTCTGCCTACAGAGAGCCCTTCCCAAAGGATATACCAGGACAGGGTATCTGGATCAGAAAGTCGCAGCCTCCTGCCTTGACAAGCCCCACATCCTCCTTCCTATCACAATCCAGCTCCACATTAGAAGAGAGGTGATGGCCCCAAATTCACGCTCTCCTACCCTTCTCCCATAGGATGCAGTTTCAGAGCCTCTAGATAAGTCTCCCAGGCTAAACTGGCCAAGTATTAACTCACATCCCCTTGTCCCTGCGCCAACACTGTCCTCCAGTTAAAATAGTTCTTCTGCCTCCCTGCTCTTCACCCCTCAGATGTATTTATAGGCAGCAATCACATCCCCTCTCCGCCTTTGTTTCGCTGCGCTTTTATAGCCTCCCGTATAACAGGCTCTCCATCCCTCTGAGCCTCCTCCGAGCCCTTTTTCTCTGCACCTGTTCCAGGCTGAGTTAATGCGTCTTGAGCACCAGCAACGAGATCCAAGCAGCACGCACCAGGGCCTCGTACAGCTGTGTTAACTCTTCCGTATCCTCATCCCGCAACATTGCACTCCCTTAGCCTCCTTTCCCCCGGCCGTTCTGCAATGCCTCCAGAGGCATCCTTGTGACCAAGCCAGCTGCAAGCCCCTGACCTCTGCCATCTCCAAGGGATCCGCTCCCAAAACAGAGTGCAAAGTCTAGCCCTGCTGCTCCCTCTGTGTGACCTGACGTTTGTACCGGGGGACATCACCCTGCAACTCTCATCCTCCGGTTCCCTCTGCCGGGTTATCTCACCCGCTCTCCTTGCTCTCAGATGAATCTTGGCCTGAAAAACGAGAACGAGCTCAGCTTCGCCCTTGGAGACTTCAAGCAGCAGCCTCCCTCCAGCTGGGGGCTGCTGCCCACATATTTCTGCCTTTTCAGAGACCCAGCTGCAAAAGGTCAGCAATATTCATTGCTGGCTGAAAGAGTTCCCTTGGGCGAGACAGCAGCCTGCTTTATCAAGCACAGAAGAGCTTTGTTTTTGGTTTCACTTTGAGGTTGGAAGGGGCTGCCTGGGGGACTAGCTGCCGCGTAGAGCCGCGGGCCTGCAGAGAGGTGGGAAGAAGCCAGCAGAGCCTTTGGGGCGGCTGGGCAGGGGTTTTGCTGGCCCCCTGCTAAACCATTTCTTGCAAGAACAGGCAAGGACATGAGTCTGGCAGCAGAGAGCAAGGTATGAGTCTGGGCTCTGCCGCAGACTTTGCAACCGCCTTGGTCATGCCACTTTGCCCTTTTGTGCATCGTTGCTCCCTACCTCTATAGCCAAGATTATTCTTTCCGAGTGTCACACAGGGAGTCCCTTGGACACCGACACGACAAAGGAGCTTGATTTCTGTTATAACGGGTCCACATAAACGTTATAAAGAGACACAGGGAATTCGCAGCCCGCAAGGAGCAACGCAGCACAAGAAGGATCCGACTCCTACCACTGCGAGGACGGGGCTCCAGTGAGAATCGCTCTGCAGTCAGCAGGGCAGGTGTCTGGGGGGACAAACCGCCAGCCAGGACCACAGGTGAGCCCAGAGCAGGTGCGAAGGATGCAGCATGCTCTCCAGCAGCCACCGACCTGCAGAGCTGCTGCTTAATTTCCTCTCCCTCAAATAGTTTACTACCGGCGCCTGCCGTGCCACGCAGCTGAGAAGGGCCTGCTCCAGCAAGCCCTGCTGCTGCCTTTCTGAAAACCCGCTCTGCCTCTCACTCATGCTTCGATCCTCCATTCTGCTGCCAACAGGAAAGTTTTTCCCAAACAATCCTGGCAAACCGCTCTCGGCGAACGTGAGACTCGTTTCAGCAAGCCAGCCCCCCCTGCCGTGCAGAGCCACCAGCACATATTCATACCCACGCATGTGCTGCAGGATGAACTCAGACCTCGCGTCCTGCTCCCAGGTGGTGGAGGCTCTCTCCTACTAAGAGCATCCAGGAGTCCCTCTTGGCCCTTACGACCCAGTGGTCGGGCTCGTGGGCTGGAGCCAAGCCCTAGGCCCTTCAAGCGCAGCAATTACATTAAATGAGTAGGAACTGGGAACAGGGGGAAATAAGAGGTCAAGTGCGTTGCAGCTCCCAGGATCAGGCCCGGGCTCCTCCAACCCTGCCTGGCTCCACTGCTTTTCACCCTCTCCGGTTCTCGTCGGCCCCGGAGCAGATCCCAACAGGTGACACCGCCTGCCCTCCGCTGGCATCCGCGAGCTTCTCCCTCCCCAGTGCGCTCCTGCCGACCTCGGCCCAAAGCCAGCGGCGCGGAGGGCACCTGCCCCGAGCGGTGCAGCCAGCCGCGCTCCCCGCAGCAGCGTAAAGAGCGCAGGGTGGGAGACGGGGCTGCGGGGACCCCGCCGCGCCCTCGGCCCAGTCTAACGCCAGTTCAGCGCACCCGCACCCCAGGCTGAGGCCGGAAGGGGAAAGCCAGCACCCGGCCCTGCTGGAGTCAAGCCCCTAAAAACACGAGAGCGGTCGCAGAGGAAAAGCAGTGACGGGAAAGGCTGCAGCACAGCCCTTCGCAGTCACACGGCTGCAGCGAGAAAAGCAGCTGGAGAACTGAACGGGATGTCCCTCCACCCCGCTGCTCGCTGCCCTGCTTTTACCCCCATTTGCCATGTCTGCCTGCTTCCCCCCCGCCTGCCGCCAAGCTCTTAGCTACCCCGGCATCCGGGCGGTGGTGTTACAGGTAATAAATGCAAGCGCTGCACGTGGGTGGATCTGCAGGAGCCGGCAAGCAGCCCGAGCTCACCTGACAGCTACCGGAGCCGGAGGAGGCGAGAGAAGAAGGACCCCTTTTGCCTGAGCTCCTTGGGCACCTCCGACGGGATGCTCTCCAGGAGGAAATGCCAGCTTGTAAAAGTTGGTTCAGGGCAGGAAGAAAGGGAAAAAGAGATGGTGCCTCCCTCTGCTGGGATAAGGGAAAGCCAAATTCATATCGCTGTTGGAAAACCCAAAAAGACATCAGCAGAGGTTTCCTGCATCCCAGCAACTGCCTGGACTATCTGGGTGGCACGATCTCTCTCTCTCTCTAATTTTCCACAGAACTCTCTGAAAGATCTTGTTTTTTTTTCCCCCAAAAATATGGAATAAAGAACAATAAAGAAACCTCAGAATTTTTCCTGATGCCGAAATCTTGCGCTCCAGCCAACATCAGTCTCCACGAGGCCTCGCTGCTCAAAGTTTCTGTCTAGCTTGGCTCCACCAGCAGTAACAGCCTGGACTCAAAGCAACTGCTGGATTTTAACCGTTTGGAGCCTAACTTTCAGATGCCCCGAGCATCGGCAGGTGCCACCAGTCTCCCCGGGAGTTGCAGCATCTCCAAAAACTAGACCTCGCGTCAGCGAGCCAAGGGCGGCCACGGGCTCCAGGGCAAAGCAGCGCAGGGGGAGGAGGCGGCTGCCTGCATTTGGCTTTCTTTTTTTTTTTTTTTGCTAAAAAACAAACAAACAAAAAAACCTCCCCCCCACCCCAAGCGCATCCTGCAGCGCAGCCGCCCCCAGAGCCACAGGTGCCCCGAGCATCCCCCGCGGGGGAGGCTGTGCCCCCGGCCGGGGGTAGAGCTGTGCCCCGGTCCCGGCGGAGGGCGCAGCCGGGCCGGGTTCGCCTTACCTGCCCCGCGGTGCCGGTGCCGGTGCCGCCGCTCCGGGCGCGCCGCTGCCCGCAGCGCTTCGCCCTCCCCAAGCGCCGCCCCGACGGGGCGGGCAGCGGCCGCGGCCGCGCCTGCGCTGGGGCCGCGGCTCCGGCAGCGCCGACCTGCGCCCGGGGCCGCGACCGGGAGCGCCAGCACCGACCGGGACTCGGGCCAGCAACCGGCAGCGGCACCGCCCGCCGCCGGCACCGGTGACTGCTCCCGGCCCTGGGAGCGGTACTGCCTGGCACTGGTCCAGCACAATGAGCTGGCACTGGGACCGGTACGGCCTGGCACCGGTTCAGCATCAAGAACTGGGACTGGCACTGGCACTGGCACTGGTACCGCCTGGCACCGGTTCAGCATCAAGAACTGGGACTGGCAGTGGCACTGGCACTGGGACCGGTACAGCCTGGCACTGATCCAGCACCAGGAACCGGCCCTGGGACTGGCAGTGGCACTGGGACCGGTACTGCCTGGTGCTGGTCCAGCACCAGGAACCGGTCCTAGGACTGGCACTGCCTGGCACTGGACCTGTACTGCCTGGCACTGGTCCAGCACCAGGAACCCGCACAGGCACTGGGACTGGCACTGCCTGGCACTGGGACCCGTACTGCCTGGCACTGGTCCAGCACAATGAGCTGGCACTGGGACCGGTACCGCCTGGCACCGGTTCAGGATCAAGAACTGGGACTGGCAGTGGCACTGGCACTGGAACCGGTATCACCTGGCACTGATCCAGCACCAGGAACCGGCCCTGGGACTGGCAGTGGCACTGGCACTGGGACTGGTACTGCCTGGCACCAGTTCAGCAACAGAAACCAGTCCTGGGACTGGCACTGGTTGGCACTGGGACCAGTACAGCCTGGCACTGGTCCAGCACCAGGAACCGGTCCTGGGACTGGCACTGCCTGGCGCTGGACCCGTACTGCCTGGCATTGGTCCAGCACCAGGAACCGGTCCTGGGACTGGCACTGGGACTGGCACTGCCTGGCACTGATCCAGCACCAGGAACCAGCCCAGGCACTGGAAAGGCATGGCCTGGCACTGGGACCCATACTGTCTGGCACTGGTCCAGCACCAGGAACCCACACGGGCACTGTGACTAGCCTGGCTTGGCACTGGGATCGGTACTGCCTGGCACTGTCCAGCACCAGGAACCAGTCCTGGGACTGGCACTGCCTGGCACTGGGACCCATACTGCCTGGCATTGGTCCAGCACCAGGAACCGGCACAGGCACTGGGACTGGCACTGCCTGGCACTGGTCCAGCACCAGGAACCCACACAGGCACTGGCACTAGCATGGCCTGGCACTGGGATCGGTACTGCCTGGCACTGATCCAGGACCAGTAACCCACACAGGCACTGGCACTGGTCGGCACTGGGATCAGTACTGCCTGGCACTGATACAGGACCAGGATCCCACACAGGCACTGGCACTGCTTGGCACTGGGGTCGGTACTGCCTGGCACTGGTCCTGCACCAGGAACTGGCACTGGGACTGGCACTGCCTGGCACTGTTCTGGGACCAGAAACTGGCACTGGGAACTGGCACCTGCACCACCCAGGCATCATGATCCAGGACCGCATTGGACCTGGGACCAGCACCACGAACTGGGACCAGGAACTGGGACTGCTCAGCCACTGGTACCAGCACCACCACCTGCACACTGGGAACTGGGACCAGCACTGGGACTACCCAGGCACTGGCACTGGGAACTGGGACCTCTCAGGTGCTGGCACTTGGACGAACACTGAGATTGGCACTGCTCCGGCACTGGGAACTGGAACTAGGACTAGCTGGGAACTGGAACCTGTTCTGCCAGGGACTGGCACCAGGATCGGCACTGGTGTTGGGCCGTCTGGGACACCATGCACGGGCACCAGCTGGGCATGGCACACCAGGGCCACCTATACCCTGACACTAGGGCATCACCTATAGAGGGTGCAGGGGACAAGAAACGGGGGGGATGCAGGCTTTGGGTGCAAAGGGTGCATCCCTCCATCAGGGGATGTGGGGCAGGATTGGTGTGAATGGAGGAACCATGTCTTCCAGCCTGAGAGATGAAGGTTAATGCTCTGTTTTGCAAGAGGGAAACTGAGGCACCAGGGAGGGGGTTCAAGGCCAGGCAGGTGCTTGGCTCCCCTGTACATTCGTGGGGGTGGACATGCCACAGGCGTCACAGAGCTAGCCATGGGGCCAAGGTGGCCAGAACAGCCATGCCCCACAGGAAAACATGTACTCCCAGCACACAAATATACCCCCAAGAGAGACAAAACCAACCCAATCGGGGACATGGCCCGTGCGAAAGTACATCGCGCATGATGGGAAGGAGCTGGTGGGGCTTTACGGACCTGCTGTCACAGGTGGCTCTGATCCGATGCTCCCCTTTGGGTCGGTGTCAGCAATCATTTTTCTCAGCCACGACCCATACTGAGGAGCTAAAACAGCAGAAAAGTAGCCTAAAAAAAAAAAAAAAAGAGAGAGAAGTGACCCATTTTCTGCTGGTTCAGTGATCTGAACCAGCTCCTTGCAGGGTCAGACCGGTGCCAAGAGGAGAGGACCAGCTTTTCAGCAGGTATTAGCTCGGTCTAGCCTGACCAAACTCAACAGCAGCTCCGCCGTGCCCGTTAACGCCAGGAGCTGTACAAAGAGCCTGCTCTGAAAATAAAGCCAGACGAGAAGTGCTTGAGGAGATGGGAATAAACGTTGATTGCTGCATTTGCAGCAAAATTTGGGCGATAAGAGAGTAGGGTGGTGCCTTGAGCAGCTGTGGCCCGGCACGAGCTCTCGTTCCCACCGAGGTTTCCACCTGCAGCTGCATGCAGGCTTGCACAACTCGTCTGCGGTCACTTCCTTGTGTTTCTTACCATCTAAAACCCTCCCGGACTTTCTGTATTAGATTTATGCTTAGGATAATTTTATTACTGGTTCGATTCATGCAATGTTTGCATTGTGATTATTTTAATTGATTTGTTGGGTCAAAGGATAGGAAAGCTCCTGGAGTTGGGTCCTGGGAGTATTTTCTTTTTTCCAGGACTGGTTTTTTCGAACTCTCCCAGCTCATGTCTGGGGTCAGTTTTTCCACCTGCCCCTTTCCTTGCCCCTTTCCAGCCTATCCTTTTTTTTGCCACTGTCTAAGCCTGCAGTTCCACAAATGTTTTCTCTGGCAGAAAAAGCCATTTTCGATTGTTTCCCTTCACTGCTTTTCCTTCTGCCCTCCCAGGCTCCTGGGCAGCAGAGATCTGGTTGTGCTCGAAACCAGGTCAGTGACACGATCCAATGTCATGCGCCCCTTTTCCCTCCGCTTCTTCCCTTCACCAAATGCCCCAACAAAAATCTCTCAAGAGAAGAAAAGAAAAGAAAACAAAACCCTAAAAAACATGAAGGTTTCTTGGATTGGGTCCGGAGCCTGGCTGTGCATCCACCGAACCATCACATCCGCCGGCGGGGAAAACCCCAGCAGCAAAAAAGACGTTGCCTCTTTCTCCAAAGGGCTTGTAAGGCAGAGGAGGACCCCTACTTGCAGGATGCGACTCCAAGCCCCAAATCTTGTAATGGCCCTAAAAACTAGGCAGAGCAGGGCAGGACAGGGCGCTGCTGTTTCGCCCTAAAAGAGGCCAGGGAGAGCGACTCGCCCGTTCTGATTTGCAATGTGCTTAAATCAGGACTAACTCCATCGGTGTTAATTCATATCATCATCAATCCTTCCTCCCCCCTGCGCAGACCCCTCCTGCGAATTAGCCGCGAGGGCTTCATCGGTAATCGGCATTTTTGGCACATGGTTGGCCTCATCCTAGAGGCTCTCCCTCTCTCTGCCTTTTCCCTCCGGGGAACCCGCGGCCCCTCTCACCGTGGGAATTTGAGCTGGGAGCCTGGTGACAGAAAGGAACCAGGAGCGAGGTAAAGGAGGAAAAAAGTGAAAAAAAGGAGCTCTCCGTGGAGATGAGCCAGCAGCAAGAGCCCTGCTTTTATTCTGTTAACGGTCTGGAAAGCTTTAGGGAGAAGCTCCTCTGTTGAATTAACGGGTCCCCAGGCGCCCGGCGCAGCACGTCCCTTCTCCCTGCGGCAACGCAGAGCCCCGGCCCCGCTCTTGTCGTGGCCCCAAATATCAACGATTAACGTCGTCTCGTTTTCGATTTCAGCCTCAGAGGAGGAAGAATTCTGCAAGTACGGTTTATAACGAAGCTGTGGTGCTCCTCAGCGACAGGCAATCGAGGCCGCGGCGAGGGGAACCATGAGCAAGGCAGTGCCAAGGGGTAAGTAGAAATACAGCTTCTTTAAAAACGTACCCCGTAAATAAAGTAGAAATGAGGGAAGGTGAAGGTCAAGGTGGAGGAGGCAAATTGCACCCGGGGAGTCCTTCCACAAATACAAAGGAATTTCACTGTCCTGCATGAGATTTCAAGGAGGAAAGGGAGGAAACGCTTGCAGACGCGTGGCTGCTTCCCATATCCTCGCGAGTGGAGAGGGAGCAGCCTCCCATCGCCCCGTCCCGATGGTGAGTCCAACGCTCTCACGCCGCACGGGTCGCTGTCTTCTCCTCCCCTCTGAAGACATTGAGCCTGAACTTGCTGCAGGTCCTGATGGCGCATCATCACTTTAATTAAACGACATTTTTCTGAACCTTTTAAGTTCTTTACCCCAGCTGCAGTTTCTGGAATATCAGTAATGTATTCCCTCCTTTTCCTCTCCACATGATTGCAGCATCATCTCCTACTCACTTGATTTATTTAAGCAGGCCTTCAGATGCTCCAGTAATGGGAGTCATTTACGTCCCTCTGCAGATACGTATTTATTTATTGCTGTTCATTTAAACTGCAGAGCCAGTTGGCAGGAGAGAGACAAAGCTGGGGTCACAAGGATGCTAAATTATTCACTGTCAAAAATAGCTGGTTGAGAAAGTTAAATTAGGCAAGGTCTTTCAAGGTCATATTCAATCACTGATGTGAGAAAAAGGGGTATTAATTAGCTGTTTTATTTATGGGGGTCATTGCAATGAATGGACCAGCAGTTGCAAACAAGAAGGTAAACTACAACTATTCTTGTTTTTTGGCAGTAGCAGCTCATGGATGAGAAATCAAATTACTGTCCTTGACCACGACGGAGAAGTTTAGTCTATTAAAAGGTAGTATTATGATGAGCCCGGCAAAGTCAGGCTCGTGGCTGAACTCGGCGACGCTCCTTCCCCAGAGGCCAAGGCAGCCATGGGAGAGGCACCTAGCAGGGCCAGAGATCTTGGAGGGCACCTCAGGTACTTTGCTCCCTCCCTCATATAAGTCCTAATCTGGAAGCTACCACTAATGGAGGTTTTGCGACCTCGCTTGGCAGCCAGTCCAGTAGCTGAGTTTCCTTTCTGCTAATACTTGTATTTCAGTTCCTCGTTGAACTTCGCTGACTTCACCATCCAGCTAGCAGATCTTGCAATGTTCTTTTCTCCCAGTTTAGGAGCGCCTTAATATTAGGTATCTCCTCCCCGAGGTCAGGGACCCTGACCATGGGCTGTCTTCCCAGCCTCACCTTGGACCTGCCTCAGCACCATGGACTTGCCTGTGGATCACTGGACCCAGTACTTGGCCATTTAGTGAATAAATAACAGCAAACATCTGCTGTCATTTGAGAGCACCCAAGTGAAGAGAGCAGAAAGACTTTTTGAGTCTTCTCTACTATGCCCTATGTTGACTGGTGCTGCTCATGTAGGGAGATCAGTAACTTGGGCAGGTATGACCTGGAGTCACTGGAGACAACAAATATGGATCCACACCTTATAGCTCCCACCATGACCTGCTGTAGGCAAAAAGCACCGCAATGATATAAATCATTCGGTTTCTGAACACTAGCAATTCCTGATCAGAAGAGACTGTTTCATACAAAGGTCCATATCATATCCATTAATCGCTGGAAGGCTCATTTTTTCGTATCTTTTCCACATAAAGCAAAAAGAGGAAAGCATAACACATCGAAAGCCATGACAAAACCTGCCCTCTGCCTTGATCCCGGACGACCATGTCGGCTGTGCCCTGGCCTGCCATGGGTTCAGCACGAACGCGAACTCAACGCACCCGCGCATGGGCAGAGTGGATGTGCCTGTGCTTTGATCCGCAAAGCGGCTCCCTTGCAAACAGCTCGTGCTAATAGATAGCTCTGCTGGGAAATCCATGCCGTTAAATTCAGCACTTAACTGTCTATATCAGTGCTTATTTCTGTGCAGTCACAAATCAGAGCTTTGTAAAGGACCAGCCACTATCAAGCAAGACAAAGAAGTTGAACAGCAAGAAGCTCGCTTGAATAGTAATAAAAACATGAAATGGTGATTTGTATTAGAGGAGAGATGTGATGTTTCAGCTGAGATCAGGGTTTTGTTAGAGACCTGTGGCCCAGAGGGATGCTAAGAGTCCAGCCTTCCTCTGAGCACCTAACAAGCTAAGTTGACAGAGGAAAGGTATCTGTCTGGGGAAGAACGAAGGGTGCCCGATTATACCTAGAGGAAGTAAGTCTGGTGTCACTGAAATCAAGCTGTGGCAACACGGGGCTGTCTGAGCATTTACTCTGGTCCTAGATCTCTGCGGCAGCTGAATCAGCCTGCGGGATGACCCCAGGTTGCACAAGCGTGGGAAACAGGGCTCAGGTCTCCCCAGGCCCAGCCTGCACCCTGGCCACTTGAGCAGCCTTCCTCTCAACAGTGTATAATTTGAGAACAGCTGGGCTTCTTCTAACAGCTTTCCTATCTGGCACTGATCTGATCTCCTAAGCAGAGACTCGCCTACTTATGTGTAAGCAACCTCAGAGAAAAACGCACAAGTGCTAAAAAAAAGATGATGTTGCAAAGCTCCAGCCTGGTCTAGGGATGTGCTGCAATATTAACTCAAACAGCCCCAGCCCTGAAGCACTTTGAGGTAACCTGCATGCAAGAAGATTAGCTTGGGGCCATGGCTAAACCTCAGCTGGGTAACTACTGGTTTGCTGGCTTGCTGAAGAGCTAAACCACTGTGCAACAGTGAGGACACTTCTCCACCCCAGATGCCCCTGCAGTACCCCATCACCTAAATGGCAGCATGGATGATGCAAATGTGAGTGTTTCCCAGCCCCCTTATCAGCACAGAGCTCAGACGTAATTTCTTCTGGCCTCCAGTAATCAAGTGGAACCTGGCCCCTTTTACCTGGGCTGTCAGACGCTGACAGCCTGAAGCCATCTTCCCAATAGAGTAGAGAAAATCCTGAGTTGCCACAGCTTCCAGACATAAGCTGATGGGCTGAGAAATAGCAGAGGCCTGAAAAGCAGCCAGTGGTAAACCACTATCTTAAAAATGCCAGGACAGTACATCTGCAATCCACCTTTTGCTGGACTAATATAGAAAACAAGGAGATGATATCTCCCAGTGTCACGTTCCCTATGTTCCTCCTCAACTGAAGAGATGAAAATCTTTCCTGAAAGCCCAATGGGATGTCAGGACCGGGCAGGGGTCAGTTAAGACTGACCTACAGGTGCTGCCCTCTGCCAAAGCCTGGAGATATCAGCAGATAAAAGTGGTGGCCAAGAGCTCCCACATCCCACAGTTTCTCTTGGCACAAGCAGTATGGTTGTGGTTCTGCTTGCCAGAGTGCTGGGAAGCCAGTGCCATCTCCTGGCTACAAACCCTGTGGGATTTTGGTCCCCGTTTAGGTGTGACCACCCAGCTAGAGGCAACCAGGGCTCAGCTACCTTGGCAGGGATAGACCTCTGCATGGGAGTAGACAGCATTACAGGAGGAGTTTAATCAGTGACCTTGATTTTTCCATGGAGTTGTCCATACTGAGGAATAAGATGATTTGCAGAACAAGAGAGTTGCCAGCAATCCCACGTCTTTGGAGTAGAGAGGAAGGAAAGGAGCAAATGACACTGCTGCTGCCACTCTCAGCTGCTCTTTATGGTAAATCAGAAGCAGCCTTAACAAATGCTGACTCCAGACTGTCCCACCAAGAGCCTTTCAGGCAATTTCCTTTCTGATTCTATTCCTGACCCCAGATATAAAGAAAAAAAAAGAAAGGAAAAAAAGAAAAAAAAGGTTGTTTTCTTCCCCTGCTCGCTGTCTCTGCCTTCAGCTCCCAGCAGACAGACATCTGAAGGTCCCGTTTCCAGCATCCCCCAAGAGCATGCAGAGAGCCGGCCAAGGCAGAGCTGCACATCAATGCTTTTCCACACAACTCTTCTTGCAGATAAGCAGCTTGTTATGATATTAGAACAACTTCTGATCCTGGCTTCACAAGCCTAAATCAATGCTGGGATCAGCGGAATTACTTTGGATTTACAATGGTGTAACTGAGACCAGAACTTCACTTGATAACAGCATGACTCTGCTTCAAGTCACGCTCATGGTGCAAAACATTGGCTTGTTTCTGACATCAGAAGGACTCACAGAAAGGCAGCATTTGCTTTTCCTAAGCAAATCTTAGAAAATGTCAGCCCCCCTCCTCTGATTCTGCTATATTTTGAGTTTCTATTTTTTTCCCAGTCCCCTAACAATATTCCGTATCTATAGTTTGTAGCTACATCAAGTGCCACCTGATTTTCCATTCAGAGTAGTGTTCTGGCCCTGTGGTATCTTCTCACCCAGCTCACCCTAACTCACTGCCACCTAGCTCAGTGTTACCCCATAATAACCACAATCCTCGATTGTAAGGGAATTACACAAAACCTCAAAGGTGATTTACAGCTAAATACTGTCTTCAGTCCAAGGTACTCCGAACAAATCCTTCTCCAAAGCTACTAAACCCACCCTCTGTGACTGACAATATGCTTAGAAAATAAAAACTGAGAACTTCTAAGCCAGGTGAAAAACTCTGCCCCAGGTAAAGTCCTACCAGTCTCTGGATATGCTGCGAAAAAGGTGATATCTCAAATGTCACAATGAGGTGCAGGAGAAATACATAGTCATCCACAGGGAAGCTTGGAGCAGCTCCAAAACCCATCCATCAGCGACATCCTGCTGTAAAACATTCCCAAATAGCATCGCCTCCCACCTGACAGACCTGGTGACAAGGGGATGAGCTATTTGAATGCCCAGCAGAGAAGGCATGGCAACCGGCATCATCCAGTTCCAGCCTAGCAGCAGGACATCTCATCACCGTATCCCATTGCAGAGATGAGTAAAGAGCTGCCTGAATGCATGAGATGGCTGCAGAGCACCATAATTTCATGAGAAACACTGTCCATGTGTCTCTCCTTTGTCAGAAGAGACTTTGTCCTTCCAGGCAGTGTTCCTCAGATGTCACCTCTGGGCTGCCCTTACTGGCTTTTGGAGCGGCCGTCTCTGGAAGAGGAGGAGGAGAAGCAGGCAAAAGCTGGACTTCATGGGAACACCCTTGACTAAGTCCTTGCTCCCACATGCATAGAGCGAAGCTCCCAGCAGGAGATGTTTGCGCGAAAGATGACATAGAGACAGATGATTCCCCACAATACAATACAATAAACTAAGTAAGCACTGATTCTGAAATGACAGATTTCCCTAGGGATTTACCCATTGTGCGCAGCATATTTCTGAATGAGCTGCCTCCAACACCTACCAGGCCATGTGAGTTGGCCACCCACATCTGTTCAGAGGTTCAGACTGGCAGAGGTTTCAGACTGGCAGAAGGTAACCTGCCGTGATGGCTGTGTGTCCCAACAGCCCCTTCACCCCAAGTGCCAGCAACAGTGTGTACTGATTTTTCCATTGCACCACGAGAACTGGTCATCCAGAGTTTCTCCACCATTTCCAAGAAAGATATTTTCACGCTACAACCTACATGCCTTCTGTAAGGAACATCTCTGGGACATGTTCTGGAGGCTTCTGGGGTATCTCCTTCTACCCGTGTTTTCGCAGCCTAACCCTCATCCCAATGTCAGCAAGCAACAACTCCAGCACTTGTGCTGACTCCCACAATTGATAGGGAACCAACACCAACCTCTACTCCCCCAACTGCCTCTGATTACAGAGCCTGATTATTAATTACAGAGGTCACCTCTACTTGCCAGCTTCATCTCAGCTTAGCTTCAAACACTAGGCAAGCATAAAACTATTAGCACAATCAAGATTTATTTGCTGGAGTACAGACTGGCTATAAAGGTAGAGCCGAGGGTGTAGGAAAAACAACAGCAATGTAAATCTTGGTGTAAACTCTCAGCAGCAAGACACTACTCAACGTCCTTGTCTAACCCCTGAACCATAATTCAGCTGCTGTGTTTGGGAATCCACATGAGCCTTGACTTGGTTACAACTTCTCAGTGTATGCTCAGAAATTGTTCTCTTCTTGCAGTGTCTAGTGATTATCTTCTGCCCCTTTCCCCTCTGCAGACCTTGTATTTTAGGGGAAAATACTGTATTGCAGCCAAAATTAGCTGATACACAGTGTGTAGAAGAAGGAGATGTTCTGAAACGTCATTTTTCAAAGAGATCTTTGAAACAGAAGTTTCTCATTGTTGCCTGCCTGTTTGGGAAATGGACTCAACCATCCTTTTAAGAGCTCTGCATACACCATGGAAACCTTTTTATTGTGCATCATCAAATACTGGAAGAAGCAACAATTGTACAGCAATGCTGGCAAGACTGCTAGCTACCACCTGCTTTGTGCAGATACTTCCCTCAAATAGCAGTGATACAGATGACGATGATGAACATGGCGTGTGGCATGCCTTGATTTCTCTCTTCTTCTCAGTTTTAGAGAACAGGGCCATCTTCAGAAATGTTGAAGAGAAAGTGACACTGATGTTAAGTGGTCTGTGCAACCAGTGAAGGCAGCCATTACATGCATGGACGTGAGACACTCTAAATCTCTGTCTCGTTTCTCAGGAGGGTTTCTCTGCTCACCCCAAGGCAAAGATATGCCCAAGGCTCATCTAAGTGCAGCAGACCCTGCTGAGATGGCATTATGTACTCTTTTTCAAAATCTCCCTCCCACTACTTAGCCCTCCGGATAGTTTTCCACGGTCTTTTTCACAACGGCTCTGTATTTGTCAAGTAAATGAATAATGATACAGTTTCTGAGCAGCCTGCGTGCTGCTGAGAGGCTGCTGCCGCATTAAATCTGTGTCATATATGCACTCTCTCTCACACAAGGAAGCATCGCTGCGTTTCTGGGCAGTGTGCAGGAGACAAGAATTTGGACCTGTTTGGTATTTCAGATTCTCAGCGGTTTCTGTAAAGGAGATGACATTGTGCAGTTTATGGTCAGAGCAATGGACAAGGCACCAGGAACCCTCCGACCCTGCACAGGAGCAGTTCGTGATCGGTCTTTTTGAGAAAAAGATATTGCCTGCTAACCGGTAACGTTTCCTGCTGTCTGTAGTGTGGAAGGAAGAGCAGTTGCTCCAGTTTTCTTCTGACTTTGCAACCCCACCAGCTCATACTGTAATTGCGCCTGATCGCATTAACGAAGCACAGCCAGACCTGGCTGAGGTTTGATGAGGAGATCTAGGGAAAAGACAGGTGCTGCAAGAAGTGACGGGCTGATTCACAGCTTGGCTCTCTTCCCTCTGAATCAGCATGAAAATAATTATTATCCCAGGCTAGCAATAGGGGCCACGAGCCAGCTATTTAATTATACAGTCCTTATAATCCAAGGGCCTCCTCATTTTTTTAAATAACTGAAGTGATCTCACTTATTTGCCACCCTAGAAGAAAGGGCTGTTTCAATTAGCAAACAAGTGCGTTGTGCTGGCAGCATGTGAAGCGTTTGGAAAGGGGAAGACAAGACAAAATGATTACTTTGCACTGAATTATCGGTGGGGTCTCTCGTTTCCTTTGCGTGGGCGTTTGTAGTTGAAATCCTGCCCAGGGAGCGTCCTTGGTGGTTTCAGTGGACCACAGCTGGTGCAGGGCTGTGGAAGCAAAGACGCTCGCTGCCACATGGGACTGGTGGGATGGGATTGGGATACCTGACCCAGGTGCTGAGCCCTTCGCAAGGTCTTTGTGCCTTGGGTCTTGCTCAATGGGTTCATGGAGAGACAGCATCATTTCACCTTGCACCTCCGTCTTTGGAAGGGGAAAAAGGGAAAAATCAGAGCCAGCACTGGTTGCATGTGATGTGCTAACCCGAAGCCGGTAGCGTCCCCTGCCCTCATGCTCTTGAAGGGATGTAGCAGCTCCTCACTGCCCATCTCCAGCGTGCTGTTCATGTGGATGCTTGCAAGCTTGCTGGATCTCCATGGCAGGGTAAAGGACTTCTAGGCAATTTGGTACGCCAGATACACAGACTTGACTTGCAAATCCCACAGTACATTGGAGCTCTGGTAAGGACTATGGTAAGGACCATTTTTTTAATACCTGCAAGAGCTTCCTGTAACTGCAGGAGCATGCAGTTCATGCCCTCTCTTGGGCAGCAGCAGGGCTGTGGGACAAAAAACTCATGTCCTTCCCACTGAAAAACCAGAGAGCTGGCACCGGGGGTGAAGGGTGCTCTCTCCCGCGCCTCAAGCAGCGCTGAGCTGACTGCTGCGTGCAGCATAACTGGGACAGTGGAGAGCTGCAGAAGCAGCAGAAACTGTGCAAAATCCACCAAGGTGATCAGCCATGGGGCACTATAACCCAGAAAGACCCATCACTGTGTCCGGTGCTGTGAAATCCTTCTATCCAAGGAAATAAATCCATCCCAAAGCAATCTAGATTGTTTCTTCTTTGCTCGTGGGGTTTTACTAAGTCTGATGATATGCAGCCAGTGAAGTCTTTTTTCATCACTATTTGTCTTTGCAGAAAAACAGGTATTGATTCCAAAAAGACAGATGGAAAGAGAAGAAGGTGTTCAGAAATGAGAAGTTTTTATTTCATCTGTGAGGATAGCAAAAAAAAAAAAAAAATCCAGTTCAGTGACATCTGTAGTTTTTTGTAGAACAAAAAGGAGTAAAAAAGGAAGAGAGAAAATCCCTTGTCATGCTCGGCTTATTACAAGAAGCGAATCACAAAGGAGGGACAAGGTTTATATCTAATTTAGATACTAGGGAAGACTTCCCAAATCTTGCTTTGGAGCGAGAAGGCAGGGGAGACGGTGGCATCCGTGTGCCTTTGGGTACAGCTCCCACGACTTCAGTGTGTGCCCTCTGCAACGATGATCTGAAAGCATCTAGTGTTTGCTGCAGTTCACGTAAAATTCCCACGCTCCGCTGGCCTTGATTGTCCAGCTGACAGCATCTGACCACAGCCCAAAAAGCACAGGTGGCCCTAAAATCCTAACTGGATTTTAGCCCCTGAAGGGACAGACAACCCCTGCAAAACTAATCCGAAAGGCTGATACTTGCCTAATGCAATTGTGCTAGTGCGCAGGAGGTGGCAGCATCCTTCCAAAACACAGCACTGCAGCTAAGAAAAGCCAGTTGGAAATGAGATCACAGTTTTTACCTGGGAAGGGGTGAGTTAACCAGTGGAACAGCTTAGTTAGGATATGGGACAGTGTCCGTTGCTCCAAGCGCCTGGAGGAAGGACGTGTTGATTCAAAAGTCATGCTCCAGCGCTACCCACAGATTGCCGTTGTCAAACTGGGCTCTGCAGGGGGAAATCCTGCAGCCTGATATCTGGGTCAGGGCAGGCGAGCACAGAAATCACGTTGGCCAGGAGCAAAGAATTGGGGTCAGCTACTTCCCATTAGTGGAGCCAAGAAAAAAAGAAACAAGGCCTTTAGCGTAAATTCAGTAGGGTTTTACACTTTACATGGACAAGGACCATGTCTTGGCAGCCTGTAAAGATGTACGCCTCTCTCTGGGGCCGATGCACGAGACTTACAAATATTGTTTCACATTTAATTACACTGGAGACTCATTCGGCTCTCGCTAATTTGCTGACTCCTGGATTCAAGCTGCCTGCAACAGAAGCCCTCTCTGATCTTATCAGACTACGTATATATTTTTAATATATATCTCAATTGCCAGTCAGTATATTCCCATTTCACTCCTCCTTCCTGATCCAAGCAAGAGCCAAGCTGGGCTTGGATTCAGGCAGCCAAACACCAGCATTTCATTTGAAATCTTGGGCTGTAAAGGGATGCTCTCTTGCACCTCCAGCCTTCCCACTTCAGGATGTTTCTGCTCCAGATACTCCACCACCCTCGCTGGCAATAATCGCCTCCAGCACTCTGTTTAGTGCTTTCAAATCTTCCTGAGACGAAAACAGTCACGTTTGCTCACACCTCGAGTTAAATTAGCTAGGTCTCAAGAGGGCTAGCGTTAACTCCACCTGGGCGTTACTGAAGAGCCTGCGCTGCTGAGGAGGGGTGCGCGTGAGCAGTTGCAAAGCAAGGCGTAGCAAACTCTCAAATTTGGGGGAAGCAGCGAAGCTATCGCATCTTGAGTGGAGTCAACTCCGCTACGTTGATCAGCCCTCCGACTTAAATCAATGCCAGCAGCAAGAAAACACAGCTGGAGTTTGTTTGCTTTTTCAGATGACCTGCATAAAAACATCCCCTCTCTAACAGTTCTGCTTTGACGCTGCTGCTCACAGTTTTGTTGCTGTTTTAATCTTGTAACTGGCGCTTAATCCTGTTCTAAGTCCAGCCAAGCTGGGATGTTAAAAACAAGACGATTAAAAAGAAAGCCAAACAAACAGAAAAAGAAAACACCCTTAAAAAACTTCACGCTAACAAAATCCTGTTAAGCAATGACTTAAAGGTGCCTGGATGGGTTTGCCCTGGCGCAGAGTGGATGTGGCTGCTCGGTTCCTCACTTCTCTCACCTCAGGTGAGGAAGCTGGACTCGTCCCCAGGCTAACACAACACTGCAGTGTTTTAACAAATTTACTCTGTTCCGCTACTCAGCAGTGAGTTAACATGCCAGCTACGAGGAAAAGCACAGCTAAGGTTAGGCATCCGCATAAATCAGCGCAGTTTTGATACTCAGCCGTCTATAAATATGAGAGTTTTTGACGTCAGTTTACATCAGCGCAGTTATTCAATTAAATCCATTTTGGTGGGATTATGCAAGCTGTTACTTGATATCATTTACCTGCCTGATCTCAGGAGATGAGAAAGCAGTGGCTCAGACCCTCAGTGTCCGAAGGTGTCTCTGGGCGCCGTGCTGTGGGTGTGAGGTGCCACAGGGCTCCCAGGGAGCTGTACCCACCAGGGTCTGGCTGTGCCAAGCGCTTGCTCTGGGTGCACTTTGGTGCCGTTAATTACTGCTGATTGCATTACGTCAGCGCATGCCCCTTGCGCACAAATTATGGAGTCAGTCTTCAAGTGAAGCAGATTAATCAGGGTTGGACATTTTGGTTATTTGGACTGTGGGAGCCGTTGGAAAGCGTTGTGCAATGAGACCCTCGGGTGTTGCATGGGAGCAAACTGAAATACTCAGCCTGGAGAGGCTGGTGGCAAGTAATTTAGGAGGCAGGATGCTGATTTAACATGGTTGGGAAGTGGGTCTAAAGTAAATCCAGGCAGCTTCTGCCTGTAGGTTAGGATGTTTTATCCATCACACGTGGCCCCTCACATGATATTAGTTCTGTCTTGACAAACATGGATTCCTCCTCAAGGTGAGTGAGGACATCTTCGTGGCCCTGGCTGTCTCTGCACAGGCTACTGCTCAGGGTGCAGGGGACCTCCTTCACCTCCTGGTCTCACCCCTGGCTCTCAGGTGGTTGGAGCTGCATCCAGCCCTGTTCCTGTCCTGCTTCTCCTGCTGATCCTGCTGTGGTGGCGTCATGAGTCTGTCCTGTGGCTACAGGGATCCATCCAAGGAGCCTGCTGGACCCTCATCTGACACCGGACCTACCCCTTTGGGCAACCTGAGTTAGCCCTGTCCCGGCTGCTGGAGATGGGGCTGTCTGAGGAGGCAGAGCCGCGGCAGTTGGCCCTGAAGTTGGCCTCCGAGGACATCGAGCTCTTCTGGGCTTTACCAAATCCCATCTCCATCAGTCAGTTTAAGTCCTGCTCTCCATAAGACCTGGTGGCTACATGCCAAGTGCTTGGTCTCTTTGGGAAACAGTCAAGTTGGACTGGATTGCACTAGATATTTCTAGATATGTATGTTCATGTTACACATCTCTGCAGCAAAAAGGAGTCACCCGCTGACCCACAGAGGAGACAGATCTGTTGCAGTTTGGCACAAGCTCCAGCACCTCCATCAGCTTCACACCAAAGGTCCTGCTTGGATATCCAGCTCCTCTGCCAAGTTGGCGGCCGTGTCACCAGGTCCTTCATCACAGGTACAGCATCTAGCACAGCTAGGTCCCTAGTTAAGAGCGACTAAGATTAAAGTGTTGTAAATACATAGTCTTGCTTTTAGCCTTTCACTAGGCTGAATGAAGAAAAACAAGAAAAAAAAGGAGGGAACTGGAAATTAATAAATCTGCAAGTAAATTTGCAGTCTTGAAAGGGAGTTGTCAAGCTCAAAATTGAATTTCCTGGTTGGGAGGAGGTCTTTGACAGAACTACAATATTATTTTCCTCAGGGAAATTTCAAAGTATTAGTCAGTTCTAGGCTAGCCACAAGCTCAAAATGCAAAGCTGGGTTTCATGCAGCCCAGAATTCAGGTGACGTTCAGCTGCAGTTTGGATGTGTCCCTGTGTGCACCATTGGGCAAACAAAGCCAGGATGACCCGTCCAAAATGCTAACAGATCCCTTTGTGATAGATGCACTAATTCTAGGGGTTTCAGGAGAAATGTTTAAGCATCAAACACCCTCAAAGGCTGGCTGCTGAATATCTAGTTCCAGGTTGTTGCTGCAGAGACACAGCTGCAGATGCAAGCATGCAGCTGGATTTCTTGCTGTAATGCTGACATGCAGCCAGCCTTATGATACCTGTGTACCTTAATCTAACACACATGTAGTCACCAAGCGAGGAGGAAGGTGCAGAAAAATTGCATGGTTGCTGCAAGATGGACACAGGGGAAGGCTTGACTCCCTCCATTCAAGGAGCTGCAGCATAGGGTCTTGACATACTGTGGTCCTCCCTGTCACACAAATGACACACGAGTGGGATTTTCTTTAGCATGGCTAGAATTGGGATTTTGTGGTGTCTTCCTTTGTCCTGTTCCTTCTTCTGCGGGACAAGGAAACAGGTTCTCTGAATAGGCCTTAGGAGATCAGCCAGAAGGGGGGAAATAACTAAGGGCTGCTCTCTGACCCTGACTGCTGAGGTATGATGTGACCTGCTGGGTAAGTATCTACCAGTCCAAGATTTCAGCCTGCAGAGGCTCTGCCACGCAGCAATTATCCTCTTCTGCCACTGAAAGGAGAAGGAAAAGGACAAGGTTTAGGAGGGTCCCTGCCATTCCCCCCTCTGTCAGGGGACAGAGCATGCAAACTGCATGCTCCAAGCTGAGGAAACACTTGCCTGGCTCCCACCTTTTCCACTGCCAGCACGTCAAGTGTGTGCCGGAGAAGGGCTCTGAAGCGGGAGAGAAGCCACTGCACTATCTGCCATTAGTACTACACCTCCAAGCAGGGCTCTGCGCTCAAAGGGCCCCAGCAAAAGATATGTTCTCCAGATGGGAGCCCAGTGCCACAGGGCCCAGTGCCTCCATCACCGGCTCTGGCATGTGCCTCCAATAAAGGCTGGGCATCACAGGCAATGTGATCTTCAGTAGCATCTTCTGCATCAGTGCTCCCAGATGCTGAGTGCTCTGCTAACATCGCTGATGGCCTGAATCGACATCAGACGATCAGAGCAGGATAAAGGAGGGTGTGAAGATTGTGGGAAGAGGGAAGAGGGTGGTGGTGGGAACTCCAGAGCCTTGCAGGGGAATTTAAAAAGACTGCAATTGCATTTTGCTTCCTTTTAACATGTTTCGATCCTTGCTGGTCAGCTGCAAGGAAGAAGCCAAGATAGCAAGCTTTGCCGTGCTGTGTGTCAGCCTCTCACAGCCTGCAAATGCTAGATGCATTCACCAATAACAAAAAATCTCCAGCTCTGACTGAAGGGAGGAACAAAAGACTTAATTTTGAAACTCCAAAGGACTAGCAGGAAGGCAGGGAGCACACACTGGCTACTAAAAGCAGAAGTCTAGAGACTCAAGGGCTTTAGACACAGCTGGTATACTCTGAGGACCACTCAAAGATCAAATGCTTGAAGAACGAACCCTGAAAACCCTCCAGTGGATTGCCTGGGAACTAGTTTTCCCATTCTGTTGCTGTACGTGTTAACCTGGATCTCCCATGTGGCACTTCCTTAAAGAGCAAAAAAGACAGTAAGCATTCAACTGCCATGCTGTAGGCTGACAGCAGAGTGGAAGCAGCTAATGAATGAGAAGATGGGAGAAATTAATAAAAAGAAGAAACACCACATAAGAAGTGCACTTTCTAGTACAATCTTAGCCATATAGCCTAAAGTAGCATCGTCATGGGCTAGCAACAAAGACAGTGGAGAGTATGAGAAGGTTTTATTTGTTTCCCCTAAGGAAGTGCAAGTAACTACTGCAGTGAGCAAGTTGGTTTTGTATTGAACTAGGAGAGGGGATGAAAGCACAGTGAAAGCCAGCTCTGCAGGGAGGTAACCTAAGGGGAACATAAATGTTTCCTATGCGAAGAGCAGCAATGACCCGCTGCCCCTGCCAGGCCTCTGCCACGGTCTGTTTTTGTCAGACAAATGCCTCCCTGCTCCCTTTGAAGGCAATTAATGAAGTAGTGCTGACAGAGATGGCAGCTCTTTGCCCCCTGCAATAACCTTTCCAGCATCATTTTGTGAGGTCATATTTGGGAAGTCAACTGCTGCAGTTCAAGTCTTGCTGTGCTGCTTTCACAGAACATGGGTTGGAAGCGACTGAGGCTACTGCTAAGTATTAGGAGACAGCTGAAATACTGTTTGCTCTGAGGCAAGAGGGACAGGATGACATATTGTAGGATCTAGGATCAGGAGACAAGAGAGGTTGCTAAAACACTAGATATGGACAAATCACATCCATCCTTAAAGGTTGTGGGGATGTGTCTTTTGGGAAAGAGGAGCCAAGAAATTACAAACTAGTCATTTTTACTCTAATTCCTGGAAGAAAAAAAAAAAATCAATAAATCAACCACTGAACATCTAGGAATTTCCTAAGGGGGTAAAAAACCCACACAACATAGATCCATCAGCAATAGATCATGCCGAGAAGATCTAATCTCTTCCACAGCAGGTAAGAGGCCTTGTGAATAGGGCAGAAGCAGAGACTGTGATACATCATATCTTGGCTTTAGTAAGGCTTTTGGTACTGTCTCCCGGCTGCTCTTAGACAAACTCTACAGTTCGAGAAGCAAAAGCATGAAGCATGCTCTTGAGGAAACTTGTTAGAAAACTGTCATAAAAGGGACACTGTCAAAATGGAAGAATGGATCAAGTAAGCTTTTACAGGGTCTTTTATTATTATTCAATGCTTTCATGAAGGTTTCCAGTGAAGGGAATGGAGAGGCTTGCAAATTTAGTTCACATAAAAACTCTTAAAGTGGAGAAGGATAATGCAGGGATACTTCCTTCGCACTCTAAAGCAATGTTGATAAATGGGAAAAGTGGAAAAACCCAACCCAGAATACAACAAGGACAAACGCAAAGTTCTGTTTTGGGGCAGGGATATTTAATGGTACCATTACAGGGCGGGGGGGGGGGGCGTGATTGGCAGACAGCAGTACTGCCAAAAAACGATCTGGGAATTGTAATGGTTTGACCACAAACTGACATAAGAAAGCAATACTGTGACTTTTGGAAAAAAAGGCAGTCACCTTCACTAGAGGTACAAAAAGAGAGGATGGTTTGGAGGAGTCCACTCAGAACCACTGGAAGTTAGTGTCCGGCTCTAGGCAACATATTTCAAAAAGGCTATGGCACAGACCAGGCACAGAGGAGCCTGTTAGTAGATACAGGTAACGTGACCTGCATGGTAAGGCTGAACAAACTGGAGTTATTTAGTTCAGAGTGTGCCACAGACAAATAGCACTTTTCAAATGAGAGACAGAGGGAGATGGAAAATAAAGGAAAATAATTTGTTCTTGTCCTGCGGGAGCTCTGGGGAAGTAATTGGCTTAAATTATAGAAAAAAAGGCTAGACATCATGAAAAAAAAAACCCAAAAATAAACTTTAAGGATAATACAACGTTAAATAAATTGCCAGAGCAAATGGAAAAGTGACAATCACTGCAGGTCATAAAAACAGCTTTAAAAAGCTAAGTACTGTAACTCTAAAAAGATGGGTACAGTGTAGCCTACCTCTGGGTAAGTCCTTCTCAGCTCCTGTCTGGCATTTCTCTGGTAAACATACAGACAAATCCTGCTGTTCTACTTGTGTGCCCACTAACGGAGGCATCCAGCTACGGAATAGCATTGAGACGAACTAGCCAGCCCAGTGCAACGCAAAAGCCAAGAAACGCCTGGGAAAAAAGAATTGTATTTAAAACAAAATTCTTTAATCATTTGAACTATAAAGACACAGATTAGTGCTTGACTGCAGCATGAATAACAAATCAAATACATTAATTATCTCAAAGCTACTGTGCTTTGCAAAACAAGATAGGCCGATAGGTACAAGCCTACTGTTAGTTACCAGTTGGTCTGGCACAAATAATCAGTATATCAATTTTTTCAAATAAACATTGCTTAATGCAGTTGTGTTTTACAAATCAACTGCTATTTATCTGTCACAGTGTATTTCTCTATCTGCAAGAATATACTGAACTTCAGAAAAAAATAATTCAATTAAAACTAATAGTGTCAATATTAGAAAGTTTGGTCACATAATGCGCAGGGTATTTCAGGTCCGTTACAGATGGGCAGATGCTATTTACTAAAAGAGTAAACAAGGCATCATCAGTGCATTAAGCTGCTTTCAATAGTCAACAAATAGCCGACATTAATTCAGAAGATCAAGAGAAAAATCCGTCCCTGTTCAGTCTAAGGAGTAACTAGTGTTTATACTCCTTGAGGTTCTCTCTTCCCAAATTCAGGGAACAATACTATACACAGCCTAAATTCTTTTGCAGCCACTGATCAAGGCTTTAATTTAGAAAAAAAGTTTGGTACACGATTTGCTGTGAGCATGTAGGAAAGCCCCTCTCTATTCAAAATTTGCTTTGGAGGAACAGAACATGATCCAGGGCTTTGGGGAAAGAAGGATGAAGTTGAGATTGTGCTTACAACTATGCTTCAGTGTTTTGGTGAGGAAAGGCAGATAAACCGAAAGGGTCTTTAACTTTGCGTTTGCAAAATCTCAACTCCCTGCTCTCAACATCAGGCAGATGCGTGTATTCAACTTGTGTGAGATACATGCAAAAAAATTTGCAGGCACTGGTTCAGGTCTTGCATTAGCTGGATTCTGAACTTGGCTCGTCTTAAATCTACAATTACATGTTCAAACCAAACAAATCTGGACACCTTCAGAAAGTGAAAAACGGAGAGTTTTGAAGCAAAGCAAGAGATTCAGGCATCAACCCTGTCCCCAAAATTATACGCCCAAACTGTCTGGAATATCTGGCTGGGCGCTCCTGTAAGCAAATGGGGCTCTGCATAAAGTGCTTGGCTGACTGCTGTGCCCTCACACTGCCGCTCACTGAGCTACACCCACTAAAACAAACAGCGGCTGTGGGGCTTAAATCCCCCATCCAGCTTTCAAAATCTTTACACCATCTGGGATGGGGGGAAGCCATGCACATGGTTTGAGCTGAGCAGAGACAGCCATGAGCTGGACAACTACATTTCTGGAAAGCAACTAAGCGGAGCACTGTGACTCTTGCAGTAGGAGAACTTTTAACAAGAATAACAAACCAAACCAGCAACTGCCAAGGACCTTGCCTGTGGGTCCTCAGAGAAAACATAGCCTCTGCTCTTGGGACAGAAAGATCAGGCACTTGGCAGCAGTAGGTAGTTGTGGGCAAGACACTGAATGAACAAAACCCAAACCAGTTATTTTAATAGTTATACAGTATATTCTCTGTAGTTACATTACAGACTCTCAAACAAAGGTAGGAGAAAACACGCCAGATGTGTAAGAAACATTTTCTTTCATGTATCAAACAATCCATGTCATGTTCCACCTGCATAAAACAGCAGCTGAAAAATCTATAATGAACCGAATGTGATACGTTGTCTACATTACCTCTGTCGTAAAGAGTGCAGAATCAGCATGAAAAGTTAAACGTATAAATACCAGAACATTCAAGCTTGTTACACAAGTATCTAAAGTGCAGTTATCAGGGTGGCTGACGTAACTCTATGGGATTCTGTACTTAAGCTCTTGTTATTCTCTTTCTATGTAAAATTCCTTAATCTCCTTCTGGCTTTCACTTCTCATGGGTAATAAAGACTCTACTGTTTATCCTTGTTCATAATGAAGTCCCATAGTTAAACAGTACTTTGCATTTAAAGCCTCCCACTGCCTACTGTAAAGCGTAGACAGGGAGACTGTTTTTTTCTAAAGTAAACCCAACAGTTTCACCTGAATATGTTAATTAAAACAACGCGGCACACAGGCCATCAAAATGCAGATGTATTTCACAGAAGACAAGGGCAATGCTGCTTCATTACAGCTTGCCTTCCATTAAGTAGTGTTTTACTGTATCATTTCATCATCTGCCATCAAATGCCAATACATCCGTGGAGAGAAACAGATTTGAAAGCTGTACTACCAAAATTGTTCAATGCAAACTAAATAAGGTGGCATTAACTGTGAGAAACACTAGTGATACTAGGAGGATTTTCTGTTGCTAAGAGTTTCACACGGGAGAGTCAGCTGACAAACTCATGTAACTGTTAGAAACCAGGTGCTGGAAGCATATGCACCAAAACCAAAAGAATCAACCATGTTTCAGAACATACAGCTTTCCTTTAGCCAAAATAAGACAGGCCTGGGGATGAACACAGTACAATATTAACTCAAAAGAGAATTAAAACTAATTACAGAACAGTATTTTCCATCACATCTCTTCCCATATCACATGTCAAAAAAGCTGTTCAGTGTCTGTATCTTAGTGTTAAAGGTAACTTAACAATATATTGCCAAAAAGACTTCATCTGTCCTGAATTAAAATCCTCCTGCTCACGTCTCTTTCTACAGCAGTCAGCTTTCTGTGTGCAGATGAGAACGGACCAAGTCCAACCTAAAAATCAGAGAGAGAGCGAACGAGGCAATACATTTACAGAGAGCGAGCAGAATCAGCCACAGATCAATACAATACTGTTGCAAACCTCAGGGGTTGAATGTGCTTAAGCTAGGCTGCTCTAAGGTCTGCCCTTTACAGGCAGACGTAATTAAGGGCACAGGTATTGTACAATACATGACAGAGGTAGACTGGCAAGTGATAAGACTGCATATTCCAATTCTAACTCTAGGGTAGTCTTCTAAACACTTGCTGGTAGTACATCTCCCTTGTGCTAAAAGAAAAGAGCATTAAAATGAGGTCCGGAGATGACTAATACTGCTAGCCAACTTCTAACACTGCCTTCAAAATACAGATGAGATTCCTCCTGATGGCAGATTTGTTTGTCACGTCTCATCTTCAGTTGGTAATGCACGTCTTGAGCGCTCTCCAGAAAATCCTCATTCCTGGAGTAAGGTATGGTGTTGATCTGCACTGGGAGAGTCCCTGTGAGATTGTTATGTTATTTCCAAGGAAGAATGTTTCAGATCATGGTCTGCAGAACTACTTGCTGCTGATCTGTGCCAAACGGATGGTCACTTGGTGATAGGTTTCTTGGTTCTTCACATATGTTAAAGAACAGAAGAGTTTATCATTGCTGTGATTAAGTCTGTTCAACACATCCTACAGGATTCATGTTAAAAGACACCTGCTACTTCTTTTCAAGCAGCTGTTGTCTGAATCCCACTCGAAAGACAGGATCAAAGATGACCCACCTTGAAAGATGTAGCACATGACAAGTTTGGGATATGCTGCTCCAAGGATCTTAGAAAAAACAGCACCTCATACAAGTGATATAAATAAAGAACAATGTAACAGACATCTAACAAATTACAGGGGAAAGGATTTACATCTTTCTAGGCACTAGAAAAGGTAGTCTGAAATTCAATGATATGAAGTTAAAACTGGCTTGCCACTTTCAGTATCACTTATAAGATCAATAAGGCAGACAACCCAAAGACCCATAATTAGATCATTTATGCTTAGAAGAATATACATGTAAATTACATTCTTCAGGAACTAACATAACTTAAAAAAAAAAAAAACTACTAGAAGGGTGGTAGAAGTGCGCGCATTTCGATCATTTAAAATGAAGGAAGAAGCCAACTTGCATAATGTTTCTTAAGATTAAAACATAAGTGATAAATGATTTCTGAATGAAAAACTAACAGCAGCATAATGTTAATACAAAAACTTTTCCAACTTTCTTAAAAAAATAATCCTGACAATTTAATTCAACAGGAGCTGAAAAGAAACATACACCTCCTTGTTGCAAGTGTGCAGGACAATCAACAAATTTCTTTAAAATACACCATTGTAGAGACGACTTGTTACTAAGAAAGTGGCTTATCAGCACACTATGGTTACTGCAATTGCAGGCAAGTCAAACAGATCCCCCAAATGCTCCAGTAACAAAACGAAGGCCACTGAAATACAGGCTTTGTTCATTTTTTTAAAAATAATGCCATGCTAAGCAGATGTCATTAGTGATTGCTGATATTTCTAGTTGCTGCACCACTCCCATATGGGACTCTCTTCTCTCCTTTAGGAAAGCATGTAAACACACTAAATAAGAAAAATCAAACACAGTGTGTGGAAGCAACAGAGTGCTCGGGAGAGCCTGGAGGTGAACAGGGAGGCACTTTTTCTTAAGCTACATTTTTAAAAAAGTTCTCAACTCTCTTTACCAAAAATAGTCCTTCTGGGTAATTAAAGGCACCTGATCCAAGACAGCATTTTCATACTTCTGTGCTAGTTGTTTCAACTTCTTTCAGTTTGAAGATCCCTCAAATTGTCCAGCACAAATGCAGACCTTGTCTACGGAACTGAAGCCTACTGACAGCAGATTTGTTTCAAACTTAGTGTTCAGGGACCCTTACAGCGGTTTGTGGATTATAGGTTGAAATGCACTGCTCTCAGCATGTGCTTAAACCTCACTGAACTACCGAGATTTAAGTATCTTTTCCTAGCCCTGTGTTTGGGTCTGTTCAATCCCAAGAGTCCAGGGTCAGTTACCACGACCAAGAGCCACAATTTTGTATGGAGATTCACATCAGTAGATGTGAATCAAATACATATTAAAGGGAAGAGACAATTTTAGTTAGCACTGATTCTACAATACAGATTTCAGTCTGACTTTTACAGCAGTCAAAGCAAGGAAGCTTGCACTAGCTAGGGCTTTTTGATCTGGGAAACAGCTTTACAGCCAGTTTACTCTGCCTAGCTACTGTTAGATTTTAAATTAATCTAGAATGGAATTTCTCATATAGTTTGAGCATCTCCCTTGCACTTCCCTTTATGGCAAGAAGGATAAACCTCTCAGAGCATCAAAAGCTGATGAAAATTGCATAGCACGGCAGCTAGGAGGCCCAGAAACAGAGTCCATTAGTCACCCCAGGATCTGGAGAGTCAAAACCACAGCCTCTGATATGAGGTATATTTTGAAAAAACTGTGTTAGTTCAATGTTTTCTTTACGCTTACTTATTAATTTTCATCAGCTGGGTAGGAAAAAAAATGCAGAAACCAGACGGTTTGACCCCAATGAGGATCCAAAGGTTGGTTTTAGAAGAGATGGTCTTGAGGAGTAATCTCAAACTTTCCACAGAGTAACTGTGTCATGGAAAGATTAAGAAGAATCAAAGAGCTGCCGCTATACTTTGGGGTATCCTCAGTGTAAGTCTTTTTTTTAACTCTTTGTTCAATATTTCCAAATAAGAAGATGCTTCTGAAAGTCAGATCAATATTTTTTTTAAGATTTGCAAAATAAGGGAAAGACATTAATTTAAAGCTGCACTAGCATACTTTCAAAGTGGTTGTGAAGCCCCAGTGCAAATGGGATATGGGGAGTGAAAATGGGAGGCATGTAAGTAATAATTATAAAAAAACAAACGTTTTGTGGTTATACAGTCACCCAAAGAATTCTGCAGTCTCCTGATGGATTTCTACTGGTCAAAAATTAGGAATATAGGTTCTGCACACCAAATAAGAACCCCTATAAAGGTTTCATCATCTTAAGTATCTTCTCCTAATCACACCCTAAAACATCCTCCACAATTCATCTCAGTTGGACTAAAGAGATAATGGAAACCTGGTGCAAAATAAAATAAATGGCACTGTGTATCCCAGCCTTTTAGCTTAAAATATAAATTGCAAAAGAGGCGGTGGAGAAGCAAGATAGAATAAAGCCCTAAATCATTACATACTTCATTAATTGTACAAAAGTGCAAGATTAAAGTAGTTCGGGTTAAGCATTCAGTTCACTACGGGCCACACAGATGCTTAGCTTGGCCATTGATGGCCCCTTTTTATCATTCAGTTACTAATACTAGTTTAAACCACAGAAAGGGCAACAGCTGAATGAAAAATGTATGCAATCCACTTCAAAAATGGTTAGTTTTCTGTGACCAGCACGAAATATTAGCTCAGTATCATCAGCTATACAATATATACATAAAAATATTGTGTCTTAATCTTTGTTTTATCAACTTAGAATAAAACCGTACTAAACATTCTTTCCCTAATGTGCCGACTCTTCACTCTGGTCTGGCTGGGAGGCCAAGTAATGCAGAGAAGTCCTCTTATAGCAATGGTACTTGAATTGATCCTAATTTTGACACTTCAGCCACAGTAACTGTTGAATCTCTTTATTCAGCCAGGCTGGGTGGTTGAATGCGACTGCCTAGATCTCAGTCAAAGCTTCTTGGGTGGCTCCACAAGAAGAATAGGCCATATTCCAAAAACAAACTGTTAAAAAAAAAATAGGGAGAGGGGAAAGATTTCTTGAAGTGTTATGCCTCTTGGAACAGAAATCAAACACCATTCACATCATTTCAATCATATTTCTTGGATCAATGTAGAAATCAAAGACAGAACCCTAACAAGGATAACCACTGAGCCTCAATGCATGTTCAAATACAAGATATCTGAATGCCACAGTGCATCAACGGACACAAAATATTGGTTGCTTACCTTCACCTTTGGCCTGTGTTTCAGAAAAAGTGTCCTTGTGTACAAACTGAGGAAGAGTGAAAGAGTGTGCTTAAAATTCAATATATAATATAGCATATAAAATAATAATAATGTACTAATCTCACTTTCATTTTCCAGCTAGAAAAGAATTGCTTCTGTGATTGCAGGGCTACCCATTCTGCCTAGGACATGTTAGCCTACAGCAAATCCCTTAGTGCTAGACAATGATTAGCAAATGACTTTACCCTGCCTCTGAGCAGGAGGAAGGGGGAAGATGAGAGGAGGAAGAGAGAAACTCAGACAAGTAAATTTTCTCTCCATTAGGGGAAAGACTAAATAGGGACTAGACCCTGCCATTTTGGAAGGATGAAAGTATATCAATGTATCACAAAATGAAGCAGAATTGCTCTCTGAGAGATCAGATGCCAGGAAAAAAAAAAACAAAACAAAACAAAATCCAAAACACCCACTATCAGAGCAGCTGCTGGAACTGTACTTATTTTCCTTTCATTTTCCTTTTACTTGTCAGTTTAGAATCTTACGTTTGTTTGATGTAGGAAAACTGACATGTGATCAAGTTTCTCAACCGCACACAATACATCTCTTAAATAGACATTATTTTATAGTTCTGGTTAAGTGGTAAAAGAGCTTGCACTACATAATGAATAAATGATAGAAATTCTTCAGTTTTCAGGTTAAATTCTACTTTCAGTCCTCATTCCAGTAGATGGTGGTAGAGAGCAAAAACAGAGCCAAAAACTGCTGCTGCGAACTTGCCAATTTAGACTCCTGTTTAAGTCTCCCTCTAAAACTAGCATCCTGTGCTTCTGGGAACACCACCCCAGTTTCAAACACTTCAGCTGTCACTTTCCTGCTCTATAGTGCAATGCCTGTGAGTTTTCAGGACTGACAGTTCATATCAAAAAGATTAGTTATACTTCTAAAATTAAACATGTTTAAGTGCTTGAGCATCGCTGCACAAGAACTGTTAATAGCATATATTTTGAAATTAACATACTGTCAAATACATTTTCAGTTTAATTACTTCAGGGTTCCAATTTATGAATTGCATCGGCCTGAAGAATCATGACTATTTAAAGACTTATGATCACATTTGGAAGAACATATAACTAGTCTAAAAAGTCTCTAAAAATAATAATAATAAAGAAAGGCATCCCCATCCCCTCTCGTTTAGTAAGTCATTTTCCTGTTCTTCTGGCTGATACGACAAACTGAAGTAAATATAAACCTGGGAAACCTCCTAAGGTGGTTTCATGAACAATCAGTTTAGAAAACATTTCCTACCTCAGAAGGATATGAAGGTAAGAGCCCAGGCCTGTGAGAATATGCCACCAAGCGTGAAACTGTGTCACAGCTCCCACGACAGGAGGCATCTTCTCTCGTAGTGCCCTGCAGAAAGAAATGCCACACGACATGTTTTCCAAAGCTAAGCAATCTCAAATAACAGCACTTACTTGAAAGATCACGTATTACTGTTTCCCTATCCCAGGCCTGTGCTTCATGTAGACAGCTTTTCAGCAGGTCAGCAACAGCAGTTCTACTGCCCGTCTGGAAAGATTATTAGCAAACTGGCTTGCTCACGTATTTAAAGAAACAAAGCACCCACCCCTTCGTACAATGAGTGATGAGACTCATTGCACAATGAGCCCTCTGGACTTAACATTTCTGGGAATATATTTACGGCATCCCACAGTCCTCAATGAGTTTTATGATTCTCCCTCCCTAAAATCCTATCAGCTCCTGCCTATTGGAATAAAAGCTGAGGATAAGGTCTGAGAGAGGAAACGGGATCCACCAGACATCACCAGTTCAGGTTTGGCAATCATGCCACCTATTCTCCAGCTCCATAGAAGCTTCGCTTGCCTTTCTCTGTGGTACACTAAAGCAGGGACAGAGTGAGTGTATAGTGAGGAAGCAAAGAAGGTGGAGAGTCTGAAATGCTCTGCCAATATGCTTAATCTTTGAACTGTTAAGAGGATGGGAGCTATTTGGGAAGAAGCTAAAGGCCAGAGATGGAGAAAGAGAGGGAAGGATCTGAATTGCCATGGCTTCTCCTGCTCACTACAGAGTCCTGCTGATAACGATGCCTGTTTTGGCTGATGGTGGAACAAATGTTCACATCTCTCTGTCTTCTTTTTTGACGTATATTTCACATTTAATCAAAACAAAAAGAAAAAGGGAAAATATCAATGAGTGCAGATTTTAAGGAAGAAAAATCTGCAGCTACTGTAATACTTATTTAGTGCTTGATGTTTCAGTATCTAATCCTGCTGACTAAACGCTAATCTCTGAGCTGCTACTTAGTTTCCAGAGCCGCTCAGTCACAAAGGCGAACAGAGAGCCACGATTCAGTTAGCTGGGTATGACATAGCGGAACCCCCGAACTGTCACTCCTGGCACAGCCTCATGGCCTTTTTATGGCAGGAAAACTCAAAAGTTCAAGTTTCAAAAGCTCATGAATCCATCCATGGAAGCTGAGTACTGGTTTTTTTATCAGCTCCAGACCTCATGAAACATGGAAAAACAAAACCAGAATCAAAATACAATTTTGAACGTTAAAAACAAAAAGAGCAGGTGGGCGGATGATTCACAAGTTAGATCTTTAGGGAATAAAAAATTACAAGGAATTGGAATATATTTTCTCCAAAGGTTCCAGTTATAATACTACCTTGAGAAATTCAAAGGCTCTGCAGACATCTGATTAAAAGTAAACAAACTTATTCTTTTTTTCCAGTACTCTAACTAAACAAGCATAATAGGAAATACACTGGCATGTTTTCTCTTTACAAAATGAGGAGAGAAAAAAAGTGTTTTGTCAGCTGGTGTAATCTCTGAGTCTAGAAGCAACTTCCAAAGCCCCATGGACCTCCAGCAGCTCAGCAGGCTCTATGAATTGGGGGTTGTGATCTCACCACTGATCTGATGCAGCTGCAAAAATCAGCCCTGATGCCAGAATATGCAAAGCTGCTGTAAACCCACCCACTTCTGTTGGCAAATAACTTTATGCCAGCTACATAAAGTGTTGTTAGAGTTGAAGCACTGTGTATGATACTCATTTTTGAAAGTTTCAAGAAAGCTCTGTTGCGATCAAGTTCCAATTGGCCTAACTGTGTGCAGAGCCAGAAGGGACAGATGGAAAACACCAGACTTCTTCCTTACAGCACACTCTGATCTGAGCCTACAGCAACCTGCCAGGACAATTCTGTACCCCACAGACTGAAGTATGTAACAATGCATGTTGAAGCAGAACAGACAGATCAGAGTCAGATGGGACTTTCTTGATGCTGTCATCAACCTTTCCATCTCTTTCAGCTTGCGGTGGAACACAACCATCGCAACTAAGCAAAAGAGAGCTGCCATGAGGCAGCTGTCCAACTCCCGGGAAACACACGTTCAGAGAATAACCTGTTCGAACGGTGTTCTTGCATGCATGGGTGTGATGTCTAGCCACACAACTAGACAGTGGCTTCCTACAAGCCTTGTCTAGAGGCCTTTTTACCCCATTTGGCAATACACTAAACAGAAACAAGTCTTTCCTGGCTTCTTTTACAAGTGCTAAGCCAGAAGATTTCAGGCTAATAATGACAGCCAAGCACAATGGCTCGTGGAGTGGCTCATCATTCTGAGACATTCAAATAGCTCCTGCTTACTGGTGACAAATATATCACATCATTAGATATTTCTTTAACCTGCAAAACTGCTGCTTTTAATGTTTTCCTGGGAAATGACAAAGGCAGAAACCAAAGAAAAGCAGGATAAAAAACTGATTCAGATGAAATCAAGGGTGAATAGCAGATCTGAGTATGCCACAGATCCTTGACTCAATTTAAATTGAAGATCAGCTATAAAAAAATCTGTTCACAGATATGAAAAACTGAGTTCTGAATCAGAAATAAGCAGAAATAACAAGGCTATGGCAGAACACCCTGTCTCTATCAGTGGCTAAGCACCAAGTTATCTAGGGATTACAGGTCTCCAAAGCTCTGTGATTTGTCTTGCACTTTGTGCCCTAGCTGTCTAACCTGTAGAGAGCCCTGACAGGGCATATGACGACCTCCCTACCTATGCTTGATTTCCATCAAGGGGCAAACTGGTGCTGCAGATGTAGGGGGGATGCACTCAGGTGCCCTTCCAACATGCCTAAAGGCGTACAGGTTAGAAGTTAGCTATGGTTTCACTGTAGGGGGTGACGTAAAAACTTCTCTCAGGCAGTAAGTGCTGTTTGAGCACTTCAGCGCTTGAGAATGTTATTAAAATGAGAGAGAAAGATTATCAAGATCAACTTTGTTGAACAAGCTTAACTGGAGAAAACTTGTTATTACTTGGCCCTTAAGTTACCCTAATTTCACAGAATCACAGAATTTCCATTACAGTTCCAAATTTCTTTGTGGAAATAAAAGGTATTTCACACTGCAAACAGTCACATCATTAAGCAACCTAAAAAAAAACCCCAAAACCAAAAAAAAGAAAACCCCACTGTTGAGCACTGAATCTGGTCATGAGCAAACTGGATAAAGCCCTTGTGAGTGTTTTGTAGCAATGTACCACACATACCATGAGATGGATCTGAACATACTCCACAGAAAAAGCAAAGCTGTGTGCTGAAACATTACTCAGAGCTATCTGGACAAACTGAAAGTGCTCACCTCAGTTTATCACAGAAAATGTTGTCCACATTCCAGAGAAAAAATCCCATTAAGAATACAGTTAAAGATGTATAGCCCAGACCTCTAAGCCATGGGTATACCCTAGAGAGAGAGAGAGAGAGAGAGAGAGAGAAATAACATAAAATTTAGTTCAAGACGCTTTAAAGGCAGCTTGTAGCATACGTAACACTACTACATACACGTAAACTGCTTGATTAAAAAATAAAGATTAACTTAAGTGCATCATTAATAAACCCACCCTTAATTTCTGCATTCATGCTGGGTCACAGATTCGTTAACATCCTAATGGAAGTTGGCGGCATTTCCTCCTTTCTCACTAATAAGACAAGTCCAAAAAAACCCCCAACTCCAGTCTCAAGAGCCTACCGTGAGATATAGTTTAAGTTATTTTTAAGCATTATGAACACACAGTTTAGATTTTGGGTTAAAATACGTTCCTGAGCCGCTTTTTTTCCAACATGTTACGCACAACGCACATTTCACAGCTGTTAGCACAAGCAACAGAAACGTGCACAACAGACAGGTACAGCCTCTTCCCACAAGGCAAACCGATCAGATACACGTTGTACACGTTAACAACAACAAGACTGCCAACAGAAACTGGCAAAGTCAGTATTTGTTTAGTCAAATAAATGCATGGAGCACCACACGCGAGATGACTGGGGGCACACTAGAACATTTCCAACTCAGAATGCGCGCTCTAGAGACACAAGCAAACCCAGGACATGAAAGAACATCAAATGGTATGTTATACCAAATGGTATGTTATACCATGTTATATCATATATGTATATATGTGTATACATATGTATATACATGCTGGTAATTAGGTGACTATAGCTAAAATGGTTCAAGGAATAAACGGGGCTGTTTTGTGAAAGAGTGACAGGTTGGCATGACTTAATAACACTGAACATGCTTTGTGAACAAAGGACAACATAAGCCAAGTCATAATCCTGGGAAGGAAGCAGAGACACCTAAGAAACAGATGAAAACCACGGGGGAAATAGGTAGAAATACACTGCAAAAGATGAAGCCAGAAGGAGGAACTCTTGCTCCAAAGAAAACACAAGGAGGTGAGCCATTCCCTTTCAAATCAAACAGAGCACGTGAGCTAGCATCGCATACCTAGCTCAAGGAAGTTTGTCAATGCCAATTTCTCAAGTTAAGGTCATAGAAAAAGATGCAAATGCTAAGTTACAGCATGTCTTACAATGAAGAATTAAATGGCTACTTACCATAATACTATATATACAGACCGTAGAACTATAATGGAAACTAGCGTTCCATACATGATCTGGAAATAAAAACAGAGGTAAAATTCAGCAGTAGTATCCAAGGGGACTTCACAGAACACTACAAAAGGAAACCCCTTGAAGCCCCTATTGATTCTTACTTCTTAGTTTCAAGAAAACAGTTTCCCCTCTAAATGCCTCTCCAACAAAGTCTTCCAAAAAAAAGTTTCAAATAAAAATACGACTACTTCTATGCTCTTCATGCAATTACAGGAAAACTCAGTTGTGTAAAACTGCTATTTTACTTCTTTGAACTAGAAAGCAAACACTAGGTGGCACTCAGTAAGCATCCTGAAGTCAAAATGGTAAGCAACTCCTATCATCTCTTCTGCATCTATGCATTTTAATACAAGCTTTGAAGTTACAGTTCTTTCATGGATATTTCAGATTCACTTTCTTTACCGAAAGCAAAAACTGGAATAGACTATGCAGTATGCCCACACTGAACATGACCATGGAAGAAACTTTCCGCGAAGCATTTAAAATCAACTATTACAGGCTGTTGGGATTCCATCTAACTATGCAGTGAGAAGGCTGCATTTTCTGAAAAAGGACGTGATCAGAACCTGGCTCTATGCAGGCTTGATGAAGTTTAATGTAATGGCTTGACTTATACAAAAGGTCAAAGTGAACATTTGCTTTCTGCCTTGACATCTCTAAATCTCCCTACCTTCCTTTCTTTATAAGCTTCAGACCCACATAACACCATCCGCAAGACATACAGACTAAAGAAGAGAAGACATCATCAGAGCCATTCCCGAACACGGTGATGCAGAAGCCACTGCAGCAATGAGGATTTTCGAACATTGGCAACACCAGAGTATTTTCCCATGCTTTTTACCCTAGTATCGTCTTCTTCCTGCCAAAAGGCAGTTTGTTCCAAGCAGTCATGCCTTGTTCTCTGCCTCTCTCTGGCGGCCCACCAACCCCTCCCTAGTCTGTGCGTCTTTGTCCACTGAGTTTCCTTTCTCATCTCTGTTTTTAGTTAACGTCCATCTAACTCTCCCTTGTTTTAAAAGAAATAGAATGAGAAACCTTCGTCATCTGTGCTTAAAAGACACTAAACCTCAGAGAAGTAGCATATTTACAAATGAGCGTTCTTAACATGTTCTATTGACTTCCTCATCCCTTTTGTTCTTTAGACTATACTGTCATCAAGGCAGGGCCTACGTCTTACTCTGCTGCAACTAGGGCATTCAGCTATCCTGCAAGTATATGCATACTTCTAGTCATTTGACATGATACAGATTGGTGGCACCGATGTGAAATAAAAACTGCCTTTTAAAAATACATAAGGGCAAATTCCAAGTTCATTTGAATTTTACGGATGAGGTTAGTAGCACACACTGTATTCTCAATGTATATATACAGAACCTGACACACAACGCAGTTCCGAGGTTTCAAGCTCCAGTATTGACTATGTAAAGTCATTCAGCAGAAGCAGTTCTTTATTTGCATGCAGAGTGAGATCAAATAACTCCCGTAACTGAACTACTGTTACTGTATGTTCTGCTCCAGAAAGCTAAACAAAGCCCAAATTGCTTGGAAGGCTAATTGGTCCTGGACCAAACTTTATGCAAAACTGTTAACTACCTTCCAATCCCGTTTCTGGGGCACAGCACACAAACTAGAAAAAAAACTCTGCTAAATATGGCCTGAGGATCAAGTGCTTATCAATCTCAAGTTAAAGTTGGAAAGGCGACACGCTGCCTGGATCGCTCCGGCACGCTAAAAGTTCGCAAGCTGGTGCAATCCTTCACCACTGTGAGATTTTGCCTAAAAGGATCCCATTGTATGACAAGCCCAGGCTAACTTTGAAAGTCAACAATCATTTTCCCCTGTGAATCTCATTTAAGAGAGCCTATTTTGTTTTCTTAATTAAATCCAGTAATCTATTCCAAGAAAGGGAAGGCACTGAGGAAGAAACTCATAAAAAGGGAACCCAACAGACAGTTCTACCTCATTTCCTTACCGCCTTCCTCTTTCCCACAATTTTGACTGCCAAGCTCTGCTGCGCAGACACAGAAAAACCTGCCCACAAAGAGACAGATTTCTACCATACTGGTTAACAGAACGACCATCTTCGAGTTTTTCTCGTGTAACTCACTTGCTCTCTGGCTCTCTGTACGAGGAATTAAATAGTGCTAAGATTGCCTAGGGAAACATGGCTTATACGCAGCCCAAAGCCCAGGTAAAACACTGGCTAAAAAAGCTATTTTTTGTGGCAGCTGCTAAAAGCATGGAAGAGCAAGAGCTAAAGGAAAGCGTTCTTTGCAGAGCTGCTGACTTGGTATCTCCCAGTGAGTTGCTTACTGGCTCGTAGAAGAAGATAGACTTGATGGAGGGAGGGAAAAACAAAAAGCAAAAAAAAACCCCAACTTACAGTGACCGAAGAAAAATATGCCCACAGCTGACACTTCAATTTCTTGCCTTTTCTGCTCCCCACACAAATAGGTTGTGAGCAGTAAAACACATTCATGCTTAAAAGCCTGTGAAAGACTGGAACAACAAACTGTTATTCTCTGCATGCTCCAATCCTCCTCTTCCCACGGAAGGCAAACATCGAGGAGGTGTTGCTGTGACATGCAGAGACTGTAGCTGTACGTCTCGCTACAACCGTTTCTTACTAGAGGCCCGCAAACGGAGCGACGTAACTTAGCTCATTCCTTTGGGAGCAGCGCTTGCTTTTATTCTTTCATTCCTCTACTACCCGTGGATTTACTGTTTCAAATCTCGCAAAAAATTCATCGGGCACTATGCTGTAGAAGCACAAATCAAAAGCCCCACCTTATTCAAGTCTACTCGAGTGTCTAAGTTCCTTTAGCTGCCTTTGTTCTTCTGCTTTAACTAACACATCATTTCAGTGACAGAAGAGCCAAGCTCCTCTCGTGCAATTTTGCCTCACAGTGCCTTCCAACTGTAAGCCGAATAAACACCCTGGCATTACAGTTTAAACAAAAGGAAACAGCAGAACCTCATCATCTTTTGCTGTTGCTTGACAGTTCCTCTCTCTACTGCTTACGAGGCAGATAAAGCTGCATTTCAACTTCCAAGTCCCTGTCTTTGCAACGGGGGAAAAGCCCTAATCTTACTGGTGCGGAATATGTTGCCTGATAAGAAGGCCAAACACGAAGAACGTGCTTCTAGCTTACAAATGGGAAGTAGGCATTTCGGCCCTGTTTGGCAGCATTTTCAGAGATTAAGTTTAAGCAGTTAAGTAATTTATATAAATTCACTTCTTACGCAAGTCAGAGGCAAGGCTGAGATTCCACAACGGGGAGAGTGTACAAAACGGGTTCTCTATCTACACTTCTAGTACAGAAAGCTTCAATAGCCTCTGATTTCCACTATTTACCCTGCTCCTGGCTTTCTGCCCATCTTTTGTTAATAAAGTCAATTTGTCAGCCTCAAATATTGGCACAGACATTGAGAACTGTGTTGAGAGATTTGGGGTTCTTGGCCAACACTTATCTATTAATATACAAACCATCTATCAAAAAGCAGTTACATTCAATCCTTGAGGCTGGAAACTATACTTGCAAATTGCAACAGAAGAAACAGACTTCTGCATGTTTTTGGATTTCTCGGGAAGGAATCTGCGTGGAGAGAAAGAGGAAAGAAAACCCCTCAAAATGACACTGAAACATTTAGGAATTCAGCAAAATTCTGGCTGCTTAATACAACATGCTGTCCAAACACAGTGAGGAGAGAGCTAACAACGGGGCTAACTCAGATAACCAGCAGCTGGTTTAGTCTTATTTAAATGCACATATGTGATGATAGAGCGACACATAAGTCACTGCTGCTGCACAGAGCACAGCAGCTCTCCAGAGCTTCTGGGACATGGCCTGCAGCAGTAAACTGAGCTTCTCCTGGGTTCTCCTTCGATGACTTGCAGAGCTGATCCCCTGGACAGTCTGAACACCTTCTCACATTTTCTAAGCTATTATGCAGGTAAAGCTACTAGCTGGAATAAAAGTTGTACTTGTTTTTCAGCAGACATCCCCAAACAGGCCACGTAACTAAGAGTGAAACTTCACTCAGATTAGTTTTATACGTGGTCTCGAGCAGGGCAATGCTGAAGTATAAAGACCTCCACGGCGAAGACATGCACTGAAAAGGTCATTTTTAACAGATTGCCTGGCAACCTGAATGTCTAGAAAGTGAGAAACGTGTTTCACTAAAGGCACAATATATTAAGCCACAAGCCTACAACTATCTGTTGCCTTAGCAGCAGCGGGACTCTGGAGAGCTGTAAGACACTGAATGGGTCTGCAGACATTCCTCAAAATGAGGAGTCTTATAAATTTGAAAAGTCCGCACCCCTCCATAAAATATTCTTCATGCAGTTTCATGGTCCCACACGTACTCCCATACCTACTTTCCATATTGACCTAAACCATCCTACTCCTTTGCATTTACATATTGAAAATATCGATGGATAATCCTATTCATTCATTTTTTCATTTAGCCAAATGAAATGCCTTTTTCTCCAACACTTATATTTTACTTTCATCACTGATGCAGAAAATTCACTGGTCATATTTATGCTGTGATAAATGAACACATGCAGACACTCACTCCTCCGTCAGTGATCAGTGGATAGCTTAGAACAACAACAGTTGGCATTTGCCCCCTAAGTGCAAGTTCTTCCATTCTGAATCATTTCTAAAACTGCCCTGTTTCTGTTATCCCAGGCCTTAAGGTCTTCCAGCTACCCTCCCTACCCTCCTTTGCACTCAGTGATGCCTCATAACTTCATGTCATCACAGATTTCATCAATACGTGACTCCTTTTTTCCTGCTACAGGTCATTAAACAAAAACACTCCCACTACGGATCCTGAGAAAGTCCAGACAGAGGCTGCTTCTCATCTCTTTCTGTCATTTTTTCACTGGTTGTTCCCTTACCCTCTTTCCAATTCTTATACTGATCTTCTGCTTCTCCAGCTTCTCATAGTTTCTCATGGGAGACCATATTCAACGTTTTTGTAATGTCTAGACAAAAGGCAACTTTTAAACCACATTTCATAATGCAGAAAAAGCACCTAACAATAACAAAAAGCTATCAGGTTAGCCTGGACATTTCATTTCAGTTTCTATTTGCCTTTTTAATTATTTGTTTGTTCAAAATTTGCTTTAAAGTCTTGTAGCAGATGAGGCAAAGTCTTGAAGCAGATTTCTTTCTTATGCAAAGAAAACAGGTATTTTAGATCTATTTCTGTATTCACATAACCTGGCCAACCAGATGAATCAGGTTTTGACTACTGCAGGTGTATAGCCAGCATATTGTATATAGTTAAGTAACTAAATCAAAATGGAAAATGAAACTTTGTAGGTGACAGCTATCTATGCTATTTTTATTGGAAAGGCCAGCTGTAAGACATAAGTCTCTAAATTTAACTGTCAGGGTCATTTCTTTCACCTACAGGACTGTCTTATATCTACCTGTCCATGAATCAGTCCACATCAGCAGCAAATCTTACCCCACCCTTTCCCTTATGTAAGCACAAATATGTACATGGTAAACAGGGATGAGCAACTAATCTGATTTAAAACTAATCCCAAGGAGAGTATTAACCTGTTCAGTTCCCCAAGCAAATTCACGTCACAAAGCAAAGTTTCACGCCAGTCAGGAAAAAGGGGAAAGGATATAGCTGTTTCCTTTGATAACGATGTTGGCTTATAAAACAGGTATGAAACTGGTACCTAGGCCTGCTCAGTGCCATAGAAATTAGGGGCAGTAATAGCGTTCCAGCCACGGAGATTAAGACATAAGCAAGGCAATATATGCTTGTAAGCACGAGTGGTATCTTTAACTGATAAAAGCTGGGGAAAAACAAACATCCCTCCCTCTCCCCTTCCCCTAAAACAAAGAAGAAAAAAAACCTTGAAACGATGCTAAACCCCACAAAACAAGATACTTTGTCAGGCACGCAAGTAGTTTCTTCTGCTAACGATGTGTAGTCTCCAACTGGTCAAAAAATGTTCATCCCCTTCCTCCCACACCTGAAGCACTGAGACCCTTTAAGATCTGCAGTACCGGAACGGAGAGAGAGATGATGTCTGTTGTTACTCTACCATGAATAACAAACTCAAATCCCCTTCATGCCCTGTTGGCACTGAGCAATTTATGGGAATAAATTGGGAAGGAAAGTAGAAAGTACTTCACCGAAAAATGAGACTTGGATCCTGGATACTAAATGTAAAAGGACCCTTTTCCATTCTTTTCCCTAAAAGGACAGCAACACAAAATGCACTGAAATGATAAACAGTTTAAAGCCGGCCATGTAGTTATTTCCCTTTCTGCAAGGCTGATACATGGAGACGCACACAGACAAATACCTAGAGGAATCAAATGCTGTTTTAGTCCTAACACTGCTCTCCCACACAAGCCAGGGACTGAGACTAAGAGTTAAACTATGGCTGCATGTACATATTTAAGTCTACATTAAGTCTGCACAATCCTTTATTCAGTCGGACAATAATTACTGAAATTATATAGAGTTTTTTTGGTCTACTCCATAATAAAGGACAAGTATTAAGAAAATAACCTCGCTTAGCCGTGTAGTCAGAGAAATGTTTCCTCTGGATTGACAACACAGTTTGTGATGATTATGCAAAAAATGAGTGCAGTACTTGAATGCTTGGAACTTGTCCAGAACTGTATGTACTCTATAAAAATCAATTTGGAAATAGTTGCTGTAAAGAGTCCAGAACTTTTATGTGTCTAAATCTTTTCCAGATTGATTCCTCATGGATAAATTATAACATGGAATTCATATTCTGAATCTAAGAGAAACCAGATGCAAAAAATTAAAGCTTTAGGGAAACAATTTAATGTTTCCTTATTTCTTTCTATCAGACAAGTCATAATATCTATCACCTTAATATCTCTAACGCAGAACAATACCTATGTGAAAACACCAAAGCGGAGTATACTGAAGCTGTGATATATTTATTCCAGTAAATGTATATTGAATGGATATTTGATTTATGAAATAAAATAGTCCAGCATCAGTAACGAACTCCGCCACTGTTGATAACAAAACTATTTCAAAGCATTTCTTTCCGCCATTGTTGATAACAAAATTATTTCAAAGAATTTCATTCAAAATCAGGGTTATGAGTAGCTCAGTAAAAGCATCAGAAATTGCCATTTTAACAATCCTGGCCAACATCTTCTTGCCAAAAACATAGGTAGAGGAGAAAAGAAAGTATCTAATTAACACAATTAAAAATAACATGCAAGTTTCTCTTCTTAATCTAGAGGTAAAGATTCTTGATTCTATCAGAGAATTTTACTCATCAGCCCTTTACTAACCCACCAACAGGAATCACGCATCATTTTTTATGACTGCTGATCCAGCAGGCACATTTTGACAAGCGATGGCACTACCAATTTCAGAAATTAAGGCTTTAAAGCTCTGCCTTGCTAAGAGCTCTGTGCTTTTGCTTGGCAATTTTTCAGCTGTTATCCCTAATCATAAAGTTATAAAATCCCTAATCATAAAGTTATAAAAGAGGGAAAACTACTTATAGCAGAGATATACTAGCATGATTTCTTTTTGTGAAAAGGCAAATGATACAAATCCTATCCCCAAAGGCAGTGGATGCATATGACTACTGTTAGGCTGCTACAAAAGAGCAGGTACCAAATACATCATTAAGCCTGTAAGACCATAACGCCTAGTCTGCTATGCAACCCTAAAAGACATGCCTGTGTTTAAATTCAGCTTGAATTTACAAAAAATGAAACGGAGTAGTTAAGAAAAAGCTAATATGTTAAAGGACAGAAAAGAAAATGGGGCTGAGTCACCCAAGCCATGTTATGCTGGGCAACAGTTTCATAGCAGCCACTAATGGAATAAAGCAGACAAGGATTCATTACTCTCTCCCTCTCACACACACCTCAGTTTATATTGTACTTTACCCTAAATTGAAGTACCTTCCCTTATATTTAGGGTCACCTCTTATTACACTAGTAACTGAATAAAAAATATTAGGCCAAACACTACAACAAAATACATATTAAACACATTGTAGTCTGTCAGACCACCAAATAACAGGATGGCAACGTGACAGGGAGCAATATATTCAGCAAATTGTGCTTGCCTTCCACCCTCCCTTCCTCCTTTCAACTATAAAATACTACAAAGACATTCCTCTAAAAAAGCAGGATTTAAACAAGATTAGCTTCTCTAACAGAGCGAGATTTACCTGATGGAATACAGGCTCTTTCAAATTTAAGTAAACCTGCAAAGATTAAAAAAAAAAAAAGGTAATTTGCAACAGAGAATTATCATAATATTATTAATCTGAATATCATGAAAATTTGTTCTCTTCAAATAAAATCATAAGTGCCTATCCATATACCATTAAAATTGATTAAACATTTGAAGCTGCTTCTCGTAACGCCTGTGGATTCTTCCACAGATTTTAACAGTGGAAGTATTTTAAGTTAAGAAGCACAAATAGAGACATTAATATCGAAAACCTCCTCATCCAATCAAGTTGCAACATATGCAAAAAACAATCAAAATGCAGAAATTGCCAGACCACTCTTGCTATTCAGTGTATGAAGGAAACGCTGAAGGAATCTCCTCTCATTTGGTATTATTAATGTTTTAGATAATTATACTTTAACATTTCAATTCACTTTACAAAAAGCTGGTAGTTCTTCCTATTGCTCAGGCAGGTCATTCAAATTCTGTTTCTGAAGCGAGAAGGGCATTACACCTTAGCCTTGATATGCCATGAGTTTAAATACATAAATACATAAATATTAAGAGAGACAGAACAGTCAAGCTCTTTAAAGCTACAAGACCTGGAATACTTCTTTAAAAAAAATGGTTATCAATAAAAATAATGAAAGTGATTCTCTCTGTGGTTGATAGACTCATTTTATTCAGACAGGGAACACACCGCACTGAGAAAAGGAAGAGAGTTGACCACGATACAGTTAAAATTCTTCTAAGTTTAAAACCAGCTCGGTTTCTCTCTTATTCTGGCTTTCGTTTTAAAGCACCAGTCAACGTATTGGATTGCATAGCACAGCGCGCTTTTTGCAGTCTGTCGAATAGGAGTATTCTCATCTCTGCAGATGAGCTAAATTGAGGTCCAGACAGGTAATTAGGGCTTGCCCAAAGTGTCACGACAAGGCAAAGTCAGAAGTGACTGTTTTCCTCATAGTCCTGTTCTAGCACCTCCATTACTACTTCTCTTCTTCCTCCTTTTTCTGTATAAGGTGTTTTAAAACCATGTTTGCTTATAGAAAGGTTTCAGGTTTTTCTGGCCTATAGTTTTCCTACCAAAAGAATAACTTGCCGTTCTTGGCTGGAAGTGAGAGAGATTCAGTATTGCCTGTATAACGTTTCTCCAGTGGCCGGAAAACTACCAACCTACAGGTGAAAATGCTGTATTAGAAAAAGTTACTTACTATGCTGACTACGAAGCTGTATGCTATTAACAAGAAAAGCAGCGGATAATTGACTGTGTTCTTGTACTTGAAACATTCGTACCTGGAACAGAACATAAAGGAGAGCAATAACATTCCTCACTTACCACATAAAGGACATATTTTTCAAGGTACATTATCAGAAGATTGGTGAGAAGATTGACCCAAACGAGTTTTAGGCCCTTCAAGAAACTGTAGCTCCTCCAACAAAGATTTGTCATTTCAAAATGAAAATTCATACTTTTAACCAAGAAACGTTTAAGAAATATTTTGTGAAAAACCACTTATGCACAACATGCAAAAAATAATCCAGTTGATAGAAGCGGTCTGGGAAGCAGAAGCATTTTTGAGAGGTGCTTAAGGGGTGATGATGGTTGGCAAATTAAAAATGAATTTAAAATGCAGTACAGCTGCCAAAAAAACATTATTACATCTGTGAGTTAAAAGTCAGTGTGGAAAAGGGCCTGACTTACAAAACAGCGAACTCTGGAGATCTGTTTAAAACAGAAGTTGTTTATGGCTTTACTATAGTCGCAGCGCAGTTAACTTGCTAGTTTAGTATTGGTAGAAGTGGAAGGTAAAAACAGCCAGTTGCTATTGGTATGCAAAACAGCTAATGAAAATTAGCTTCAAGATGCTAGCCGCTACACTTCAGTCACTGCTGTGTGTGTGGAATTACACACACATCACAGATCATATCATCACCATAAAAAAGTGAAAGAAAAAAATAATATGAACTTTGAGAATAAAATTATTAGGGCTAGAGGAAGTTGTGCATGAAACTACATCTGCCTAGTCTATTGTTACAGTTTCTAACCGTTTGAAAACGGTGACCACCATGAAAGGACAAAAGGATACACGGAAGAAAAATGTAGGAATATCTAGGAAAAAAAACCCTACAAGGCAATATAATGCATTACACTGCAAAACAAGTCGCTAAACTAACCAGGCAGCTTGAGAGTTGGTAGGACTGAATGACGTATACGGGAATGGCCTGTGCAGAATTATCCTCCCAACTCCCTTCGAGAAAACCAAAAAGATTATTAAAGGCCTCCTTTTTTGCCTTCCGTAATACCAAGCATCAGCTCATTTTTCAGAGCATTACTGCCAAGCATACATACATAAAATGTCATTACAGGTATATATGATGTAACAGACTTCAGTGCTTTTGAACATGATTGAGCCAATACACTGCACAAAATAAGCTCGATGATTATTTCAAATAGCTTTTTTTAAAGCCCCTTCCCGTTCTTTTCCCAATCACATTCAAATCAGGCAAATAAATGCAAAGTTGAATTCAAGGAGATAAGGTAGTTTCAGCTACAGGGGAAATATTTCCACTAAAAGAAGCGTTATGATTCTAGTCCTGAGTCTGAATAAATCATACTAACGTATAAACCACAAACCGATGGTAATTTACATAGATGTGGATTTAGTCCTATACCATGCCACTTCCACTGAAAGCCACCAGTGACCTTCACCAAAAGATACTCTAATTTTTGATAGATGAATATTTGACCGTATGTTCAAATAGAAAAAAGATAATTATTCTGTTTGCAGCGGGTCGTTTATCATTTGGTTTTTCCAAACAGAAGAAATCATGCTAAATCTAGGCCTTGCAGAAACAGGTAAGAAAGACAGCACACTGTGTCTTTTCAGTCACGAAATGCTCCATTGTTCATCACTAAATTAAATTAGAGAAAACATCCTGGCACAGCTGTGATGCACGTTCCAGGATACTCTCTAATGACATATATACTCATATATACTCTCATTTAGTTATTTTAACCTTAGAGATGAGTAGAAAGCAGATTTAACCAGGAATGTGAAATTCACATTTGGAGTCAGATTACATCACAGAAACACAGCTCCAATAAATTACAAGGTCGATAATTTAGTAGGCGTTATTGAAGTTAATCCTATTAAGTCTGCTGTCTACATACTAAATGACGCTACGCTCTGGTTGTATACAGCACTAAGTCTTTAACGAGACTCATTTTTTTTCTTGCTAAAGAAACACTGGTGTAACACCTCTAAATTAACAAAAGCTAGGATTAAAGCCAGTCTGGTGCTCTAACGGCTAAATTATAATGCTTTACTGTTGGCAAAACTGACATCTCATTAAAATCAGTAGAAGTTTCACAGCGTCAGCTTCACTGAACACTACACTGGGCTTCACATATCCTCTGTTACAAATATTAATGTTTCAAAAATATTCAGGAAAAAAAACATTTAACAAATACTTACAGGCAGTAGACAAACACACAACAACTGTATATCATTGGCAGTTCATCCAACAGCTACAAAAAGCAGAGACATCAAACATGAAAACCACTTTTAACTCACAAACTTGTGTAAGTTAATTAAGGAGAGACACATTTTAAGAAAACGAGAGTTTTTAGGTTGCCTGGATAGCCACCTTCTTGATTTTGCCCGAGTATGTGGCAGTGTCAAATCCTACTCAACTACTGAAAGCTTGCTGCATTAGAAAGCTTATTATGCTGAATCTCTTGAATGCTACATTTCATAAGAAACGCACATCTTCAAAGAATCATGCCATCTTCAATGCGTATGCCTCTTTAAACATTTATAAAAAACATTTTTTAAAGCCACATCGAACAGGACTGCACCATTAAAAACCTGCTCAAAACAGTCAGTTGCGTTTTCTCATTTCTACGCAAGCATCCCAGAGAAACTGCAACAAGATCTTTTATCCGTAACAGAAAATAGAACTTTACCCCACTGAGAAGTACTTTGCGACAGGTTTGCATCTGTTAATTTTTTAATTTTGAAAATTTCTCACATTTTTAACCCAAAGACCTTTTTTTTCCAAATTATGATGGCCAAATAATGTAGTTTCATTACCTTAAATCATTTTTATACCATTTGTAGGAAAATACTGGTATGTTACAGTTAAAACAGTTCCTTCTCCAGAAATTCTGCACACCAGTTTTGATGGAATACAGAAAACACAAGAAAGGTGATCTCTCAAGAACAGCTACACATACAGTCAAATTCATCCTGTATTTATCTTTAGAAATAAGGACAGCATCATAGCATCATTTTTTTCTAAAACTTTTCTCAACAAACAACGTTAACAAACTTTTGCTCATAAACTCATAGTTAACTGATTTCCTTCTGAAACAAGATTTAAAATCATGAAAAAGCATGCAAATGGATCATTCAAGATCCACTGCCTCTAATTTCTAGTATGTCAAGGGAACATTAATACTTAGGCATCTTAGAACCGTTACCCCACCACCAGGATTGACATTTCCCAAACAACAACAAGGATTGGGTGTAAATTGATTTCGGTGTCCCCCCCCCCCATCCTGAAAGTTGTATATCTGTACAGAAAATCCCTTCCTATTACTGGTCCAGGGTACTTAAACAGATCACATTTTTCTGCATAAGGAATAACATTAAGAGCAATACCAGCTAATATAATCCCTTTTATACAGCCATCCCGATTCTGCTCAGCTGGGAAGAATTTTTCTAACTGCACAGGCAAAAACTTCAGTTTTGAACTGTCCTACAGAAAAAAGGGAACTACCTGAGCATGAACTATTAGCTTTTCTTGGTTTTGGCCATGGAAACTTCAGGAAATGTTTCATAATACAGCTAAGCAGATCTAATGACTAGAAGCCACTGAAAGGGCATGTCTTGCTTCTTTACCCATAGTCCCAGTGCTCCTTCTCAGCTTGCAATCATGCTTGTCTGACCCACTATGAGCAACTTCAGAGAGCTGAGCCAGCCTAAAACTAACCTTGCGGGAAAAGTGAATAATATTCTGCTGGTTTCAATCCCTAAACCTGTACACTGTCAGGTCAGGGACGGCAAGAGTCACCACAAAGTGTCAGGAACGCAGATGGCAGCATAAGAACGGGACCAGCTTGTTAAGCGGCATCTTGCCATCAGATTGGTTTTTTATCTATCTCCGTTGTTATGTCACAGCCTTACAGAGAGAAACAGAAGCCATAGCTAAATTTAGCTATATATTAATAATTATTATTTAGAAATTGAGCACTATTCTCATCTAGCCCAAAACTAGCTGAAGGGTTAATTCATGACAGTCTTTATTTTAACGTGTGCCTCATTTAAGACCTCAGAATAGAAAACCAGGCGCGGGGGGGGGGAAGAAAAATATAATATGGCAAACATTTTCAAATTTGGACAGTTGGTTACACTTTTACGTTCATTTATTGGCAGCTTTTCAGGGACAGAAAGGTAATAGCAAAGAGCCTCTCAAAAGATCCATATGGGAATTTGCTCGGAGAAGAGAATGGTTTTTTCATCAAAAGGAATTCATCCTTACAGAAATCCTGTTAACAAGATGCTTGAACACAGAAGAAACATGGATAGAAGAAAACCTGGTGAGCTGATTTAGCTAGTTAAATAAGCATTTTCCATTGTTCTTCAAGCCATTTCTGTACAAATAACATTAAAATTTCAGGAGAGAGAAGAGGGGCGATAGCTTAAGAAAAAGTATTCCAAGTATCTGCTCTCAAGAACAGAAGAACAAAGTTTCTACATTTTTCTTAATTAAGCAATCTAATTGACCATTTACAATATTAAGATGGTGAAACAAAGCTCAGAAAAAAATTTCTCTTCAAACAGCTATCAATGTTGACTTTTAATCATAATAAGAAATAAAGAGAACAAGAAAAGATTATTTACTGGTTGAAATGTTTTCCCTCTGGTGATTCATCAGTTAGCAATCAGAGTAATCACGGACCACTTGCAGATTTAGCTAGGCTGCCAAAATGACAAATACACTCTCTCAGTCGCACATCAAGCGTTTTATTCCAGGGGGAAAGATGATTTACGCAATTCCTGTCCCCTTCATCTGCTTCTGTCCACCCTTTTTATACCACAGTTCATAGGCCCCTGACTTGCTCTGATGCTACAATGGAGCTATGCCATGAGCAGCAGTTATGCGGGTAAAAAAAGCTTCTACGTACAAAAGGACCACTAAGGATGTTTTAAGCCTGGATCATTTCAATGATCTGGGATACAGGGTGGCACTGCTCACATCTGCATCAGTGCAAGGAAGATGATGTGAAAACAGTGGCAGGATAGGTGAGGGAACAGACGTGAAAAGGTGAAAATTTGAGGCCATTTCAATACTGAAGAGAATATAGATAAATCACACCAAGTTTTGCTTTGTTGGGAGGGAGTGGAGGAATGGATCTAAAAACCTTTTTCATGCCAAAAAAATCACCACATATTCTTACATGGTGGCAACAGTATGCCCCTCTGAGGCTGACAATCTCCAACACATGCCAGAGGCCTGAAGCAGAGCACTATAAAGGCAAAAATCACTAGGGACTATAGTTCCTAACTTTTGGTGTCTTCATATGCAAGAAGCATTTCAGGTCCCATCACGGTCAATAGAGATCTAGGACTCAATTCAGTTACCAAGGCACAGGTGCGTATGGCTGTCTGGGATGCTCTGGGGTCTCCAGTACCTATATCACTATGGGATGGCAGCTGAAGGCCAGAGAGAATACTCACAGGGCCTAAAATGACGCTAAATACCTATATTTAGGCAAACGAATACAATTTAAGTTAAGACTGCCAATGGAGCCTAGAGACCGATTCAGCCCAGCTGCCTGGCTCTCTCAACTCCAGCTATACTAAATGCATCTCCATTGACTATAGTGGGAGCACAGACTTCTAGCACACGCTTTTAAATGGAGGTCTCTTAATCCTGAACTGAATCCCTCCTGACTTTGATTCAAGGATGAATTTCATTAGCCTTCTCAAATCTAAAACAGCAAAAGACTCTTCCTTTTAGAAAAGAGAAAAAACTGGCACCAAATCCTTATGCCCAGTGATGTATTACTGAACACCTTCGACCTGAGAACAGAAGAAGAGACAGAAAGGACAGACTCATCTTCTGCTTTCTGTGTAAAGGCACATCCAGATCAATAATAAGAATATATGAAGACAAACAAAAGGATACAACGAAAAATAATAGTCCATATTGCTTGCTATTAAGCCAAAACTGTAGGAATTTTAAAATAACATCCCCAGTAAAAAGATGGCATAGCTCCCTAAAGGAGAAAATATTTTCTACCAAAATAAGCAATTTAACTACAGCACCTGTTTTAGATATAAGTGTATATTCTTGTATATCTACTGGTGAAAATATCTAACAAAACAAGACCTCTGCTAGACATTTGCTGAGAGTAGGACTCACGGGCAACTATATTTAAGGTAGATTACCTAGTGTTATACGAGCTTCATCTAGTCGATAAATGACAATATCACTATATAGAGAGATACACATGTGAAATGATTCACAGCGACTTGTGAATACTGACCTGCATTTCATACTTCAGGGTCATGTGGAAGCACCAAGATCCCAATCCCACAGCTGAAACCAAACCAAAACCATGGTTAGCATAGAAGTCCTTTAAAAATCTCTTTCCAGTACATGAACTTAAACAGGCAAACTTTACTGAGCACAAATTTTTAAACCATCAGTATCCCATTTCCGGGAAATGTCCTCAATTTTCCATGGCCTTCTCCTTGACACTTTGGTCATTAGTGATGTCCTTGAATTTTTGTTGTTGTTGGGCTTTTTTGGGGGGATGAAGGAGGAAGGGGGGAGGAGGATGTTCCTCTCAGCACTTTATCCTATGAACTGGTATGACATCACTGGCAGTACAAGTGGAGGGAAACCCCAGAATTAGTGGAGTATTATTATTCTACCTCTCTTAATTTTTAGTGCATTAAGATCTGTCACAACCCTTCCAAAATGAAAGCATCGCTCTACAGCTAGTAGTATGAAAAGCCTGTGATGTTTCTGCTTGTTTTCCAGTTCTAAAAGTAAATTTTACAAGGAGCTCTTTGTCAATTATAGAAGCAGAATACCGAACTGCTGCTAGAACTGAGAGTCTGAAATTCAGAGTAACCAAAATTAATGCAGTATGGATTCATTTTTGTGCAACGAGATTCCCCTCTTCTGAGCTTTCTTCTTGGAAGCTCATCATTCTATGTGCTGCATGTTATTTATTTGAAATATTTTGCTTTTAAACTCTGAATTTACTTTTGAGATTAATTTACGAGACATATACTTTGCCTGGATTTTCTTCAGCCAGTCAAAGCTAATGTTTCCTGGAGGTTGGATTTTACTCCTTAGAGCAAAGCTGGCAGATTATTTAATATACCATTCATTACTTTGAAATGTGAACAATACAATACTCATGTTAAGCACCAGCACGTTTTTATTTTGCAAGAGTAAAAAGATTATTGTGTCTTATGTTCCTTTAAGAAACTATGCTTTACCTCAGACCCTATTTTCAGAGAAAGTATTTTGCATTCAATCCTTGATCACCGGGTAGTGCTGCTATGCTTTGCTGCAAGAGCATAACCTTTTCTAAACACAACAGCTACACTTCACTGATGCATAAACAGATCACTAACAAACGGTGCCTTTTGTTAAGGAATCCTAAGACAGTTGCCATTTTTCTGTGAATATAGAATATATTGCAACTACCGTTCATTCTGAAGAAAAAAGCATTAAGATCATCATTAAAACAGTACCAACCATTATCATGGCTGTCGTGGTGAGGATTTCAATATCTTCATGATAAAATGTTTTGTAACAGTTGTAAGTTTCAAACATGCGCAGGATCATCACACAGGAAATGTTAACTGATTTTTAATTAACAAAGTATGTTCTTAAGGGTTTTTTAATGTTATTGGGGTTATCTACTTCAATCTGTTATTGAACTGTACTGAACACTTACTCCTCCCCTCCCTCCCATACCATTAGAAACAGTTATGTATAGATTTTTTTCCCCTCCAGTCTTTGTAAAAAATCAAGAAGGTTGCAGGAACCAGTATTTCAGGTCATTAATCCCAGATCTACAATTAATTTCTAAGAATAGTTAATTACAAAACTGTTGCTTCTGTGCAATGATCACACTTGGAGCTTCTTTGATTATGAAAGTTTACTCTGGACTGTATGTTTTACTTATATTTTCTACTAAAAGAATAATTATATGAAATAACAGGAGTTTGCATGGAATCATCATATGGTCCTGCTTAAAATAAAAACCTCTCTTGGAAATGGCCTTAATACTGATTGTTGCACTCTTAACAGAGTTCAGGAACGGGTCAAGTCTGTTTGGTGTTTAAGCGCATTCAGTGAAAAACCCAGGATGTTACAGGACTGAAAAGGGGTTATTCATCAGGTGACACTCCCTCCCAACAGCCACAGCCACCATTTCCTCAAACACTGTGGTGGTGATGTGCATGACACCATCTTCTTGAAGAGATGGTTTAAATGAAGACTGGAGGATGAAACATGATTCTGTACCTAGCTCATTATACCTGGTTACTGCAAGGGGATAACTTAAATAGGGCAAATTTTACATCAAAACATTGAAAGAGCTAAGAACCAAGTTTAGGATTTGCTACCTTTGGCATATACTATGGCTTAACCCAGAACTGTGCAAAATGCTTCATGAATCTGTTCAAAAAAAAAAAAAAAAAAAAAAGGGAAACTGTGCATTAAGAGATAGTGAACTGTACAGCTGCAGCAGAAGCATAAGCCATACTCTGTTCCACTAATTTCACCATATTCCTGGTAAACCTCAGCAGAAGGGAACTAATATCTTCAAAATGCTTCCAGTGGGTCAACAGCTGCGCTAGTCAGAGTTGTTATCTCACGATTTAATGTAAGGTTACTATTCCGCGCTGAACATCGTGCAACATAAAAAGAGGAAGCACATATCATATGCCAGGGACACCAGAGAAATCTGTATTTCCTCTGCTATGCCAAGAGTATACCACCTCTTTCTATCATGTTTTACCATACAACTAGTAAACATACAAGGTTCTTGACATTTATTTCTGCCCAATAAATAACTGTTAAATACTTGAGCTCAATTGTCTTTACATGTAGCTTCTCCCGGCAGCTCTACTGGAATGCAGCCACCTTTAGATATATTTCACATCGCACAGTAACTTCAGGATCAAGATATTTCTAGGGAACGTGTGCTTTGCAAAAGATAGCACTGCAATGAGATGTTCTACCAGGACATCCTCTATCAAGCTTTGTACTTTTCAGAATATAAGCAAACATGATCACAGGAATTGCAGCAATTTTCAATAGAAGTAACTTTCCCATGACAAATTGAGAAACAGATTTGCTCCTTATCTTGTAAGCAGAGGTTACTGTTTTCCTTTTGGGTGTTTCCTTTTACAAAGACGCTTCAACTTACTGAAGACTGCATATCATTTGAGGAGTTTTGACACCATCTGAAGCAATACCACCTCCTCGCTAACTATTGTATTTTAGTTCTCAGAGTTAAACAGATACTACAGGTCACTTACCATTTTTACATTGAGGAACATCTCAAGTTACAGGGGAAATACAAAAAAATGTATTACACATTGAGTCACAGTATTTCTATATGAGACCACAAAAGCACTAAAAGGATTGGAAATGAAAGGTTAAAATAAATGTTATATGTAGACCAATATGGCCTTTTTTCTCCCGCATCAAACACAATGTGTGATTACTGTCAGTTGATACAATAGCTATTTTTAACTGTTAGTGGCAATGTAAATGCAATGCTATCTACCAACTCTAGTTCATACACAATTTTTTCATGTTGCTCTACAATCATAAAAGACTTCAAAGCAACGTCCATGCTTTTATCCATGAAAGACTTTGACGTTATACATGACATCCAACTATACATACACATCATATATATTATCATGCTTCCAATCTTAGAGGGACACAAACACACATTCCCTAAGAATTTAAAAATAGTTTTAGGAAGAATTAGAAGTTTCAAACAATTAGTGATAGTTCATTTTGATACAAGACCATCCAACAGCCTTCAGAATTATCACAAGCCTAATGTCTTTATGGAAAAAGTGGTTTATTAGGATTCCATCAACTTAGTTTAAATTTAAACTATGCTGATGCTATATAAAAATAGGCTGAAGGAATGGATGGGATTCAGCTTCAAACACCTATATTTAGGTATGTACACATGAACTATGTGTCAAAGCTTCCCCTAAAATGAATGGCATTATATGAGTGATTCAGCTGGCCAAGATATTTTAGGGTAAGTCAAATGATTCTCTAAGCTATATTGACTGCAACAGGAGACAGATGCCTCCTGCACAGAAAACACCCATTTAGGTGTTTGCATCTGGAGCCGAATCCCACCTACAGTTTACGAAAATGGTAAGATTAGACTAAAGATAGGCAAAACAACACAAAACTACATTTTACATCATATATAGTCACAGAATGAAACATGAGGTAAGAAGAGAAAGTAGAAATAAAAATGAACATTTGCACATTTAGCAATGCTTTCTCCCCAAGGCCTAGGACACAGGAATGACTTTGGTTACTCCAAGGGTACAGGTCTACAAGTAATCTCAAGTACTTCTGGGAATGCTCCCAGACACTATAATGCAACTGTCTTTGTTAGTAAATTGTTAGAACAGTTTGTGGCATGAATTTGGTCTGCTCCTAGCACTTTCCCAAGCAGCTCCCAAGCATAGCCTGGCAGTTAAGAGTCCAGGGACTGTGCCCAGAAGGGAATTTGTATGCAGTCACCTTGTTTTGGAAGCTAAGACTAACATAGACACGGGCCATTCCAGGCTGCTTGGCTTCAGCACTCAGGAACATTCCTGAGCACATCTGATTTACTGGTATTGACATCGCTTGTGTGTCTTCTCTTGGGCTGTTAGGTAAGAATAAAGGAATTGATTTCGACTGAAGGGCTTCTACAACTATTTTCACAGATGCAGACGTTCACTGGAAATAACATTTAGTAAGGTGTTTGCATTCCTATGGCTATGTCTAAGGCAGGAACTTTCTGGGTAGACACACCAGAAGGCTGTGCTGCCATTCCGAGGGACCTGGACAGGCTGGAGAGCTGGGCGGAGAGGAACCTCCTGAAGTTCCACAAAGGCAAGGGCAGGGTCCTGCACCTAGGCAGGAATAACCCCAGGCACCAGGACAGGCTGGGGGTTGACCTGCTGGAAAGCAGCTCTGCAGAGAAGGACCTGGGAGTCCTGGTGGACAACAAGTTAAGCATGAGCCAGCAGTGTGCCCTTGTGGCCAGGAAGGCCAATGGTCTCCTGGGGTGCATCAAGCAGAGTGCTGCCAGCAGGACGAGGAAGGTGATCCTGCCCCTCTCCTCAGCCCTGGGGAGGCCACATCTGGAGTACTGGGTCCAGTTCTGGGCTCCCCACTACAAGAGAGACATGGCACTGCTGGAGAGAGTCCAGCAAAGGGCTACAAAGATGATGAGGGGACTGGAGCATCTCTCCTCTGAAGAAAGGCTGAGAGAGCAGGGTCTGTTCAGTCTGGAGAAGAGAAGACTGAGAGGTGATCTCATCAATGTGTACAAGTATGTGAAGGGAGGGTGTCAAGAGGATAGGGCCAGTCTCTTCTCCGTGGTGCCCAGTGACAGGACTAGAGGCAATGGGCACAACCTGAAACACAGGAAGGTCCATCTGAACATGAGGAAAAACTTATTTCCTTTGAGGGCAACAGAGCACTGGCACAGGTTGCCCAGAGACGTGGTGGAGTCTCCTTCTCTGGAGATATTCAAAAGCTGTCTGGACACAACCCTGGGTAATGTGCTCCAAGTGACCCTGCTTGAGCAGCGGGGGTTGGACTAGATGATTTCCAGCGGTCCCTTCCAACCTAAACGATTCTGTGATTCTGTGATTCCCTCCTTTTTTTCTCCACTTTGGCACAGCCTGAATAATTGAGCCCTAGAATTTTACTAACTAGGCCAAAGATAAATACAACAGAGAATGAAATCCCTCCGATTTGAAGGGAAGTATCAGATAAAGTATATGACCCTACCGACTCTGCTTTTCCTTAGGTCCAAAATAGTTACTTGATTCACTATACCTTGATTCTTGATTCAATACTTCATTCAATACATTTCAGTACTTGATTCAGTACTTGACTTAATGTATTTTATAATCAAGACCCTTCTAGAATCTGAACCTTTTGGGAATCTTGGCTCCTCAGGACGCATGAGAAAAATGAACGTACATATGGTGGAACGTGATAATATACCATAGCATCAAATGGAACCATCCAAAAAAACAGCTGCATATTTTTAGAGGTCTGATTTTTTCCACCTACTTCATGAGATGCAAAATGCTAAAATAATTTCTTAAGAATATTCTTAATAATTTTTAGGTTGATTATTTTAGATAGCTGTCTAAAGCTGAAAAATCTTATTCAGTTCCTCGTGAGCTCACTGACAATATGTCCTTTGAGCTGAAACTTAGCAGAAACAAGGACTCAAAACAGTGTGCTGTATCTCAAAGAACTTGCTGAAAACTGCAACTCAGTCTTGGCACCACTATGAACAAGGAATTTATTTAAATAGCTGTTTAGAAATCCCCCTTCTCTTCCTGCCAAGTTTGGATCTTAGCATGTATGTGAAATGAGCAGCGCTTCCCTAATTCAAAATGCATTTGGTTCAAAGAGGAAATAGATGTCAACAACAGAAATGGTGAGGTATGAAGTGAACCACTGAACACAGCACGGTAAAACAGAAAGGGACTGACAATCAGCTAAATATTTGGAAGCATCCAAAAGAAATAGCTGATTTAGATCAAAATAATGTCTAGAAACAACACTTCTTATGTTCTTAAATGCTAACAGTTTTTGTTTCAATGTGTTTTTTGTCAGCTGTCTTTAACTTCTGGTAAAATCGCAGTAATGATTTGAATTTGTTAAAACTAAACTACCCTTTTTCTCCCCTCTCAACTTCACAGCACACCTGAGAAGAATTTCTGCTTTAATAAAACAACCCACAGAGAATTACTAACTAGTTATAAGATCTGCTATATGGTCTTTAACGAAGTATGGTACCCGAAGTGATATCAGCAGTTTTGTGTTAAAGTCATTGTTTCCTTTATGGATTAAGTCTATACTTGTCCATTACAAACTAACTGCAGTGAGTGAAATCCGTTAATAAATAAAATCATTGTATGGAAAAGCACAGAAAGAATGCCAGGGTTCCTGGCACATTTCAACTATTTTAGAATTTTGTTTATCATTTCACTTGCTCTTTTTATTCTGTAGTTGACTGAACGCAAGAGGTTTGTGGCCCCCAGCATCCTGTTCCTGTTTTTCACTGAGAAAGTATAAAATCTTCTATATTCCTTTACATCTTTAAACTGCTGTAAAAGCTGCTGTAAAACCAGTCCAGTGTTAAGATTACTGAAGCAGAGATAAGAGAAACATTTTGGGGAGTGACCTTTCATGTTAGGTTCCAACTGAAGATATGAAAGTCAAGCCATGCAAGCATTTATCACTTCAGACAGGAGTCAAAGGCTTGTTCCCAGCCACAGACGAGCAGAGAGAGCCCAGCTGGAACTCAGGACTGCCTTCCAGCACTGCTGTCAAATACGCAGACTGAGTTCCTCTTCACAAACGCCAAGTGCAACACAAAAGCAGAAGTCCTTGCTACTTACTGTCATTGAAGATAGACTTTTTTAAAAACATTCATGTTAAATGACATATAAGACAAAGTCCCATTTGGAGCTGGAAATCCCTCTAGCAATCTTGGTTTGATGTTCTGATTAGACAGGAGGAAGCTTTGTCCTTCATCAAGTTTCACTGACAGAGGCAGCCATAAGTCATTGTGGAAAGAGTGATTCTCATAAACACAACTTTTACACGTATTCAGTTTAAAGGAATGGACAGCGCAAGGTTCTTTGATTCAAGAACAAGCAAATAGATCACTTCAGCAAGTGCTTCAACACTGCTGCTTTGCCAGGAAAAAGCCTGTCTTTTTAAAAGGAAACACTGACCTTCAGGAATTCCTTCTACAGAACTCTATTTTATACTGAGACGAAATTGAATAGTTACACAAAACCATAAAAAGACTGCAAAGAGCTATTTGGAAAGTATTTGCACAAATTCCAGGGTTGTGCATTGTTACTGCTCATCTTAATGAACAGCAGCAAGGCTGAACTAGGTCTTTAAGTAACTGAAAAACCCTGAAGTTGTACCAGGTGTATGTTACAGTTTAACTGGCATCAAGAATACTTCTAGCATACAGATATGTGCTTTTGGATGATGTTTATCTAAATACTTAAGTATACCAGTCTTAAAAGAAACATTTACCTTAAACTAATCTCTTAGCACTGAGAAGGGAGAAGACAGCCTTCACAGAGATAGCAGCTATAGCAAACACCGAAATTGAGTTCTAGAGACCCAGATGCCAAACCTGAACCATCTTAAAACATCTCCTTTTCTCAGAATGGTAATAACCGTGATCTCCACTTGCACAATACATCATCAAATAAAGGTCCAAAGGAAGTTTCTTTTCCATATTTTGCTACTACAGAAAGCTGAACTCCCTAGAAGTTCATCCACGCACCAATATCACATTGCTCTTCCATCCTTGCAGAACTTCCCAAATGACGGCAGTTAGGCTGTTGGCGGATATATGGCTAAGAGGAATTGAGATCAAATTCGAACTGGCTAAAGAGTGATCAGATCATCGAATTCCTCCAAGATGTTGCCCATTTGTTCTGTTATTGTTCTGTATAATTGCATCAAATTAAAAACACTAATATAGCGTTAAACTGTTTAGAACTAGACAACACAAGACATCTGTAAACCATCACAGAAGGACCCAGTGAGCAAAGTCGCACCGAGCAGAACATAAGGCCAAGGACGGATCACTTTACAACCTCAGAAAGTTATTCTGTGAATTCCAACCTTATATTCTTCTGACAAATACCTATTTTCTGAAAACATTAAGTATAACAAAATGCGAGCTTTAAGTTTCACACACACAATATTTGGCTTTTATTACTCGGTTTATTAATGCTTGGATACTGTTTTATCACTCATTTGAGCTCCTTTCATAAATAAATAAAGAGCAAATTAAGTTTTACACATACCTGTGAGACACAAATATGCAGCTAAATACCGTTTTTCAAGGCCATCTTTATAGGTCTGAATCGCACCATAGATTGGAGGTAGAATGAAAATCAGGTTACTCACTGTGTTCCCTGTAGGACAGAAACCAAAAGCAGAGATTTAGCATTAGGTTGTATATACTTTACATAAACAAAGCAGCATTCCCTCAATAAAGACAGCTTCAACTGTTTTCATCCAGAAAGCTACACCTTTTCGAAAGTCTTACGCTACTCTGACCAATGATATGAAGTTAAATTTTGCTACAACCTGGGTAACTGTATTTGAAGGCTAACAATACTGTAACTTTTATGTCATTTTTCACAGGTTTGGAGAGTAATAACATATTAACTTAGACGACACTTACTTTCTTGGCAGGAAGCAGAAAAAAAGGGACGCCTTGATTACATAGCTAACGAATTAAAACCCAATTCCTTAAGGAAATGTAAGCCCAGTATAGTTCAAGTTGGGTATTTTAGAAGGGCTGTTTTTTTTCAAGCTACTCTTGGAACTGTCCTCCACAGTCTCCTCAGATACTTTAGGGACACAGAAGGATTCATTCCCAAATGAAATCAGTTCAATCCTTACTATTAATGCGTGCATGCACACCCAGTCACCAAACATGGTGCTGCATTACAGATTATAACATATGACTAAAGACTGCAATAAGGTAAAATACAGAAGAGCAAAAAGGTAAAAGCCACTAATGCTCAGCATGATGGACAACTGTCAAGGCTCATCAAGAGCCTAAACACTGGCAAGACATAGCTGGTCTCTATCCTTCCTGCTGAAGCTGTGGTGCTACACAAAAAACCCCAACACGTGTTGCAGAGATCAGAGAAAGCAAGAACAATCTTCAGCTCTGAGGACTGAGCAGAGAGGAAGATGAACGAACCTTTTTTTAAGACTAATCTCCCAGTCTGATTTAGATGCATTTTCAAACTTTCCTGGCACCAGTGCAAATGGCCTATGCAAAAGTGCAATGAAACAGTGAGAAGTGCAAGTGAAATGGAAGGAAATAGGTAAATTTCCCACCAGAAGGAACGCAAATTCAGCTTTTTAGCCTAACCGCAAACCATAATTTCGAGAATAAAGGTTATATAATAGTAACCAATTGACAAGCAATTTGGCCAAAAGAGCAGATGCACAGAAAATGTAGAACATTGCTTACATAAATTAAATTGCACACTTTCACACTCCATCAGTTAAAAATATATATAATGTTGAAATTTAAACTCGTAATTTCCAGTGACAAGTACAACGTATGAGGCAAAACAAGATATTTCTGGGTCTTTTATTCAGCAGAGCATCTCAGAACAGTTTCCCTTTCGAAAGCAAAGAACAAAAGCGAGCACGCCATGCCCATATTACTCTTCTCACTCAAGTGCTTATTTTTCATGAGTCCTACTCTCTGGCATAATTGCCCAAAGAAAAGTGAAAACTATCAAATTGTGGTCATATAACCCCAAAATACTATCACACACTGGGGTGGCGATACGATCCATACTTTGCAGGTTTACAGAAAATTCAAACTCAAAGGGAAAAATAAGTATTTCAGAACAGTATGAAACAGAAGTTCATCTAGGTAACTTTAACCTGTTAGCTCTTCTATATTCTCACATATCTGATTCAAATCTCAACCTGAGACATTCTCCATGACCAGATAAAAAAGCACATCTGAAATGAACACTTTAACAAACTAACTTCTCATTTACCGCACAACCACAAACTTGACCAAGTTATAACAGCCGAAACAGAGGTGCTGAAATCAAATCAGCTCTGCAAAGACATACAATTTTGTACCAAAATAAATGTTTTTTTTCATCCTTAATTTCTTTGGGGAATCATTAACCTTCCACTAAATTCCTGTAGCGATGCAATGGGCAGTGATTCACATTCAGCAGAGACCAGGTTTGGAAGAAACCTGCTAAAACTTGGTATTGTTTGTTCGGTACACTAACCATTACCGTGTCCTCCCACAAATCATGTAAAGATGTCACGAAGCCCCAGAAAGTGGAGTAAACACTATACGGTATGGAATGGGGCCTGGATAGTGAATATTCTGCTTTCTAAAGCAGTTCTTAAATATACCTGTTTTCAAGGGAAGCTATTACATGTTATATGAAATACCACTTTTTAAGGTAACTTCATTATGAAACTCTTAAAGTTTTGGCAATAAATCAAATATGAAAATGCTGAACAGAAGAAACATCAAGACATTTATCTGTTGGAAAAGTAAATAACTTTAAAAGAGATTTGCAGGAGGACAGCAAAGTTCAGATAGATGTAAGAACACAGAAAAGAAATTCCTCTGAAGGAAAGTAAAGGTTTCAACACTAACTGTAAAGCTGTAATTATGTTCAATTATTGGGAATTTATGAGTGTTTAATCTAGGACCATCTTGCTGAGGGAGTAAATGCCACAGACCTAATCTAGCTGTAAATTCCTGCCACTCCTTCTCTGCACTTTTTGGCCCATATTATTCAGAACATTTATAGCAGGGATTAGGCAAGCCTATTTGCAAAATACAATTATTGAAAGTTGTGTAAATTTTTCAACAAGGGAATGCGGGTGGGAAAACAGTGAAGTCCTCTGGCACCCTGCTAGCAAAACTAATTCTTTCACGATCACATAGTGCAAGGCCTCTTCTAAACCTAAGGTCCTAGCTGTGCATATTTCATAAAAATCCAGTTAGTTTTTTTCAGAATTATCCTCACTTACATAGAAATGTTCTTAAATTCATTAAAAGGAATTTTTGCTAAATCCTTCAAAACAAGAGCAGTGGGATATGCAGAGAGACTACCGAATAGTATGGAGAAAGAAGAAAAAGGTGACACAAGTAACTACAGATCCATTAATCTAACCTTAATTAGCATGCACAGATTTTAAAAAAGTTTCAAAGGAAACAAATAGAAAAGGAAGTTGAAAACAAAAGAAATTAAGCAGTCAAAAAAATCTGATCTTTTTCTTTTTTATCTGATTAAAACAAAACAAAACAAAACAGCAGATCTACTTGGAAAATCCGAGATGGAAGAATACGCAACTAATACAAGAGGCAGAAGGCATTCGAAATAATTAAAGCAGAGATAATTGATTTTACCAAAGAGAAATCTAGCATGTGAGATGAGGATGAATACACACGGATGGACCTTGGATTTAACTTTGTACAGAATTCTTATATGTCACTACTGGATTCCTCAAATACTGATCCAAGGAGTGATCTAATTTTTCTTCAGTCACCACAAAGACTGCGGTGTCTGTCAAGAGAAAGGAGGATTACACAGGAAGAAATGACTCAACTCACGGACTGAAATGACCAGAAACGCAACTAAATCTGACGATCAAGAGCACGCCTTGGAATATTAATACGAAACCCTCCTACAAATGTGGGATTAATTTGCTTGAAAAGGCAGACAAGTGAATTAAAGTCACAGGGTGACTGACTGCAAGGCAAGCACCAGAACCCCCAAATTTATTTCCAGCAGAGGTAGGGAAATAGTAATGTCATTATGCAAGCCAGCAGTGAACACGCTAGAGTACTCCAGTTATTGCTAAAAGAAAAGAGGAAGCAGATCGGGTGCAGAGATGCACCACTCAGGTTTAAGATAAAGTAGGACCCTACACCACAAGAACGGACAAAAATTGCTTATCTCACCTAGCCTGGCAAAACAAAGGCTGGAAGGAGTAAAACTGTGCACTGTAAATACACCATGGGTAAATGCTAGGGATGAAAGAGAGTTATTTGAACCAAAAGACAATACTGACAAAAGAATAAATAGATATGAACTAACCCTACCTAAATATGGGCTGGAAGTTAGGGGAAAGCTTCCAGCTCAGGAAGAGACACAACTGTTTCCCAATAGAAATGGGCAGCATGATGAACCTAACTGCTTTCAGGGGAAAGATCAGTAAATTCAAAAGTTGGATTACATAACGCTGTGCCCTGTGACAGACTCTGATCATACTCCGTCCAAAGAGGCTATTTATTGTACTAGGTAAAACGTTAGTTTAATTTATATCTATGGTAAATGGCAAAGACTCTGTGACTGAACCTGAAAATCCTCACAAAAGTTGCCAAGACTTTTAATGCACATAATCGTTTCAAACTTCTGTTTTATTCATTGCAAGAATCCTATACTGTATCAGAACTAAATCAAACGCACACAAAACATCAATTCAACAGGCTCTGTCTACAAGAAGAACAGCTATATCAGTGTTTCGTCACATCTGCACACACTGTTCTACACGTACAGTACAAAACCTGACAAATCTTTTCTACTCTGCACTCAGAGACATTTACAGGCCTTAAGAAAATTGACATAGTATCATAAATGCCCATATCTGCACAAAGGCTGAAAGCACAGCAAACGCACCCTCAAAAAATCTAAAGGTAACCTAAAGAGGAAATAGTATTTACAGGCAATAATGGGCACAATAGAGAGTACCACTTACTCTTGTCTGGAAAGTTCAGTGCATTAAGAGAGTACGCAAAAATTTGAAGGCCCCTACTTGTATAAACTTTCAATTCCCTCCCAAAATCTAGCTAATTGTATTTTAGAAAGTCATTTCTCCAATAAATTTGAGCGCAGCATCAAAAGGATAAAATAAGTAATGTTATAAATAAGACAAGCTGTAACAGAACTTGGTCTTAAAGAAATACTACGCATGGTATAAAAACATCTGGAACACAATACAGTGAGTTAGAATGTAGGGAAGTTTATAGTAAGGAAGAAAAAATGGTATTAAAAAAAAGCAGCAAATACCATCTTCAGCTTTTGACAAGGTGCCCGATATGATTTGCACAGTGCTATGAGACCCTTTCTTCTGTGTTTGTACTTGGAATGAGTGTAAGATTTACAAACTGCAAGGATCTTTTCAAATGTTAAAATGTTCTCTCTCAAACAAATGAAGACTTTTGACTTTCGTAGTTTCTACAAGATGCAAAGGACAGTAGAAATACATTACTGTTACCCTCAGAGAGGAAAGAAGTACATTTATGCAGTAAGAAACATGACTATAAAAAGCTCAGTTAAAATAAGGACTAATAAACACGACATGCATTACAGGTTTCTCTCCTTCCTTTAAGAACACTCGCATCTTACCGTGAAACAAGAGCAAGTGAAGCGGCTACTACTTTCTAAAACAGACACCTAAGTTGTTGCAAAGTCGATGTGTCCTTGTGTCAGTAAAAAAGATGAGATTCTGAGGCTCAAAAAAATCCTTCTCCCTTTGCGCATTTTGCAGTGCACTGCATAGTCAGTTTTAGGGCACTACCCAGACTGTGCAGCTTTTTCTTTTTCCAGCGCTGCATGAAGAAAAGAGAAAAATAATTTTAAAACACAAAGCCTGTCAGACGGCATCATGAAACATGCAGTACTTGAACCATCCCTCCGGCTTTGCTTTCAAATACAAGGCGTTCTAGCTCAAGACTTTCATTTCTGGAATCATCTCAGGCAGCTCCAGTGCAGGCTACAGCTTATGACTAGAGGGGTTAGTAAAGTTAAAGAAATTCACAAAGAAAAGACTTGATTCGGGCACATTTGAGAGCATGACCATCTACCCCCTCTTTTAAAGAATGCATTTCTCTTCGAAGGATCTCCAGGCACATGAAACCAAGCACGAACCTAGTCAGGGAGGAATAACAGGAAAAGAAAGGAAGGAAAAAGGGTAGTCTTGTGGCCCAACATCATTAGATAAGGGGGAACAACAGAAGATAAAAAGGTCTTTGGAAATTAGATTTGAACTGGAGATTAACAGCTTAAAGAGAGCGGAGGATTTTAGAGCATTTTCTTAAGGGAATAAGAAACTCGTTCATAGGAGTCCTTGCTAAGATGTAAGTACTTCCTAGGGCACCTATCACAGTACTGTTACTGTCAACAAGGGGAATAAACCCGAATAAAATCCAGCAAGTTTCCATTCAATTTAGGCTATATATTATCCATCAACAAAAACTAAGTCAGAGCCCAGAGAAGGTCCAGATTTGCATCACTGTTTTTTCAAAATGCAGGCATTTTATAATTCCTCAGAAAATGCAACTGCACAAAATCAGCAGTTTTGGCCACTGACTTGCCTCTTGTGCTGCTTTTGCTTACAACTTATCATCGGGAGGACAGCACAGCGATTGGATTTTCACTTCCACCAGCCGTTTTTAATACCTTCCACTTCAGAATTCACAACAACAGCACATTGGAGTGTCAGGAAATGAAAAATCCTGTTTCCATTTGATAGTTCAGAATGACCTCGGAGGAGAAAATCGAGTCATCTCAACTGGAATTTGGCCAGGATATGAATACTAAACTCCCTATTTCTAATGAGCATACAAGCATCAATGTAAACTTCCTGTTACTCACAGAAACAGGATGCAATGTTACTCCAGGCTCAGGACTTGACTAACTCTGACTTTAGAGAGAGAGAGAAAAAAAAGACATGGGGGGGGGGGGATATTTTTTAAGTGACAAGATCTACTTCTCACATCCTGTAATTCTTCAGGTCTCCCTTCCAAATACTAAGCAAGCCTTGATTTTGTTTAGCTGGGCATTAATTGAAGTTGCAACTAAGGCAATTAAGCTGTAACTTATATTAGCCACCGTATTTTTAATAACGATATAGGGAAAAAAACTTAAGCACACAGGGAGTTAAACAATTACTGAACTGTGGAAGCTATACTGAAGAACCATAAAAACGGGTACAGATAAATAACAATTCAAATGAACTGGTTATCAGACTGACTATTAGATCTCCCGGTGTTTAAAATAAAACTAGACAGCTAAACAGCAAGTCAATGTAAATCATAAGAATTATAAAATTAAAGAGATAGCTAAAACATGGAGAAATTATATAGAGTAAACACATTACAAAGGAATAATATAGCAACCTAGCTCTGTTTTGCTCTTGGCAAATGCAGCTGAAGTGCATCATAGCATTCTATTATGAAAACATCTCCAAGGGACAAACCAGAGGGGGTTCACATAAGAGCAACCAAGAGCACTACAAAGGAAAGGAAAGTTCTTAAAAAAGGACTAAGTACCTAAATACTGGCCAGGCAGCAATTCCAAGGAAGTGACAGGGCAGCCAATAGATTTACAAGGTGTAAGCATTCAAAGAAATGGTTTGGGTGCCTGAAAAATAGCATTTCGATCAACATTAACAGATTGAAAAAAGGACAAGGGAATTTCAGGTAGACCACCTAAAAATTAGGTTTGCTTGGCAACAGCGACGTCTCCCAGAAGCAGCTATGAATCCTGGCACGGTTTCAACCGAGACTAGATAACATACTACAAGATACACCGCAAGAACAAGCTACCATGGACAAAGGAAGGAAGCAAACAGGGCATGAATACAGTGCCTCCTCCTCAATATTAGCACCAACACAAACGCATACCACCAGCACGAGCGCACTGCGCTCTAGCCGCACACATCCTAGCCCCAGCAACAACAGCTTGCTGCTCGCGATACACTGAAGCGCTGGGACAAGGCCAAAAACACTGCAGGCAGCATCTCCAGTGCAGAGCTGACAGCCAAGAAGGAGGTTTTAGTATTTAAAGTCAAGTGTCCAGCACTGGTGCTTCTAGGCTGCTTCTCCCTTGCTGGGCCATTGTTTCTCCATTTCTCCAGAATATATAATTATATGCCTCTATTCTTCTAAACAAAAATTGCACAGGTAAACCATTTAAGTGATTTAGTAGACTGGGGGAAGGGTAATGAGGCAATTTAGGGGGAAAAAAAAAAAGATTAACTGTTAAGAACACAAGTTGATTTTTATTCCCAGTGCTGGTTTATGAGAGGTTCAAACATGCTGCGTTAAGTGACATATTCTCATTTATGGCCTTACACACTTTATATTCCAGCTGCAGAATTCAGTCTGTTGGCATTCACAACACTAGTTTAGCTAATATTTTTGCAGATGCCTTTACTCTGATTACTGTATTTCATGTTACATTTGTGTTCTTCAAAACAATCAAAATGTAGAAGCTAATTAGAAGAAAAGGCTCTCAATATTCCTGACTAACAAGGCACGTACAAGAAAGCTCAGTTCAAACCTGTAAAGCGTGGGTGTATTTTCCAAAGCACAAGCCTCCCTTTGGTATGCAGGTCTTACAAAAGCACTCGTTATTAAACCGTTTCTGAATTGCCCTAGGTTACAATTAAGTCATCCCTTTCTTTTACCCTCAACTCTCTGCAAAGTGCTTTTGCTACTGTGTAGTAAAGACATCAAAAAAATTAAAACGGGAGATTGTACTAATGCTGAACTTGCCTCTTCTGTGAACTATACTAAAATAAAGAATGAAAACTAATATTATACAAGTCCAAATTTTAAGCCTTCATATATGACGTTTCCTAAGAAACTGATGCCTTTGCAATCTCTTAAACATAACATTTGTGTTCATAATGCAGTTATTTAACCTTAGATGGAGAAACATTTGTTGGTAGGCTGAGAAGTTTTTGTGTGTCCCATTCTCCCCCCCCCCACCCCAAATATACTGGTTACCTATATAGTTTCTATTACTGTAGTATTTAAGCAACCCGTCTTCAACAAATATATCCTCAAAACCCTTTGAAGAAGATGAATGGTTACAAGAGAGTGGTTGAGTCACATAAAGAAACCTGCATAAAACTGAAGCCAGGCCTTCCAAACACCAAGGTAACCCTCTAGCCACCAGATCGTCTTTCCTTGCTACAGTAAAAATGAAGTACTTAACCACATCACCTCTTGTAAATAGAGATTCAAAGTAGAAAGTACATAAGAATACGAACTGTGTGCTTTCTAGAAATATCATCTTTGTTACTAGTTCTTGTAACGTTTAGCATTATGGAGTCCTCCTCCTCCTGGCATTTGAAGAGACGCTCACAAAATGAGGAAAAGGTTTCTTAAGACCTAACATGCCAGAACTTGGATTTATGGCTCTTTTGGGGAAGGATGACTAAATTTTTTCAGAGGCATCTGTCTTCAAGTCTTTCATGAGTGCAGTCTGAGATCATGGAATCACAGAATGGTTGAGGTTGGAAGGGACCTCTGGAGATCATCTAGTCCAACCCTCCTGCTCAAGCAGGGTCAACTAGAGCAGGTTGCCCAGGACTGCGTCCAGTTTTGAGCATCTCCAAGATGCAGACTCCACAACCTCTCTGAGCAACCTGGTCTAGTGCTCAGTCAACCTAGCGGTGCAGAAGTGTTTCTTAGGTTCAAGTGGAATTTCCTGTGTTTAAGTTTGTGCCTGTTGCCTCCCATCTTTGTCACTGGGTACCACCGAGAAGAATTTGGCTCTGTCATCTTTACACCCTCACATCAGCTATTTACACACGTTGATAAGACCCCCTCTGAATCTTCTCTTCTCCAGGCTGAACAGTTCCAGCTCTCTCAGCCTCTACTCATATGACAGAAGCTCCAGTCCTTTAATCATCTTTGTGGCCCTTCGCTGGACTCACTCCACTAGGTCCATGACTTTCTTGTACAGAGATCTGCATGAGATGGTGTTCCTCAGAATGGAGTTAATAGCACAGCTTTGGAGGACAGACTACAAAGCAGCTGCTGCTGGGGAGCAGCCATGAAGTTCAGCAGATCATTATGAACACAATTGCAAAAAAAAATTCTGAGGTGACAGGCCAGGACAAAGATAGCTGCCCCAGCTGCATTAAAAAGCCATGTTCCTAATGACTTTCAAAGCCTTGTTTTGCTAATTATCTCACTGTGGCTCCAGCTATGTCTATCACACCTAGGTCTGCTCACAAGTGCAGGATACTCTGAAGCTTTAATACATGGTTTGTGGGTTTTGAAGGGACTATTCCACTACATTTAACAGTCTTACAGGAAGTCACAAAAGTGCTAGAATCTACCCTTGGCCATTTTTTTTAAGATTACAAAAAGAAATCTGGACAAACTGGATGGTGCACAGCTCCTTAATAGTATTTTTTTTTCCCAGTTCAAGGTATCCACAAGTCATTGGACTACAAGAAACAAATTTGCATTACAGTTAGCTGATATGCCATCCTGTCATCTTTGAATTTTACTTTCATGAAGTATGGGAAGCCTTATGGAAAAGAAATCATTATTTGCCTGAAAAATGTGCAGGATGATACCTCACTCAAGATGAGAGCAAGAAGATCGATCCCTTTGAAGCACACCTGGAAAGAATTCTCAAGTAAATTTAAAGTAAAAAGAGTGGACATAAGCATACCACTTGAAGTATCAATCTAGCAAGTGCACTGAAAGGAAGTGCTTACAGCTGGAAAATGCAATCAAAGTCTAAAGAGATTAGGCTGAGATGATGTAGTTAAAATATTACATGTAGTAAGCTCATTGCTGCAGGGCAGATTTGCTGCTATTACAGCCTTTACTGGAAAATAAAATAAAGTGTATTTTATATGTTATTTTAAGACAGACTGATGATCCTGAATTGGAAGGAAACAGCCAAATAAGGCGAGATTACTCTTCAGCCACTGCTAAAACTAAGCAGTGACCAATATGATGTTATGGGGATCATCCATTCACTTTTCATCTTATTTAAGGGCCTTCCAGTCCCCTTTCTTCCTCTATGTGTCACAGCTGCTGCCAGCATCCTGGTTTCATGCAAGCGTCTGCACCAACTCTGCTAAGCCTAAAGCTTTGTCCAGAGCAGAAAGCACAGCTTTCAGCAGCTGATGATTCTGAGCGACCAGAGTACATCTAGCCCAGCATTTGCTGCTCCCAGCACAGGGATAACAGCTTGAGGCAGAACATGCTGTGGGTACCACCTCAGAGGCTCTAGTAGAACTCTTCCATGCAGCATGCACTGAGATAATGACAGAAGTATATTCTGCAAGCCCAATACACTGACCAAATGGTGGGCAGCACAGAAAAATGCATCCGTGCTTTTTTCCAGGTATTTGTAGATTTAATCTGAGTAGCATTTCTTAGAAATCCAAATCTTCTGGCTTTCTTCCCTTTCTTGGTGTCACCATGGATTTCCCCCTGGGTGTCCATCATAATTAAAGTCTCTCTTACTAATAGTCCGTGTCACTCTTTTGCAGTTTGGCCCACTTGGATGGTAGGAATATAAAGTGGAGAAGCTATTTGACAAATACAAAATGAGGCACACAGGGATAACCAAACCTGTCAGCAACCACAGTTTTATGCAGATATACAGCAGCTGTTTGAACATTGGTTGGTGACATGCCCTCTTACCGGCAATACTAGTAGCAACTTCCTACTTCAACTAACTTTCTCTTTTTCACATGACTCCTTTTAACTAAAAACCTAGGGTCACCCAGAACATGTGATGAAAGAAAGGCATCTGATCTGAGTAATGACTTTGGTGCTTCTCTTTCACTCCTCAAAATCCAATGTCCAGCAAGAACTTTCAACTGCACCGAATTCACTAAACCTAGATTTGAGAGTTGGGGCTTCTAGTCTGCAATTTCTAATCTCAACTCTATTTTTCCTCTTCAGTCATTCTCTAAATGCCATTTCAAGACAATGTTATTGTTCTTGCTTGAAAAAGAAAAAAACATTTCTGGCACTTGCCTACTAGCCCACAAACTTTGGCAAAAGCTCTTTAGCTATACAGGGAATGAACCTTCTTCTACACAAAGACAGCAAGAGCAAAGACCAAATCCTAAGTATTTCACAATCTAAACCAAATACAGGAAGATATACAGCACACTGAAAGTTCGAGCTTTAAACATCACATTTTGTTATAAATAAAACTTAGGAGAGTACCTAAACAGTTCACATGGTGGGTGGCAGAAGTAAGTTATGTTATGAAATAGCTGAAAACTGAATACGCAGCAAACAGCTCCCAGCACAAATGGTGGCCTAAAGACTGGTAAAGGAAACTTTCAGAGAATAGGTTTGAGACTTAATGTAGAGGAAGCATGATAAAAGCAGAAAATATGAATTAATACAACAGGCATAAGGAAATCAGCATGCAAGGGTTTAATGGCAGGAAAAAGAATCGAAGAGCTTGGAAGGGAATACATTTAAAAAGAAGTATTTCTCTGCAGCCTAGAACAGAGAAAGATTAAAAAAAAAAACATGAGAAAAATGACATGGAGACGGACTCAGAATTTCAGCATTAAACAACTGTGCTGACATTAGACATTGTGCTGAAGACAATATTCAGAGAGGCCTCAAAGAAACATAAAACTTGGGCCTTTAAAGATTTAACAGCCACTAAGTCCCAAACCTGGGAGTGAAAAGTAACTGTGATATCGCAGATTGCAAGTCTCAGCAATTTGCTTAAGAAAATAAAAACAACATCTGCTGTATGATTTCATTACCGCAGTGCATTTCTCTGCTACTTTCCAAAGCACCTACACAATTTAGTTGAGTTTATTCTTGTTAGACAGTCCACTCACCAATTTGAAAGAGGTGCAAGTAATACGAGCTGGCAAGGCTTACCTGTTTTTTCACTTTGCTACTTGTAAAGAAAGCCATGAACTCCGGTATTACTGCTGCTTCTAGTTGCAGCTTTATGGAGATGGCATTAAACTGTACCCACCTGCAGAAGCCAGACCTGCAGGCACAGGTGGCTATGAACAAAAGTGCATTGCCAGCCTTCTTTCTAAACTTCTGTAACCAAATTGAAAGATTAAAAAAAAAAAGTTTTACTTCTCCAGTTTTCTGGACTGTTTATTGATGCAATGGTCAGCACATTGCATACGCTTAGTCCTCTCTGCTTATATGGGTCCTTCCCACAACTGTGGAAAAGACTTGGGGAAAATAAAACAAAACAACATCAAACAAACAAACAAAAACAAAGGAAAAAAAGATGAAGGCAAGATTTTTCCACTCACAAGCCAAATATGACCTGGAGCAGCTCTGAGTTTATATACATATATGAAAGTCTACAAGATTTAAAGTCTAAAAAGAACGGTATCCTGTGGAAGGAATGTAGGGGCTATCTAAAGAAATATGTCCTGAAACTCTTCTCTATCTGAGTGTAACACTCCACAGAGCAGGCACCTCACCCTGCTTGCTGCAGTCCAGAGCCACCACTAGACCTGGCAATCACTGGCAGGAGAAAAGCACTGGAAACTCCCTCCAGGAGCAACCATGTCTCAAATGAAAATCATGCAAATATGCCCTTTCTTACATAGCAAAATTTGTTAACTATACGTAGATGAAAAAAGACACCTATTTTACTTAGCAGAACAAACGTAAATTCCACGTTGCGACAACAAACTCAGTTCTTTGGGTCATTTCATCTCCCTGTGGTAGATGACCCTTTTGTCTTCAGAGAAACTCAGATCTGCAGATCCCATTTCTCAAAGACGACATACAAGTATTTCTTCAGATATTCTTCGTTTTCTTCACAGTAAGGTCAAAATACCCATTAGAAGGGATCACAGCAGCCTGCTTTCCAGTTGAGAAGCAGGCCTCTGGTGTTGACTAGGGAAGACGGAAAAAAACTGAAGAATAAATGACACATCCAGCACAGGGGACAGAAATACTCTGTCCCAGGATTGTCAGTGCTCCAAAGGATTACTTCTAATGCTAAACCACGCTACAATAGCTGTCCAGACTATGTCTTTGATCTAATATTGCATCTGACTCCTGGATGCTGGATCTTGTCCAAATGAAAATCATCATCCAACTGGAATTAGCAGTTACAGAAAATCCAGCCTACAGGGTAGCAGCATCTTGAACCTCTGCTGTGAAGACTGAGTTCAGAGAGTTCAGTATGAATCAGAGAGCTTCCAAGGTCATATTTTATGACCACAAGGTTGATACCTTAAAATCCTACTAGTGCTGGAATTCAAACAGAACATTCTCAGGTGTCCTGTGCCAAACACCCATGACTCACAGAAAAGCAGATGTGAAGGAAGTAACCGAGGGAGAGGCATGGCTGCTGCGTGTTACGTACACTGTCCTGGCTTCACTCACCCACCCTATGCGAACTGTTAGCGGCAGGCAGCTGTCCAGCTTCCCTCTGGTACCACTTCTTTTTCTAATTCTGACTGAGTCTTCCCTCCTCTCCAAACCTCAAAGTCAAATCTCAAACTACTGGGCTGAACTTTGTACAGCAGAACCAGTCAACACTCTTGTCCCCTTCTCCAGCTCCTCTGATTAGAGAGCAGAATCAAGGCAAACTTGCCTGTACTAAGCTACAAGAGAGAACGTCCTCCGCTCATAGAACCAACGTGAGATCCTTTAAGAGACACTGACCCCGTACAGATCATTCCTGGGTCACTCCTGGAAGCTAGCGGGACATTTGGTTGTGTAAACAAGTTCAAAGGGAAAGTGGTGCGGAGGCATAATCTCTTCCCAGTAAAATCAAAAGAAAATAGAATAATAAAATAAACTCAGTTACTGGGACACAGCTGGGAAACAAATACACTGCTGAACGTTAATCTCAATTCTGAAATAAAGTTTGGAATTTCCTTCAGGAAAGTTCTGCAATTTGGAGAGCAGCCTGAGTCACCAGTTCTGGAAAGGGAAAGAATTGGAGAGGAACCTCACACTGCTAGGGGGGCACAAAGGGTGCACAAACAATAGAGAGGGCTCGTTCTGCTTCCTAAGCTCCTAACAGACTGAAGTACTTACTCTGCTGGAAATCTATGGACCTTACTGCAAGGGAGATAACAATGATTCTGCAGAGGCTGCTTGCATCGATCACTGAGTAAATGCTAGTTTTTCAGCCACTGATCATATTGCATATGCAGCATACTTCAAGTAAATTAACTGGGAAAAAAAGAAACACAGAAAAAAAGTTTGATCGGATACTTTAGGTTTTTCAGATAGCACCAAAAAAACCAAACAAGCATACAAAAAATAGGATATATCACACTTGCCTTTTTGGTTAGATAAAGGAGTCCATGTATGAAACTGTACATCTCAATGGTGCTCAGCAAAATAATCACTGCAACTCTACTCATAGCTTGCCTACACGGGGATTTTCAGATATTCAAATCAATTAATGGCAAAAGACCAATACTAAAGTAGTGTTTCTCTGGTTTTTGAGCTGTAACATTCTCTAGGACTTCTCTCTTGCTGACACCTTACTTCTTTCTTTGTGATGCTTCTGCAACCACAGAATAACCAAGCACCTTTAATTCATGCAGCAGCTCGGCTCCTTCACTAAGGGATTGAAAAACGGTTGTAATTACTGAGGCAGGTGGAAAGAGTCCCACACCTAGAAAATTCAAAGGTAGTTAGCTGTTAAACACTTGTAAGTCACCACAAAAAATAAAAATTATTCTTGATTCTCCCCTAGTATTATAAATTTATGATATATGTTTTGAGTTAAAAGAACACTTAGGATTTTCCTAATCTTTCATGATCCATGAACCTTGCCACGATCCCCTTTAGGCTTTTGAGCTAGTCAGAGAAACATTAAAGCATGCTAGCACTTGCACTCATTACAAGATAAAACGACCATGTACTGCTGAGCTGCTGGGGTCGGACAGAATTCCCAGAGTTCCTTTTAACATTTTTGGAGTGACCATTAAATCTTTGTTTTGTTTAAAAAGCATCTTCCCTGCTGTTCTGCGAAAGACTCAAGCAAATAAGGAGAACGCATTACACAAACAGCAGTTTCAAACAAAAAAATAAAAACACCGAATAGACTAAATACACTTTTGTCTTTCAATTATGACAACTGTAGTTTTCACCTGTGGCTAAAGACTCATTTAAAGGCATTTAAAAGGCAGCAGCATTATCTTACCATAATATGCATATTTTTATATATTCTGCAAATTCGTATCATGTAGTTCATAAGCTTCTCTGCCTTAGTTCGCACATAGCAAAATCAAAATGTACAAATGCCACTGCTCTGTTAACACTTGGAATGGCAGATGTCAAATTGCCAGCTGTACAAGAACTGAGTATGGAGCACTAATTATAGTGTAATCAAATGTTTTGTTAAAGCATAGTTAAGAATTTTATTGTCACTTAATAACTACGCAAGTATTGGTAGATAAACACACATGCAGTGAATTACCAAAGCATTCATCAAGTCTTAAGCACATCAGTAATGTGATGAATAAATAAGAACTAGCTGACTGGGCAAAAGTGGACTTTCTAAAAGCCTTTTGACCCTATCTTTCCATGAAATTATTGGGAAAAACAGAAAACTAAGCTGTCAGGAGGTAAAAGGTAGAGCTGCGTCACGGATTACAAACTCGCAGAGACAAAAAAAGAAGGATTAAAAAATTCATTCATGGCAGCAAAAGGCATCAGAACAGTGTTACAAGTTTATCTGACGCCTTAAAACAAGTACATCCATTTATGCCCTAGGAAGGGAAGCAAAAATAACGCAGTAACAATTGCCAGTGACTCAAAGTTATTTCAAATTATTAAATAGAGGAGAAAGCGTGACAGTAGAGACCATCTGCCTGCCTTATGAGTTTACTTCCACTACGTTACTCTTTGAAGAAAGGAACCCTTCTATCAACTTTTTTTCTCTCCACAGCACAAAGAGCAAGAGAGAAGTGTCATCCTAGACAGCATCCCACAGCTGAGCACCATTCTATATACTCCATTTGACTTTACAGTACCATCAATTGGCTTACTTTTCCCTTCACCTTTTTGTCTGTGCTGCTCTCTAAGGTGAGGGAGCTTCCCTGAAGGAGCCCGAAAAAATTTAGAAAGGAAACCTGTGACGTGGCTTCCTGCAATTAGGTCGTTAAAGTTACACACGCAAATCCCTTTCAGCCTTAAAAACCTGTGAGAGTGTGGCATTGCCGTTGTTTAAAATCCCAGCCAAGAACTCATCTGTCATGAGGACTTTATATAATTTAGCCATAGCTAAATTACAGTTGGCCTGATGACACCCAATTAATCCTGATGAGTCTTCCTTCACCCACCACTTCATTACTGAGAGAACAGACAGATAAAATATACTGTAAGAAGCTAGAGAGAGTTGGCTTTTTTTTCTTTTTTTAATTTGCATGGATAATACCTAGCCCAAGAATCTCTGTCCCTTTTCCAAAGCTACTGACAAAAGAATACAGCTGGATGTCCATGAGGAAAGGGTGACAGTGTATACGTGGCAGTCAGAATTCAATGCTAATGACATTATTCTAACTTTAAGTACATTTTGCAAATTGGTAAGTTCAAAAGTAATGGTCCCCAGGCACAACAGAGATGCAGGTATCTTTGTTGACAGCTCAGTGAACATTGCCTTTTTTGAGTGCTGCTAAGAAAACAATATTTGTATGTTGTTGTTTGCAACATAGAGAATGTTCTGATGGCACCCTGCTCGTTAATGAGATGTCTCTCATCTAACAATAAAGGTAACAGTCATCTTATTTCAATATACTCATAACAACAATAGGAAGAATTTAAGAAAGATCAACAAAAGTGACTAGAAACATGGGCAGAGTCTCACAATCTGCTTTTTTTCTAAATAAGGATCCCAAAAGAAAAGCACCGTTACAGTGTTCTGGTAGAAAGATATTCAATAAAAATAAAAAATAGTGGATTTCATATTGGTAATACAAAATACCTTTTTTTATATGAAGGTAGCAAAACATCATGTCACAGAATCAGAGGCCAAGAAAGAAATAATTTCTACCAATTCCCTGGGAAGCCTGAAGCCACGTTCCAGATGTTTTCTGCCGTAAATGCCAACATAAGAACCTACTATCTCAAAAGCAGGCATGCTGTAGATGGTGCATATTACTCAAGGACAACAATAGCTCAAGGCAACATTTCATATACTTGAAAACATCGGTAAAGTATGATCTGCACTCAAACACATCACTAAGTTCATAAAATCAACAAATCCCCTGGCTGTGAATTATAAAGCTCTCAGGTACCGAAGAGGGTTTCTTTGAACTCAAAGTGTTTGTTTAAAATGACACTATCCGCAGCATTTCCAACAAAGGAAATATATGAAGGTTAGTTATACTCATTCCTCATATTCTACAAGACAACCTTTCTTACCGTCATAACAGTGGATGAAAGAAGGGTAAGCAACTTGTCATGGACTTTCAAATCAAAATAGACCCCAGAAACTGAACGTCACACGGGCTAAACTGACCTGAAGCATGACCCCTTTTAAAATAAGGGGTGCTCTGTAACATTTAGGCTCTTAGTGTTTTAACAATAGCACTTATATTTGACCTTGTTCTGTTTGCTTAGGTGGGAGGGTAGGGTTTTCTTTATTATTATTTTGCTAATATTGGTATACAAGAGTAACTCAGTACAAAGGCACTGGGAGCTGAAAAAGACTAGTTCAAAACAAATGCATCTGTACTGCTTGCCCTCCAGCCCATAAGGAGTCAAAACAAAACTCCTGAGAAAGCCTGAAGAATAAACTACTATACCACACGACAGATTTGATCAGTGAGTGTTAACGGTGGTAACCGACACTTGGAATACACACAGGTAGAAGATACCACTCTGGAGTAAGGTTATTAGATGTTTATTACCTTGACATCCCCCAACTGCAAGGGGAACGCCAGGAACCTTGCGGGGAAGCGATCAGGCTCTCCCAGGCACCGCAAAGCATCGGCCCGTGGCAAGGCTTGGCGGGGCATGGGTTTAAGGTGAACTGACAGGCTACAACGCAGGGTACTGCGCATGTGCTACAGATAAAAAGGCAAGCTGTGATTCTTCAGGTATACATATAACAAAGGAAGCCGTAATTCTTTAGGTATAAAGATAACAAGGGAAGCTCTTATTCTTTAGGTATATATAAGTCCAGACTGACACCTACATGGTGCAAGTCTAAAGGCTGCAACCTGCTGTTTCTCATGGATTCTGCACACCAAGTGTTTTGGCAGCTGGAATACCTGATCGGCCAGCGTGCTCCTATCTCCTCACCAGTCTTCTGCTGTTTATCCACTACACTGCTCCCCATGACTCATTCTTACTCTCTCTTACTCTTCCAGCTGGTAGATCCATGGTTTTGATGGCGTTCGCCAAAATACACTAGCATACTGGATGATACAGGAGGTACCTACATAAACGCATATCAGAGTTAAATTTAATGCAAGCATTGCTTGTACTATCTTCCTGACCCAGCCAGCCAATCAGAACAGGCAGCCAAGCTACCAAGTCCCACCAGTACTCTGCTTTAGAGAGAAGGCCAAGCTGTGGAGGTGAGTTATGTGTTGTTCAGTAAGTTTGCTATTGTCAGAGATACTGAAAGAACACATGCCTTCAAATTCCGCACATCCATGATTATGTCGCAGTAGTAGGTAGTCGATGGCCAATCTATTTTGTAACACTCCTCTACGTACCTCTCCTTGTTCTTCATTCAAAACTGCAATTAGAGCGGAGGTTAGGTTTATTGATTTAGCTAACACGCAAGCAATTTTGACTCGGGCACGGTAGCTATGCCCTATCATAGTGGGTGCTCCTGCAATGGAGATAGTGAGGGCCAAAGCCTCAGCATCTGAGAATAAGGTTGGATCTGAGAATAAGATGTGGATCACAGGTAGGTGGGATTGGCAGGGTCTCTCACCTGGCTCGCCATTTCTGAGGTGAGGGACTGGGTAAAAGTATAAGGCGCCCATGTTGCAAGGTCCACCCGTACTGTTCATGGGCCCATAAGTATAAGTGGCAATTCCACAGAGTAGGAACCACCCAGGAGGTAAGAGCAAATGGACATAAACATAACTAACATCAGCAATGGGATTACATTGCAATATATAGCTTGCATGATTCATACGACATAAAGGACAATTGTATGTGGCTGACCCATCTGTGAACCATGCCTTTTCTTTCTGTTCAAAGGATAATTTTGCATAATTGGGTGCATCCTGTGTAGTTGGGCCGGGGGCCTCCATGTTCAGCTGCTTCCATCACTCCAAGGCTGGCATAAAGGTAACTGCCCCCAAGAGTAAGGCATGAGTTGCGCTGATAGCAGGCTTACCTGTCAGCATTCGCTGCCACAGACAGTGCTTCCATTTAAAATGCGTTGCTGCCTGGGCTACAGTGGCATGGGCCTGCGTGGACTGGTCCTCTATCCAAGCTTGCAGGGGTATAGGTGTACGCATCCTGACAGGGGCCGACCCAGTTATACGTTCCATATCCTGAAGGGCCCACGCTACCACCAAAATTTGGCACTCTAGAGGAGCGTACTGAGTCTCCGCACCTCGCGAGGTGTGTGACTGGTAACCTACAGGCTCTTTTTGCTTTTCCCCTGCTTGTTGCCAAAGACCCCAGGACGCTGCGTCCTGATGCAGGGTCACTTCTAGTTCAAAGGGTAAATCCCTCCGAGGTGCCCTTAAATAGGTGTGCTGCAGGATTGTCTCCTTACAAATCAAAAGCTGTCTAATGTTCTGGCTTCCAAAACCAGATGATGGCCTTCCGAATTAGCGCTTGCAAAGGATGCATAAGCTTAGCTAAATGAGGAGTAAACGTTCACCAGTACCTCAACAAACCAAGGAATGATTGTAGTTGCCCCACGTTTTGAGGTGCTGGATAAAGGCAAATCGTATCCCATACTTTGGTCGGTATTTTTCTATTCGGCCAAGGCCACACTACTCCCAGGACTACTTCTTCTGCTGATGGTCCTTGAATTTTGTCAGGAATAATAGACCATCCCATTTCAGTGAGGTGCTGCATCAAGCAACCCAAGTTTTGCTGTACCAGGGCTATATCACCACCTAATATCATGATACATCTCCTTCAAAGGGAACCCTCTGTAAATCTGCCACCACCATCTGATGACAAACGGTTGGGTTGTGTTTGTACCCCGGAGTAGCAGTTGGAAAGTATATTGCATAGCATGCCAAGTGAATGCAAATTGGTCTTGGCTGTCAGGGTGAATATTAATGGAAAAGGAAGCATTAGCCAAATCTATAACCACACGATATGGCATCTGTGCAGTTATAATAGTTTCCATAATGCTCACCATATTTGGAACAGCCACAGTAAGGGGAGGCCCTGCTTTGTTCAACGCTCAGTAGTCCACTGTCATACGCCACATACCGTCCTTTTTCCACACTGGTCATATGAGGCTGTTAAAAGGACTCATTGCCTGTCATACAATATCAACTTCCAACATAGTATTAATTGTAGCAGTGATTTCCTGCTTTCCCAGGGATGAGATACTGTTGTTGTGTAAAGGTGTACTGTGGCACTGCAATTGCACTGGGTCCCACTTAGGGTGACCTCTAAGAATGGGCTTCGCTACAGTTACTGTTCAAATATAAGTTGGCCGCCCAAACAGAAAGGTCCCCACTCAGTATGCACTAGTTGTCCCAACAATATGTCGGTGCCCAAAATATATTCTTGTATTGGGGTGACAAGTACCATGGTAGAAAAGTGGGGGGGCCTTTCCTTTGGCTAGCTGCTCTTTTATTAGTGTTGCCCCTAACTTCTGCACCTCCTAAATTGGGACCCTGCTGTCTGTAGGAGCGCAGTTGCTACTGTAGTTACTTGCACTCCTCTGTCTATAAGCACCATTATATGCTGTTCCCCTCCCTGTGGCCAGTGAATAGTAAATGGAACATACAGGGACGGTCCCCTGTGTGATATGATTGAATTTCCACATTTCGTGCTGCCGCAGGAGACCCGCCTCCGAGTCACTAATGGGCTTTGGGTAATTTCCACTGTTGCGATGAGAGGGGTGCTGACAGGGTTTCCGGTGGCTGGACAGCTGAAGTCTTTAACGGCTGTACTGTTCGTGTATTGGGAGATAATTGTTGTCAGAGGCGGAAAAGCTCCGTAGCTGGCAACCCGTTAATCTCCTCTTGGGGAATCCCCGGAACGCAACAAATCATTCCACACTGTTCGTCTCGTAATTTTCCTTGTATTTGTCCCTGTATTTTTCACTTTATTTTTCTGTCCCATAACGGGGCAGGCCCCCTTATTGGATTCCACTACTTTTTCTAATTCCATTAATGTAGTTACTAACTCCCCAATGGTGCCGTCTGCAGCTGTCACCACCCCCAGCAATGAAGCTTTAAGTTGGGGCAGCGCCAATTGCACAAAAGCGGCACGGATAGTTTTCTGCACACGGATGTGGTCAGGATCTATTACTCCCATGACCACTACCCATGCTGCACCTAATTGCCTGAGGGCATTAATGCCTTCTGCCACGGTCTTCCACGGGGTACCAGGGCTTCTAATTCCCCAGTGGATGGGTACTCTTCCTGAATGGCTGCAGACAGCCATTGGAAGAGAAGAGGCGCTTCAGTTTCCCTTCCATCACTACCTTGCAGGATTTGAATACCTGTGAGTGCTTTCTGAACATCAGGATCAGTAGTTAGCCCTCCCATTTGATTAAGTTTGGATTTTAACAGGCTAACTGCATTTCCCCCATTATCCCAAACACGCACAAACCATGCTAGTAACAGTTCTCCAGATTGATGTTTACAATTTTGCAATAAATCCTGTATTTCACTAGTACAGAATGTGCAATACATATCTTGTCGAATATGATTCTGATGGTGGTTGGTACCGTCAGTTTCCAGGTGCATTTCTAGCACCAATCAAGCCTCAGCGGCAGGGATGTTATACGCTTCCTCCCCCTCCAAATCACTAGACGTATCCCAGATGTTGCCATCTCATTTCTGAAGATGGCAGTCAGGCTGACTCATAATTGCTTGAACTTGAACCGCTGTGGCAGGCAGTCGGTCAGCTTGGGAGCGCTTTCGATTTGTAATGCGGGGCCACAAGATTTTCACAATTTCATGCTAGCAGTTTAGCTCGATCAGACTGGGTCACCACCACCTCTGAGGCAATGATTTTTGTATCTTTGTATCTTTCAAACATGCACACTCTCACTTTTACATGCTGCTGTAGATGTGAACATTCAGCATCCAAGGCACGGAGCCTTAGGCACGGATCCACCCCAACTCCCCTGCAGCTTTCTATTCTGCCCCTGTAAGCCGATTTAATCATAGCTTTTGCAGCAGTGTTTCCACACTACGTGGCGTGGCTACTGGCATCCGCTACCTCCAGCCAATTGGCAGGTGCTGCCAAACCCACCAGAAACTGCGCAACTGGCCCCCATTGCTCTGTTGCAGGCCATCCTGGTCTGCACTGCAGGGTACTCCCTGACACATCCAATTTCGCCCAAAGGGGCATTCTCCTCTGCGTACCCTGTGGACTACGTCACGTGTTAACAGACGCTTGGAATACAGAGGTAGAAGGCATCACTCTGGAGTAAGGTTATTAGATGTTTATTACCCTGACATCCCCCAGCTGCAAGGGGAACGCCAGGAACCTTGCGGGGAAGCGATCAGGCTCTCCCAGGCACCGCAAAGCATCGGCCCGTGGCGAGGTTTGGCGGGGCATGGGTTTAAGGTGAATTGACAGGCTACAACACGGGGTATGCACTACAGATAACATGGGAAGCTCTAATTCTTTAGGCATATACAAATCCAGACTGATACCTACGTGGTGCAAGCCTAAAGGCTGCAACCTGCTGTTTCTCATGGATTTTGCACACTAAGTGTTTTGGCAGTTGCAATAATTGATCGGTCAGTGTGCTCCTATCTCCTTGCCAATCTTCTGCTGTTTACTCACCACCGTGAGGGATAAGAGTCATTTTAGGGCCTAACACACTTAAGCTGGTAAAATAATTCTTTTCAACAGGTTTTCAGTTTCAATTGGTTTAATGTTCGACAAAAAGATGTAGAGCAGTTAGTCATCCATCACCACGAGGGAGGAAAACTGACTAAGTGAAGATTCAGAAAGGCAAAAAAGGGCATTTTTCATTATTAAAAACATGAATCTTTGAGTATGAATCATTGTGTTTGGGGTACATCAAGAGAGAATGCAAATATCAAGTACTATAGAAAAAACACTGTAACATGTTACCTCACGTCCACATCTCTGAATACATGCATTTGATTAGCTGCCACCATTTACTAATTCTTCAGAGAATGAATGGCAAAGAACTGCACGTAGGCTTCTGGAACACAATGTAGCAATTTGTACTTAAATTAGCATATTAAAAACAAATTGTTAAATGGCAGGAAGACTTAATTTGCATGACAAGCTTTCAGTTTGGCTTCTCAGGATGCTTTAGAAACCTAAGGAAAATATAATATTTGACTTGGACCTACCAGTATCTTTCAAGCTTCAGGCCTCCAACTGTTCCTTATATATTATTTGCAATAAACATTTAATCAAAAAGATTAAAAATACCATCACTATAGCTGTAACCAAGAGAGTGAGAAGTTCAAAACTGATTTTCACTTTTCTATAAATTACAGAACACTTAAAATAGGCTGCATATGAATTTTAAAAACAGTATCAACCGCAATATCAAACATTCCCATTATGAGAACTTTGAGAGAGGTAAGAAAACCATTTTTCTACTTTCTGGTTTGTTTACTTTCTGCATTTGAATATTTGATGGAGGAGGCTATAAAGGCAGAGCAACCGGCAGAAGACAGCTGGGTCGTGCACTAACCCCGAACAGACTTTCAGCTCTTCTGTTAAACTAACCACATTTCAGAGTAACCCTTCTCTCTGACCTTCTAAAATAATAAACATCAAATTCAGTATTTTAGAGAAAGCTAGGAAAGACCTCTTGGTTGTTTTATGAAAGATATGTTGCCAATCCATTTGTGCTAACTAAGTTTTAAGTGCAGGGGGTTCATATCCTCAGAAAAAAAGATTTTTACTTCCCCTGACCCCTACAGTCCAGTTTTATCATTATTAATCTAAACTATCTTAACATCACCATCGAAATTACGTAGTGTTATATAAATAAAGTGGCCCTATGTACTGTTTTGCTTTTCAAACCTGGACCATTTGAATGCTCTGATTTAAAGCACAACCCTTACACAGAACTGCTTCAGCGCAACTGAAGGAATGACAAACCATGGTTCCAAACACTAAAACCTTGAGGGGCGACCAGAACTCTTAAAACAGCTTTTTCATTGTGGAAAACATCCCATGTAATTAATCCCTTATTCTTCAGAATAAACACCTTTCTACCTTGCACCTTTAATTTAATCCTCGTTTTCTTTCTCCTGCATGATCTAGAAGACGACGAAACCTATCAATTCACCTGTCCAACAATGCAGGGATTATTTCAAAATTTACATGCACGCACTATCAGTCAAATTTATTTTTACATAAGGGAAGTAAGAGACCTTCCTCTTCCCTATGCAGATTGTTTCACAAATTACTTTCTACCATGAGCAAAGCATAAAAATATATGCCCTACAAAATTGTCATTCTATTTAAAAATATCTAAGTGTGGCCCTTTTTCGAATATTAAGTTTTGTTCCTTTTTAAACGGGTCCGCCTCTTTCAGCCATATATCTACATATCAACTTCCTTCCCCTTCCCTCCCCCCCCCCACCGTCTATGCTACTCCTATTCAACTCCTGTACTCCTTCCCATTCCCACACTGCGAAACCTCTTTCACAACCATTCATTTTGGTCCTTCACCCATGTCACTGTTTGCAATCAGAAGTCACAGCCCAGAACCTTCCAGCTCCTGGATGCCAAGCTCTCCAAAAGCGCTGCTGAAGCAGCCCAGCTATGCAAGCGGCCTTTTCGGATTGCCCCCTCCAAGCGCTCGAGGGGAGAATAACCTGTTCACTTTCCGACGAGCCTCCCAGAGTCTTAACATTTCAAAAACAGCTTCTTTATGTGCCTGAAAGCTCTTGGAGGACAGGGTGTCTGAGAGGGCAGCACATAACTACAGCCACTGCACCCTGTAAAGTCACTGCCCAGAGCACAGAAATACTTCATTTTGCAGCAAAACATCAGTGACAGAGGACTGGGATTTACCCAGTACCGTAATATACTGTATCTGATGACTACCTCAAGCCCTGGCTGAGGCTTCACTTGAAGCATCTTCTCCTTTTCCTAAAAGATGCTTGAATACTTCCCAATTCCCAGCTGAGACTTGAACAACAGAGTTCTGAGAGCCGAACACGGGCCTGCTCTCGGGCTGTCTCAGAGCTACCCCGACAGAGCAGGCCCATCACTTGCCACACGACGACTCGGCCAAGGCCAACGGCGGCCATGCCATCTCTCCCCTACGCCGATCTCTTCCCACTCATCAGATCTGAACCGCGCTCCGGGGACACCGGCGCTCAGCTCGACCCGCTGGGGCCGGCCAGTCCTTCCCGCCTCCCCGCGAGGGGAGCCGAGCCGTGGGGCCGCGTCGCCTCGCGGCGTGACGCCCCAAGAAACCTCGGCGAAAACTCCTTCTTTCCCCCCTCATAACCCTTGTGAAGCCCCTAGTCGCAGTGCCAAGCGCCCCAATCCCGCCTCGGCCGCCCCAGGGGCCCTTCCCGCTCTCCCGCGCCACTGCCATGGCGCGGGGCACAAGAGGGCCTAACCTTCCTGGGGGGGGGGGGGGGGGAGATTTTCCTGGGGGGGGGGAAGATTTTGGGGCAAAAAAAGGGTAAAAAAAAAATAACAAACAACTTTCACCTGCCAGGGCTAGCTGAGGGCAGAGGGGCTCCCAGGCCCTATTTGCTCCCCTCACGAAAGAGGGGAGTATGGGGGGGGGGGGGAGAGCGTCTCCGCTGCGGGGCCCAGGGGCGAGGGCAGCAACCCCCGGCGAGGGGCCACCACGGTGCCCGCCGGGGGCCCGAGAGGGGGCCGCGGCCGCCACTCACAGAACTCGGCGATGTGGTAGGAGACGGCGTAGTTCTCCTCGCACCACTCCAAGGTGGAGGTCGGTGGGCCCCAATAACCCTCCCGGTCAGCGGCCGGAGCCATCGCGCCGTCCGCTCCAGGCCACAACGACGAGACGAAGCCGGCGAGTAAAGGGAAAGGGAGGGGAAAGGAAGGGAAAGGGGAGGGACGGAGGCGCCGAGCCCCGGCGGCCGTGGCGAGCGGGCGGGGGCCGCTCCGGGCCCGCCCGGCCGGGGGAGGAGCCGCCGCCCTGGGAGCGGAGCCCGCGCGTTGCCATGGCGACGGGCTGCGGCCTAGCCCCGGCCTGGCCGCGAGGCGGGCGGGGATGGTTTTTTGGAGGACAAACATGAATAAAAAAGGCCTCTTTTTTTTTTTTTTTTTGGAGAAGGGAATTGGAGGGAAAAACATAGGCACGGTTCAGGCCACCTCCTTGCCTGGTAGTGCTTCAGGTGGCAGAGGGCCCCGCTGGCCTGCGTTTTGGGCCAAAAAGCGCCCGCTCGGGTCATTTAGGTGTTTTTGTTTTTCCTCCCTGCAGAGAAGCCACTGCTCTCAATTTGTTGTCTTTTTTTAAAAAAAAAAAAAAGAGCGGGAGAGTGTTTCTAGTACTAGCAGACTGGGAGGAGGGAGAAGGGTTTTTTTTATAGCGCTGCCCACGGCACCGGGGGGGGGGGGGTGTTTCTCTCAGCCTCCTCGGCGCTTGCGGCGCGCGCTACTATTACTTAACACCCCGAATACGCCAAGCGCTTCTCAGACAGGGTTTCCATCTAGAGGCAAAGACAGTCTGAAAAGGGAAAGCCTCGAGGCGCGCGAAAGGCCGAAACCGCCACGTAAAGGGCCTCATAGCGTCGCGTGCGTTCAGAGGAAGGGCCGAGGGCTGAGGAGAGGCGTCGCGCACGGGGGCTGGCACCCCGCTGCCCGCCGCTTATTACGCTTTTAGGCGAACACGCTAACTTCTTTTCCCCACCCCGTCTCGTCTCCCCTCATCTGCCCCTTCCGTTAGCTGACAGAATCGCGCCTAATTACAAAGGTTTCCTTGTCCAAATGGAAATGGCGTCCTGCCGCCGTCCGCGCGCCAGGCCCTCGTGCAGAATAACCTGTTCCCCTTCAGCTGGTACACAGGCTTTTTTCAGGAAAAGACGCGCTTAAACCGTTTTTCTCGCTGATGTGAAATCCTAGACTTCAAAACAAGACTGATTCTGGTGCCGGCAATGACAGAAATATTTCACTTGTCAAAACATCGTCAAAATCGCTGTGGATTTTTTCCTACAGACCTGTCAGTTGTCTGCGTTTTCTTTTTTTTTTTTTTTGGTTCTTTTTTTTTCTGAAATAGATTATCATCCCCATATTTAGGCTTTTGAGAGTGAGGTTTGGAAAAGCACCAAACGGATTCAAAAAGCACAAGACTGGCTCCAAACTCTGAGGATTATTATAGCTTCGCTGGTGCACTTCAACTTTTTGGGGTTTTGAAAGTTCAGTTTTACTTTGTGCGGTTTGTATAGTAACGAATTTAGCAGGGCTCTCATCTGTCTTTTCTCATCATGGATAGCCATTCGAAGATTAAAAGGTCCCAACAAAAAATAATTTGAAATTTGAAGTTACGGTACTTAGGAAAGCAAAGAAATAAATATTAAATATCACCTTCACGGATTTAGCAGCACAAAACAGGAGCAATATAAAGAGCAAGCAATATGTACAATATCCAATTACAATTGGTTTTAAATAAATAATTAAAAATATTGATATTTATTCCTTTTCCCAAGCGTATGATGGAAATGAGAAGGTTTTTAACCATAATAGAAGTAGCCAGAAATGAAACTTGGTTTACAACTGAGCAGGGTAGGTTAACAAGTTTATGGAGTGGGCAGAAACAATAACATCAGATGGTATCCGTTCTATTTTTTTCCTAGATAGAAAACAGAAAGACAAAAATATATAGCTAGCTTTTTATTTGAATGATTATCTTTTTTCATTTGATGCATTTTTTGTAGTACTCGCCATCACAATGTCTATTTATTTCTGACCTATTCCGTGACATATCCACTTTTGAAGCCTGGCAAACCGTCCAGCCGTTGTGCTCTTAGAAAGATAATATTGAGAGAACCACAAACCATAACATACACGCTTTTTTCCTAGAACTATTTTCTAAAAGTAAATCCAGCTTCCACAAAGCCAATGTTGACCATTTCAGCTGTTACAATAATACATATGAAAAGCAATACTTTTCCTCTGTAATGAAGTACTTGTTATAGTGTACATTTACTATTCTGGATATAGTGTGACAGCCTGAAGTTATTTGCATCTAAATGCAGTCTGTTTGACTAGACAGTCAAACTTAATGTCTATGCCCAAGTGTTAGCTTTTCTTTGCATGATGTATAAAACATATGGAAGGAATATCTTGTTTCTGAAATAACAAATGTAGAAACAAACATAGAGACCCCGAAATACTTATGTTCAGTGTCACTAAAACTGTACTTCATGTACCAATGAAGTAATTCCCTGTGGTTTCTCCTGGTTGCCTGTGATAAAGGATCCTCTTTCTATACATTACTCTGAAACCTCATGACCTGATCAGTTAAGTTTAATAGAGTCATGTCACTTTACACCACTAGAGGGATATGTACTATAAACTTAGTCTGCGAACGCAACACATCTTGGCTTGGGATTGGGAAAAACTCATGTTCAAAAATTGCATATGTTTGGCTGGGGTTTTTTGTGTTTATGAAATTGAGAGAATGACAACCCCCTGTTAAAGAACTATTTTCTCTGTCTGCTTTATGAAAACAATTTATCTTGCTTAATTTCTATATAAAATGAGACCAAACAACCTGATTGACTGTAGCTCAGAATCACAGAATGGATGAGGTTGGAAGGGACCTTTGGAGATCATCTAGTCCAACCCCCCTGCTCAAGCAGGATCCTCTCAGCACGTTGCCCAGGATCGCGTCCAGACAGGTTTTGAATATCTCCAGGGAAGGAGACTCCACTACCTCTCTGGGCAACCTGTGCCAGTGCTCTGTTGCCCTCATAGGAAATAACTTTCTCCTCATATTTGGATGGAACTTCTTGCATTTCAATTTGTGCCCATTGCCTCTGGTCCTGTCACTAGGCACCACGGAGAAGAGTCTGGCCCCATCCTCTTGACACCCTCCCTTCACATACTTGTACACATTGATCAGATCGCCTCTCAGTCTTCTCTTCTCCAGACTGAACAGGCCCAGCTCTCGCAGCCTTTCTTCCTAGGAGAGATGCTCCAGTCCCCTCACCATCTTTGTAGCCCTTTGCTGGACTCTCTCCAGCAGTGCCATGTCTCTCTTGTAGTGGGGAGCCCAGAACTGGACCCAGTACTCCAGATGTGGCCTCCCCAGGGCTGAGGAGAGGGGCAGGATCACCTCCCTCCACCTGCTGGCAACACTCTGCCTAATGCACCCCAGGATCCCATGGGCCTTCTTGGCCACAAGGGCACATTGCTGCCTCATGCTTAGCTTGTTCTCCCAGGTCCTTCTCGGCAGAGCTGCTTTCCAGCAGGTCAACCCCCAGCCTGTCCTGGTGCCTGGGGTTATTCCTCCCTAGGTGCAGGACCCTGCCCTTGCCTTTGTTGAACTTCATGAGGTTCCTCTGCGCCCAGCTCTCCAGCCTGTCCAGGTCCCTCGGAATGGCAGCACAGCCTTCTGGTGTGTCAGCCACACTTCCTGAGCTTACCTACGAGGATGTGATGGGAGACAGTGTCCAAAGCCTTGCTGAAGGCCTGATAGACAACATCCACTGCTCTCCCCTCATCTACCCAGCCAGTCATTCCATCAGAGAAGGCTATCCAGTTGGTCAAGCATGATTTCCCTTGGGTGAATCCATGCTGACTGCTCCTGATCACCTTCTTGTCCTCCAGATGCTTAGTGAGGAGCTCCAGGATGAGCTGTTCCATCACCTTTGCAGGGATGGAGGTGAGGCTGGCAGGCCTGCAGTTTCCTGGCTCCTCCTCCTTGCCCTTTTGGAAGACTGGAGTGACAATGGCTTTCTTCCAGTCCTCCGGCACCTCTCCTGATTGCCAGGACCTTTCCAAGATGATGGAGAGTGGCCTAGCGATAACATCCGCCAGCTCCCTCAGCACTTGTGGGTGCATCCCATCGGGGCCCATGGATTTATGGACGTCAAGTTTGGACAAAAGATCTCTAACTCGATCCTCCTCCACCAAGGGAGAGTCTTCATTTCTCCCGACTTTATCTCATGTCCCCAGGGTCTGGAATTCCTGAGGGCTGGCCTTAGCAGTAAAGACGGAAGCAAAGAAGGCAATCAGCAACTCTGCGTTCTCTCTATCCTTCGTCACCAGGGCACCCGCCCCATTCAGCAGCGGGCCCACGTTTTCCCTAGTCTTCCTTTTGCTCTTGATGTATTTGAAGAAGCCTTTCTTGTTGTCCTTGACATCCCTTGCCAGATTTAATTCCAAATGGGCCTTAGCTTTCCTCATCGCATCCCTGCATAGTTGGACAGTGTCCTTATATTCCTCCCAAGTGGCCTGTCCCCTTTTCCACGGTCTGTAGACTTCCTTCTTCTGTTGGAATTTTGTCAGGAGCTCCTTGCTCATCCATGCAGGTCTCCTGCCCGCTTTGCTGGACTTCTTCCTCAGAGGGATGCACTGATCTTGAGCCTGGAGGAAGTGATGCTTGAATATTAACCAGCTCTCCTGGACCCCCCCTTCCCTTCCTTCTAGGGCCCTACCCCCTGAGAGTCCTCCAAGTAGGTCCAAAGTTAGCTCTCCTGAAGTCCAGGGTTGTGATCGTACTTATTGCCCTGCTTCCTCCTCGTAGGATCCTGACCTCCACCATCTTGTGGTCACTGCAGCCAAGGCTACCCTCAACCTTCACATCTCCAACCAGACCATTGGGAGGCATCTCAACTTGAGTGGCATTTTGGTGATTAACTCCTCTCTATACCAATCCCTTTCCCCCTTCTTTCCTAGTTTAAAGCCCTCCTTACCAGGCTGGCCAATCTGTTGGCAAAGACACACGTGCCCCACTTGGTAAGGTGGATCCCATCTCTCTCCATCAGCTGTCAAGCTTCAAACAGGGTCCCATGGTCATAGAAACCGAATCCCTGCTGCCCACATCAATGGCGCAGCCAGTTGTTAACTTGGAAAACTCGTTTACTCCTCCTCCCGTCCGTCCCCCTCGCAGGCAGGATTGAGGAGAAAATGACCTGGGCTCCCAGACCCTTGACCACCATCCCCAGAGCTGTGAAGTCCTGTTTGATGGTATCCAGTGTGCCCTTGGTGTCATTAGTGCCCCCATGGAAGAGCAGTAGAGGGTAATAGTCCAATGCATGGGCAAGCCTTGGCAGTCTTTCCACGACATCTCTTATTCGAGCCCCTGGCAGGCAGCAAACCTCTCTGGACAAGAGGTCAGGTCGGCAGATAGGTGCCTCTGTCCCCTGCAGCAGGGAGTCACCCACAACAATCACTCTCCGCTTCTTCCGGGGGTTCCTGCACGGCACAGGGTCTGCCCGGCCAGTTGCCTCCCTTGGAGCCATGCCCAGCTCCTCCTCGGCTTGGAGGGCGCTAAACTTGTTCTTCAAGGGTAAGTCTTGAGGAGGAGCAAGAGCCTTTCTCCTTCTACGAGAGGTCACCAGCTTCCAGCCCTCTTCAACAGCGTTATGATGCACCTTTACACACGGTGCTGAGCCCTCCGACAACTCCGCTGCAGTGGGGGCAGGGGACTCCTGGAGCTGAACAGTCTCTGAGAATACCCTGTCAATCTCCCGCTCATCCTCTCGGATGCTACGCAGCCTACTGACTTCCTCCCGTAACTCCTTTATCTGGCGATGCAACTGGTCAACCACAGCACACCTCACACAGGAGAGCTGAGTGTCAGCCCAGGCCCCACGGAGAGGCCCCAGGCACTCCCTGCAGCCTGACACCTGCAGAGCTGCATCTGCTGTCAGAGGGTCTGTCTGGGTTGAAGCCTCAGACACAGCTACAGCCGATGCAGCACCTCCAGCAGCCACTGGGGAACGTGCTCTGCAGCATGTCATGACCATGCCCCCGGGGAAGGACACACCACTGTAGAAAAGGGAGAGGCACCTTCTTTGCCTTCTGGCACCCTTCTGCACAAACTGCTGCCTCTGTTGGCTGTGCTCGGGGAGCTGTGCTCTAGGCCTGGCTCTTATATAGGCCTCTGCCTAGCAGTGACTCACAAGGGTGCTTGACCCACCCGATCAGGAGCCACCTGAAACAAAAGCCCCAACTCCCTCTGACCAGGGCAGCCCAGAGAGCTTGTTAGCTGCAGCCACACCTCGCTAGAGCTTCCCAGGAGAAGTTAAGACCCCTTGCAGTTGTCCTTGCCCAGCTCTCCTTTTCTGCTAGCAGCAAGCTAGTTCCTCGGGGGTCCCCAGAAAGCCTCCACAACTTCCAAGAAGCTCCTCCAAAGGCCCAGACATTGGGCAGAGCCTAGACATTGCTATGCAAACTGCTGCGTCTGTTTGCTGCCTCTGTTAGCCACACTTTCAGCTACACTCATTATACTCATTACAGCCGCATATGTTGGAGATTAGTGTACCTGTTTCCTCTCATCAGCATATGCAGGGAGATAAATTTGACACAAAATCTTGAAGATGTCTTCAATACATTGTTGTAATGTTGTTAAGATGCAGATATCAGGCATTGATTCCCTTTTGGTTTCATACCCGCAACCCCAGCTTCTCTCATGAAGAGGATAGTTCAATTCTATATCCAATCCTGAAAGCAGATTTTAGGGAAACCTTTTTCTTCTCCATCCTCTTGCTACAGAAGCTTACCTAATGGTTACTAGCCTGGATGTATCCCAGTAGCTTATTTCAAACCTAAAGCTGAGGCAGATGACATCCACAGCACATCCCATTTTACCATATTGTTAAGGATGCTAGCTTACTTGCAGCAGTGGATTAAGCTGAAGCATTATCTGAACCCAGTGGTTACTACCGTAAAAGCAGACAGCATGCCTAGGTGTTTCCAAGCACCTGCAGCTTTCAACCCAATATATTAGCGTAGAACAAAATTAATGTCAGTTTGCACTAATTTACAGGGCTGAAATTGGTATTAGAAGATAAACCTGCTGTTCAGCCACTCTGGGAGAAGCAGTTGGCTTTGGGAAAAGTGTGGAAGGACAGCTAGTTTTAGTAACTTTTCCAGTTGTCTGAGCTTAATTCATGACTGTATGTGAATCAGAACCTTATCAGCTGCAAAACATCTATGCTAAGTGTACACCACCATAACCTGGAATATCAAAAAAGGATCTATCAAGAGAGAGAGACTTTCCAAAAGCACAAAGGGCAGGTGCTTCAATCCCATTAACTTTCAAAGGAATCTGAGAATCAATCTGCCTTTGTGCTTAAAAAAAGCAAAAGCAAATGACATTACGATTCATTATTTACACTGGTAAACAGCTTTCTCCTCGGGAAAAATATAGCAAGGTATTTTTTCTGCATGCTAATTTACATACACAGATCTCAGTGTGAAGATAACTTGCATGAACTTTGTAAGTAATATTTAAGTGTCTTAATCTCAAATTGGATCCTGCCCTAGAGGCTCAATTCAGTTCATTTAATATTATCATCTACTATCATTTGATTTTTTTTTTGGAGCAGCAGCTGAAGGTCAGGCAGGATGCCCTGGCGTCAGCGGGTCTTCTCTAGATCCAGTGTCATATCCCTTGTGGCTGCTTCACCTCTCCCGTGTCCAGCAGCACTAAATGTCTATGCTTTGGCAGCTGAATTGAACAGTAGGTGTCTGACTTTATTGGCTGGCTGAAGCTGGGTGAGGTAAATCTTGTTCAATTCTTTATTCCCCTCTGGTTTGAGGTCAGTTAACTTACTGTTGTATTCTCTGTACTCACAAGGTCTGCAAAAGGTGGATAACCTAATGGACTCTTGGACTTGCTTTGACCTGAGCTGGCTGGAGTTGCTCTGTTAAGCTTGCATCTAAAGGAAGCAAAGGACATCTCTGTTCTGCAGCACTTATGATAAGCAGCCTGACTTTTAGATTTTATGGCACTTGGTAGAGACCCCTATCCTAAGGGTAATGTCTAAGCTTTCTATCTAAAACCTAGGAAGAGAGATATACCTGAGGATGACATCTATAAAGCCTTTGCCTATGCCAGGGCTTGAATAAGCAACACTGAGCTACAGGGGTGTCCCATTTGGGACACGCAAACACCTGAACTAGCCTTTTCTCACACAGGGAGAACAGAAATGGCATTCCTCTCTTTTTGTTCCTATCATAGCTCCTTCCCTTAAGAACGGAGCTGAGATAGTATCTGGAGGAGAAACATCACTGGATCTCTCTTACAACCAGCTGTTTCATGTTGAGAAGAGAGAAGGGTATTGGCAGCTCAGACTTAAAATCAAAAGCTATATGTAGAATCATGTTATCAGACACAGAGGAGAGGTGTTTGTTGTAAAACAAATTCAGAAACGATGTTAAGCACCAAACCGTCTTCTCTGAAGCCACCGCAGCCCACACAAATTACGTATTGCAAACAACTCACTAGCCCTCACTAGGATATTTTCAAACCTGCAAAACATCTTTTGAAGCCTCCACGTTTTCTGTGACTTGATAATCTGCTAAGCTGTTGGCTGAATCAAACAGGACTCTCCTGATAATAACAGCTACAGATAAGTTGCCACACACTAAATGGCAAGCTTTGGGGTATCACCGTCAGTTTGCTGGTATGTCCAGCTAAGTTTCCTCAGGCTGTGGCCTCCTTTCACCCCGTCTGCATTCACGCTGCTAAGATTCCTGTCACAAGTTTTTAATTGCTAACTCCTAGTGTGTATACGTCCTTCTCAATGGTACGATTTTGTGTGTATGGTCAGATGGAGGCCAGGCAGACAAAGGCTGTTCAGTGACTAGCTGATGCAGAAATGGAAGTCCCAAAAATACAGTGAGAGACCAAAAGCTAATTTTGAATGCAAAATATTGCTAAGCATTGGCATCCAGGAAACTGCTGGGAGACAGAGATGTATTAATCTAAGGTCTGTGAAGGATAAGAGCTGAAACTTTTCTACCCAAAAGGACTAGCAGGAAGGGAAACAGAGGAACTAGCTTTTGTCATCCTTTTCCTATAACCGTTGATCTAGGAAGAAGTGCACCCATAGACCATTCATTCATTTGTTTCACTGTATAAACACTCAATTAATGTCTGAATTTGGAAAGTGATACATCCTACCTCGTACTCTGCAAAACACCAGGCCACGCTGATTGTGCATTGCTTGACACTTGGTTTCATCAGTAGGAAAAACATTTTGCCACTCTTGGGAACCTGTACAACAAAAGCAGAAAGCGAATAGGTGAAAGCAGAAAGTCTCAGTAAAGACTCTTGGAAAAAGATCTTCAAAAGGATCTACCAGAAGGAAAGAATAGATAAAGATATATTAAAATCTCAAATGTTAAAAGACTTTAAGAAAAGAAAAAAATGAAGGCCTGGAATATCTTCACCTGTACTGCACCTACAATAGGGAAGGTAGCTGCTGTTTTTTTCCTTGATCTCTGATAAATTGGTATGTGTGTGTACCCCAAGCATATGCAAATTTTTCTACCTAGCCTAGAAACGGAGCACATTCTGCTCATCTGAAGAACACATTGTTATAATTCTCTCATTTTCTGCAGGAAGAGGGAGGAGAGGAAAGAAACCAAGTAATTATTTACTTGGCAAAAATCCTTTGTTACTTTTCTGGATATCAGTTAATTACCAGTGAGCTAATCAACTTACAACTCAGCCAAACTCTTTCCTTTATCAAGTCATTAAAAAGGAGATTGCTCAGACAGTTCAAATTGACTTTATTAGCATAGCTTGAATAATTCAATCCTATGAACTAAAAGAAGGATAAAAGGAAAAACAAGGAAGTACAATTATACGTTTCCAGGTGCAGTTTTCTCCTGAGATGACATCTGTCCTGTAGTCATTCCTGCAGTAAACGTTTGATGATCGCCTTCAATAGGAGAGCTCATTACTAGGCCGGGAAGGCAATAAATTTCCTGGAGCTTCTGTACCGGTGACCCTACTTTGTTGGTGGCATCACTTACTCAGAAGTGAATCACTTTATCGTTTACTGTAGAAACCTGTTGTTTTAGCTGGCTTGGGCGGTCCCTCACACTTTACATATTCATGTGAATGAGAGTTGGTGTCTGGCCATGGTCGTGCCCAAGTGTTTGACAAATTTAAAACGTGTTTCATAGTAAAACTGTAGAGGAAGGTTGGTCAGTCATGACACACTTTTCTGAAAAGTTTTGTCCAGAAGTTTGACAGAATTATTTAATTACAATATATGAAGCTACGTAATGGGTATGAATCACATTCTGACTTCTGTCTATGTTAAGGCCTATGTCTATGTTACTGTGATGGTAAGTCGATGTGAGGGAATACTGAATTCGTCTCAGGCAGCTTCTCTCTGTTGTCTCTGCAGAGTCCTAAGCGTGGTAGCTCTGGATAGTCTGAATCACTTGATGCTTGATGTTTTCCTGAGTTCAAACAAGCACAGTAGTTGTGACCTAGAAGTTAAGTAATGCTGATATATGGTTTAAACATGCTCTAATGTGCTTACCACAAACACTAGAGCACCCACCCTCTGTGAATACTATGTGATTTCTTTGACCTATATCAATGGCTTTGTAGCCTCCTAGTAGAAACAGGAGTGCAAGTGTCTCAGGAAACGGATACGAAGACTGTCCCTTCTAAGCTATAGTTCAAAAATCAAGTCTAAGTGCTTGTGGGATAAGCACTGTTGGTCCCAGTGGAGGAGAGAGTGAGACCTTTCTTTAGGACCATAACATAACAAGGCTGGTAGGCTATACTACTCTGAGACTGAATTGACTGCATCCCTTCTGCTACCCAAGCTGCGTGCCTCCTCCAAGATCAGGTATGACGGATAGAAGTTAGCTTTGATGCTGATGCTTGATGCTTGAAGGAAAAGGGAGAAAAATTCTTGAAGACTGCAGGTCAGATTGGCTTCTTTTTCATTCCAGTTTTTCCAAACAAAGTAGCTGTCCCTTGAGAGGTCAGTGCTGTACATCAGCCTGCTGATCAAAATCTAAGCGTTGTTTCTAGTTCAATTAACATTTTTTATTGTAAAATGCCATCAGAGGAAAGATGCTTTATACTATTGAGTGCTCAGTTTCACTAGTGACAAGAGATTCCTTGATGTACCAGCTCCAACCAGAAACAGTTTAACACCTTCCTTCTTGTACTCCCTTTTAAAAAGGAGTATTTCTACTCACTGTTCCCACTGTGCTATTCACATGACCATCTCCGTTTTTGAAGCCGACGTTCTCTTAAGGCTTTAGAGGCCAGACTGCTAATCTCTTGACAAGCAAGTGTGTTTCTTGACAGTGTGATTGGTGTTGGCCCATCGCCCTTAATGGTTTGGCCCTCTGACAGCTGGCAGTGATTTTCTGACGACTGGACCCTCAGTCACATGCCCCCTGACAGCAGCAGAATAATATTCTCATGCCTCTGATAATGGCAAATGCATTTGGGAAGCTCATGAATAAAATTCCCTTCTCTGTGTCTTTTTATAACTCTGACATGCTTTTCTGTTGCCCAGTTTCTCCTCATTCTTTTTTCCCTCCGTAGTTATTTCTCCCACTCTATTATTATTCTTCATGTTATCTGAGTGGCAGAGACAGACACTTTTAATTTCTTCCCTGTTCTAGTCAATGCTCTTTCTTTAGGCCTTTTAGCTATATTTCCCAGATATTGTTGACAGGATACTCTGTCAGTTTTGAGTCCTGTGTGAAACTGCCTTGCAGAACCTCTCTTATTTTGTTCCTACCAGCTTCTAACAATGCCAGTTCCATCTTTCATTGGCCTCGCTTGCCAGCTTTGATATTTATTTTCAAAACATGTTTTTTGACTCTTCTGTTTTCTCAGGAAAGTTTGGGCTTGGTTCCACAAGCCTGACATACCTCCTAATTCAAAGCGAGGAGAGGATTCTCAAATGCTGGGAGGCAGCGGGAAGGGGAAACCACAGTGCACAGACTGATTTTTATTTACTTGTATAAAGTATTGTGTACCCACAGCTGAACAGAAGGAGATGGCTGGAGCTCAAAGCTCAGTTACGTGTTGGAGTAGTAATCAAGGAAGCGGAGCCTGCATATTTTCTTAGGGTGACTTATTTACTGTCCCAGAGAAACTGGTCGTAGAAGAGAGGCAATTGCTGCCCCCATGCAGGAAACCTCCTCTTTCAGCAATCCCAGGTGAAATACTAAAGTATAATTCTCTAGGAGTTCTCGTAAGATAATAAGAGAGAGATTATCTTGCTGTTTGCAATGCTGTCCTCAAAAAAACTGTGCATCACTAAATAACAATCTTACTTTTTTTTCAAAGTTGAGACACCCCCCCCCACAAAAAAATAGGTACAGTTGTGCATAAGAGCACCACCTGCTCACTCCCCCTGTTCCGTGATACTTATTTTATAATTGCATTAATTTAGCATTGGTGAGTGGTCGGACTTGAAGGCTTAACCGGTTCCTAAGCTGTGCTTGCTCTGTGAAAAGAGAACAGACAGACGCAGACTCGTAAGTCTTGTTCTGTGGTCACTTTGCTGGCTCTTAGCCTGCCTGCAGCATAAGTTCCAAATTTCCACACTGTGTTTAGGAGTAGCTGAGATGAGAAGGCTGCTCCTTTATTGTGTAGCTTGTCAGCTCTCTTGTCCTCCACTAGATGATGTGAACAAGAGCTGGGCCCTGCATGACAACACCAAAAGGGGCTGAAGCCTTCTTTTACATACACATTCCAGAGCTGTGCGCAAGTCTCCATGTGAGTGTGTGCGTATGTATGCGAAGAACATGGACGTCAGTGAGTCTGGTCATGAAAGTGGGCTTAAAACCCATCAACCTGACAGTCTAGGGAGCTATTTATACCTAGTACAAGAGCAGCACACGTAGAAACGAGAAGACCTTCAGTATTCCTAAATCTTCTTGTGAAGGAGGTCCACTGCTGGAGCATGAAGCTCCTTTTACTTACTAAAGAGTAAGTCAGTAACAGCTCTTCTAGGTGTCATCAGAATAAATTGAGCATAGAGCTGCTTTATGAGTGATGAACATGAGGCTGGAGTGTTCTGTATTCAGCTGTGATTTCTTTCAATCTTCTGTGTAGTGGGGCTCTGGCTCCATCCTCAAGTGTGCTCTCTTCATGGAATCAGAAATCTGCTGTTGCACTGATTAAACAGCACCCTTCAGCTCTTTCCAAATAATAACGAAGAGCCATTTAAGGCTGAGTGTTTAGCATGTACACATAGTGCTGTGCCTCAAGAAGATTTCCAGACCTCTTAAGGATGTGTCATGGATCTGTTAAGGCAGCACATGGAAGCATTTTCGCTAAAGGAGCAAGAGTAAATGCGGAAAGGTTTCTTACTTCCTTAGGCCAAAGCCATTAGTACTGCTGCTTATATTCCACTGTGGATGTCGCTGCTTGTGCTCATGAGAGAGGAAAATATGACAGCTCTGTACCTCATCTGAATCCACGTCAGTCCTCGCAGCAGTTCTGTGCATTAAGGGAAGTCTTTTCCTGAGGTTCCTGAGAAAAATCTGCTACGTGCTGCCACCTGAACTATACCAAAGACAAGAATCTGCTCTTCGAAAGTATTTGGGGGAACTCCAAGAGAACAGATTCTTTTCAAGGTGAGGAAATCACTGCGACTACCCATTCAAAAGGGTGGGTGAACTGAAACAAGAGCCCTAGAGCCCCCTTCCGAGCATCATTGTTCTCAAGAGTGGAGGTAGGACAAGCCTTTTGTTCTGTGTTGCGTGGGTGTCTCAAAGCAGGAAAAATACCCTGCAATTTCTTTCCTTTTCTGCACTATGCTCTTGCTAACAAAGGACTGTCACGAGAGATCTCACTTTATGTTACAGAGACTTTCACGCAGGCTGTGCTCAGTTATCTAGAAGGCCTTTTAATGGGGCCTTTGTGAAGCTCCTCTCTTGAGCACTTACTGGTGGTCCAGGAAGCTCATCTGGGTCATCTCAGGGCCTTGGTTCTCCTCTGTTTTCTCTACACTGATGTTAGGAGGCTGTAGGATAAAACGGACTAAGCCCAGCATTCTCCTGGGTTTTTGGGCATCCTCGTGCTACTGGGGTTTCTTGTCTTCTGTAACTGTGCAGCCCTGTAATACAGCATTGCCATTGCTAGTAACAGGCCCTAAAGTTTGTACTGAATTTACAAGGCCTCAGGACAGAGGCTTGCCAGGCTAACTTTTCTGAACTTTTCTTGACCTGCCTGCAGCTTTGTTTTACTTGCTTTAACTGTGACAGCAATTCCTCTAATTACCTAAGTGCCTATGGCTAATTTGTTTTACTTTTGTTTATCTTTGTATGGTACAGCCATAGTTTATATAGATAGCAGTAACAAACAATTATTCTGTGTAGAAGGAGACACTTAGAACTCTAACGCAGTGATATAGTGTAGAGAAATACAAGCCTGGTATGATTGCAGAGACCTTGAGAAGTGGAGGCACAAGATGCAGTGTAGAGGAGCACAGGCAGGGGATGATAAGGGATGCGGCGCATGCTGGCAGTGGAGACCCTATGGCTATTAACTCACCAGTGGTGAGTTAAAAGAAATGCAGACGTGGAGCTGGCCGAAGCTGGTTACATGGGTAACAAAGAGAAGAAAGAACGAGTATCTAATGTACGTAAAGTGCATCATATATGGTAAATTTGAAAGTAACACAGATCTGTAAACCACTAGAAATAGATTTAAAGGTGTGTTAGCAAACGGATAAAAATGACCCCAACTGGATCTTAGAGTGAGTCAGAAGAAACCAGCAACATCAACATCATATCCTCCCAATGAAGGGCTCCAGAGGCTGATGACTTCTGGTGTTACCCTGTCCAGCAATCTGAAGCTACAGACTTTAAGTCCCAGAGGAGGAATGGAAGGGTGAGCATAACATTAGGAAAAGGGATAGAGACTAAGCAGTGAGCATGTTACAATTTTAATTGTATTATTACTATTATTGAGACTTCTACTGTATAGAAGTACTCTAATTGCATTATTATTCTTTTTTTCGGCAATAATTAGATCTAGGCTAATAATGATTCTTGAATCTGTTAAGATTTAAATTATCCTAACAGTATTTTCTTGTTTTTACTTAAATACATGGTGTGCTTCCTCTGCCTGTAGACAAGATTTTGAGTGCAACACTGAAGTTACAGAAGGCACTAACATCAACACACCAGCTTGTTTGTAGTAATAGCTGCAAATCCATGGAAGAACATACATAGAAGTGTGTACAGGCTGGAGCTCAGGCTTTGATGAGTATTTCCTACCAGTCTGAAGCATCTCCTACTGAACATATCAGTCCCTCAACATTCATTTACTGAGTGTATTTACTTTACTAGAGGGCCCCCCTTGATGGTTGCTAAGACCCACTGCCATGGCTCTGGACTGATTCAGACATTACAGCCCTTCTCCTGGGTCACAGATTTGTCTGACAGAGTACAATCTCAGACCCAGTCATTGCAATAACACTTTGTAAAATGTATTTGGGCTGTAGCTCTAGAATAACCATTATCATGTTTTTAAAGTCGTTACTCTTCTTAACTGCATTGAAGGGCACAGACTTCATAGGAAAAGTCTGGGTACAGTGTTTCTGCCTTGGTCTCTCTCCCCTCATCCCTAGAGAGGCAGGCAGAAGGAGCATCACCCTCCAAGTGTGCTCCACATGTTGCGGGATTTTGCCAGTGCTGGCACTGCAGAATGTGGCTGGGTCCTTTTCTCAAGACCATCCTCAAAAGGTTTCCAAGTCCCTCTCTAAGCACTTTGCAACTCATGGACTCTCAAGCTACAGCTCCATGCCCAGGTACAGCAAGAGTGTGAGAGTAGGTTATGGGACACTCATTCTCTAGGTTGCACGTTCCTGGCTGGAGCTCATCTTCAAGGGTCCTTATTATCTTTATCCTTTTATTCTGTTCATATATAAAAGGGGAGTTCTGAAGTAGATAATGATACAATCTGGCCTTGAAAGCAAGCTTGAACTTGTGCTATATTATAAACTTCCTGGAAGCCAGGTGGTGAATCTGCTACACCTCATGTTACCCTTACGTAACCTTGCCAGGATTTATCCTTATAGGAGTTCTTCAGCACGGGAACTGCTCAGACATGACAAATAACCTCAGTGTCCTGACTCACATCCTGAATCCTTTTAGCAGTAGCTTAATTGGACCTTGGAAGTTCTTGCTGAGAGACCAAGCACAGCTCCCCACGCAAGACCAGACAGCTCACGGCTCTTGATCTAACATAGTGCTACAGTGTCCTGCAATGGTCAGCACTGAGACTTTCAGTCACCACCTTATCCACAGGGAAAATTTTTACTGAACTAAGTGCTACATCTTCTGACCCAGCTGCAGTCTGAAAAGAAAAAAAAAAAAGATAGTAGGAGAACTGTCCCTATGTGAACCATGAATTGTGAACAGGCTGGATGCTAGGCCTTGCCATGGGAGGGAATTTCACCCCGAAAGAGGACTTACAGAAAGCAGGGCCACCTAGAGCAGAGGTCAGGTAGGGATGTTTACTGCAGACCTGCTTTTTCAAGAGAGGATGGTGAGCCCTGATTTATCGTGGCAATAGGTTCGTATATAAAAAGCTTATCCTCCACCTTGGGACTCTGTATGCCTTGTCAGATAGTATTGCAGGAGGCCCCTGCACCCTGTATAGGTGCAGTAAAGAAAACTCAGCTCTGAGATCAGGCCTCAACTCCTGGTATGTTCCCCATCCCAAGACACTAGTTGTCCCCAATACTTATAATTTAGTTCATTTCCAAAGACACACTCTAAGACAAAAGAAGCCATGGCATATAAGCGGGTATTTGGAAGCAGTGATACCTCACTTTGTCCTCTGAGCAATGTTTTTTAAAAAAAAAAAAACAGCTTACCATTTTGATTCCCTTTGCCCCCTTCAGTCTGGAAGCTCTCTACCTATTTGCATCAAACTATTTGGAGTCTACTTTGGAAGCTTATATCAGTCAATGTCCTTTAGGCCCTTTGCTGCCACAAGGCTGTGGTTTCCGTTCTGCATTGCTCCAGCTGTTCGTCATCCCTTCCTGATTTAGGGCTAACACCAAGCAGGAGCTCTCGGAATAGCTTATGTCTGTTGCATTCATTACCCTATGGACAGAGAACATGTCCCAGTGCACTGTGACCCACAAGAAGGCTAATGAGTGAAAACGGCCCTGCTATGCTACTTTTGTCGATGCAGTCAGGGCAGGGGGAACTGAAAGGCCTTTCCTCAGAGAGAATTTCTTTTTATAAAAAGGCAACTGTTCACTGAAACAGGAAAACCTACAAGTTTGTTTTTTAGTCGGCAGTTGAAGTTTGCAGGGGAGAGCAGCCAATTTGCAATCCAGCCTGTATTAATCAATTGTCCCACATGCAGTTTTTAATTAAACAAACAACTGGAGTGAATTAGGGCAGGGACAGATGCACAGGGAGTTTTGGATTCCGTATGGTCTCGTGGTAGTGCAGTGAACACTGGCAGTCAGGAGTTTTGGAGCCTGTCACCATCTCAGCCACAAAACCTTCTGTTTGACCTTGGACACATTAATTCATAGCCTTGAATCTGTTCCTCTTTACATATCCCTCATCTACACAGTCTATAGGTCTTCAGGATAGGTCCTGCCTTTTACTTTGCATAATGCCTTCCCCTAGGGACTGAATTGTGACTAGTAGTTGCTGCAGTTATGTAAAGAGATATTGCAAAAATGTTGTAACACTGAAACTATTAGAAATATTCTGTGTGCAGGTAGATAGAAGATAGTTACCTTGTTCATAAGCATTTAGGACCTGTAAGATGTCCTGTAGAATAGTGAAGATAAAGCACATTGAACCAAATTTGTCCTTGGTTTAAATCCCCTAGGATAAATTGATCTCTATCCCCTAAATTCAGTGGTGCTTATTTAGTCCATCTTGCTTCAAACAAAACTTCCTTTGCACAAACGGGGAATGTATTTTTGCCTGTGTCAGGTTTAAAATTGGTTAGCGGTAAATAAAAAAAACAGTTGCCAATAAGAGTGTATTGGCAATAAATACCCTGTGTTGGGTCAGGAGCACTTGTGAAGATTATGCTAATGACATGACATTACTGGAGTGTTTACTGATTACTGGTCTGTGACTCCCAAAGGCTGGTATGGATATTTGAACAAACTCTTATTCAACTAAAAAGGCATAATATGTGTCTTAGAAATATTTTATATTTGCACTGAGCACCAGAACTTGCAGCTGTGCTCGGAGTTGTACTGATCTAGCCAATGTACAGATAGTCATTCCTGCCAAAAGTGCACAGTTGGATACATAAGGCAGAGGTGAGGGGGAAATGACGACCATGGAGATGGGAAGTTGCTCACCCCTGTGCTACACAGCAGGTGAATCACAGAATCACAGAATGGCTGAGGTTGGAAGGGACCTCTGGAGATCATCTAGTCCAACCCCTTGCTCAAGCAGGGTCACCTAGAGCAGGTTGCCCAGGACCGTGTCCAGTTGTGTTTTGAATATCTCCAAGGAAGGAGACTCCACCACCTCTCTGGGCAACCTGTTCCAGCGCTCAGTCACCCTCACAGTGAAGAAGTTTTTCCTCAGGTTCAGATGGAACTTTCTGTGGTTCAGTTTGTGTCTGTTGCCTCTTGTCCTAAAAGTGAAGTGAAGAAGAAGTCCAAGTGCAGACTTCTGATCCTCAGTTTCATCCAACTGATGCCACATGTTCTCCATACAGTTTCCTCCTCTGCTGTTTGAAATATGCCTTCAGGATGGTCAACTGGTGGCCACTGTGTGAGCCCCAGGCCCTAGCAGAATTCTCGCTCACCACCTCTATCTGAAAGGAGCTGGCAGCAATGCTGGGACATTGACAAAACCGGATGAGCGAGGGTCTTTCTTCCTACCATGTCTCAGCACAGCAGGGGTGTGGCTTTGGCCTTCACCTTGTTTGAGTCATCCAGGCTAGAAGCTAGGTTTGAATATGTGTGGGTACTGAATAAGTGTGCGGGAAGCAGACCGAAGGCTTGGTTCATCAGTTAGTTCAGTATTGCCAAGCATTTCAAACTCAAGTCATGTTTTCCCTTGTCAATTAAAAAATTAAAACCCACGTAAATTCCATAGGAGGTGCAGCAGGTTCTCATTTTCCAGCTTTTTTTTTTTTTTTTCAGTCAGGAGAGTTAGAAATGTACTTAAAAATTCGAGCAGAGAATCCTCTATATTCACAAGATCCCCAGAGCTGGGACTCACCTTTCAGTCCTGCCTCTTCACCTTCCCATAGTGTGGGACTTGCGGTAGCACAGGGGAAGAAGCAAACAGTGAAAGGCTGAAAAGATGATGATTTGGTGATTCGTGTTTGATGAGTGGCTCACAACGAGCTCTACATGGGATTGCAATATTGTGTCTGACTGCTTTAGACTGCTTTTAATCAAAGGCAGAGAGACTATGGTCCCCTGTTCCACTTGTGGCAGCAACACTTCCAGTGCCAAGTGTCATGCTTTAGTAATCTGAGCGTATCAGGGGACAACTGCCTTTTGCTATTTGCAGCACATAAAAATCAATGAGCCACTTACACATCCTCTGTCATCTCAAACACTTTTTCTCAGCTATTATGTGCAGAAAGTTTACCTCTTTCAAGCAGAATGCTATCTATTTTCTGCATGAATGAGGGAAATGCTCTGACATTATAATCTCACTTAAATTATAGGAGTGAAGAAAGAATTTATGGATATTACAGGATGTGTGGCTTGTGAAAGCAGAGGACTGGGCCCAATGAACAGGGATATCCTTTCTGTTTTCCTGCCCCTAAGCTTTCATTCCGAACTAAATTTTGACTATATCTCAGCTCTAAGGTGTTTGTAGACCTCTGTCTCAGAGGTTTGGTGGAACAGGTAAAGGATGAGATCCAGCAGCAAGAAATACATCAGATAGATCTGTCCTACCTGATCTGCACCATAATAGACTATTTCAGAGCTGAGGATCTAAGCTGCTGCGCACAGTATTTGAAATACCTTGCCACTTTGACCAGTGGAACTGCAGCCTTAAAAAAGGCTGGAGAGGAGAGATGCAAGGAAAGGGAAAAAAAAGGAGAAAAGGTGGTCAGGGAAATGATTGAAAACACTCTGTGGAAAATGAGCTGCTATGAGGCAGCTAATGGCCAAAACAGGGCATGTAGACACCTAATTTAGATGTTTGAATCTTGAACTGTATCCTACTGTGGAAGTTTGAAAGATTCCAATGAAAAGATGAGAAATGGGAGCAGAACAAGGCAGCCCAGTAGCTGAATAGCAAAGAAAGATACCACATTGAAATGATCCCACACCACTGCTGAGGTGGTCGCTAGTCAAGACAAGCCTGATCTCGTCCCCTTTGCTGCCTGGCGGGAGCTGTCCCCTTCTCCATGCCCTGCCCTCTCTCTGCTGGGTAGATTACAGCCACTCTACTGCAATGCATGCTCTGATTGCAGTGAAAGGAGAGGGTTTTGTCTCACTTCCCTTTCTTTGTCCCTCCTTGGAGGCTCTGGGCACAGACTGGGGTTTTTCCAGCTGCCTGCATCTGCGTTCAGCAATGCCTCTGCTGAAGGCTGGCCCAAGGTTGTGTCCGTGGCCCTAAGCCCACCCTGGTGCCAGCAGATGGTGCTCTAGGACCCCTAATTTATGTCTTTTGCCCCACATGCAAGGGACCCTGCCGCAAACATCCTCCCTGCGCTGGCTGTTCACACCGTTGGCACTGCATTTTAAAACTTTAGTGGAGCCAAATGCTCAGTACAAAGTCTTGAAGTTATGCATGTCATAACATCTTTCAGCTCCCTCCCTCAGGGCCTTTCACAGTGGTAGCATTTTCCCTGGCAGGGGGATTTCCAAGCAAAGACAAAAAGGATATTAAATTCTTTCATCCAAATTGATCTATTCCAGAGAAGCTTGACTAATTATTTCCTCTAACCTGCTTGTAAAGTCTGTGGCCTACATCCTGTTGGCCATATACTCATACGCAAGGTGCTAGTCACTTGAGGACAATGCTGACATTATTTGAAAAGCCAGCTGAGCTCAGAGAGTTCCCACCTATCCTCCAGGTGGATGAAGCAGCTTTCTGAAAAACAGAGGAGTTTCAAGCAAAAAAAGTAGTCCAGCTGATGACAGTGTATCTTGGACTCAGGCGAAAGAGCCAGATGCAGGAGGTCGTGGGGAGAATGAGTTATAGCAGTGCTCTATAGTTTATGGTATAAGTCAGGTCTGTGTTTACAAAATAAGAATAAGTGTATAAGAAAGTGCTTTTAAGCTGTCAGCTATTTCTTCCCCTTGCTTATTTAATTATGAACTAAATATTAAGGTGGGAGGGATCAAAGAATGAAAGTACTTGTTGACGCCTTAGCACACAAGCAACGCAGAAACTTTAAATTCATGCTGCGCCACTGTTAGTTTTATGACAATGGTTTCTGGAGAAGGGGTGGCAAGGAGGGAAGGTTTGCCTGCGTTACTTGGGGTGTGATTGCTTGGGAATTTGGGCCTTGAGGTCAGACAGCAAGTTTTATCCCTTTGCTACTTGTGACAGTAATTACTGCTATAAAAAAAATTCTTGGGAGACCCCCCTCCCCGCTCCCACACAAATTGCTGTGTCAGTAACAACTCTTTCTCAGTGGAAACCGGTCTACTGTTGCTCACTCAAAAAAGCGGTATGTTGTTTGATCCAAAACTTGCAACTGGATTTTGTGGACAAAACTACAGAAATCACTTTTCCCACCAAAATGCAGCTATCTCTGAGATAAACCACAGCAGTGGTTTAATGATGTGCAATGTGATGATTCTTCTTAGCAAGTAGAATCTCATGTCCTGCTGAAACTGCAAGGGACATTTTGGTTAGCAGGATGTAATTACCAGACCTGGAGTTTGGCCAGGTGACCAGGGATAATGTTCCTTCTCTAGAGAAAGTTGCTATGAGCAATTTGAGGTGAATGCGAGCATTTCAAGGTCTCGTTCTTGAGTCCCATCTTAAATGTGGCAGCTCCTACAGCGGCTTTGGAGGAGGCAGATGCTAAGCAGATGCTGCTTAGAAAACCTAGCAATAGTCTTGCACCTTGCTTTTGAGGAGAGGCTGGAGGAAGAAACAAGCAATTTGATAGAAAAACGATAAATACGCCAGTAATCAAATAGCTGTCAATGCTCCCCACGGATAACCTCACAAGACTGGAATTATTTATAGATAGAAGTGTTTTAGAACTTATTTTCTTTCACATTCTGGCCATGGCAGAGTAATGGATAGCTCTACAGGATGGGTTTTCAAAACCACTCAATTAGGAGTAATGAGGTGCAAAATTACATGTGCAAAGAAACAGAAATGTAGATGTTTGAGGTTGAAAGTGCCTTGCTGGCCTGCCAGCACCACCCTATTCCCTACAGGACAGAAATAGAGTTCTTATCTAAATATCCTGATGTAAAATTGTTCTTCTTTGCAGATATTTTGTAGACAGGCATATGATACATACAGCCTGAAAACAAGAGATAGTTAGGCTATCTGCTATTCTAGATGTCTTCCTGTGTGTAAATCCCTGTCTATACAGGGAAATTGGTTTCAGAGAACCCCTGGATTTGAAATGGAGTCCTTGTTTTTGATTAATTCATGGGGTAAGAGGAAGAGTAGCTATTTCCAAAAGGGCATGTTCATTTGAGAAGGTAATAAGGCAGCGAGGTAATCAGAAATTGTTTACCTAGAAGTGCAGTGAGCAAGCTTCTTATATTTTTATTCCTTCTTGCTATTTTTCGTGATCTAATATAAAAAGTGTCATTAATCTGAAAGTCAGTGGTCTGCTCCTTGGGTAAGGGATAGACAGGGAGGATTTTTTTTTCTGCTAAATTTATTTTTTTTCAGATTAGACTTGCATTTGTTGACCTTTGTGATTTTGAGAGTTCCAAGCTTTCAGACCAAACTCTGTCCCTAGAGAAAAAAAAAAAGAAGAAAAAAAGTTTCTCCAGTTCTGTTTTTCCTGATTATGGATGGACTTTGGTCCTGAGAGGAGAGCTCAGCTCACAGCTTATTTCAGCTGGTTTTGGGTCTCAGGCTGGTTTTTATCTAGGGTGTCTCTTTGGCTGAATAAGTTTCAGAAGGAAGGAAAGAAAAAGGAAGAAGGAAGGCAAACTGGTACCCAGAAAACTGCTTGCAGTGGAATCATTTCCCTTGCTATGCTGCAGCATAAGGTGGCATTATTTCATAGAATAAAGGGGACACCCCCCTATTCAAGGTCATAAAGATGCTCTCACTGTTATTAGAACCAAATTGCAGTAGGAGTGATTTGAATGGCAAAGGGCTCCACACACAATCAGCTGGCTGATTGGATCATCTTGGAGTGCAATCTGCAGGCTGCCTCATTCCTCTCTCTTTCCCTGCTTCACCCTCTGCTTTCTTCATACCATCTCCATCTTTTACTGTAATGCGGACACATGATATAACACTCTTCATTAGTCCTATTTACAGTAGTCATTACAGTTCTGGGGGTGTTAATCAGTAGGGCAAAATCCAACCGGCAAGTAACAGCAAGCAAACCCAACCATGGAGATTTGATTGCTTTTTGAAGCATTGGTGCTAGGAGTCAACTGTGGTGTAGTGGGCAGGACCCAGGTGGGGAGGAGAGGTCTGAGTGCTAGGTTGTATTCTTTTGGGGGACGCCTTCTGGCCCCTCGAACAGCCGGGGTAAGGAACGGCTCTGTAGCTGGAGCAGTGATTGTATTTTGTGAGGTTGGTCTTCCTTTCCTGACCCTACTCAGGACCCTGGTGTTGCTATCAGCAAGTCACTTCCATCTCAGGGTGGGATTAACTTCGGTTTACTTCACACATCTAAACGCAAACATCGCCTTTTGATTAAGGCACTCCTGCCACCCCTTGCAGTCAGAGACAAGAAATAGGCAGTGTTAAAGGAATCCCCCAGCCTGTTTTAGGTGCCTAACTTAGGATAAGATGAACCATACCTCTATATGAGATGATTCCTCACTGACTTGGGCTACTAGTGTTGATTATGAGGGATTGAGATACAGTTCCACTAAAACTTCACTGAGCCTTATGGACCTAATCAGTAACATGATTTTTGACAAAGCATTTAAGAATGTAGACAAAGGGCTATTCCCTGTAGATGATCAGTTTCACACAAATATTAACCCCAGGTGTACTGGGCAGCACTGCTGTTCTTCTCTGCGGATCATCTTCCCATGCAGCGTTCCAGGAAAGTGGTTTAATCCTCTGATCTGAAGATTATTGTGAGTACATGAGCTATTCCTAAAGGGCCAGTGGAACGTAAAAAAGACAGGCTTATTCATGTCAGCTGTTATACGGGAGTTTGCATCTCCATGGGAGAATTTGTCCAGTCCAGGAATGAAAGAGCTTGCAACCACTGGCGTAGGACACGTCCTCTTCTGTGCCGTCCTGATATCTGTGTTACAGTCAGCTGTGTGAATAGGAAGAGAAGGCAGTGCAGATATGCTCTCAGGGTAAATTCCTCCCCAGCATCATGTTCATCTCATGCTCAGCACCAAAAGGAGACAGGCCTGAGCCTGATCTAACAAGGATTTGGAGAAGAATGAGGGTACGACTCCCTCCTGCCTTGCCCAGAGACCATAGCCACTAGGACAGTCTCCCTCTGAGATGCTCTCCTGCAGCTTTCTGGCAGCAGTATGGCCCAGTTTCAAGAGGAAGGATGGAGGATAACTCTTCCTGACCCTTTTCCAGCATGGCCCCGGATTGGGTTGAGTTCCTGCGCTGTGCAGCTGGGACTTCAACCCTCCATTTCCGAATCCTGAGCTCTAACTGTGAGAAGACCATAGTGCAGGGGCTGGGTGGCACCACTGCTTTCGTCGGTACGTCAGTTGTCTGGCTGTGGCCCTGCTCCCTCTCCGCACCATTGCTCCCGTAGAATGAGTCATGTTCAGCCATCGCAGATGCGAAGCGTGCTGGCGCTAGGGCAACACCATTCATCAAGGGGCTCCGTTCTCTACTCATTATGAGCTGGCCACAATGAATCAACGTTAATGAGGCAATTTTGGTCATTTCCACTTTGTATGCACAATAATTATTTTCAACCCTTGCAAAATAGTCCCTAATTAAACTGATGGATTTCAGCAAGGTCTTGCAAGACTAAATCCTCTTCCTCTTTTATAGGGGCAGTGTGGCCTGTGAAATCTGTTGTGAGTGAGCTCTGCAAGGCACAACGGAGATTTCAAATTCCTCACTTTGGTGGATTTTAATAGGCTGAACAAATGGAAACCTGTGATGAAATTAAAGACAAAGAAAGAGGCTGCACGTGTCTTTCTCATGGGGAGGAAGAAAAAAACCAAAAAACCTAGTTCATTTAAATGCCCTAGGACAATGTGATATCAAATGTGCAGAAGAACAAGATGAAATTCATTAATTCGCTGGAGTCAGGAATGCCTGCTCATGAAAGTGCAGGCAGGAAACTGTTTTATTTTACAGTCTTGTTTAAATAAGGCATGACATTTTCTGTGTGTTGCCCATTGCTCTGTAAGTAGCCCAGCTGTAAAGGGACTGTCTGAATGCAGCATGTCCAGGCTGCTGTGCCACACTCGAGTCCTGTTTCTTCTCAGTGATATCCATTGAACCAAATGGAGGTCAAGAGCCTATTACTACCAGCCTTAAAAACAGCAGTGCCCTTAGATGAGCCTGGAGAAGCCTATGCCTGAAAGCTAAATGGTCTCACTGTCAAACTATACTGCTTTCTTTCGAGCAAGCTATTACAGCTGCTTTGGAAATTGTTGATGTTCGTTGCACATGAATAGATTATAATGAATGAGCTGAGTCACAGCAACTTCTCGAGTGTAAACTTGTAGCTGGGCAAAGGCACTGCAACTGGTCTGAGCTTTGCTCATGAGCAAAGAGGATGAGCCTAAATTAGATTACCTCTCCTTATCTGCACACCGGGAAGAGTACGCAGGCAGCTCATGAGTGGTATCTTAAAACAGAGTAACGTGACCTTGTGTTTGTATCTTAAGTCATTAAGAGTATGAGGTCTGTGGCTGCTTGTTGATTTGTGAATTGAAAACAAAAGCAAAGTAGGAGCCTGGCGCCTCATCTAGATGCCCTTGCGCACAGCCCATTCAGGGACAGGTAATGAAAAAAGCTGATCACTCTAAATATCACTAGCAGGAGAGCAAACCTGCCCAAATGTGGTTTTGAGAAGGTCTGCTGATTTCTAGCAGCCCCCACAGCCACACACGGATGTGATCACCAAGGAGTATGAGGTGTTATAAGCTAAGTGGGATTTCCAGCTGTACCGATATAACCTGAAAATATCTGGTTTTGTCATTTCCTCTCTTACTCACTTAATGCTAAATGTTATGGTGCAGAATATCCTCACTGTATGCATTCTCCTAGCCCATATGCTCTGAGCCCAAAACTTACCTCAGTGGGAGTCTTCATGGAAGACAGATGCCAGCACACAACCAGCAGCAAACTGGGAACAATCTCTTCTTGTAGGAGCTCATCCCATTATAACCCGGGGTCTCTTTCTGGTCCAAGGGGAAATATAGCTCATGTGGGTGCTGAAGAGACAGAAGAGCTCAAAGCTGAAATGTGAAGGGCAAAATCAATGGCATCAATAATGATATAAAACCCCTGTTCACCACAAGGGCAGGGTTGTGACAGGTTGAGACATTACATAGTGGGTCAGGGCTGGGACAGAGAGCAAGTGCAGTGGCTGTGATGTTCCCATGCTTGTGAACCAATGCCTGCTGCAGACTATTTCTGCCTCTCCTTCAGCCTGTCTGCAGGAGCCATGCCTGGTACCTTTCCTTCTCTGTGTCTCAGCGTTTTAGATGTCACTTTTCAACCTGATTTTCCTTTCCTCTTTTTCCCCTTTTCATTTGTTGTACAACACCACCAAAAATGAAACAGAGTGTGATGACTGAAACCTTGAGAGGTATGCTGGCAAAACGTGCTCAGAGCATTAAGTGCATCAGTTTGGACACAGAGCATTATTTCCTTTTTATTACCCTGCTTATTAAATACACAGAATTTGCTCTTAAGAAAAAAAAAATCAAAATGAGCCTAAAGAAACTGTGAGAGATAAGGGGAAGGATGTTTGCTCAAGTTATTTCTCATCCTGAAATGCTTTTGGCTTCATATCTCAGGTAGGGAACCAGTTCCCTATCTTCCTTTTCAGTAACTAGATGAAATAACTGGCAGTTTACCAGACATTCTTTACACTTCAAATTAATATCTTTTCATCTTCCAGAGATAATACATGAGCTGGAGGAGTCAGATCAGAACATGAAAATCTTTATTGTAATTCTACCTCCAAGGAACATTTTTACTGTAATAAAACCAAACAGTATTAAAAGGCCTTGATTTTCCATTGAAGTATTGTGGCTTGGTGCCTGAGTAGCATCAGAAGGCCGGATCTTCAACAGGGGTAAGCTGATTGGTTTACCAGTAAGGTAAAAGATAAACCTATTGATTTAACTGGTACTCTGTTGCTCTGCTTAAACAAGGAACCTAGCCCATTATTTTCAGTAATGTTACCTTGATATGACATCAGTATTAGAATCAAGTGCCCTGGCATTAGGAACACAGGTCTTAACTCTCTTTTTTTCTCATTAAGATTCTGTTAGAAATTTTTTAGAGTGGAATTGGCACCACTGAATAAAGATAAATCAAGCTGAGAGGGGAATCAGAGTCATCATGTGTTCCAGAATGGGCTTGAAGCACTGCTCCTGACCGATGCCATCAGTATCCGTTTTTCTGGAGGTGGACCCAGGATTTGCTTCGCCTCTAGTTACACCAGTAACCTGTTCCTGTCTGGATCATCTTACTCTGTACAGCTCAGTGACAATTACTGTGATAAATGATGCAAAGTTAGTGGAAGGAAAAAAGAATAAATGAAGAGTAAAAAAAAAAAAGCAGATTCCTCAGGTGCAGAGATTCAGGGGGGGCAAAAGGAGAATCAGAAGCTGATATTGTACAGTGTCTTTACACTGAAACTGTAGCAAGCGTGAACTTTCTGGCTGAGACCAATTCTAGTGAGCAGCTTAGCTGAGAGATAAAAAGCAACCCCCTACTTCCCTCCCAAATTCTTTCCTTGGATTGTTTGTTTAGCTGTTTTCACATCAAAGACTCCTCCTGTGTATCTCTCATCTTGGCTCTCACTATCACCAAGGAATGAGCTTCAAATCAACCATCTTGGAAGCTGGCCGCTCAGTAAATGTTCCTCAATAAATAGATTTACATGTCTTCTTAAAATCCCTTTTGGGAGCATCAAAATATGCACTAATTGCTGTGCCCTGCCTCATAGACACCTGGAGTGATCCACTGGGTGGATGCATGGCAGCCTTTCAGATTGATTAAATTCAAAATGTTTCATTATTTCACTCTCACATAGACCGTCAGGAGCCAGAAAAATGTTGCCATAGCGAACTGGTGTTGCTTGGGCTAAGCCCTCTGCATTACTCTGCGCTGCTGGGTCTTTACCCTTTTCTAAGGCATCAATTTGGCACCACCCTTCTGAATCTCTTTTCTTGCTGCATAACCTTAAATGAACTCAAGTTATCACCCACTCATGTCTTAGATAGAGGAGACCTCAGAGCATGAAGGTTGTGTCTTGGTAAGATCAGTTGCTTCACTGGATACAACCTTGGATTCCAAATCCAGAGGGAATTGCTCTAGGTATCTACTCCAACCTAAAGGAAAAGGCCCCCAAATGATCCTTGTTGATTCTGGTTTGTAGACCAATAATCTGTAGATTATCCCCTACAGAGTAACACCCAGCTATCTATTTCGATCAGCAGTGAGACCAGAGATGGACACAGAGAGGAAACTACTAGATCTACTGAAGTTTTGGCTACAATTTCTAATATCATAAAATCACAGAATGGTTGAGGTTGGAAGGGACCTCTGGAGATCATCTAGTCCAACCCCCTGCTCAAGCAGGGTCACCTAGAGCAGGTTGCCCAGGACTGTGTCCAATTGTGTTTTGAATATCTCCAGGGAAGGAGACTCCACCACCTCTCTGGGCAACCTGTGCCAGTGCTCTGTCACCTTCACAGGAAAGAAGTTTCTCCTCATGTTCAGATGGAACTTCCTGTGTTTCAGGTTGTGCCCATTGCCTCTGGTCCTGTTGCTGGGCACCACGGAGAAGAGCCTGGCCCCATCCTCTCAACACCTTCCCTTCAGATACTTGTATACACTGATGAGATCACCTCTCAGTCTTCTCTTCTCCAGGCTGAACAGGCCCAGCTCTCTCAGCCTTTCTTCAGAGGAGAGATGCTCCAGTCCCCTCACCATCTTTGTAGCCCTCCGCTGGACTCTCTCCAGCAGTGCCATGTCTCTCTTGTAGTGGGGAGCCCAGCACTGGACCCAATACTCCAGATGTGGCCTCATCAGGGCTGAGGAGAGGGCGAGGATCACCTCCCTTGACCTGCTGGCAACACTCTGCTTGATGCACCCCAGGAGACCATTGGCCTTCTTGGCCACAAGGGCACATTGCTGCCTCATGTTTAACTTCTTGTCTACCAGGACTCCCAGGTCCTTCTCTGCAGAGCTACTTTCCAGCAGGTCAACCCCCAGCCTGTCCTGGTGCCTGGGGTTATTCCTGCCTAGGTGCAGGACCCTGCCCTTGCCTTTGTTGAACTTCAGGAGGTTCCTCTCCGCCCAGCTCTCCAGCCTGTCCAGGTCCCTCGGAATGGCAGTACAGTCTTCTGGTGTGTCAGCCACTCCTCCCGGTTTGGATCATCAGCAAATGTGCTGAGGGTGCACTCTGTGCCTTCCTCCAGGTCATCGATGAATACATTGAACAAGACTGGACCCAGGACTGACCCCTGGCAGACACCACTAGCTCCAGGCCTCCAACTAGACTCTGCGCCGTTCACCACAACCCTCTGAGCTCGGCCATCCAGCCAGTTCTCAATCCACCTCACTGTCCCCTCATCCAACCCACACTTCCTGAGCTTACCTACGAGGATGTGATGGGAGACAGTGTCCAAAGCCTTGCTGAAGGCCTGATAGACAGCATCCACTGCTCTCCCCTCATCTACCCAGCCAGTCATTCCATCAGAGAAGGCTATCAGATTGGTCAAGCATGATTTCCCTTGGGTGAATCCATGCTGACTGCTCCTGATCACCTTCTTGTCCTCCAGATGCTTAGTGAGGAGCTCCAGGATGAGTTGTTCCATCACCTTTGCAGGGGTGGAGGTGAGGCTGGCAGGCCTGCAGTTTCCTGGCTCCTCCTCCTTGCCCTTTTGGAAGACTGGAGTGACAATGGCTTTCTTCCAGTCCTCCGGCACCTCTCCTGATCTCCAGGACCTTTCCAAGATGATGGAGAGTGGCCTAGCAATAACAGCCGCCAGCTCCCTCAGCACTCGTGGGTGCATCCCATCGGGGCCCATGGATCTGGGGAATCTTCCTTTCTCCAGACTCTCTCTCTTGTCCCCAGGGTCTGGAATTCCTGAGGGCTGGCCTTAGCAGTAAAGTCTGAAGCAAAGAAGGCAATCAGCAACTCTGCATTCTCTCTATCCTTTGTCACCAGGGCACCCGCCCCATTCAGCAGTGGGCCCACGTTTTCCCTAGTCTTCCTTTTGCTCTTGATGTATTTGAAGAAGCCTTTCTTGTTGTCCTTGACATCCCTTGCCAGATTTAATTCCAAATGGGCCTTAGCTTTCCTCATCGCATCCCTGCATAGTTGGACAGTGTCCTTATATTCCTCCCAAGTGGCCTGTCCCCTTTTCCACGGTCTGTAGACTTCCTTCTTCTGTTGGAATTTTGTCAGGAGCTCCTTGCTCATCCATGCAGGTCTCCTGCCCGCTTTGCTGGACTTCTTCCTCAGAGGGATGCACTGATCTTGAGCCTGGAGGAAGTGATGCTTGAATATTAACCAGCTCTCCTGGACCCCCCCTTCCCTTCCTTCTAGGGCCTTACCCCCTGAGATTCCTCCAAGTAGGTCCAAAGTTAGCTCTCCTGAAGTCCAGGGTTGTGATCGTACTTATTGCCCTGCTTCTTCCTCGTAGGATCCTGACCTCCACCATCTCCTGGTCACTGCAGCCAAGGCTGCCCTCAACCTTCACATCTCCAACCAGACCTTCTTTATTTTGTTAGTACAAGGTCCAGCAGTGCACCTCTTCTTGTTGGCTTCTCCACCATCTGTGTCAAAAAGTGGCTTTGCAGGAGCCTCTTTGACTGTTTGTGTCTAGCTGTGCTCTCTTCCCAGCAGATGTCAGGGTGGTTGAAGTCCCCCATGAGAACCAGGGCCTGTGAGCGTGAGGCTACTTCCAGCTGACTATAGAAGGCCTCATCGACTTCCTCTTCCTGATCAACTGGCCTGTAGTAGACCTCCACAACAGTGTCACCCATGTTAGCCTGCCCTTTAATCCTTATCCATGAGCCCCGTTCTTCATCCACCCTGAGGCAGAGCTCAATACATTCCAGTTACTCCCTCACATAAAGAGCAACTCCACCACCTCACCTTGTTGGCCTGTGTTTCCTAAAAAGCACGTAGCCATCCAAGACAGCATCCCAGTCATGTGAACTATCCCACCATGTCTCTGTAACCGCAATGAGATCATGGCCCTGCGACCGCCCACAGATCTCTAACTCTTCCTGTTTATTCCCCATGCTGCGTGCATTGGTATACAGGCATTTCAGAGAGGCAGTCAAACATGCAGATTTCCCAGGAGAAGTGCAAGAGGATCCTCCATAGCACACTTCCCTGGCTGCATGCACCCACTGGAGGCATCCCGACTTGAGGGGTGTTTTGCTAACTACCTCTTCTCTATTATATTTTGTTTCATATCTAATTAGTTTTATTACCTAAAAATAATCACTTCCTGGCTAAAAAGCAGCACTGGTGTAGATGAATGAAAGCAGAAGGTGGTCCCATTTTCCTAGAAGAGAATTGCATAGAGGGGCATAAGTTTCTAGCCATTTGTGCATGCCCGGCTCAGTCAGCCTGCTGTCTTGTCAGCTGACCCACGTGTCAATGGGCAGCTTCCTTGGCCCTTAAGGACAAGAGAAGGGCAGACCTTGCTATATGCACAGCTGGGGTTTCCGAGTCCTTCCTGTCACGTACACCTTCAAAGCATGGTGCATTGTCTGTCTCTTGGAGAGTGACGAGTCCCATGTGGGAATCTGGCCCTTATGTAACGATCATTGTCAAATAAAATTAACTGAGGTCATCTAATTGACATGGAGGCTGATCAGCCAAGCAAGGCTGTGTGACAAGCTTTAATTAGATCCGCAATGATTGCCCGCACTAGGAGGATTGTTTGGTGGCCTACTTGACACATGCAACGTAAGTGGTTGAGTTGTCACTGCGTTCTGGAGGGCAGCTCCCAAATGCTCCCTGCAGATGAGATTTGGGAAAAATTTGTCTGAAACTAATTGGGATTGGGGTTTGTGGGTGTTTTTTTTTAAACACACACACACACACACACACACGCACACACGCACACACACACACACACACGCTTGTGCTGTTCCCTCACACATGTTCACTCTCACTTTCACCCTTTTCTCTCAAATGTGTAGATCATATTTTGCATATTTGTACACCTGGTTTCTGCCCATCACTTTCTCTCACACCCATATGCTCCTGACTCTTTCTTAGAATGACAGAATAGTTGAAGTTGGAAGGGACCTCTAGAGATCATCTAGTCCAACACCCTGCTTGAACAGGGTCACCTAGAGCGTGTTGCTCAGGACCATATCCAGATGGCTTTTGAATATCTCCAAGGATGGAGATGTCACAAACTCACTGGGCAACCTGATCCAGTGCTTAGTCACCCTCACAGTGTGGGAGTGTTTTCTGACGTTCATGTGGAATTTTCTATTTTTTTGCCCATAGCCTCCCTCCTATCCCTAATCACTGAGAAGAGTCTGGCTCTGTCGTCTTTATGCCTCACCTTCAGGCATTTGTACCCGTTGATAAGATCTCCCCAGAGCCTTTCTTTTCCAGGCTGAACAGTCACAGCTCTCTCAACTTGTTCTCGCATGTCAAATGCTCCAGTTCCTTTATCCTCTTTGTGGCTCTTTACTGATCTCTCTCCAGTGTGTCCATATCTCTCGTGTACTGGGGAGCCCAGAAGTGGACACAGTACTCCAGGTGTGGCCCGGTGACCTGCTCGCAATGCTCTTCCTAATGCAGCCCGGAATATCATTGGCCTTCTTTGCCACAAGGGCACATTGCTGGCTCATGCTCAACTTGCTGTGCACCAGGACTCCCCAGTCCTTCTCTGCAGAGCTGCTTTCCAGCCAGTCACCCCACAGCATGTCTTGGTGCCTGAGGTTATTCCTCTCCAGGGTCAGGACTTTGCACTTCCCTTGTTGAACTTCATGAGGTTCCTCTCTGCTCACCTCTCCAGCCTGTTGAGGTCCTTCTGAATGTCAGCACAACCCTCTGATACATCTGCCACTGCTCCCAGTCTCATACTCTGTGAACTTTCCGAGAATGCCTTCGGTCCCACCCTTCAGGCTATTAATGAACCTGTTCTCCATTCTGGGGGTCCTTATGTGCACCTCCAAGTCTTTCTTCCTCACACATTTACTCTCTTTTTGTCTCTCTCAGGATGAAGACTATGGCAGAAATGCTCACAAATGAGTGGGAAGAAAGGGGAAAGTTCCCCTTGTGCAAAGATCTGCTGCAGGAGGTGGATGAGGAGGGAGGCTGGTGTGACCAGCCAGGTATGGTGATAGGTAGGCATGGAAGAGGGGGTGCAGAGAGAGGCACAGGCAGCTGACACAGGGCCTTCAGGAGAGACGAGAAAACACATTCTGCTATCGGTTGCAGTTATCTTAACAGTCAATTAAATTACTTTGGACTATGACCAGAGTTCAGGAAAGCCATTCTTTAGAGTATGTCTGACTCAAAGCAGGAGGGAAACCGTACAGTGTGAATGGGCCAGTCATAGGCTTACAACTAGGTGGGTACTTCTGTGCCGAGCTGAAGCAAAAGTTTGCACAGAAGGAGGCAAAAATGTGGTCCTTGGTTTAATGTGATACGATGAAGACTGTGTGGAGGCATTTGGGACTGGAATACGCAGGAGCAGAAGTGGAGATCCGTTTGAGGATGTTAGGAGTGAGATGGCTGGGAGAGAGGAGGTAGGGATCAGATGGTGGCGGAGGACGCTGGAATGGGCATTTGGTAGTGAGGGAGGGTGGAATTCAGCCTGGGATATGAACACCTAAAAATCATCTTTGGAGCCCAGAGGGCAATTCAGTCACCATAAGGCAGGCATTTAGTGCCTAGCTGAACTGCCCAAACTTAAACCTTAAGGGGTCCAAGACATCTGCATGGAAATGGCAGATACTTCCCTTGAAGCTCTGGGGAAACTATTTCCTCCCTGGGAACTGGGAGCCAGGCAGAATACCTTAGAGCACCTTAAATGGCATGTTACACCATGTTAAGGCAACCAAATTGAGCTCCTCATACCTATCCTCTGGGGATCTGTTATTTACTGGTTTCCATCACCAAGGAGGGAAATTTCTCCTTCTTCACTGAAATGCATTTATCAGAAGAGGAGGCACAGGGTGGTGAGGTGACTCCCTGTGCTCATGGCAAGGAGAACCCAGGAGCCCTGGGCCTCTGGTTCTTGCTCCAGCCTCTGCTCCAGACCCCCACATTTTAGCTAATCACACTTTTTCTGCTGTTTCTCTTCCCCTAGAGCTGACAGAGATCATATTATGGATAAAACTTTGGGCATATTCCTACTGGGTCTTCACCACTCAGTTCAGTATTTTGGCATCCGGTAGAAGGAGTCTTCCCTGAGCAGGAAACTCTGAGCTTTAGCTTGGCATGAATAAAAGGGAAGGAGAAAGCTGCCATGTTCACATTCTCACTGGGCCAAGTCTTCTCCTCAACCCACACTGCAGAATAACAGCTCCTTATCTCATTGAACCCCCTTTTGCTTCATAAGCTTGAGATGGCTTAGTTTTATTTAACTTTCTCTTTACCATTCCTAATGAACTTTTTTCAGGCTTTATGTAGAACCAGCAGTGGTTCCCACTGGGATGTTGCCAGGCAAGGAATTAATTTGTTTGGATGGAGATGATTAGGGATCAGAGTAGCTGTCACATGTTTAGACAAAGCCCAGGTGTTGACCTGACTGCTCATAGCATCTGGCTTTAAAGGATTGTACTAGATTTTTCCTTAGAAAGTCTTTGTGGCACAAATAGGCCAACTTGGGGGAAAATAAATGGCGGAAGAGCAAAGATCTATCAGTTCTCACACACCTTGAATAGTAGACTTATATCTATTAATTATATGTCTTATATGCCTACTAGTAGTAGATATCTTATATCTACTAGTAGTAGATATCTTATATCTACTATTAATAGTAGATTTATATATATTATATCTACATTATAGTTTCTTATATTGCAAGTGCATCTGGCATTCAACCTCCCAAGTAACCCTGCAATGTATATTTCTTGTAGCAGATATTACTTCCATCAGAGAATCAGCCTTTTATTATGCCACTTTACTGCTGCCTATTGCAACTCACTTATTTGGATATTTTTATCAATGGAGCTGACAGATGATACAGAAGTCTGTCTGCTCAGCCAGGTGATATGCAAAAGAGTAACACTTTGAAGTGACAGGCTGTCAAATGGCTCCTCTGCAGGAGAATTTCAGTCCTATCCATTAAAACATGTGGCTGACAGCATCTGTCCAAAGCATCAGTCTCTGAAAGAGACAGTACAGTGAGACTGCACAGCTTCATCTTGCTTCCTAAATTGTTCTTTCTCCAGTCTCACGTCTTTGATGGCTATTGGCAAACCCTCGTGGTGAGAAATGAGGGAGCAGAGAGGCTGGTTTGGTTGATAGCTTTATTTTCTTTCCCATCTTTTCCCTACATCTTTGTCCCACAGGGGACAAACTCTCAAAGATCCAAAAATTAAGTGGAATCATAAGGATTCGTCAGCAATTTCTGGCACTTGCACTTGCTCAGAAAGTTTGAGCGCTGGGGGCAGAGATAGAAGAACTTGTTTCTCTGAACAGGCCCATGGGTGGGACTCATCTTTGCTCCCAGATTAGTTAAACCACATGCAGCCGTGCCTGTTCCCCTCCATTGTGTCCAGACTACTAAGCTTGAATGGCGATGTCTACGTTGAATAAAACAAATCCCCACTTCCTACCCCTGTTTCTTGTCTCGGCTCTTGAGCAGTCCTATTTGACCCACTGTGCTCATCTCTTTTATGGTATAGAGACCCTTAGTAGTCATAGGGGTGTCTACTCAAAGTCAGTTTGATTTCTCAGTCCCCTCTGTGTGCTTGGACAGCAGCAGCAGTATGCTCCGAGGGAATGAGAAATTATGAGGACAGTGGCTCTGTATGTCACTTACACAACAGCTATCCCATGCTTGTAGTGAAGGGCTAAGCCTTCAGCAGCTGTACATCTGGAAGACCCCCGCTCAGGTTAACACAGCTCTGGGATTACGTGAGGGAATTGGATCAGACTCAACAGATGAAGCTTAAGGGCTTCGCTGTTTGGCTCCACTGGGCAAATGCAGTTTTTCTCCCTCTTTGGGGCTGTGGGAGGGTGCTTTCGAGGAGAAGCTTCATTTCAGAGCATGTTTTCTATTGTTGGAAAGAGAAAAAATCTGCATGCTTGAGGTTATACAGGTGTCACTCAAGCTAGGAGGCCCCATTGGCTTCTATATACAAATTCTGGATGCAAAAATAACTTAGAATGCAGCCTTCACTCCACTGCATTTACCTCAACAAGAAGGGATGAATAATCGAACCCCAGGGCCCTAACCAATCCAAAAAATAAAAGACAGGGAAAACTAGGCACAACAGCAAACACTTCGGAGGTAGGAAAAGGGTGGGACAATACAACAAATGCCCTGCTCCCTAGTTAGCTTATGATTCTGTCAGTCTTCTATAACAGCACCTCTTGCCTTCACCAGCACTAAGCAATCCTTCATCATTTCTCTCCTCCAGCCCAAGGAGAATAATACGATCTCCAAGGTCAACATAATTACCTGTTCCTTCTCATTAAAGGAATTGCGAAAATCATTAGGCTCCCCACCCCTTTCATTGCAAAAGATTTATGAGGAGGTTATTTATTCCCTCCTCTTTCCTCTTGAACACCTTTCTAATTAGAATTGGCACACTGAGGGCCCTGGCTCTCCAGACCTGAAGTACATTCTCCGAGGAGAATCTGGTTTATTGCAAAAGGGAGAGCATGGCAAGGTGGCAAATAAAACAAGGTTCTAAGCAGCAGGACAGTAATGCTTGGCTCATCCATGGAAAACTGTACATAGATCCATATTAACTGAGAGAATTTCACAATTTCAGCCCTATGTGATGACGATGGAGGCTGCCAGAAATGACAGTAATCTTTTGTTCCAAGTATTTAGAAACTGCAGTGCTAATATCACGACAATGCAATTAGCTGTAGTTTCCAACCACATTTAATGCTATTTCCTAAGTCCATAGCTGTAAGTCACCTGAGATAGCTGGCAGCACTCAGCAGACCCTGTACCTTGCAATTTTATTAATTTAAACTTATTATAGTGTGCATCTTGTTACTGCACTTTAGCCCTTTATTAAGCAGCCAGGTGACCAAATGCATCCTTGCCCTGCTAATCCCATTTTTCCTTCTCTTGTGGAGCGAGGGTTGAAGAAGCTGCTTCTGGGTCCCGTGCATTTTGTCTGGCATTGTAATCATGTGGTGTGACAGTCTCAAGAGCTGCTCTGCACACATAGCTCAGCAGCTTAATTTGTAGAGCAATTTCCCTACCAAGCTGTTAACAATATGTGCAGGTGATGGACAGATAAACAGGGCGCGTCATGACTGAGGGGACAGTGCCTGCACAATGCTACTGTCTCCAAGTCATTATGAACACATTGTGTGGGACAAACGTGACTTTAATAAAAGGGAAGAGACACACGCCATAAAGTGAATGGATAAAAAATCTGGATAGAATTGGTGAAAGTCCTGGTCTCACATCAGTTTTGAGCTCCTTTTCCATAGGTATGAGAGCAACAATTTGAAAGAGCTCCCTGACTGCAGTCATGCAGAAGTTCTTGGAGTAAGTATAGCTATTAGCATGAAATATTTTAAAATTAAAAGAGTTAATTAAAATTAAAAGAGAGTTAATTAAAATTAAAAGAGCTGTGTGTCTCTGCTTGGGTTCAGCAGTCTGGCTCAGAAACCCAAGACCTACCATTTCCTCTGAGTGACTTTTTTCTCCTCTGCAAACAAGGTCTGCTTTAATTTACTCACTGTACAAACTCTTTCTACCAGCAGCCCTTGTAATTACAGGATTGATCTTGCTGGGTGTCCACTGGCTGCCTGGGAATGAACAGACTGGAATTTTATTCCTGTTGCTGCTTTATATTGTGGGAAAAGTTAGGGCAATGGCACCATCATGATGCTAACCCGTTTGTTTTCTACCTCAGTTTCCTCATCAGTAAAATGAAGGTAATATGACACTTGTTTTGGAGAACGTGGAGAGTCAAGTGCCTGGTAATTGCTGAATCTGCTTTCTGCCTCTGCCCCTGCCGTTCCCAACCCACCTCCTCTGTGTCCAGCAAGCTCAATTCTGTTACCCGTGCCAGGGAGGGGAGCACTCTGGGACACAGCCACAGTGGTCTGGGTTCAGCCCTAGACCTTCTTCTGATGTTGACAACTTGTTTTGGTTCTCCTTCCTCTCCTGCCCTTTTCTCATGTCTCCGGGTGTCCTATGGGTTGAGTGCCTGAGCTCAACTGGTTCCTGAGCCTTGTTGTCTCCGCAAGCCTTTGACCAAGCTGTGAAATGAGGTAAGCCCCAAGCTTTCTGGGACGCCCACTCCTGGGCGTCACAGCCCACATAAGCACACTTAGATCTTATCCTGCACCAGAAAAAATGCCTGTGACCAAAAGAAGGGGGAAGTCAACGTCTCTAGTAGTGCTTGGCCACTGAGGGAGACCCTGAAGCAGGAGATCGAGTCTTTGGTTGCCTCCTGACCCTCCATCTGAGGGTCAGAGGAGCTCTCCCGGCCCCATGTCCTTGCTGGGACATGTGTGCTCTGCGGGAAGGCAGCCAGCCTGCCCGCCCACCCCTGCCCCGCTTGGCCCACAGCAGGGAGCAAGTGGCCAAGCTCATGTTTGTGCCTGGCAGGTCAGAGCTGTTCGGGTCTGAGCTCTTAGGCGCCGTCAGGAATGTTTTGATGCACAGACATGCTTGTTTGACACCGCCTCAGCTCCCTGCTAATTAAATCCAAAGGGTAATCATTATTTCATTGAGTTTCCTCCAGCACTGTAATTCCATCTCTGCTGTGGCAGAAAGCCCTGGACTGAGAGGCAGTTACAGGGGCAGTGTTTTAGGCTGATATTTTTCTTTCTTTCTTTCTTTTTGTCTTTTTTCCTTCCTTCCTCTTTCTTTCCTTCCTTCATCCATCTTTCTCTCTTTCTCTTTCTTTCTTTCTTTTTCTTTTTTCTTTCCTTTTTCTTTCTCTCTTCTTTCTTTCTCTTTCTTTCTTTCTCTCTTTCTCTCTTCTCCTCCTCCCCTTTTCTTTCTGTTTCTTCCCCCTCCACCCTGCGGCTTTCTAAGGACACATCAAAAGAGCTGGTTCTTCATGTAAGGAGTAATTTTTTGCTGCAAAATGGCAGGAGTGCGAAAAACTCACACAGGTTCAAAGGGAGACTGGTGAGGTTCTTGGAAGAGAAATTCATCAAAGGTTGCTTGAAACCACTCCATCTTAGGATCTTCTTGAGGATCCAGGAATACAATCAGATTTGAGGAAAATACTGTGGGGAAATAGCACCTATGCTTACTTTCTTCTCATACTGTTCCCTCGGAGAGACAGGATATTAGGTGGACTTCTGATGTAACCAATATTTGCTGTTATTTGTCCTTCCCTCCCACCAGGACCACCCCAGGCAATGAAACATGGTCACCCCTTGACATTTGCAGGATGCCTTCTGCCCTATCACTGCACAGCTAGATCAGGCCGTATGGGCAGCATCTCCTGCAGAGTGACTTTACAGCACCTCCAGCCTCGGGGGAGGCAGGAGCCATGCAGCATCACACAGGAGTGGTTTAAAACGATGCTACTCCCTTTGGGAACCAGGGAGCTAAGACAGCAGAGGAAAAGTGGACAGCAGGGAACTCCACACCCCTCAGTCTTAAAGAAAAGGCTGGTGAGACTCTGCAGCTTTGTTTGGCTCAGAGACAGCAGGGACCAGTGAGCAGCATGAGGAAGAAAACAAGAGTCGCCCGTCTACACTGAGACTTGCATCTGTTCTGTGGTTTTGGACCATCACAATGCTTCGGTCTCATGATGGCTCTGTGCAGTAGGAAACCAAGCTTTTCCCTGATTACAGAGCAGGGATCCTGCAGTGAAAAGCAGAGCTGAGGAGAAGGAAATTCATTTCAGCCAGAGTACCTGGTACTTCCCCGTACATTTCTGATCTACACAAGGAAGAGGTGTCCTCAAGCATGGAGCTGGCTTTCCTCTTCTTTCCAGCATTCCAGCAGCTTTCTCTGCCCAAGAGGCCATGGAGCCATGAATGCACCTGGTATATCAGTGTTTCAGTAACACAGAGCAGCAAGCCCATGACCCGGCTGCTTCTACCGTTGCTTCTTTAAACTGGAGCAGAGAAATGCAAAAGCACATACTTGCTGCTCTTTTGGGAGCCACCGCTGCTGGGAGGCAGTCGTGTGATGTGCATGGCGTGCAACAGCAATGCCATCAACCATTAGGGCACATGAGGTGGCCAGGACCCTGCAAAGCTCAGGAATGCTAAGTAGTAGGGTAAGAGGTGGTATGTGAAGACTGGTAAGTAGTGAGGAAGGGCAAATAAATTCCTGCAGTGTGTGAGTGTGTGTTTGTGTTGACCAGCACTGCTCCATCCTCACTCTGCTCCTGCCTCAATAGGGAAGCATACTGAGCCAGGGCCTCTGAATCATTAACAATCAGGGCGGCCTGAGACAGCTGAGCACAAATTGGATTTTTCAGTTCAGTAGCTGAAATCAGAAAGACAAAAAAGTGCCTGCTCTATTTTAAGCAAAATGGGATTTTCTAAGGGATTTTCATCAAAATGATAACAACCCACCAAATCTGAAAAAAAAACCCTGAAGAGACTTCATTGTGGGCTAATGCTCAGTGTTTCCTTTCTGTCCATAATGAAACATTTTATTTTAATTCTGTATTATTTAGTCTGTTTTAGTCTTACCTTTTTTTTTTTTTTCTTTTTTTAAGATACGATATTAAAGAAAAGAAGGAAAAACACCAATATCGACTTTTGGCTACCACACTTCATTTCTGATACTGCTGGTAACCACCCAGCCCAGCCAGCCAAAGCTGGAGGCTGCGCAGCAACCCAGTCTCACGGGTAGTTTTGGTCCCTCTCAAATTCCATTTTCTACTTAAATTAGTTGTAGACTATTCTAGACAGATTATATGGAAGGTCTAATTTATTTGCACTGGGACTTGGCAAGGCAAGACTTTGCTGGAGCTGCTCTGAATGTCCTGGACAAGCTCTCTCTGGGTATGTCTGTTGTAGGAACCCAAGCCAGCCTGTCCAAGTCCTGGCCTTTCCCTAGATTCCTCTTTTCCATGGGACCTTGTGAGCGTAGACTACAGACCTGACAAATCCCCTAGCTTTCCTATTCCTGAGGACAACTGAGGTTAGATAAAAGATGTACCACATGGCCTTCAGCTTCCCCAAGAAGAACCGTATAGGCACCATTTGGAAAACCCGGGTACCACCAGGTGACCAGTGCCATACAGCACTTCCTAGCAGGTGCTAGCTCAGGACTGACTTTGAGTTATGAGCGGGGCTAATTAGCTGTGGCAAATCTCTGCAATGCTCTGGCTTTCTTACATTAGATTCTAGAGATACTGTGCCTAATGTTGTTGGAGTATCTCTGTGTACTGTTAAGTTTTGTGATATAAATACGCTCTATGTGACTCACTTTCTCAATTGTGAAAAAGGATTCAACACTTTCGCTTGGAGAAATGTCTTACTGCTGTGATCTCTGTGTGACCACTTCAGGCTGGGCCTCCTCCAGCAATTTTGGAATTCATCGCACCAAACTTTAGATGTCTTGAATATTAATGTTTGCGCTAATCACCCTCAGCTCTCTCTACAGTCGTCGTGGAGAAACAGGCACTTTTAAGAGATGCTTCATCTCACATATTTTGCCCCTTCTCTATGTGGTCAGATGAATCCCATGCCTATCTCTTGGTGGTTCTTGACCATTCTCTTCTCTAGAGATGACAAATGCCATCCAGCAGCTTGCCTTATTTTTTTAGATCCTGGCTTTGGCCATGTCCCTCTCTCCTTCACTACCACTCTATTTGTAATCTGCTTTTTCAAGACTTGCCTGTGTTTCTTCCTCCTGTTTCTCTGTTGCACAAAGGACAGAGCGTGGTTTGAACTATCTCATTCAATTGCTGGTGCACTGTTCTTGCAACCTGCCACTGCCAGGAAGCCCTGTGAGTCCTTTCCTGCTTGCCTTGTGTTCTCGGTAAGATTTTAAACCCTTTTGGTGCAGAGGCTGCCTTTCCATCTCCTATCATTTTAGAACAATCAGATTGCATCTCTTTAGTGTTATTGCAATATAAATACCAGGCAAAACCAGAAACCTCCAAGTAGTTCAGTGATTCATATGTGGTTTGAAGAAATGGGGAGGGTTATCTGTCTTCCAGTAGGCTAATGGGATAAAAGCCAGGAATTTCTGAGCTCTCTTCCCAGCATGGACCGCACGCTCTTGAGCAGGGCTCATAGCCTATATTATACATTTCTCCTTGATTTGCCTGACATGTCATGCACCAGATGAAGATGGATTCCTTACACAGAGCAGCTTATGCTTCCTAATTCACAGACCCTACAGTCAAAAGTCACCATGGGGATCATCTTATCTGACCCCCTCTATACAGAAAATAGATTTTTCCCAGAAACATTAGAACATCTCCTTTCAGAGATATCTAATCTTTTTATCAAGATACCAAGCACTGGTGTTTTGGCAGCCTTCCTGATAAGCTGTTCCAATATTTAATTACCTTCATAGCAGTGAGTTGGTGTCCGCTTCAAAGGTTGAATTGATCTAGTTCTATCTTCCAGCCATCGTGTCTTCTTATTCTTCTTATCAGCATGGTTAAAGAACCTCCCCTTCTCTGCCCTAGTATCAGATAGCTTTCCTTATTTAGATATCCATACATAATGATCAAGCCCCTCTCAGTCTTCTCTGTGATGAATAAGGTCATGTTCTTAAAACTATATGTTGACAGGTTGCACTTTCAAAGCTTGTTCTTTTCTGTGGCCCTCTGCTATTTCCCCAGCTTCTAGTGTGGAGTCAGCAGAACTGACCCACCACCCCTAGCAGCCCCAGGACTTCAGTCTAACCAGGGAAGAAGTCCTTCCTTCTACTGGGTCTTTCTGTTTTGACTACCCAAGCGCTTTCGGGGCCTCTTCTGGCACACCAGTTTCCCTGGCAGCGCAGGCTGGCCTCTCACCCTGTCCTCCCTGTCCTACCTCACTGCAGTTGAAGACAGTCTCTCACCCTTTCTTTAGGTAGAATCTGTTGAATTTTTCTTGGATGTCTTATCTTCTTTGAGGGGTGTGCAATGGCATTTTATGGGGCAGTGATCCATTTAACTAGGCAACTGGGGCAGTATCCCAGATTTCTCACCTTTTGCCGGCCTCTGTGCTATCTGCAGGCCAGCCACCCATGGTGCTTTGGTGGTATCTCGATCTCTGGATGCAGCTGGATGCCACTGAACTGAGTTTCCTGCTGGTCTCAGCCCGCCGCACCGGAGGTATCTGTGTGTCAGCCTGTCTTTGCAGCCAGTACGTTTGCTAATCCACAGGTCTTTGAACTGTTCTTTCTGTGGCCTCTCCTCAGTCCTCACAAAAGTCCTCTGCATGTCCTTCCAGCTGCTCCTCCCCAGTCCAGTGTCTCCTCAGTACTGTCTCTGCCTTTGAGCCCTTTAATCCTCTGTGCCTGGGTCTACTTCCATCTGGTTCACCACTGATGTCTATGTTAAGCCCTCTCTGGTAAGAAAAGGCTTTTAACCCCATCCCTTAACAAGCTGGTGTCAAGATCTGACAGGGGGCCAATTCTAGCACTGTTGAATACATGTTTTGTTAATCTCATATAAGTCAGCTCAGGAAAAAAAAAAAATGCCTTGGAGCAATTGCAATGTATTAAACCACCACAGCTGCCTTTATCAGCAAAGACTCAGAGGCTAAAATAGAATGAATGCTAATGAAGGTTTTCTGCTCTGCCATATGACTGTGTTTATAGACATATGTGCATTTGTCCAGATTACAGCCTTGTTGGTGAAATGCCAAATTAACTGCTCTATAATTTTGCTAAGAGAGCTGATGGCTCTCACCCTTCTAGCCATCTTCTTTTACTCTATCCATATTGCCATTGCTGTGGCGCTGTGCCAGCCCTTTCCACTTCCCTGAAGTTCCCTAAAACTTGTTAGATTTAATGTTAATGGCTCTTTGGGTCATTTCTCTATGGTTCCTGGCAGTGAGTTATCCAGGCCTATTGATTTGAAAGATGTCATTATAGCAGATAATTCTCCCTTGCTGCAGACAGTTAGCTTTCTGCTCCATCCACCTCATCATGGTGCCTTCTTCCAAACAGAGACTGGAAAGATCTATTAGGAATTTCTAAGTCAATGGTTATGATCCTGCTGTCTGCATCCAGTGATCAGCTTTGCCCTGACCTTATGCTCTTTTTGTCCATATGAAAATTTTTAAAAGATGCCTTGTAACCTCAGGCCTGGAGCCTTCATAGGCTGAACCAGACTGTCCTGTCCCATCAGGGATCTATCAAATGAGCTGAGCATCTAACCTGATTTTAAAGGAATCCACATCTTTCCTCCAGTGCTTACTTAATATTTTCTGCTAGAAAGGGATTAACCTGAGCTTTAGGCTGAATCTTAATTGCAATTTATTCTCTGTTCCCAGTAAATCAGTCCTCTTTGACAAGATATAGCAGGAGGAGAGGGCTTTTGCCTGATGTTAGGGTGGAAGGAGTGTGGGTGGTCCCTTAATTTCCCAGTGCCATCTCATATATCCATGATGGATGCTCTCTTCTTCCTGGGTGAAGTCACATTTGTTTGCATGGATGAATTTGGTGGTTACACTACTTCTCTGAAGATCTAGCTAACTCATGCCAGTACAGGGGACACAGGTAAAGGCACTGCCGGAAGAAGTGATCTGAAGACATACACACGCACACCCCCCCCCCCCCCCCCACCTGGAGATGATAGCCAGGATATCATATGCATGGTGGTGCATATGTGTGGTGTTGGGAGTAAACTGGCCTCCTTCATCACATCTTCAGGCTTTTGCTTCGGGAATGCCTGCCGACTTGCTGAGCTTCATATTTCACAATGACTTGCATCCATGAGGATGCTAACGCTGGATGCTCCTCCTGACAGCAAAGGTGGTACCCACCACTATAAGGAGGTGCAGTGATACACTTTACTGTGACAGAGTTATCTTAACGCCAGGAGTGGCATCAATATTTAGAGAGAAGAAGCACTCCTTTTCCTGTGGAAGCACACGTAACTTCTGAACGGAAGCAGGTTCTACCATGTCACCCTGCCATCCCTCCATGGCTAGCTGGTGTGTTGGCAGTAGTGGTGTGTGCAGTGCTTTGTTGCAGTGAATGTGGAGAGGATTGGTATGCAACCTGCTGGACGCAAACACTTCTGTAATCGAACCTGGAGATTGTTACCTTGATTGAGGCAGATTGAGATCAGGTCCTGTGGTCTCACTAGTTGGAGAGCGTGGTCAGAGGCCTGGCCATGGGAATGGAGCAAGAAGAGGAGCCAGGATTGCAGCCTATCACTAAATCCAAGGACAGGCCTCAAAAGCAAAGAGCAGCTGGTAGCATTACCTCCTCTCTCAGAGAGTAGAGTGTCTGGGCAGGCTGCCTTCCTAACCAGTCCTCAAGCCTTCTCAGAGCCTCACTTCTGTCCCTTCTAGTCCAAAAAGATCCTGAGTTGGACTGACAGAAGCTTTCTCTTGCCAGCAGTATTTACCTGGATTACCCACTGTCACTACAATGGAGGAAATTCTGGCTTTATTGCCTCCATGCGCAACCTGATCACGCAGCCAAAGGAACTGCAACCATACTAACTCAAGGTAGATTTTACCCCTTGATCCCAAACAACTCCAGAAGGACCAGCCTGAATCTTCTTCCCTCCCTGAAGGCTACATTGGAGGCTAACCGGTAGCAAAGCAACTCCTTCCGTGCATGTTTCTGCTACTCCCTCAATCTGCAGCAGGTACCAGCAGTCTAAGAGAAAAGCAGGTCCTACAGCCATTGTCTCTTTTGAAGCTGATAAAAATGCTATCATCTACTCTGTCCCAGGCCATACTTGTTGCTGGAAGATTGTTAACTTGAGAATGAGCTTTCAGCAAGGGCTCTGCACTTCAAGTATAGCCCTTTTGATCTGTGTACACCACAACGGCATAGCTGAGATGATACAGTGTCATTGCCTGTCACTAATTAACTTCACAACCTAGCCATCACATCTGCATGGTGACAGGAAGTCACCAGCGGACTGGAGCTACTGAAAATTCAGGTTAAACTGTGGGAGCATCTGGTGAGAAAGACAAAAGAATTGCTCAAATTAGTTTCTTCAGAGAGGATGCCGGATGTCCATTGCTGCAGGTCTGTCAGAGCAGATGGAACACACTTCTGTCAGAAAGGGTAAATCTAGCTGATCTCAACCTGGTGCAGAAAATGTGCTAGCTGACCTTTGAGGCCCCTGATTCTAGGACTCAAGCTGCAAGATGCCAGGTTTTATCTGTAACTGAACACAGTGGATGCAGCAAGCAGTAAGAGGGTGGCCATGGGTGTGCTGTTAGGCCCTAGCCCACTGCTACCCAGAGCTTGCAAGCTGAAACCAAACATGGGAAGAATTTTCCATGTAATGGCACCAAGGTCTTCACATACCCTTTGTGTGCGAAGTCAAGAGTGTGAGGGGTAGGGGATATTCTCAATTTCTTTCCTATGTATGTGAGGTGGAGCCAGCTCTGAAAAGTGCCTCCACCGAGCCAGATGCTAGCTCTGATAGGGACAGCAGTGGGACAGGATCCTCCAGGGAAGGCTGGAGGATGGTCAAGGAGTCACAGTTGTTGCAGTGAGTGCAGGGAGAGAGTTCACACAGTTGTTTTCATACTACTGTGTAGGGAATGGTCTCAAGTGAAGTTCAAAGCCAAATTCATTACCTGTCCACCCTGCCTACCTGCTGGAGGGCTAGTGGAGGTGGCACTGGGGTGCCCCAGATGGCACTGCCAAAGGTTTCCTCCAGTACACCCTGATCTTCAGGAGACATGCAAATATTGCCATGTTTCCATTAGCTCCTCTCATCTCCTTAACCCTTTCACATCTGAAACCCAAATCCAAGTTGCACCATGTGTGTGTTATCTTGTTCTGTGTCCCAGAACAGAAATAGTCCCTTTTACCACCTAAAGGGCACTTCTGCCCATGTGAACTCTGGTAGAAGAGGCCAGGAGAGAAGAGAGGTAGATGAGCAGACCTGCCATGGGCTTGGGCTGTCCTCCTCTCTCCCAAGCAATCAGAAAGGGAATTAAGAAATGTAGCATAGATTTTTGCCACCATTGGGAAGGTTATGCCCCGTGCTGGATTTCCAGAGCTTGTCTGCCTCTGGGATTTTGTCCTCTCTTCCAACTGTTTGTGAGATTATTTCAATCCATGGAAAGACCCTTGCAGTTTTCTTCTAGACTTTCAAACTTGCTTGGCTGTATGATTTTGAAAGGGAGAGGATGAGCAATAAGAAAAAGAATATAAAAGGAAAGCAAATTCCTCACTCCTGTCCTCATAACCAGCACCCAAGAGAAGTTTTATATCCAAGTATCCACTAGGCCAGGCTGGATGGGCTGGCCAGAATGCACCAGCTTTGTCCGATAGAGGGGAAATCTCTGCTCTTGAACAACCTAGCGCTTTGCAAGGAGGTATCTGAATCTCAAGGATCTTTGGATTTTATGAAGAGGAGGGGATTCTTCAACAGAGATGTCTCTCTGGATTATATCTGCTTGTTCTCTTCCTGGATTGCTCCTCTTGAGGGGCAGGATTTGGGATTGACTTCTCTCAATTCCATGGATGATTTCCCTGGTTTAGTGCCTGGTGCCAGCCCCTCTAACCTCCACATCTGGAGCCATTCCAGTTGGGCGGGCACAGAAACTTGTTCTGTCCACGTTAAACCAGGAGGGAGGAAAGTGTGATGTGGAGAGACCCAAGCTGGTGGGATACAAGCCAGAGGGGTCCAGCTGCAGCCAGAATGCCTTGGCCAGGTGTCAGCTGAACTCTGTGCCAAAGCTAATAAGCCTGCCAGGAGCCAGGACTTCCTTGCTTGGATGAAAAACTAGGCTAATGCTGCTTGGCTGGCTCCAGAGCTCTGCTAGAAACCACATAGCTGTGCTCTGCCATGTGGAACTGCTGCTTCAGATGGGGCAACCAGTTTCTCCTTTGCAACAGACAGAAGGGGCATACATGTCTCTGAAATGTGGGGGCGTGACTGGGCACTTGGGTTGGGCCCTTTTTTTCTGTGATAATATCTCCTCTGGATGTCTTCTTTGGTTGCAAGATCTTTGGGGCAGGATCCTTTACCCAACCATATCTTTGTGCAGCATCTAGTAGTGGAGGAGCCTTGATCTTAAGATATTCAGGGTGTTGCCATAGTATATATAAGAAATGGTGGTGACAATAGCATTGTGGCAAAGCTGCAGCATGGATTACCCAGATGTTTCTCATGGGATATTGTAGAGACATGTTCTGTGTCATTCTCTCTTCCTGCTTATTCAGGGGGATTTTCACCTCTGCCCTCTTGAGGATGCAGGTTCTTGATGGAACTAAACTATGCAAATGGTTGGGTTTTTTTCTGGAGCAAAGCAATCACTTGACAAACATTTGAGATGAGAAAAATTCTGTAACGAGTAACTTCGGGGGAAATGGAGAATGTTTATGCTGAAAATCAGGCTAAGTAGCAAGACAGTGAAAAACTTGCTGCCCATGTTCTTGCAAAAGAGACTTCAAGCAAGGACCAAACACAGGAAAAACTACTCCTTCTTCAGTAGTTCCTTACCTTAGACACCTGGAGACAGGAATTTAGGAGGTCTGAAAAATATCTCTCATACAATATTTCAAGTTTTGTAATCACTGAGGCGATAAGGAGAAATGATTGCATTGAATAAGGGTAAAGAAAAAAGACTAGGAATCCTGTTCTTCAGAAATATCGCAAAGGTTATGCAGCAGGCAGACTGATTTATGCTGTGAATGTGAGGACTCAGATGTTTGATCAACTCAGTGAGATTTTGTGAGTTACTGTGTGTCAGCTGAGCTGTGTAACTGTGTGCACTTAGCTTCTTGCAGCCGAGAGGTAAAACGTATTTGCATAAACCCTTTACTCAGGTTTAAACTAACATGGTCTCCCTCACTATTGCTGAAGATAAGAGCTTAGATCTGGTTGGTGACCAGGGCTCAGTTGACTTCTGGGTATCTGCTGAGCTCTCTACTGTATGGCTGCCTCCTACAAAAAGGTAGAGACAATGATCGGCAGAAGGGAAATTCACAGCCTGGAGTGGTTGAATTAGGGGCAGTAGTGGAGTCACAGGGACATAGCAAGACTTGTCCTCTAAATTCAAGAGCAGTCCAAATGAAGTCAAAATGAGGTGAAACACAATGTTACTTGCAAGAGCTTCAGGCTTTATAGCTTTCATCAGAGAGAAGTATGTTTTGTATCTGGAAGTAATTTTTAATTGATCTCATGTCCTAAAGACTTTAAGACTGGACACCTAGTCAGAAAATTCATGAAGCTCCTGTTCCCCTGTTCTCTGTCTTCCTCCCCAAAACCCACCTGAAGGAAGGAGAAGAAGGAGCACCCTTTTGAAAGATAGGATGGGCAGTGTGGTATAGACTGAGAGGGCTGAAAGGAGATGGGACTTTATTAAGTGAAGCTAAAGAAAAAATCGGTATTGCAAGAGGCAGATGTGGCAGCTACGACTGCAAATGAACTAAGGTGTCAGTTTGGCAGAAAGGATCCCCCAGTGAAAGGAGAGTCACCCATCCCATCCATGCCACAGAGTGTGGCCAAGTGAGAGGTTGCTGCTTGTCCCCTGCTTTTTAAAACCCCACAGAGATTTTTCCCCTGGTCTCAGTAGTCCAGGACAAAAGCCAAACCCGCTTGACTGATGCAGGATACAGGGCAAAAACTAAAATGAGAATTTTTAAATTAGACCCACCTTCACTTCAGGAGTCCTAGACTCACACCTAGCTGTTTTTAAAGAGGAGATTGGAGGGGAAAATGGCTAGAATTTATATCTAGGACAAGGTGAAGCCATAATACCTGAAAGCCTGACTTTTTCCGTGGTTCTCAGGGTAAAAACTAGACTGAGTCATTCAGCCTAGACAAGGAGGATCCCAAGAAAGGTTATATCACAAGTCATGGTTAAACCAGATCAGATCATCTGTGTTGGGGCCTGCCAGCTCCTCTCAAACTCACAATCAATCACCTCTATCTCCTGCTCGGCCGTGTCCAAGTCTCTGCAGTGCCACAGCCTTTACTGTACCATAAAGCCACATTCCAGAAGTGGCTGGCAATGAGTTGCTCCCCACCTGTGCCTGGTGCGAGGGTCACTGTCACAGAATGAAAAGGGCCCACTTGATTATAGAACTATTAACCAATATATTAACCAGCAACAGTACTCAACAGGTTTTTTCAATGTCAGTATAGGAACTAAGCTACTGCACTGTGGGTTCACCAGCGAAATATCCCAATCCCCCTTGCGTATAGTCACTCACCCGAACTCTAGGAGTTACCTCAGGCTGAGTCCCGACCCGAGGGGAGAGTTCTTCCCCTGCAGACCCGCTGCTTCCGAGGAGAACCTGGCTCAAACTTGGAAAGCCCAGGCTAGTTTTATACCCTAAGTTGAATCGGGGTGTTGTTGACAATGTTTTGAGCTGGAAAGACCCCAGTAATAGGTGATGTAATTCTTAATTACTGTAATGTTCTGGGCTTTCAACTCCACCTTCTCAGCAGTGTGTTAGTGGGAAGAAGACATTGTGTAACTGCAAGCGAGCACTTACACTGCTGAGGGGGGGTATCATCTAGTTGACCCAATGATCCAGGTCTCACTGCGGTTCAGTGTGCACTTACCATTCAGTCACAGAGCCCAGAGGTGTGTGCCCCATGAAAGACCTCAGCTCCTCATCTTCAGGTTGTGCCAGAGCTGTCTCCACCACTGACCCTCTTCCTCCCGCATCATACTCGTCTTGTCACAGAAGACAGAGAAGAAGGTGTGGAGATGGTTCCTCTCAAACAAAGGCTTTCTGAATGAGATGGGTATTGAACGTACTCCAGCCCCTCAGAGATGCTTGGCAGAGTATCTACCAAGAGGATAGCTAGTGCGACTGAGACGTAAACTTGGCAACTTTTGAAATCCAGAGAAGCTCTTTCAAATCTGATGCACATAAACCACAGCTGGCATGTGATGGAAGAAGAATATGTGGCGACTGGATGGGCCCCAGCACAGTACTGGAAACTTTTCAAAGAGGAAACTCTGACAGGACTGCCAGAGCAGATTGTTGGGCCCAGGGGACTTCGGTCTGTGTTCACATTGCCTCCACCCCTGCCTCAGATGTCAACTCTGTGTGCCTCTTCTGACTGTCCTCTGGCAGCCCTCAGTTTGGGAGGCTATGGAAGACTCCTGCAACAAAGAGTCAGAAGGTGCTCCCATGTCCATACCAGAAGACATAAGTCCTTTGCTGCAGCATAGGCTCACAGTTTTGGGGAATCAAATCTTGTTCTCCTGGATTAAACCCATCCCTTGCCCTTGCTCATCTTCTAAAGCAGTGGCTGAGCCATAAAATGATGTGAGGGTTGTGCTGAGAAGCAGACGGGTCTATAAGCACCAGCTGCCATATGGGCACAAAACAAAGAGCCCCAGTTAGTTAAGATGCTGCAGCTGAGTAATAAATTAAAGAAGGTGGAGCAAAGAGGGCTTGACAGGACTACTGGCAGTATCACAGGATATCTGGTCAGTGGGAACAGCCTTCCTCCATTCTCCTCCTCCTGCTTATCTCCTCCATCCTCTCTATTCCCTATTTGTTATGCAGGTCACAGAAGTAGCTGGTTCTCCCCTGGTGGGCCTCAGCACAGAGAGCTGTTTTTGTTGAAATAATTTTCTCTGTAAAGACAGCCCAAAGGGCCTGTTACTGCAGTATCTTTGCCCCTGCTATATCTTCTGGCTGTATATTTACCCAGGAAAGGGTGTTTGCCCCTCAACAGCAATACTGAGAAGAAGGGGCCCCCTCGTGCTGAGGGAGCTGGCGGCTGTTATCGCTAGGCCACTCTCCATCATCTTGGAAAGGTCCTGGAGATCAGGAGAGGTGCCGGAGGACTGGAAGAAAGCCATTGTCACTCCAGTCTTCCAAAAGGGCAAGGAGGAGGAGCCAGGAAACTGCAGGCCTGCCAGCCTCACCTCCACCCCTGCAAAGGTGATGGAACAGCTCATCCTGGAGCTCCTCACTAAGCATCTGGAGGACAAGAAGGTGATCAGGAGGAGTCAGCATGGATTCACCCAAGGGAAATCATGCTTGACCAATCTGATAGCCTTCTCTGATGGAATGACTGGCTGGGTAGATGAGGGGAGAGCAGTGGATATTGTCTATCAGGCCTTCAGCAAGGCTTTGGACACTGTCTCCCATCACATCCTCGTAGGTAAGCTCAGGAAGTGTGGGTTGGATGAGGGGACAGTGAGGTGGCTTGAGAACTGGCTGGATGGCCGAGCTCAGAGGGTTGTGGTGAACGGCGCAGAGTCTAGTTGGAGGCCTGGAGCTAGTGGTGTCTGCCAGCGGTCAGTCCTGGCTCCAGTCTTGTTCAACGTATTCATCGATGACCTGGAGGAAGGCACAGAATGCACTCTCAGCAAGTTTGCGGATGGGCAAAAGTTTTGCGGAGGGGTACAAAGATGGTGAGGGGACTGGAGCATCTCTCCTAGGAAGAAAGGCTGCGAGAGCTGAGCCTGTTAGCCTGCAGAAGAGAAGAGTGAGGGGGTATGTCATTAATGTGTACAAGTATCTGAAGGGAGGGTGTCGAAAAGACGGGGCCAGACTCTTCTCCGTGGTGCCCAGCAACAGGACCAGAGGCAATGGGCACAAACTGAAACACAGGAAGTTCCATCTGAACATGAGGAGAAACTTCTTTCCTGCGAGGGTGACAGAGCACTGGCACAGGTTTCCCAGAGACGTGGTGGAGTCTCCTTCTCTGGAGATATTCAAAACCTGCCTGGGCAACCTGCTCTAGGTGACCCTGCTTGAGCAGGGGGGTTGGACTAGATGATCTCCAGAGGTCCAGGACTGACATGGAAGGACTGGCGTGTTCAGCTCTAATTTGGAAGAAGAATTGCAAGCTGGAGAGAGTGGAGGACCCATCACTGTCCTACCATGGACCTTGCCTCTCTGCATGATACAAACAAATAACAACTTTTTCCCAACATGGAAACCTTGCTAAGACACGCTAGGCCTCATTAACAGTGCAAGGATTTTAGGATCATAGGCCCAGGCATGCTCTTGGTTGTCACTGGAGACTTACCACCACGTGTCTCAGCTCTCAAGGTACAGAGCTTGTCTTTCAGGACATTGTCTAATCTAATACTCCAATGCCTCACATCCCTACCTACATTAAACCATGCTAGGGAAGCTGGGTTATAGCTTATAAGTAGTGAAGAGGCTCAGAGATACTTGGAGGCCTTCAGTCCTAAAATGAATGTAGATATCATTCACAGAGTCCAGATATTATTGTGAAGAAGGATTCAGAGTGCCTGATGTGCAGGGCTGGTGCATCTTGAGTCCTACCCTTTCAGTAGAGAGAGGGAGGTGTGCTAGCTCACTGGCATAGATAACCTGTATCTGGATGCAATGTCGCAGCTGGCCTCAGCCATCCTACCACTATGCTCTTCTTGCCGTATGTTTCTGCTAGCAGCAGGTGGATTGAACCCACCTGATGGGTTGGTTCAGCTTGCTGATCTGTCTGAAAGCTGATCTTTCTTTTTCTGTTTTGATATACTGAAGAGCTGAAAAATGTTAGCTTTTATTTAAGGGAGAAGAAGGGCAGCATGACTTCTCTCCACTGCCTTGCAGTTGCAGGGTGACGTAAACAGCTGTGCAATCGCACCTTAGAAAGTTGTCATTGGTGTGCCCAAAGCCACACCGAAGGTCCAGGGTGGAAAATGGTCTTCCACCTGGTTTCTGGGTAAATGATCAAAAACCTGTGGCCCTTCCTGGCTCCTCTGTGGGCTAAGACCCTCCCACACTCACTGCTGGACAAGCTGGGTGCAATGATCAGGAGGCAAGCATTGCCAGACCAGCAATATGGTGTGTTTCTACCAAACCTTTGGCATCTCTGGACCATTCCTTTATCTGCAATCCCCTCTGAAATCAAGGGGCAGCTTGATCCCCGTTGAAATGCATCTTCACAGGCCACTTAGCAACATGCCGGCGCCAAAATCTGAGCTGGTAAAATTGCCACATAATCCCTGTTCAAATGTGCCGAGCTCTTATCAAAAGGGGCTCTGGGAGGAAGAAGTTGTCTGTTTCCTTTAACGTACAATAAAGTGAAGCAGTTCAAAGAGAAGGAAAAGGAGGTTAACGATCTCTTTGAAATTTAGGCTCAAATTCCCAGCACGACCCAAGTCAATTACCAGAAAACGCCATTGACACACATCCACTGCTAACGAGGAAGCGGGGGGGAGGACACATGGAGCAGAGAGACCTGGGCAGGCATCGGCAAAGCTTAAAGGGCTTTTTCGTGGTGGTGGGAAAGTTTCCAGAGCGATGTTTGTCCCTTTGCAAGGCTGACTCATCCCTCCGGTGTGTACCTGGAGCAGAGCCTGGGGACCCTCATCCGTGGCGTCGTCCCAGGACTGGCGGAGTTGCCACCCTGCCCAAACCTGTGGCATCCCCTCCTACCTGGCAGGGCTTTCCCGAGGATGTAAAGCACCTACTACAGAAGGCTGCTGCTTCTGCAGCATGTCAAAGCATTTGAGCTGCTTTCATGTTAATACAAATTGGTTTTGCTACCGGACCAGGTGAGCACCCACGTCAGTGAGAGGCAGCACAGGGGTGGGAATAAGTGCTGGGGCTGGAGAGAGGCTGAACCGCTGTTATCGACAGAGCAGTTTTATTCTGGATCTAAGGGGTGTTTGTGCACAGATATATAAATCCTAGGAGATAAAACAGTGTAATTAAGGGATGGTGCTCCAGCTCACTGGTTATTACAGCAGAGAATTTATCTGATGGCCCAATTTCACCTCAAATTTTTGACCTTTTAATCAGGTTCCCAGGTCCTCTAGCCACTGAAAAAGTGAAGGAATGGAGTGTCTTTGGGGTGACAGGGAAGGAATACCTCGGCCTGGCCCATGGCTTTGCTACCTCTAAGAGCGCGCATGGGATAGAGGGTTTCACTGCCTCACAGCTTTCCCCAGGGACCGGTCTGGGACATGCAGAAGGATTAAGACCAGCCACGCAACATTATTTTCTGGCATTGCAAGAATGCATCAGCGCTTTCCAGGCTGACCAAGCTCGGGTGTGTGGAACAAACGTGCTGGAAATAAAACCTCCTGCAAAATGGAAAATATACGCAGAAGCAGCTATTTTTAAAAGGGACAGCACCTACCGCTGCTATGAAGTCAGGCACATAATCAGTCAGTGAGGGACTTGTGGAGGCTGACAGCTGACAGCTCGGAGAAAAAGCTCCTACAGACGTACGGAAAGGGGAGCTTTTGAATACCAGGGGGTGCATATTTTCAACAAAAGTGATGCAGGTTGCCCTGTGCTGCCCCTAAGCCCTGGACATGAGGCAGATGGGGGAAGAGACCGTCAGTGTCTGCATAGCCCGACCTGGAGCTGGGACCCACCTGCCTTTCCTGACACAGTGGAAAGCAGGGCGAGATGCTGATCTCTCTTCATCAGACAGCGAGCATCAAGCAGATGCCAGCTCAGCCACTTCTTCCCTCCTCCCTAACCCAACCTATCCTTATCGCCCAGCCTCCGCTGAGGTTTTCCTGCTTCTAAAAATATTCAGCCTCTAATTAAAGCATCCATCTCACTTGCCAGGGCAAACTTGTAGAGCTGAGCTGGTCCTGAAAATAGCCAGAGCTTGCAGCTAACTCATCCGGCCAGCCTTCCTGGTCCGGGCAGCTTGGGAGATGTCTGGCACCAGGGTTTTGTCCATCGTGCCTCCGTATTAAACTAACAGCAGTTTCATGCAGCTGGCGGGAGCAGCTCATCAAAGTTTCCAAGCCTAGAGACACCGTGTGCCTTTCCCTTTCCTGTTGGGATGTTTGTGCTGTGTTTCAGGTGTCCTGAGGGCAGTGTACCCTGCCATGCCCACATGGATGGGGGCTCGCATACTATCTCCCATGCAGCCTGACTACAGATATGCTAGTTAAATAATAAAAATCTAGTAGAATGAGAGGAAAGGAGCAGAGGAATACCAGGAGGGACTTGGATCCAAAAAAGCACTAGAGAGTTGTGTGAGCAATGCATTTACCAAGGAAATACGAGAATCCAGCTCAATCTAAAGTGCTTCAGACCTATTGCTCCCAGGACCTATTGCTTCTGTGGGTGACTGGGACCTGGACCAAACACTGGGGGGAACCTCCATGGAGCAAGAGCATATCTCCGCCTAAGGGAAGGAGTCTTAGCATGGCCAAGAAGATGAGGGAAAGATGAGAGAAACAGGGTAGGTGGACGGGCTTTGAGGCATCATCAGGGCGAAGGGAAAAGGGGAAAAAAGTGGAAGCACAGACTCAGCAGCAGGAAAACATTCCCTCCTGGCAATACTATTAAATTGGGGAATAGCCCCCCGCAGGGAGCGGGGTCAGGCTCGAGCAGACAGCAATCCATAGTTTATTGCTGGAATTGCAATTGTTCTTTCAGGCTCGGGAGGAACGGGTATGTTGTAGCTTCCTGGTGGGGGGAGCAGCTTTGCATGCTTTCTTTTTACAACACCAAAAAGGGCTTAAAATTAAACTTGCTGTTTAAGAACAGGCAAAGCCCTTCTGAGATACTGCTATTTATTCATTAGCTGCAACAGTTCAGCTTAGCCCTTCACGCAACAGCCGCCTGCTCCTTGGAGAGCGGCACCGAGGCCACGTCACACCTATCTTACAGCTGAACGCTCTGTAGTCTGGTAGCTTGCGGCTTTGCTCGCTATGGCGTGGCTGCTGTAATTGTTTGCTCACTTCTTTCCCTAAGGACTGCTCCAACATCTTGCAGGCTCTCTCCAAACCACCAGCTCTTCAAACCCAGCCTTTCACCTCGCTCCTACCCTTGTTCTCCCTGCAACAGAGCAAGCCCCAAACTGGCAAAGTCCGTGAAGAGCTTCTCACCAACTCTGACAAGCTTTAAAGCAAATCCTGGAGCAGGAAATTGGCTCCAAATATTCCAGGGCTGTCTCACTGCCACATGTCTGTAATTTCCTTTGAGTCAGCCTGTCTGGACCAAGCGAAGCTGTCAAGCCTTTCTGCCAGCAAGAAGCCCAGGGACTCAGAGGCAGACAAATCCTGCTCCAGGTTCGGAGCTGCAACACCAGGAACGCTGGCAGGGCAAGGGGAGAAGCTGGGTTTCAGCCACTGCAGGACCACAAAGAGCACAAGGCATTGGACCCAGAGACAGCTGCCTCCCTCCCGGCACTGAGTAAATAAATGCAGGAGATCTAGGGTTATTCTCCTCTGAATTACTTTATTATATTGTGAGTAATCACAAAGCCTTACAATGCTGCAGAGATTCTTTAAAAAAACAAACACAGCGACAGTATTTGCCAGCCTTTGCTAAGACTCGTTTATCTAGCAGCTAGCATGAGATTACACAAGGAAATCTTGCAGTCTTCAATTGGATTGTCACATTGGGTTTTTGATTTACCACAGACAGTAACTTTGACAGCCTGTATATGATCCCTGTAACATTTTATCTACATACAGACTTATAAAATTAAACAACTTTTTTTTTTTAATTACATTTTCTGCCAGCAGAAAACAATTCTCTTAAAAAGGCAAGAGCCACTAAAAAACACCCCCCCCATCCCAAACTGCCCCCATGTTGCATTGCAATTGGTTACTATTCCCCTCCAGATCTCCGTATGCCTATAGGCAGTCCCATTGCCTTTTTAAGAAAATCAACATGTTTCTTGTGACTGAGGGCTGGTTGAGCATTTCAAGGGCTCGGTAGAGGGGGGAAGTCCCCAGCATTGAGAGGAAAAGGTTAAAATTCCACCCTACGGTTCGTGATCAAGTCACCGAAAAGGAGAGGGATGAAAACATGGGGCAGCCATTTCAATATCCAGACTAAGATGTTGACTCTGGGTTCAGCCTCCCTGGCAGCGGCTGGCTTTTACGACTCAGCAGGTTTCAGCTATGACTTGAGCTGTCCTCTTTGGGCGGTGGGATTTCCATCAGCAAGAAACCTTTGAGGGTGTGAGGAGGAAGCCTGAGCTCCTTCCAGCACTTGCAGAGCTCAGCCTCATTGAGAGCCCTCTGCTGGCACGCAGTCCTACCTGGGAGCAGGGCTGGACACCTCAGCCCCCTCAGCCCTCTCCCTGAGCATGGATCCCAGCTCTGTGCAGTCTCTCCATACATCACTTAATGTTTGTGGCTGCCTAAAGGCTGCCTGGCCAGCAGAAGACAGCATGGGGCACCTTCTCTGCAGGCGCAAGGTCGCCTGTGCTGCTGAGACAGCTGATTTTGCATGGAGGGCGGAAGGCCTGTGTCGTTCTGGTTTTATGATTCAGATAGCAGCAATAAATAGGTAGCGAGGGCTGCTGTTGTTTGTTAACCCTTTCAGCTATTTGCAAAATGCATGTGTACAAATGCTCTTAACTTTGCCTGCAGTGACTGTGTCCAAGCCCAGAAACCAGGTTTATGTCCATGTTACTGTTGTATGGACCTACCTAAACCAGCTAAAAACATTTCAAGGTTAGGCCAATGCAAGCCTGTGTAGAGACCAAACTGCAGACTCATGCAGCCGGGACCCTCATCCACAACCTCCCTTCCCATCCCCAGGACAATGTGCCAGATTTGGACTGGACATCAGCAGATACCTCCGCTGTGGAGGCTGCAATAAGCAGGTTAAAGGCTTTGCATGCCACCAGCAACTGGGTTGAATCATGCTCTGCTGCCTTCCCCAACTTTCTCCTAACTTGGAGAGGAAGGAGGATGAGAGGGACTCCCCGTTGCTTTGCCTGCATTTCAGAGTGGAGAAAAGTAAGGAAAGCTCTGCAGACCAGGCTTTTCATGAGATTCCTTTTGGAAGCCAAGGAGCTGTGTGAGAGAAAGAAAAGCTACAACTCTAGAAAAAAACAAACCCCAGGATCCTTCCCCTGATAGGCAAATAACTCCAAGGTTGCAGGCGTCAATGTTAATTCTTCCCCTGGCATATTCTGGAAAGCATTTCTGCACTGGATATTGCTTCACATGAGCCCAGCATAGTCGCACACGTTCTGTTCAGGTGGGGAACGTCAGCATGAAAATAGCTTTTTCTTAAGTCCTTTGGGTCTGTCCTAGTTTGATAAGGTCATCAAGAGAAGAATCTTTGTCAAGTATTCTTCCAAGATTCCCCAGAAAGGAAGGAGGGTGGGGTTTTGTTTGTTTTTTTTTGTTGTTATTTTTCCCAAGCTAGGCTACATGATCTTTTCACTTTGCAGCTCAGTTAATTTGTTTCCTGGGAGGGTAGTTCCCAGGTGGGCTGCCAGCTGTAGGCAGACTCCTCTCTCTCTTTTTTTTTTTTCCCTTGCTACTCATTCTCTCTCAGCAGTGGCTCGTTAAGGTTAAAAAGACAGGAGGTTGCCAAGGCTGGATCTAAAGTAATTTGACATGAAAAGAACATGAAATGTGAAAGTGGAGAGAAAAGAAGTGGGGAAATGGCCTCCACTTAATCATTGTTCATTTCACATCTATGCAAATAACATGTAAAAATCAGCACATTAGGAGCACCCTATATTCAGGTTTATCTGGAAATGTTTCTTCAAACTGAAAGTGCATGACAAGGAACGGGGTGCTGCTAATGAAGGCAACATCCGGAAGGCACTTCTTGGGGAATAATAATTAAAAAAAGGATGAAGCATGGGTTTGCAAGCAAATAGCTACTGAGTTGGTAGGTTTTGGTGTGCCCTCTGGAGAGACATAGCTTTGCTCCTGCAAACATAACTGGTCCACAAAGGTTTGTGCCAGACCAGCTGTTCTGCCCTGGGACCTGCAGAGCAGCTTGGTCCCTGTTGTCCAGCAACACCCTTCTTGAGCTAACAGGCTGGATGTAGGCCCTCAATACACCGGGTAGAATGTGTGATAGATGTGTGGGCCAGGATTTGAGAGTTTATAAAATCCACAAACAATCAAGTATTGGCATGTACAAATATATAAATTATTGACAGTTTTACAAAAGGCACACTGCAAGCCATCTCAGTCCGAGACCTGTACATTTTCCATGGACCCTCACCGTCCCAGCCCCCCCCACCCCCCACCCCCTTCCCCATCCCTTCTTCCCAGCTTTCATCATGAAACGTACGGCGCTGCTGCTACAGACCCATGGCTGTCATGACAAATGAGGACCTCTTTTTTGGTCAGCCCAGTTTGTCGGTGGTACTGTCCTTCTCTGATGGTCTTAAGACACTGTATGTTCTTCCCTAAGGTGATGCTTTTGATGGAAGGCAGGTATTTCAGCACAGTCTTTGGCAAAGATGACACGCCTGTGCCAGAGAGGTTGAGTTCCTGTAGGGAGTTCAGACCAAAGATAACTTCAGGACTCAGTGACTTCAGATTGGGATTGCTGGATAAATCCAGAACTTGGAGGGCTGGTAGTTCCTTGAAACTATAAGGAGATAATTCTCTAAAGTCACGCAGGCTGCTGAGAGATAAATGGATCAAATCTTTCAGCCCCATGAAGGCTCCTTTCTCAATCTTGACTAATGGATTCCCGTCAAGATTTAAGTATCGGAGAGGAATCCCTTGAAGATTTGGCACAGATGTTAGCCTGTTACCAGAAAGATTTAAATTCTGGATGTTGGGGATGTTCTTTTCACGATGCCTTGTAATTGTACTGAGCATGTTATAGGATAGATCCACATTCATGGGTTTTCCTTGACCTTTTGAAGCAAAAATGTCCATTGCTATATCCAAAAGTTTGTTATTGCTCAAATCTATGTCCCCCAGAGGAGAACTGGAGAAACAGTCCTCTGGAAGGACTTCCAGAGAGTTATGACTCAGATCCAAGGACTCCAGGTACCGAAGCCTGGAGAAGGTTGTGGAGGAAATCTTAGCAATTTTATTGTAGCTCAAGTCAAGGCTCACCAAGGTGGTATAGCCAGGGCCAGTAAGCATTGATTCATTGATTGTTTCCAGTTTGTTTGAGGACAGATCCAAGTAGGAGGTATCCAGAGGGATTGGGACAGGAACAATATGTGAACCTATTCCACTGCAGTCCACCTTGGTCAAGCTAAAGCTGTCAAAGAGACCAAAACTTTCCACCTCACAGTGGCACCCAGGGAAGCAGGTTTTGGTGGTACCGAAACAAGGAAGGAGAAGCAGCAAATTGAACCAGGCTGAGAACTGCATTGTTGACCTGGAAAACAAAATAAGGAAATAGATTTAATTGCCTTAGAAATCACTTTATCAAAGATGCCTAACAGTTTGAGTTGTGCAGGCTTTTTCTCTGTTTTTCCATAGGGATAGATGAAATACAGATGAAATACACCCCCATTATCCCTCAAACTACCCAAGAGTGACATAGTGCAGCATCTAGGGTTTTTTTAGTAACTGCTCATGAATTTTGGCATTGAGTGTACCACTAAATCTCTCTAAGGTACTGAATTATCCCACTAATGATTAATGACATGAGTAGGGAATAAGGAAAAAAATTGGGTCGGCACAGTCTTTGTAGATATAACCAAGTTAACATGCAGTAGGAAATTAGCTGTGAGAGCCGTATGCTGCCTTTAAACAAGATCTATCCAAAATGCACCCTTTCAACTGGACGATGCATGAGACTAAATGACAGTTCAGATGCTTCAGCACATTAGCAAACTTCAGCACGTAGAGCTCTTAAGGTCACATCTGGAAGTCAGGGCATCAGCTGGGAGCGCTGGGTTCAAGGCCCTGCTTTGACAGGTTGGGTACACAATGTTGGTGAAGTCACTTCGACTCTGGATTCAGTGAGAGCCTCAGGTGTTAAATTCCCTATTAAGGAGGTAGAAACTGAAGCTCAGTTCAAGTTTCCCATATATAATGGAGAGAAGGGCAGCACCTCTCATCATCAGCACGTCCTTAAGGACAAACAGCAAGAAAGGCCAGCTTCCTAGTGCCCAAATGCACCGTAAGTCTCCCTTGCTTAGACTTAAGGCACAAATTTAGAAGTCCTTAGGTAGGACCTTTGCATAAGAGGTTAAAACCAACCCTCTGCTGGCTGATGTCACGCACTGCAGGCAAGAAAGGCAAAGGCCATGTGGCTCCTTGTCTTCCAGAGCCATCTTCCTCTGAGATGGTTCTGTCCCTCCATCGTTGCAGCTGAGGGAAGAACAGAGCTGAACTGTACTTTCCCAGCTTTCCTGGGCCTTTTCAGATCACATCCTAATAACCCCTCCAGACAACCACAGGCAACTACAGCTGAGTGATTTCCAGAGCCAGCCAATAAAAGCCTGAGCTCTGCGCTTCTGGAAAGGGTAAATGTGAGTGTGTGGGCATCCTGCAGTTTGGCAACAGACAGCAGCAATGCTGTCCTTGTTGTTTCCCACTTTGTTGACTAAAGTCGTGGGCGACGGCTCCTTGAGCCCTTCAGACAAGGTCTCTTGAACACCAGCAACAAATATTCCCACTAAACCAGGCAAGTGGATCCATTAGCACCACTCTTTGGCCACACTGCTTGCTATGTACAGAGACTCACATGAGAAGTGCTCTTTTAGGGAAAAAAAAAAAATCCCCTTTAAACTCGTGTTCCCATCCCCACCTCAGCCCCACCAGTCTCTGTTCTCACTTTTCCCACTTGCTTTTTAAAAGCACTTTATTAACATCCTTGCAGTATCATCTTTCCCACATGTCCTTTGATCTGGTTGAGGTAACTTCCCCACACTCCTTGCATCTTCCCAGAACCATTTCCTAGAAGTTCACACTTCCTTTCATCTTGCCTCGGCTGTAGTTTCTCTTCCTTTTCAACGTGGTCTTCCTGGCCCTGTTCTGATTCCCAGGAGACCGACTGGGGACTATTTGCCGATGTGCAAAAGAAGTGCAAAGGGGAAAATACATTGCAAAAATATTGTCCTGATCACTGATATGACTTATCTGGCAGTAACTCCTGCAAATAGAGAGCAGAGACTGGGACGCTGGCCAAAGAGCCTGCAACCAAAGCATTGCTGAAGGCCAGCACGCAATTCTCTGGGGTCCATTATTCTACAGAAACAACAGAAAACCAGTAAAATGAGCCCTAGTCCCAGCCCATCTCGACTGTTTCTTGAGAAAACACATATGCGTGCAGAGGGGACACAGTGGGTAGGGCTCCTTTTCACAGGCACATTTCCAGATATCTCTTTCCTAATGACATCAAGGCTAAAGAAGAGCTGATCTCGTCTCTGGTTCAGTGCAGGGAGAGCTGTAGCTTGTTCCATTTTGCAGTCACTCTTATACAAAATGCTACTTTTTTCTGTAAAGCTGTGTTTGGAATGCACTGCAATTTTATGTTACCAGGGGAAATTACAGACCGGGGTTGGAGAGGGCTCTTTGCAAACAACATCCTCCCCGTTAAATGTCTCATAAATGAGGAAGCACCTACAGTTATATCAGCTCACTCTGTTGGTATTTCTTCTCCCATATTCCCATCCAATGGCTTTTCCCATTTGACATCTCAGTAGGGAAAGTGCTTCCTAATTTGTCCTTCAAAACACCCAGCCTAGTTCCTCCTGGCATCCCATCAGCTCCAGAGGGAGCTGGGTCTGATACCAGCAGGTCCAAAGACACATCCGCATAACACTTGGCTCTGGGTACTAGCCAAAGCTTCATGGGCTCCCGCTGGACCAAAAAGGACCCTCTTTTTTTCTCCTCTGTCCCCAAGGAAAAGCACATACAACACTATTGAGAGAGAAGTCTCCAAAAGCATAGCTTAACTGAGAGGAGAACCAAAGCCAGGCTTCAGTACATGGCCGCTCAAGCTGCCTTCTGTATGGGAATTCCCTTCCTGACTAGCCTCATAAACAGTCGCCAGAAGCACACAGACAGAGTGACCCCGGCAGCCACATCCATGGCTCACATTTGTCTTCCAGCCAGCAGCAAGCCCAAAACATTATGCAGCTGAAACACAGTATACAGAGCTCAGCTCAGGTACTTGCACCGCAGTTACTGCCTCTTCCCTCCTCGCAGTCCTGCCCCAAATTCTCCCTATTGGGCTCCATAATTGCCTTGTAGATGAGATGCAATCCATTAGTATCATTTAAAAACTCCCTTACGTAGCAGCATGAAACATTCATAGACTAATAATCCACTTGGCCAATGGCTCTGATAAAAGAATTGAGAAATAAAGGTATTTGTTATCTTCCAATCTGAGAAAGAGACTGCTGTATTGCCAGGGAATCGATGATGACCTCGGTCAGGTAGAGGCATGCTGTATCATCACATGGAGCAATCAATAATGTACTCTGAAATGGGGGAAGCAACATGCCACAGGCATTTATAGTTCATCTGTGTACAGTGTGTATTTGAAACCACATCAAATCGCCCTTGGATTCCTGCCTATGAGCTGCTCTGTTGATCAAGGCAGGAAGCCAAAGTATCCCCTTGTAAAGGGAAGATGAGTTTTCCTCCTGCAGCACCAGGGACATTCACCCAGAGGAAATACTTGCCGTGAGCCAGAAGTGGCTGGCTCCCTTGCCCGGTGTAGTGAGTAAGAGCACAGGGAAAGCCATTGGGAGGAAAAAGCCAGCTCTCGGCCTGGTTCAGTCCATTCTCCAAAATGACCTCCTCATTTCTACCACTGCTGTGGTGCAGAGAGATCCCAGGGATTTGTTTTGGCTTCCTGACAGCTTTGGGGACATTATGTCCTCTCCACTGGTTTTAGCAGGAGCTGCTGGGGGTGCAGCACCCCAAAAATCACCATTGCCCATGTTTCAGGTGCCTCGAGTGGCAGCACAGCTCTGGTCTTTATGTCGCTTGCCCTGTACTGAACACCCTGAGATCTTGAAAAAGGTGCCTGGACAACCCTTCACCTCAGTGGTGGAGATCCAGGAGATCCAGTAGTGGGTAGTGGAGCCAAGGATGGACCAAGATCCCAGCAGGGTGCCAGCGTTCTCCCCCAAATCCCATTCACCCCACATCTCTCAAGTTTGCAGATGTCTCAACCCCTCCTTACTGCTCTGCTCAAGAGCTATTTCTGCACCATGGTGTGGCAGGACCTGGTCAGAAACCTGGCACTGAGAGTTCCCTGCCAAAAAAATGTCAAAGTCATTCCGATTTTGAAACCAGACTGCAAAGGAAAGCCAGGTTTCAATTAATGGCTGGTGCGGGAAATGGGGAGAGAAAAGCCCTATTATGGTGTTATTGCAAATTCCTGCTCTTCACAGCACTTCCCCTCCTCCCCTTTCTGCTTCCCAAAGACTTTTCTCACTGCTAGAGTCCCCAGTGAGCCATAATTGATACCTTTGACATCTCCTTCCAGCCCAAGTGAGATGTGCTAACACATCCTACTCTGGATCTAAGCCTAGTCCTCCAGGACTGATCCCCCACCTTGAGAATGCAGAGATGAAGACAATGCCCATAGGTTGCATTGTTATCAGCATGCCTGGTTGGCACAACACCCAGGCTACTTTCAGTTACCTGGGCAACCACCAAGCCAGAAATCACTACAGCCAAAAATCAAAGACTAACACAAAATATGAGAGGGAAGTGTTCAAAAGTTCATTGTTTTCTACAGTCAGGAAACATCCTCCCTATTCTCCAAGATGAGCTCCTTGGCCTCCCTGAATGTGCCACTCTGCAAAGCTTTGGTAGCAATGCAGTCTGAGTCAGAGCTGAAGACCCAAAGCTACCCCACCAAGCTTAAGAAGCCTAAGTAAGAAGTGCAGAAACCACAGGTTGTTCCTGTGGTGGGATGGAGATAGAGAAATTACTGTGGAAGGGGATGCAACCCACCTACATCAAACCCATGCTTTGGAGATGCCCCATATCTCCATTAACTCCATGACAAAGTTGGATGCCTGCTCATCTTGGGGTGCTATTTCCAGCCCAACTGGTCCGCTCTGGCTGCATTCTCCAAACCTGAGTCCCACCCAACAGTCAGGTGCACCTGGGATGAATCAGATCAGCTTGCTCATCAGCCAGATCAATAGTGGCCCACAGTTAGAGCAGATCAGGTACGACATGAAACTCTGCATATCAGCAATCTGATGGGTAGATGTAGGCAGAAGAAGCCTTCTGAATTTGCTGCTTCAACTAGAGTATTTTGGATTTCCAGCAAATAAAGTAACCTTTAAAGGGAACAGGCAAAAAGGAAGGGCACATAGTTAGATGTCCACCTGGCCTGTTCCAGGTAGAGTTACTGTTTTAGCAGAAGCACGAGGGAGTTGTGTTAGCAACAATATTTCATCAGGGAGAAAAAATGGGGACTCTCTTCTATCTCTTGCATCCTCCAAGTCGACAAAACACAACATCTTTCTAACAAGGCTATTTACTAATTGTGAGCAGGGGAAAGGGAAAGCTATTGGAAAGCAAAGCAATCTGCACAAAGGCCATAAATCCTCCAGACTGGAAAAAAAAAGAGAGAGAGAGAGAGAGAGAGAGATAGTTGGCTCTTTCTCTCTTTAAATACTTGGGAAGCTCTGAGACACAGCTGGGATGGAAGATGGATCAGGAGTGCCTGGATGCTGAGGACATAAGAATTGCTTCTCCAACAATGAAAATGCTTCAAAATTATTTGGTTTTCTTTTTTCCTTAATTATTCTGGAAAAAATGCCTCTTCATGTCTGTCCCATTCAAACAGGTTTCTGAACTGTTCATAAAGTCAACCCCTGTAATTGTAGGCAAGGCGCAGCACTGGCAACAACTACTGTTTTCCAGCATGGACTCTCCAAGTCTGAATGGCGCCACAGATGCAAGCACAGCCCCTTCTCCAGATCTCCTCTGCAAATGTGAGTAGGCAGCAAAACTGGTTCAAACCAGAGACTATTAATCCCTTAACCTGCCTGCACACACACCCCTCACATGATAAAGAAATGCTGCCTCTGACAGCGTAACTTTTTTTTTTTTTGTTTTAATCCACGGAAAGCAAAGGTCATTGAGGCTTTTGCTCTGACTACTTTGGATCAGTGCTTCTCTGTGGGAGAGGTGCATGTGTACGTGGATGGAAAAAGGAACCGGGCTTGGGAGCAGGGCACACATCAGGCATGGCAAGAGGGGACTAGCGTCCAGGTTGTGGGGACACAGCGAAAAAAATGCCGTAATAGAGAAGGCATCAGAGGGGGCTGCAGGGCATGGCTCCACTCCTGCTTTTGCAGTGCGTCACCCAAGTCCTTGGGTCAGATTCTCCAGTCTTGGCTTTTCACTCCTCTGGTGATGGGCAGAGCCCTAAAATGGGGCCTATGTTTACCCCCCTAGAGGCTCATTAAACTGATTAATCTTTCTCTGGAGAGGAGTTTTGGTGTAAAAGGGAAGATGTTTTTTCCTGACCGGTTTGTATTTTCTGTTGTTAGCTGTTTCAGGGGGTGTTCTGGAAATATGGGTCCTGGTTTGATACTTGGTGTGCTTTTGGGGACTCAGGGAGAGAAATGCTAATGAGAAAGAAGGAGGTATCTGGTATTTAGGTTTGATTGTTGCTTAGATGGGTTTAGGGAAGTTCAGTGCAGTTACTCCAGATTGGCTTCAACGCTCGCAAGATATGAATTAGTCCCCTTGGCTCTACTATAAACGGAGCTGAACTTGATATAGCCCTCCATCAAGAGTCTTTGGAGAAGTTACTTTCTGGTGATGAGTTATCGGAGATCGTTTTATCAGTATGAAGTGTGAAACTGCCTAGGTAGCAGCAGAACCATCCCAAATTACCTACTGGGAAATAAGGAAGGGGATGTGCAACTCAGTCTTCTCGTTACCCTCACCCTATTTCTGCCACTGGTGTGTGCAAGCCTTGGGCTGTGGGGAGACTCAGCCGCTGGGACCGAGGGTTACGCCCCTATGGCTGAGTGCAAGGAGACACCAAGGACCTGAATGGGAGCTAAAATCATTCTGCAGGTGCCTAACCGCTTGTAGCTCCATCTTCCCGCTCATGCAGCAAAGTCAGAATTAAATGCAGAGAGAGGGAAAAAAAAAAAAGAAAGAAAAGATTTTTCTATGAATTCCTTTCCGCTTTAATGATTTCTAATAATGGATGTAAAACCACCTCCTTTGCATTCAGTCAAGAATCTTACCACTGAAGAGAGAGTCATTAACAAGTAATTAACCCAGTGGTATCAGGGATCTACACTACCAGGATATACAAGAGTAATATACAATAGGCACCAACTTGGGGGATGGAAAAATACTCGTCAGCTCTCCTCCCTCAATGCAGAGACTTGGCTGCATTTAAGGCAATGGCAGTATGGGCTCAGCAGACTTTCCTGCGATCCCCTTCTTGCCCCTGTGTCCAGGATCCCTCCAAAGGAAAAGGGGTTCGGCAGGGAGGGTCCCCGCGGGGACGCAGCAGTGGGTGCATCAGGGCTACCAGGTCTACAGGGCCAGCCTGGGGTGAGGAGGAGGCTCCCCTAGCGTGTGCACGTCCCAGCTCTCTAGCTTGTCTCCTGCTGGACTGAGTCCCGAAGGATGCCGCTCTCAGATGTGGACAGTGAGCACGCTGCTCCTGGTCACCTCTGTCTTTGCAAGCGCCAAATCTTGCCAAAAAAGCCCGTGGAATTTGGGGCGCGGAGAGGGAAAAGCAGACACTCCTTTTCCCCAGAGCTGTTATTTCATGTATGTGTTCAGCTCGCTTTTGTCAGCCCCAGACACAGAGAAACTGCTGAGCCAAAAACGCAACGATTAACCAGCATCCTGCGAATGCGCTTCATCCTTCAGGGGGAGTTTAATAGACGGTACAGGGGATGGGACAGATAAGATTAGTGAGAGCAAAGCCAGACAAATTGTTAAGCGTCACAAGTGTTTCACAAACCAAGAGCCGAAAGCAAACAGCCCCTCCGCTTGCCATGCTGGCTGCAAAAAAGACATATGGGATTGATCAAGAGGGAGCCCAGTGCCTCCAAACTCTACAGCAGCTTGACACTACGTATTTGTTTTCACTGGTTTATGTGGCGTCCTTTGCTCAGTTGAAACAGCCTCTGTTCACTTTTCTTCTCCTCTTTTTTTTTTTTTTTTAAATAACACCCCCCTGAAAAACAAAAAATTCGTCATTTCCTTGCAAAACAAGATAGAGTGCTGTTAAAATAATCTTTGCTCCAATTGCTTGTGTCACAAATCCCATCTGCTTTGGAAGGGGCCATGGATGATTTATGGCCCAAGTGTTCAAACAACTAATAGATTATTCCACTTATGCAATCTCCTCCCATTATTCCCCACCTCCACAAGGAGGAAATCAAGGTGCGGTTCGGTGTATTCTTGGATTCAACAAAAGGAAACCTGTGTGGGCAGGTTTACCAGCCCAGAGAGCAAATCCCAAGTTGATTTACATACACAACTGAAAAAACGGCAGATTTCTACTGCACCAGGATCTGTGTGCCTCAAAAAGTCACATCTTGGAAGCAGCCCGCAGCCAAACTCCTGGGAATTTCACTAGCTGCAAGACTCGACCGGGCAGCCAGACAGCAGCGATAGAAGAATTCGGTGCTAGATCCAGCACAGGCAAATTAGGAATTAAATCACAGCGACAGCAGAGTCTTGCACGAAAGTCCCCCTTCCCCGCTCCTCTCTCAGCCCGGGAAGCTGTCAGGTTATAGCAATTTCTCTCGGGGTAGGATGGGGGAATAGCCTCCCATAGCTTTTGAAAGCACAGTAATTTTGCTCAGCGCCCTCATGCAGAGCTGTGCTTGTGCCCGGAGCAGGCATTACCAGGAGGAAATGAAGTTTTCCAAGCCTCCGGAGCGGCCGCAGGCAGGGCAAGGCAGACGTCTGTGCAGTGCGGCACGTCCCAGTGCACCTTGTGAGTCGTGCGTTGGCAGTTTTGCAGGCAAGGGCAATCATGATGCATTGGGATCTCGGATCAACCCAGAAACCTTGGGGAGCAATGTCTTAATCCCCAAACTGTGGCTACACAGATCCTTCCCTCTCTCGCCCTCATGTTTTGCAAAGGGGTCTTCTGACCACGGAGGTGCCCTTGGTTGCCCCTTCCCAGGTTCTTCCTCAAGACAAGCTGACTTGCACAGGGAGGTGGCCAGGGGCTTGACGGGCGCCTTCCAGCTTGGCCGTGCTTCCCCTAAGCCTGATGCTGCTCCGATGTGCCGCATAACCCAAATTTGCACTACAGACATTTCATACAGTGTACTCGGTAACAGCATCCCGGCCCCTCCTGGGCTAAGGGAGCCACTTGGCTTTTGGGGCATCTTCACTTAGCAATATGAACACAAGCTGGTCTGCAGAAACCATGAGCGTTGGCCGTGGCGCTTCACCTGAGAGGGACACGGGGGCTCAGGGCTTTCTTCTCCTGCTCCAACATCATCCCCCTGACAATGCCAAATCCTTTTATCGCACGATGGCCCCTGCTTCCATTGGCTTTTTAATGGCCAAGATCTCCAGGAATGGGAGGTCTCGCTACACAGGTGGAGACCTTACCTCAGCTGGGAATGCAATGTTTTTCTTAACCACCTCAAACCGAACCCAAACAAGATCTTTCTCATAAACCCAATGATGCTGCCCAGAACTGGAGGTATCAATTTCAGAGGGGTTATTTTGGTACAAATGGGTGGACAGACCAGCCCTTCGGCATCGTGCTTTGTAGCAAAGCGAGCCAGCTGTGCAGGAGTGGCTCCAGTGCTGCAGCCCTCCTTGGGAGAGGAACTCCAACACATGCAGCCGTGACCATGGGGACACCAAAGTTCCGTTCAATCCTAATGCGTGTTGCTATAGAGGGACTAAAAATACCAACAGGTCCCACTGCCACATTGTCCCCAATGCCAAAGGGCTCACCATGATCTAGGCAGGGAGGCTGCAACTGTGAGTTTGCAGAATGGTACCCAAATCACAGCAGCACCTTTGGAAGGATGAAACCTTCCTTCTTCAAGGTTTCAGCCCCTGTTAGAAGAGACCCGATTAAAAATGTCTTCCAGCCAGATTCCTCTTCTTTCTCTGCAACATCAGGGTTGCATGTGCTTTCTTCTGCCTGCTGGCCATGGCTGGTGTCAGGGTGTCAGACTAAAAAGGCCAGCAAGCCAACATGAATTTTTAAAGCACAAAAAAACATGAGGAGAGGACCCTATTTATACGCTGGTCAATTATTGAAAGACAAATGATCCCAGCAAGCTTTTGCTATTCTCTCCACCCTTTGCAATGCTCCTCCACACCTGACGACCACCCTCACCCACTCTCATGCTGTCTCCTGTGATGAGGGTATTATTTTTCCATAACCAGCTTCCAGAGACATGATATAACTTAAGAGGAATGCACTTGAGGACCAACACTGTATGCCAAGGGAAGGAAAAAGTTTTAAGTGCAGCACGGGGAGAGCAAACCACCTCCCCAGGCTGGACACTTCTCACTTTTAAGTGTTACTCAGCCATATCGTTGCACATGGCCGGGAAGGTTCCTACACGAGACCACGACACACGTCCCTGCGATGGCATGGGCAGAGCCAGCCCTTCCTGATGATGCCTCAAGATGATGAGCTGGGCAAAGGGAAAGAAGGAAGAGAGAAGAGGGACGGTGCTGGAGACAGGTGATATTTCCTGTGCTGATGCCACTGCCCTTGCCGGTGAGTCGTAGCCCACCTGGAGCCAATAGCTCCTAGTGGTTGCACCATCCACTACCTCTACAAGCTTTCCAGCTCCTTGAAACAGAGGAGGCTGCAAATCGGCTGGCCAAATGCAAACCCCGCAGAGTCTTATGGCATGCAAAGCCATAGTCACTGGGCTCTGCCCAGCTCTGGAGAGCAACAGTGGCTGGCGCTGGCTGAAATCGTGTGAAAAGTGCAAGGAAAAGGACTCCAGCTGGGCAACGCCTCCAGCTCTCGCAGAAGGCTTTTAAGAGGACCCCATGTGGCTTTAGCTCTCTGAAAGACAGCCGACCTTCTAGACCGCCCTTCTCCTAACAGCTCTGTGGGGCTGCTGGGTTCAATAAGGCCTCTGCAGGGAAGGCAAATTGGGGAGGCAGCAGCATTACACATGGAGGCACCAGGCCCAGCCCCATGCCACTGCTCAGCCTCTCTGCTGTGATGCTGCGACTGCCTGCCTCCTCCTTGCACCTTCCCCACTGCTGGGGAGGGAGGGCACAACCCCCCAGCCATGCTGGGCGCCCCTCAGTGCTGCCCCCACCAGCCTGCTGCTTCTTTTGGGCTTTTATTTGTTTTTTTCTTTTTTTCTTTTTCATGCACAATAATCGCTGGGCCTCTTTGCTGCCTGTGGCTCTCAGCATGCAGCTGCAGACCCTCCGCCGAGGAGATAATAAATACAATCCTGGCCGTTATTGTTGCAAACAGCACAGCTGGAGACGCCCGTCTCATTCTCTTCCCTGCCATTCCCCCCCTCCAATAACTCTTGCAACGTGACTGCTCCGAACAATAAGCAAAAAATGCCCGTCGCAGCGGTGGCTGCTGCCCAGCAGAGCATCCACTGCAGCTTCGACAGCTGCCCCCCATCATGGCCCTGGTGCACTGCCCCTGAGGTGGTTGCTGCGCTGAAGTCTCCTGCAACGTGGATGCTGGGGGCGGAGATTTAGAAAGGGGGATTTACAGAGTGGTCCGGCTAAAGCTGGCAAAGACTTTAGCAGCAGGCCCTCAATCCAACTGCGGTTCCCATCCCGGATGCTGCTAGACTGCCTAGGTGACATGGCATCTTGGTATCTCTCTAGCTCTTTGCCTGCCCTGCCCGCACCCACTGGTGCATGCCGTAATCCTTCCGGCTGGTGCGGGGTTTGGAGAGAAAGGCCATGTTGTTGGCAGCACCGGGGTGTACCGCAGAGCCACTCTCCGGTGTATCGTGGCGTTCCCCACTTTTCACCTGTGACATTACCGGGAACCAAGGCAGAGCCATCCACACTGTCACCAGCAATCGTCAGGAGAGTTGGGTTCCCCCTCCTTGTGCCTCAGTTTCCCTTCGGATGACTAACACTAGGGATAAGAGGTACATAGTCCTGCCCTGGAGCAGGGCAGCCAGGTTGGGTGACAGGGAAGGGGACCTCGGGGCGGGGGGTGGTTACAATGGAGAAGTATCTAAGACGCCTCTCAGATCAGTGCTCCCACTCTCTAAATGTCCTCTCCGTGGCCACAGATGGAGATCCCCCCTCCCCAGGGACATCTGGCCATCCACGTCTCCTCACCACCCCTGACTCCATTCTGTCTCCATCCCTATCCCCTTATTCTTGGCACAACTCACTGCACCTTCTGCCATGCCATGGAGAAGCCTCAACTCACCCGGGTGGCAGAAAACCATCTGCCTTTACCATTTAACCCTGTGCTAAGCCACCTCCTAACCCAGCTTGGTCTCACTGGACAAGTAATACTCAGACTTCTCAAATGACAGCATGTGTCCCCATATAGTCCGCACAGCACCCAAGGCTGCTGGCACCGTCCTTCTCCACCACTACTTCTCCCCTGGTTCAGGGACTCCTGGCTTGTCCCCAGGGTCTATCCCTGGCTGCATGCAGCACGCAAGACCTCAGAACACCATGCAAGATGTTGGCTTTGCCATGGGACATCTGGGGACAATCCAGAAGAGGGAGGATCTCCATTCCCCTACTGCACAAGACTAGACAGATGCAGAGTTATCCTATGATCCTGTAATCCTGCAAACTGGAGATCTCTTAGAAGAGGTCTCAGAGCTGTGCTCCTGGGGAGATACAGGGCACCAGGATGGGAAATGAGCCTTTGCATCCACTTCAAAGGGCTTTGGAGGAAGGGTCTCCCCTACGCTGCTGGTGAAACTCAGGCCTTGCCATGCCCCCAGCCACAGACAACTAATTCTCAAGGATGGGAGGAAAAGGGGCAACCTTGGGCCATGCCCTACCCGATGTGCAAAGTCCTGCGCACATGTCATTTCAGACACAATGAGGGTAAGGAATCACATCTATGAAGCACTGGGAGCGTTTTGATCCATCTATTACAGCAGAGTTTTGCTTTTAAGTTTCGATTTGTCCTGAGGAGGGACATCTTAATCAAAGCAAAATAAAAGGTCCTTCTTTCTCTCCCTGCCCCAGCTCTCCTTTGAAAAAAAAAAATCTCATAAATCACCTACAGTACTTCCTGGCAAAGATGAACTAAAGTCCACTGTCTCCAAGTCACCTGCTGTCTCCTGTCCCTATGGGGACCCCTATTTTGTCCCAGATTTCCTCTAGCGGGAGCCCTCTCATCTCAGCAAGTCCTGGCCATGCCAAATCACAAGGGCTGGGAAGTCCTCGATAGCACTGGATTTGCTCCACGCTCATTACACGGGACCTAATGGGTCTGGTGGCAGTGAGTTTTTGAGAGCTTAATTTTCATCGCCCCTTAACGCGAAGCCACCAGCGTGGTCTCCTCTCCCACCCATCACACGTGCGGACAGAGAGGTGCCCGACGCGAAACGGGGAGACGGAGAAGAGTCAGCGTCACCGATATATGGAGAGTAAAGAAGAAGCAGCAGGGGGAAGAGGAAGGAAAAAAAAAAAAGCCTATGCTCAGCTATTGCAGCACATGGCTCTAACAGTCATATTTCGAGCCTGGTTAATGCAACTCAGGAATGTCTCATGCTAAGACAGCCAGGTTGGTCTAACCTATTGCAGCATTTCCAAACGGAGGAGGATGGGGCAACTCACAGGGTGAATGCGAGAAAAATAGTAACACGAATGAAAATATCAAGGCCGTAATGAATGGTGTGGAGCCGTGCCTGTTCATACGCTCGCCTGGAGAGGTCCAGGTGCCAAGTTTTAATACAAGAAACAGCTTGCTTAGCCAGCCTTTATCTCTTCCCAGCCCTTAACATCTAGGCGTTCGGAAGTTTCTTTTGATAGCCTGCCAGATCGCTAGCGCCACGGCTACCGCGCACCGCACCGTCCCCGCTCCGATCCCCGCTTCCCCCTCGGCCTCCGCGAGCCGGGGCTGTCGGGGGGTCGGCCGGACAAGGAAGCCTTGTCTTATGCTTGCATCCCACCCTGCTCCCTCTGCTTCTCCCCACCAACCAGCTGACAAGCCAAGAGGAGGAGGAGGAGGGAGAAGAGACTGAAAGAGAAGAGAGAGAGAGAGGAAAAAAAAAACCAGTTAGGGATAGAGGGAAAACTCTAAACCTCCTGCAGGCAGCGGCTCACCTTCTCTTCCAGGCTCTTGCTTGCACTGGGGTGGCACCCACTTCTGTTCACTGCAGGGCTGAGGGGGCACAAGGTGCTTTTTCCTGTAGAGAAAAAAAAAACAAAAGAAGACAAAAGCTTTTACGTGGCTTTTGTTTTATAGCTCTTCTCTCTCAATTTCTTCCCACTCGTTCAATGCTGTTGTCTCACTTGCATCCAGCCTTAAAAACTTGGGGTGTAAGGACCCTCCCACACCAACCCCTGCAGTCCTGTGTGCTGGTCCACCTCGTTAGCAGAAATTAAGGTCCCCCGCGATGTCTGTCACATCCTCGTTCCTGCTGGGCATATTGTAATTGCTCTGCGCTGCCTCTGCAAGTAGCTGCTCCCGTTCATTCACAAACCCATGTCTCCGCGCAGCGAGCCCGACTCGCCATCAGCTCTAGGGTCGGTGAGCAGGACACCGCACCGCATGGACCACCCAACCTCGTCCGCTGCTTAACGCCGAGCCTGAGCGCTGCTCACCCCCGTGTCGCTGCTCCTCGCCCTTTCTCAGCCCGCTGGCCACGGAGAGGGCTCTCCAGGACCGCCTCACCCAGAGATGTGTGACAATGGTGCACAGGTCAGGGCCTCGCTACGCCGTTTATAACCACGTGTGAGCAAGCACCTCCCGCGGCTGCTCCCGCATCCTCTCTGGGGCAGCCACTGGCTGCCGGGGAGGGGGTGGTGCGGGGAGCGTAAAGGGAATTTTGCATGGAGCACTGAGCTAGCTATGCCCTACCCTGGCAGCTGACCATATCCAGTGCCAGGACGGCGGCGGATGCGAACCCACTTTGATTTTGCAACACCAGGATCCCCCGCACGCGGGCTAGCAACAGGGAGCAGCCAGGCGCAGCCTGTAAGTTCTCCTAGAGACACTGAACATACCAGGCTCTCCCCAGTGCTCTTAGCCTCTAACAGGGCCAGCGCGTGTCTTATTCCCGGAAAGATCGCGGAAGCATGGGTCTAAGCCACTCTTTCCATTCCTGTTACTCCCTCTGCTCTCTCCTCCTGCAATAAAGCACCTTGCGCTGCCAGACGAGCTTTGGAGCGGCGCTCAATGCAATATTTCAGCGCAATGCCAGCGATCGGCGCTGACGGCTTTCTGCAGAGCAATGGCACACTGTCCACAAAGACAAGTTTCCTACTGTAACTTCAGTGAATGCAGTTATTCAGGCTAACGGCAGCTGATTTATCATGGCAGACACCCGGGGAAATCTTTCGACTCGGGAGACTCAAGACTCCCGGACCGGCTGCAGCAGGGGACATCGATCGTTTCCAACAAACTCACACGGCTTGTGGCTTTTTTGATGCTCTTGCAACACCCCTTCTCAAATGCCTTCACTGCCTTACGTTAGGGCTTTGCCCCGTGAGCCAACCACAACGTTGAGCATCGGTTAACGGAGACGACACCACTTCCCCAAGACACAAACCACCTATGTGCCTTCTCTTGCATATAGCTTCACTCTCGCCTTTCTCAGCTCAGGGTCTCCAAATCCAAGGCAGAGGAATAAAGTTTAAAAGCCCTTTGTTTCCAGAAAGCTCACAAGTGTTATGGTTTAGTGCATTAATAAATCTGCCGCGGTCTGTGCCTTTTAATGACCAAAGCATTAAAAAGAAGTTTCCATGGACCTTTTTTAAAGTTCACAGGGTGTGTGCATTATCAGGGGAACCCCGTGCTTGATGACCTCCTGCTTCAAAAGTCACAGCCCGCAGCCTTTTTGGCAATAGGAGAACACGGCTAACGAATAAATCCTGGACTTTTTCCTCTCCCATCCCCCCTCCCCAAATACACCTTCCCCTCCAGCTTAATCCACTTTAGAGACTTGGGAAATTCCCAAGCAGGGAGCTTTGCCCTGCCCTTATCTCTGCGAGCACCCTTCAGAGATGAGACCCTCTCCACTTTCGGCCCTTCCAACCTGTCTGCGTGTCTCGCCCAGCCCAGGCGGCCACCGCTCGACTTGTCCAAGTACGGCTTTCCTCCAAAGCTGCCTTTCTCCCCCCGCTTACCTTGTCGGATCTGCAAAGCTGGGTGTCCCTTTTGTGCAGAGTCTAGCCTCCCCCCCCCACCCTCCCCAAAAGCCTCTTTCCTCTCCCTGCCCTGGAAGGAGAGGACTGCTGGGGGGGGGGGGAAGGGGGAGTGGGAGAGGAGACAGGGAGCCCTGTGTGAAATCAAAGCCCTGAATCTGGGCATGGGAGGCGGTGCGGAGCCTCCAGCTGCTGCTCAGATTACTTTGCAACCGTGGCAATTCCAAGCGCTCTGCAGCCACCATGGCGAGGGAGAAGGAGCGGGGAGAAATCCCTGCTGGAGACACTCAGCCTTGCCGGGGAAAACGAGCTGGGCTCGGGGCTCATGCACAGAGCTGCACCCCAAACTCCCCCTCTTGGGGAAGCTAGAGTTGAGGAAAAAAAAAAAAAAAGTAGTTTCCTTCCATCTGGGACCTCTATCCTTCTCCTCCCCCCTCCCCCAGCCTCCACATGCCCAAGGCTTTTTTTGAATAGATACCCCTATACCGCCAGCCGCTGAGGGCCAAAGCAAGCCAAACTCATCACACCAAAAAGTTTCCCCACGCGGAGTGGGGGGAAGCTCGCCCGCAGACGCCCTCAGGGCTCGCCCTGCGCATCCCCAGCTGGACCTCTGCCCGCCTCGATTTCCCCCCTCCCCCGATACAGTAAGCTCTCCTTTCTCCAAAATGGGATTAGGGAGGGAGGGGGTTGCCACATCCCCGCGGCTCCGCACACCCTCCCTTCGCGGCTGCCTGGGGACGGGCAGGGGGGGCGGCCAGGGGGGCACTCACCGGGGCCGGGGTCCGTTCCCACGGCGGAGCGGCCGCGCAGCGCCGGTTCCCACGGCGGAGCGGCCGCGCAGCGCCGGTTCCCACGGCGGGGAGCGGGCGCCGCCGGGAGCCGGCAGCACCAAGCCTTAGGGCTGGGTGTCCCCCTTCCTCCCTCCTCCTCCTCCTCTTCCAAGCCGTGCAGCTGGCCGGGCAGGCGGGCTGCCCCCTTCCCCGCAAGAGGAGGGAGGAGGGAGCTCAACAGATGGCTGCACACAAGGGAACATCTGGGAGGAGGAGGAGGAGGAGGAGGAGGAAGGAGGAAGGAGGCAGGACTTGTGCTCGGTTTTGTGACTCCTGAGTTGGCAATTCCCCTTCCCTTAGCGGGGGAAGGAGGGGTGTCAGACTGGGTTTGCATTCCTGCTCCCCCCCCCCCCCCGACCCCGCTTGCTCCCTATGCGTCCCTGGATCCCTCCTGGGTAAAATCCCTTGTGGCCCTTTTGCTTTCATTTGGACTTACCCCCAGAGCACAGCCCTGTCGCCACGCTGCCTGCCCAGGAAGCTCGCCCTTCCCTTTGCTGGGCTATATTTGCAGGGCTGGGTCCCTGGACACCACTTGCATCCAGTTTTCCAAGTGTGTGGGGACACAGTTGGCTCCAGCACCACTGGGACACTGAACAAGGCCAGCCATGTGCTGTTAACTGAGGTTCCCAATTTGAGGAAATCGGTCCCAGGCAAGAATCTCAGCTGCGAGCAGGAAGGGGCCTGAGAAAAGGGCTCCTGACACTGGGGACATTGGCTTGGGGTCCGCTGCTCTCAGGTTTGGCACCCAGACCTGCCACCAGCTGTTGCTGGGCTAATCGACCATATGATGAGGCCCCTGACATAGGTTAAAGGAGAAAAAAGCAGGCAATAACACATGGTCTGGGAAGCAGAGAGTCTGGACCCTTTTGCACTAAGATGGCCAGTCTGCAGGGATTTTTCCTAGGCATCTGTGAAAGATCATTACTGCACCAGAGCTTGTTGACTATTAGGTGTAACGTTGCCTGGTAAAAGCAGCCTTCCTTTGTATGAGACTGGTACAGAGGTATGAAGGTGACTTGTTACCTCATATCTCAAAGAGAAGAGCTTGTGCAAGATCCTGGATGCCCAGGCTTGCACGCTGCCCAGTGTAGCTGGTCTCATTCAAATTGTGATACTGAAGCTAGAAAAAGAAACAGGAGCCTATGTGATATCGTAGTCCATTGCTTGAACAAGGCAAAAAGGGACCTCAGGAGCATAAGAGTCACAGAGGACTCATCCGCTCAGGAGCTTGTCTCTAGCTGCAGCTTCCTCTTGTGGCATCTTCACCCACTTCATCCCTCACACGCTGGAGATGATCAGTGGCCTGTGACAGGCCCCCACAGATCCCAAGCTGTGTGGTTGCTTGCTTCTTAAGTTCGGGCTGAGAAGGCACAAGCCGGTTTCTGGGGTTACTCTTAACAGCGCTTGTGCTTTGAAATACATGCCACACGCCCAACACTAAAGATCAAAGGTTGCTCAGACCATCACCGTGGTGTGAGTGTGCCACTGGGATTTGCATTAAGCATGTCTTTGTGATGAAAAGGTGGCAAAAAGGCAGTTTTTAACTCTCCTCAGTTGCTTTCTCAAGGTACTCGGAGCCAATAATTCCACGACATGCCTGAATGCTACTGAAAAATTGCAGTGTGGCCCCTCCGACAAGCACGGCTCTAATCATAAGGGCTGAGGCCAGAGGCAGAAGTTATCGGGCGGGACATTCAGGGGAGAGCTCAGCGGTTCCTTTCTGCTCTCAGAGTTTCCAAGTGTGACTTATCTAGGTTATGTGTTTGTTCCACATCCCATGTCTCAGGAGCTGATGTTCGGGAATCACCATCAGGCTGTGATAGCTCTGCCAAGGAGAGGACGAATGCCCCCCTGGGAGAGGAAACAGAGGAAATCTGCGCTCCGTACTCAGCTGAGCCCTGTGCTTTGTGTGAAACCTTGGGAAATTCCCTTAATCCGGGTTGCAATTTTCCATGTAAAGGGGGCAGTAATATCTCCTGACATTAGCAGTCTGGTATGAGGATCAATTCACTGAACTCTTTGCGCTGTTCATTTTTGTAACTCTGGGTAGGGGAAGTTGCTAAGCTGAAAGCTTTTGTTTAATTTTCCACTGTGTTAATTTTCCGTGCCTCATGCTAGGCCTTTGCCATATCATGGTTAGCCTCAGTAAAGCAAAGATGTTGATCCAAGGCTGGAGGAACCGAGAATTAAACTCTCTAGCCGAGATGAAGTCCAATGGTCAACACTACAAGATATGGTGATTTGAAAGAACTAAAAAACATGGGCCTGGCTTAAAATCTCAAAATGCTGTTGAAGGAAGTTTTTAAAATTATATTTTCTTAAGCCTAAAATGAGCATGCTTTGCAATAGCTGCTGGTAGATGGACATGGGAAAATTGTGTATTCAGCTGTTGTGTTGATAAGATGAAAAAAATGAACTGAGAGGTATTCTAATTTGAACTTCTAACACTAAGAAAGGAGATTTTAATAAAAATGCCCCCGTTTGGGGGTATTGGCTGTATCTATATTTAAAAACGCACAGGCCAGAATTTCCATCTCAGAGGAAAAATGGCCTGGCATGACTCGTGTTCATACAGTCAAGCTCTTCTTCCTCCAAAACGGGGTGGATGTGCCCAAGCTGTCTCCAGGCATCCAATCTGCTGTACAGCAAGTATTCATAAGCACTGGCCAAAACCATGCCAGGGAGGGGGCTGACAATTAAACAACCTGGGTGAGTGAGGGGTGGATGCCCTGGGGAAATGCTAACACAAAATTAGTTCCGGTATTCATCTCACAGACTTTCTGTCAGTCCCTGCCTCTCATGTCCCTCAACTCTCTTCCGCTGTGATCTGTCCTTCTACAGAAAGTGGGGGGATCCTCCTCCTGGTGCTTGGTTCATGCTCTACAGAGATGGATGACAAAGCAATACATCGTGCTGGCGTGGTCCACATTTCTGCACCATGAAACCCTGCCAAGCAAAGTTCCTTGGCTGGACATCCAGATTTGGATGGTCCCTTTAGCAGGTCATGCCCGGATCATTATCGTGGTAACACAGAGGTCATTTTTAGAGCGCTTTAAGGCTTAAGGCCATGTTTCCCAGCTTTATTCTTTCTATTTCTTGGCCATATGGAAGCACATTTTTTAAAGGCAAAAAGGAGTTTTCTCAGGGCTGAGCCTTCGCAAGCAGAGCCAGCCATACCACGCTTGGACACATGTGCCTGCCTGTCTCAGAGAGCTCACTGCCTAAATACAGCAGGGCAGGATGAAAAATAGAGCTAGAAAGGGATTTGCTTGAGGTCATGCAGTACCAGATCATGAATAGCTAAGACCGAGCTTAGATTTTTAGGCGCTGTCATAGTCACAGATTAACTTTCTTTTTTGCTTTGAAAAGTAGATGAGGGCAGTTCCACTAATTCCATTTCCTTCTGATTTTTGGCCTAGATACAATACCATTTTACCAGGGTCAAGTTAAAACTGCTGAAAGCTGAGAGTTACATCTGCATGCTTTCTCTCCCCAGCTTCTTTCTTTCCTCCTTTGCTGTCTCCAGGTCTAAGGGCTTAATCCGCATTTATGGCACATTTTTCCAGCTCAGCTCAGCACCAGCACAAAAGATTCCTGTGTTCAAATTGCTCTCTGGGTCTTCAGCCCAGAATAGTATCACCCCCAATAACCCTCATATACTGCTTCTGCAGAGACCCTAGCATGTCTGGAGACCACAAGACATCTCCCAGTGCAGTTCCTGCAGGGCCATGCTGCTCCTGCCTCTGACCTTACACCCCCCCAGACAATGCTGACTCTCTTCTGTTTCTCAGTGTTTGATAAAACCATGCTTGTTCTGACTTGATAAAATACGCGCAAATCTTAAGCCAAAGGAAAGATATCTGAGTCACACTGACTTTCTCTTAAATAAATTCTAATAGACGCAAGCAGGAAAAAAGAGATAACGAGTGAATGCGGATGACATAAATTGGATTAGTAAGAAGAACTGATGTTGGAATTTTGCGATGTTTGAGTCCCTCCCTGAAATCTCATTTCCCTTCCTTTTCTTATATAACCCCACGAAAGGAGTTTTCTCATGCATTGAACCCTTTGAGAAAGCCTCAAAGCCTGATGGGCGGTGTCCTGCAATCCCCGACTCTAATCTCCTCCCTTATATATTCTCCTCCCTGCCTATTCCTGTAGGAGAAAGAGCCTTCTCTTTGTGTTGCTGAGCAGGAGATTGCTCTTGAACCCTCTCTTTTGTGGCTGAGATAGAGCAGATCTCTTAGGATGCTGTCCAAACTCAATGGTGTGTGATGCAATTTCTCAGTGGGAAGCACCCCAGCTGCAGCCAGCACAATTGCTTCTGGAAGAATTTACAGTTATTGCAAGAAACCAGAAAAAATAGCCACCCACAATAACAGCAAATAACCATCACCAATTCCCATTGGGAAAATATGAAAGGTGGGTCTACCAGGCAGCTCTGGGGATGATTCTTATACTTGTAGGTGTCCTGTAGTAAGTCAGAACAAGAAATATAGATTTTTTTTAAATTCCTACCTAAAACAAGCATGACTTACTTAAAAAATCCTTCTGCAGCTGTGCCCATGACATGCCGGGGGCTTGGCAAACTGGGAAGCACGTTGCATTCTAGTGTACACGGCCTTGGTCAAAAATAAAGGTTGCTCTCTAGGTCCATCGTCACCCCTTGTCACTGGGCCAAGGCTTATGGAAGTCCACCCATCAATGATTGACTGCAAACAAATCCCTTGGTCTATCTTGACCAATGGACTTCCGTGGAGAACTGTCACCTCTTCACTCACAGTACTGGATGTGTCTTTCTCATTTGAGGACCATTAGATAAAATGCACGAAGAGTGTTTGGGAAAGGAGCCAGAACCCAATTAGCTTCTGGAAACCCCTTTGCAGGAGGCAAGGGTCAAGGATCTTCTTGCTTATTCTTCCTATCTGGCCGCAAGAATTTTGCTTTCCTTTGTGCCTAGTGGCCCCAACTTGAGCAAGTGGGAGAGAGGAGAGGCCCCTCTTTACTCTTGATCCCCTGCTTCTTTTGCACTCTCACCACTGTTATGCCATAGCCTGATGGTTTTGACACTCTCTTGGGTAATGGGAAGTATGAATTTCATCTCCCTTGGGCTGAGGAGGCCTTCTTTTCTACATTTTGACCAAGCTTCTGCCGCAGGCAGGGAGACCGGCCCCCGCTATAGCTACCTGGTAGCCTGGCTCACAGCCCAGTGTGCAGGAGCGCTGAGTCTCCTATGGGATTGCCTAGGTCCCAGCCAGCCAAGGGAAAGAAGGGTCCCACTCAGGTCCACTGAATTACCCCTAGGGTGATTCTCCTTCTCTACATGGACTATGGAGGAGGCCTGGGTGCTTGTGATTGTTTTACCCCCACACTCAGGCTGAGCATCTATTTTTTTGGTATTGTGGAGCCCAAATAGCCTGCCCAAGGCAGGTGTGGTGTTTTGTCTGTCTGGCTGTATTAGTTGCTCCAGGGAAGTGAGTGGTTGTTTCTCAGCAGGCTATCAGTTTCCTTTCTATATATTTTGAGCTCACATTGTAGATATCGACTTTCCTTTCACATTAGTCAATATTTAGCTCTTGAGTTAATAAATACTGAGTTTTACTTGGCAAAAATCAATGTGTCTTAAGCTCTTTCTACTATCTTTCATGGTTCTGCCCTGGGGCTGATGAGTTGGAAAACCCTGTCAGGCTTTCAAGGCCTGGTTCTACAATGGCATTCATTGTTTGCGTTTATTCTGTTCACAAAAGGTCAAATCCTCAGCTGTATTGAATGCTACGTGGAGTCATCATGGATCATAAGATCACAGAGGGAAGGAAGTAAAACACAGGGAGTTTTTTGCTCGATTTTGTTTAAACAGCTCCACATTGATGTCAGCAGGTCATTCGACGGATTGAACAGGTGTTGGCATCTTTCTGACTCCACATGTCTGGGTTTCTGCTATGTTCCACATGTTTGGTCCCTCAGATCCTCGGAGGTTTCTACACCTCAAGGTAGGAATCTCCGAAAATTACACTAAAACTCTGTGACCCATATTTGCCTCACCATCCCATACTGAAAGAGTCTGGGCAATGCATTCAGGGATCTGGCATGGTACCTGGATGCTACAGACTACTTTGGTGACCCCATCTCAAAAAACGAAGAGTGGGAGGAGGCCCTTGATGGTCAGAGATCCGAAAATCCTCTCAGAGGAGGAAAGCTTGGAAAATCAGACTCATTTACCTTGACAAGGTGAGAACTATCAAGGAGCAAGACAAGGACTGTATACTGTGCACCTTGACTACAAGGGGTAGCTTGAGATGCAAGCCCAAGGAAAATAGTACGGAAGGGCCATCTGGAGGTCTCTGCTTCAAAACTTCAAGATTATGTCCAGCTTTCATTCCAAAAAGCACTTAAACACTCACTTAACATTTTGCACTTGATAAAGTTCCATTGACTTCACTTCTGCAGAGGATTACAAGCTTTGGTAAGTACCTGTGCCCTTTGCTGAAGGTGTGGGTACAAGCACTTTGCTGAAACAGGTGCTGCAGTGGCAAGTGTTGTGGAGAAAATGAGTAAAAAATAAAAAGACTGCATTTTTCTATTTTTTAATATGTTATTGATGATGTTGCTGAAGGAAGCTGTTGAAACATTTTCCTGCCGTACGTTGCTCCATAAGCAAAAGAACAAATGAAACCTGGTTTCCTACTCCTCTGCATGCCTGCATCCTGCAGTGCTTCCAGTTCCTCCTGGTGTCCCCCACCATTTTGGTCAGCTAAAGGAAAAAAACAGTATTACTGGCCGGGCCCTGGAGCGCCGACTGGTGGGCCAGTAGGCATCTGCTAACTGGCCAGTTGGCTGCTGCTTTGCAAAGTGGGTAAGGGTTTGTCTTTTCATTAGTGGGCCCTTTAACACTAGTTAATTCGCCTTTAAAATATCTCCTTTCCCTGGTTACTGATGTTCATGAAACTTGTAGGAACTTCATGCTTTCACAGAGTGGCAAAGACCTTTTTTGTCAAACTGGGGTTATATTGGGTAACTTGCTTTAAAGTTTTGATGCTTGAAGGCTAAGCAAAACGACCACATGGGCATCGATTTGTTCAGGAACCATGCTAGGAGAGCAAAAAAACTCCAGGCCCAATAAAAGGAAGCATTTTTCAATTCTTCTACTTTTATCAGTCAAAGCTAAAAAGGCTATGAAAGTCTTTTCCCTTGCCTTCTAATTTGAAAAATAAAATGCACCCATGCATAGAAGTCCTCGAAGTAATATTTTAGCCCAAAGCACAGATTGCCTGATGAAGTTTGAGAGGCCAAATTTCAAAAAAAACCGGTGGCTTGGGGTGCTTTTGCTTGTCACTTGACAAGATTAAACACCAAATGGTGGGGAATAAAGACAAAAGGAGGCCAAATACCAGGAAAATCTTAGAAGTGAAGATTTCCATCTGATTGAATTGCCTGCTGCGGGAAGCAAGGCATGCTCGTGTTGCTTATACTTTTGAAGTTAGATTAAGAAAAGAATGAAAACATTTACTGACTAATTTCTGGATCCTATTTCTTGTAATGTTAATGAAAATACTCTGACTGCAGAGGGTTCAGCACAATCTTCTCCGTTATCTGTCTGCTAATCACTCTCTCTCCTCTCTGAAGCTACCTATAATGTCCATTGCTATGGTAACCGAGCATGGTATGTATCACAGACAAGACGACATATGCATCTTTTCCGGCTTTAATAGCTTGTCTGATTAGGCTGCAGTCTTCCTTCATTTCCAAGTCCCCCAAAGGATGTGCATACGCTGACTTCAGTGGGTTTGCATCTCTTTGTGGGCAGCTGTGATGCTCACCCACTGAACCAGCTACCAACGCAAAACCCTGTGGATTGTCATCCGAACCAGCTTCGCACGGACCATAAATTTGTGATGTGTTCCTCGGAGGTTTAATTAAATGTATTTTTCACTCAGTGGCAAGACAATATTTTGAAATAAAAAATGTTAAAGTGTAATTACCCAACAGCTAAACACGCCTAGAGAAATGGGAGCTATTGCGTTCTTGGCTTTGTCAGGCAGGTCAGTCATTAAAGTTTAACAAATGAAGCCAATATTTTATCTCAGCAAGTTTGCAGGAGTTCACGTTGATGCATTGGCTATTTGCTCATCCTGCCTTTCCAAAATACATAGCTATCAATAGGCAGTAGCCTTGCAAACCTGAAGGTCATAATGAAACAAGTAGATAGTTGCCAGTGTGCTGAGAAGATTTATGCCATCTTGCAAAGTGGCAGCTATAGTGAAAGCTCAAGGTTTAGTGGTAAAGGCAGAAGCTGGTCTTCTCCATCACAGAAGGACATGCCGGGTCTTTGCAGTCAGCTGGCAGCCTGGTCCCCTAGATACCTGCCTACTTTGCCTTTGCTTAGTACCAGTCCCAACCACATATCAGCCAAAACCGCAGCACAGAGGGTAAAATATTGCTTGCTGCAAACTCCTCTAAAGATAGCCTGAGGTCACTGACATCAACCTACCTGACCAGCCTTGGCCGGAGTCATCTAAAGAGCGCAAGCAATAACATGCTGGTTCCATAATGCTGGGGGACTGAGCTTAGTGCCTGGCCTTCCTCTTGTTCATCCTCCCTCCCTCCAGAGGTAAGCACCAAGGCTGCAAGCGTGAGCCTGGTTTGCTCTCACTTCACCAAGGAGAAGCTGGATGAAGATACGGTTGCCTCCCCCAAATGGATGAGGGGAAATGAACGATTGGGAGGGAGGAGAGCTTGTTAAGCTGAAAGTTGGGTCTGGAACATGAACAACTAGATAAAAATGAGGCAGGAATATATTCAGGCTGGAAATGAAGTTTTTTTTCTAGCCTAACATCTCTAGTTGTAAGGCGGAGCTATCAGGGCCAGAAGTTTTTTCTTGCCCTTTGTGAGAAATCATATTCATATCTGTGGGCAAAATCATATATACTCGGTAAGTTTCCTCATCCTCCTCTTACACTGCTTTACTCTTAACGTTTTTCTCCTGCCTGCAGTAAATCTCCCCAGGAACTCACTTCCCACCCAAATCCCAAATCCCAAATCTTAAAACCCATTGTTTCCTCTGAAGCAGGTTGATGATTCAGAGGCAGGGAGCTACACTACAAAGAACGGGCTTCACTGGAGAGAAAAGCTGCATTTTTTTTTACGAGGCAATGAAAGCGCCTGAAGTATCCTGAGATAAAAAGACGAGGAAGATAAGGCAGCTTGGTTTTACTGGGAGGCACATTCATGGGAATCAACATTGCGATTCCATGCATAAACACCTGAAGTCTCTACTGAGGTGGTAGGGCTTACGCATGTTATTCCTGCTAAGGAAAAAAAAACATGTCTTTGCATGTGCCAGATGTAAGGAGGCTATATTTCTGACGGAGCTGGCTCTCTCAGCTGATTATCTTTTCCCCTGAATGATAGGAAGATTTTCTGGCATCTATAATTTCTTCCCACTGAGTGTTTTGGTGAGGCTGCTGGACTCTACTGCCCAAGTTGTTTAGGGGATCACAAGTTATTCCTGAGTGAATGAATACGTGAAAAACTGAGCCCTGGGCTTCCCTCTAGCCACAAGCCTGCTCTTATAAAGCCCACAGAAATGCAATTACCCTGGAGCCCCTCTGGTGAGTTTGGCTGATGGAGTCATGAGTTAGGAGGGGAGAAGGCAGAGAGAATGGGAAAAGTGATGCAAAAGCCTTATTTTGTAGAAAAACAGACTGGAGACACACAGCTTGCTTAGGAGCTCTGACTTAGGGAGTGAGACCATCTCAGCCTACAAGGGAGGCTCACCCCTAATAATGTCTTGGTTTCTTTGTTCTTTCAGTCCTTTGAATAGTGTGATAAGATTGAAAGGCTTCAGATGGACTGTAGCTTCTTGGAGGCTCATTTTCTGACCATTCCCTGATTGTAAATGCAGATATCCTCCTGCTATACAGCTCCTGAGTCTGGCAGCAAAGGGATCTATCCCATTCCTCCTCCTCCTTGTGTGGATAAGCGACTGCTAGAACTGGCTGTTGTTTTTTTCCACTCATGCACTGTTTCCTAGTGTCAATAATGAGAAAAAGTAGCTATACAGGCACTTTTCACGTCTTTTTACACGAGATTGGAGTCTTCAGTATCCCAGCTCCCAGGAGGATGTGAATATGGGTTGTTTCCTCAGGGCTGACACATACAGGGCCCAATCAGAAGAATGCTTGAATAATTATTTTTTAAACCCAGTCAGATGAATTTTTCTTGCATGCTTAGGAAAGCGTAAATGTTGCCCATGTAGACAACACAGGTAAAGCAGATGCCGAAGGACAGGTGGAGCAGATGGAGACTTCTCTGAGTTTTTTGTATCCCCTGCATGTAGTCCCCTCCATCCACCCGTTCCTGCCCAATAACCCAGATCACTCATAGGCGCTAGAGTTATTGTCTATGCACAATTCGTTGTCAGTGTTGGCAACCTTGTGTTGCGCATGTGGTAAAGGGTCGAGTGCACGAAATATCTTAAGTCTATTAAAACTTAAAACTTTTGCTATGGACCTGTGCTCTGTGCTCTGGTGCTTGAGAAATACGAGGTTTATACATAAAACCAGGCCTTCTATGTAATACTGTGTAGATGGAAAAAGAAGCCAGGATTCAATCCCTGAGAAGCTGATCATATTTGAATGAGTTTACATGGTATTTGGCCATGTCTTTGCTTTCTCTCTTACCTCCACCATCACAGTCGTTCAGCTGTTCTAGTGTGTTTCATGATTTCAGTCTTCTGTGATTCTGCAATTCTGTTTGATACCTACTCCATTTAAGGCAGATGATCCTGTTTCCCAGGGCAATGCTGTCAGTGTCTCGAACTGATACAGCTCCTCAATGGCACCAGTGTTTCTTTTAGTCTCTGACACTTACTTCACAAGCAATAACTTTAGCTAAGGAATATCTCCTTAAAAAGCTGCTTCTAGAGGAAATCCTCAGGTCTGCTCATGCTGCCCAAGAAATGCAAATCAATCTTTTTGTTCCTGTCCTATATTTTTTTCTCTCCAACTGTTAGCCCCTTTGCTATGGGCCACTTTAGTGTTTGTTGGAAGTTCATGTTGACCAGAGTGCTTTTCCAATGTGGTGAAGACCATCTTAATCAATTCAGATGTGTCTGCCGATTGCATGATGTCATTTGCATAAAATAAGGATCTTCATGCTATAAAAACCATTGTCATGAGATTCATCTCAACTAGGCTTCTTACTACACGATATGAGAAGATGATGAAATGTTAACAGTTACTCTATGAAATCTTCAGACTTGATGCGCTTGCTTAATTTTCTCTGTGTTCTTATTGCTCCATGGGAACAATTGTTATCACAATGCTCTTATCTGGAACAATTATGATTTTGCTACTTGCTATGATGCTTCTCTCAAAATCGAAAGAAATATTCTCAAAAATATTTTTAATCTCCTCTCACTCACTCTTAATACCTCTCAGTCTTGTTTTCTACTCATAATTAGAGGACTGCTGTTTGATCTGACCTGCTCTCACACTTTCCCATATTTTACCCATTACTTTCTATAAAACTTAACTGAGTCAGCTGGCAATTACTTCCACTGTGATTTTTCCCAGTGCCCTGTAATATATGTCTTCATACACTGGTGGCAGTGACATGAGCATTATTTTCAGTCAGTCATCTGATGCCTCCTCTTGTTATTAGGAAAGGGGTGGTCCCTAAGGATGGAGGGGCGTGTGCTGCTGAAAGGATAGAAGGGACTGTTAATACTGCATCGTTCTTTCTATTTCTTCACCTGACATTGGCCCAGGGTTGATGGCTTTTTTGTTTGGCAAACTACCCTCTAGATGTTGGTCTAACAAGATTGTGTCCAGGTAGATGACTGTTTAGCAAAGGACTCCTTTGATGGCTCCATCTTCTCGTTTATGTTTGCTGTCAGTCCACCAGAACTCTTCTTTGGATGTCCCTAGCACTGGCCCAATGGTATTCCCATGGAACACAACCTCCTTTTTTCCATCCCTTTCAGACCTTGTTTTCTTGGTGCTTCTTTTAGTTGCTGAAAAGATTTACTTGCCCAGCCTGTGGAGATTTTCCTCTGCTTGTCTCCTCTATTGTGCTTTTATTTCCACTCTCCCATGATCCTTGGCTCAGTTTGCATTTTCCCTGTATTGTTCTTGTTTTGATGTTTGTCCAGCTTCTCCTTGTTTGCTTAGGCCTCCCAATAAGTTCCCTACTGTGTTCTCTATTGCTTCCTTAAATATTTCCCATCTGGTCTGCACTGAGATTTCGTTACGATTCCAGATTAATGGCCTGAAACACTCTCCAAAAGTTACCTTCTCTGTCTCTCTCATAGACTTTTAACTTTGTAAGATCAAATTTCATGTCAATGTCACCCATCTTTCCCTTGGGCTTTAATGTATTCATCCTCTTTCCCATAAGTAATTCATGATCACTGCCACCCTTCAGTATTCCTATAGACTTTCACATCCAGCAGTGACTTTGTTGTGACTTTTACAGATAATCATGTGGTCTGTTTTTTTTTTTTTTTTGGTGACCATATGGTGACCTCTTGTAAATCCACGAGGCAGCCAAATGCCACCAGTGATCCTACTATGCGCCTCCCAGCAAATTCTCAACTTTTCACCACTGCCATTTCCTGTCTCACTTCCACATGGCCCAGCATATTCTTTCGCTTGTTATTTTTGCTTTCATCCTCTGTGTTCCTAGCTTTCACCTTCAGAATTGCCTCATAAGCTGGGGCCTCATTTCAGATGCTCTCTTGATAAAATTTATCTTTCCCCTTCTCTGCAACTTGTTTTGGTGCATAACAGCAGATCACAGTTAGGCAGAGATTACTGCAGGCTGCAGTAAATATTGCTGTGACAATCCTCTCAGACATTAGCTTCCAGTTGTTCACAGAAGTCCCTATTCCTCTTGTGCATGGAGACAATATTGCCTCTATGTTTTATTCGTCTGAAAGAAAAAGAAGTATAATATCCACTTATCAGCTCGGTTATCATCTGCCCCTCTAGGGTGCCTCCTGTTTGACAGCTGTGGATGAATCAAGTCAGCTGTGCTGATTGCCAGCCTGGGGTCAGAGGCAGGTGCAGGAACCCATCTCAGCAGCTGTGTGATATGTTCAGCCATTCTCCAAAGCCCATGACCATTTTCACATGCTTTGGTCAAAAACCACATCCATCAGCTTGAACTGCAAAACTGTTCTTGCAACAAGTTCTGGATATAGTGACTCTTTCGCCCAGTCCAGTTTATGAGAAAGCTTTGCCATCCTTTTGGACTTCTTGGCACAAGTATCAGTGCCACGTTCATATCTTGCCTTCCAAGACTGATGAGTTTGGATTGCTCTGACTTAAAATCTGGATTTTTCCTCCAACTACATAGACCGTCCAGAGAAGGTGAAAGGTGCTTCTTTAGTAGAAGATACAAGTTCCCTTTTGCCTTAGGTGACACAAAGTTCTGACATTTTATTCAGTAATATTTGATGTGACATTTCCGGGTTACTGCCATCCAGCACATAAATAAGGGGCATCAAAGTGTCTGTATTCCAGCATGGGAACAACCTGCCTTCCTTTAAGTTTTAGGATATATGATGAGATGTTTATAAAAATATTTTGAACTAGGAATCACTGTGAACAGAGAGAGATTACATGAAAGAAAGTAATTTAGTTTGAAAATAAGTTATCTACATTTAGATGTCTACATGTGAGGTATGTATCTGAGCTCCCACCGCAGTGAATGGAAATTCAGTTGCTACCTAAATACGGTCATCCAGTATTACTTGACATATCTGCTGGGCAGCCCATCTTGCCTACAGGTGTTAGTCCCTTAGGGCACAGGACTCAACAGGTTTTGTGTCATATCATCCAGACTCATGTGGATATCTCGGATAGCTGATGCCACCTCAAATGGCAGTCAGTGCCTTCATTTACACTAGTTGACCCTCTAGCCAACACAGTTAATGCAATCTAGATTCAGCTAAGCAAACACAAATGTTGAACTTTAGAGTCAGCTGAATCACTCTGCAGCCCCATTGACTGTACGGATCAAATTTCCATTGATTGCGATGGAAGCTCAGGTGCCCATGAAGGCACTTACGCTCATGTGCCTCACCAAGGTGCAACAGGGGAGTTAGCTTCCTCGAGGAATGCTATCATCAGCTTGTCATCAGTTTGTCCTATCTCTTCTGTTACTACCACAAAAAATCCATTTTTGATTAACAGTGACCACTTCCCAATACCTTTTTTGATAGTTCATTGTAGAATCGCCTCAGAAAGACCCAAGCCTGATTCACTATTGTTTTACTCTCAGGTTTGCTGCTTAAACTGCTGCAGAATAGTATGAGAATGGTAGTATTTGACACACACTTTGGGAAAGGGAGTTCAAATTAATACTCTCAGTCCAGGGCAGCTGTGAAGGAGGTTCACTGGGAACTTCCTACTAGCCAGAGCTGGCATCCTACGGATGGGATCCCAGACAGTAGGGTTAAAAAAGCAGAGCCAACTAGGAACAACAGGGATCCCTAATCCCTAACAGTTGGAGCATACCTGAAAGCAGTGTGTGAGCTTGGAGGAAATAGCTGAAATGTCATGAGCAGAGCAGAGCAACTTGGTCCGTGTTTCATCACCTTCCATGTGAATGACGCAGCACATAGCCAGTGTTTCTTGAGAAATGTACATCCAAGGTGAGTGACACAAATGTAGATCAGCCCTGATCCAGGGTCCACTGATGTGCCTGGCTAAACTTCTGCTGGCTTCAAAAGGGATCAGGACCAGGAATGCAGACATATTAACTGTATCCACAGTACAAGCCTTGAGATTTGAAATGGGTCTGGAGGAGCTCACACAATGGAGATTACGGGGTTTTCTCCACCCTATTTTAAATAGGTAAGTAAACTTTTGGAAAATGACAGTAGGGAACTAGGCTTGATTGGCATTAGGGCCTTCATTTGGGAGTGCTTGAATCTTTCTGTTATCACAAAGTTCGTTCCCTTCTGTGGATTGTTAATGCTAATATGTATATTGATTGCACATCACCTTTCTTTGCAAAACTGCAATGCAGCTGTTGAATTTGTCTTACTAGCTGAAATATACAGCACAGCTGGGCCTAACCAGGCCTGGAATAGGACACCAGAGGAAGAAATCAACTGTAACTGGTATTTTTTCTTAACTAGCCTGAGCCAAAGTCCCAGCAATGATTCAGATTCTGGGTCTGGAAGGAACTACATGAAAATCTAAGGCAGTATCATTCAAGCAACAAAATTTCACTTCATTGTGAAGTCCAGTGATACAGGACTATGCTAGAACACATCTTCTCAGCAGACCTCCAATCTTGATTCACAGTATATTACAGGAACACTCAATACCTAAACAGAAATATGCATCTATTTATGATGGAAACCAATAGGAAATTCTCAAAAATATGTAGCACAGTGTCTGCATTTGGGAAAACCAATGAGGAATGTATCAAATTGTCAAAGCTACTCTACAGCAAAAAATGATGACTAAGACCATGGCCACACCAGAGAGAGCTACCATCACCTGATTTCCCATCCTGATGATTTTTGTCATTATTCTTTTCTCCTTATGCCTTTAGAGGTGGTCCAAGCTTCTGAGTGATGTGTGTTGCATAGCCAACATATAAATGCATTAGCTTAGAGTGAAAAGATGATACAAAACAGACCATGACTTCCTTAGACTGACTCTTCCCCAGGCCAAGTTTTCTCTGATGGAATCAAGATAGATTCACATTTTGTGACATACGTATTAAACAGAGATTTTTCTTTTCTCCTGAACCACTGCAGTTCAGTGACACTAAAACTCAGCCATCTCGGTGGATGTGGAAGAGAGCTCAGATGAAGTGATGGCATCTGGAACATTGGGCTTCCCATACTCAAAGCACTGGCCCACGGAGCTTAATACCCAGAAGATGCCTAATGAAATCACAGCAACCATTACAGACAGGCAAAGCATATCTCAGTGTGACTTGATGCCATGCTGAGTTGTCTATGACGGTGAATAGGAGAAGGTTCGTGGTTTCTGCTGGAAGTGACTTCAGTGACATTTTCAGCTTCCCTTTCCATCAAAATATGTTAATTACGATAAAGCTCAGCACTCACAGGAGAGGTTTTCCAAGTTGCCCATGGGCATATGGGTGTGTGATTCCTATTAAAACAGACCTCTAAATACAAAGGCAACTTGGAAAATCTCAGCTCTTTGCAGAGATGCAGAGTGAGTGGCCTGAAGTCTTAAGGGGAGTTTCGTTCTCTGGGCTTTAAGCACTTAACTCTCCTGTCTCAGTCTCAGAGTGCCTAACACTAATCCACACTTTTCTGCGTTAAACCATTGGGACAACTCTTGCCCCAGTGGCAAATTGAGCTTATTGCAACTTTGGATCCTGCTAGCCACAGTTACATGCCTAGTTAGGAGACTAACATATTAAACAACTGTAAAAGCTGGTAAGGGAGATGCTCATCTTATGCTACACTGTTCCCCACAGGAGCACCCACCAGTCCACGCAATGCCGCTACCGTTCCAACATGGGGAAGGTCTCCAACTGGCATGAGATGAAAGAAGGGGGCTATGGCATGAAAAGTCTGGGAGATCAAGACGTGCTTTTCTGTTCAGTCTGTTGCAGCCACAATTGCTAATGTGCAAAAATTGAAGGCCCTATTTAAAAACCCTCCAGCCTTATTAAGGAGAGAGGTGGGATGAGGAAGATAAAATTATAGATTTAGAAACAGGATATCAGCATTCATATGTTCACATATTTTAAAAGTGGAAGGACATTGAAGATAGCCTTTCTTGACTCTTCCTGGGACTCAGAACATCCCATGCTTTGATTGGAGCTAATTACCAGCACCTAGGATGATGTTACATTTCCAAATAAGTAGATATGGCCACTGCCTTTTTTGAAATAGGAATAAAACCTCAGCAGTAACCAAACAACAGCTTCCCGGGTCTCTCAACTTCCCCCAAAATGCATATGCAATTGAAAATGAAATTGCTCTTCTGGGCTGAGCTGCAGCCACGCTCCTCAGAGGCCCCTTCAGTCCAACTGGCAAAGGAGTGGGGCTGGCGAGGCTTAAACAGCTCATGTTTGCAGAACAGTTTAGAAATAAGGACTGCTGTGCAGCACTGAGTCATGGAGCTGGAACTATGGAAAAGTGAAGCCCGCAGAGCCTAGGAATATGTCTGGATCCCTTGCGGAGAGCAACTGCGATCTGTGGGTAATTGTGAGCGGATACTAGCAGCAATAATGTGAGAATGAGCTTTGGGAGCTCAGCAGGACCCACTGCCCTAGGAAAAGTGAAGTCCTGGAGGTTTTTGCAAGCAGAGTAGCCTGTTTGTTACCCATATGCATTGTGACTCGGGGCAGGTATTCTGATCTGCATTATAATGGCTTAAGACTGGTCTAGCACTGTGGAGGGAAGCACTACTGCTCTGGATTAGTGTTAGCCTTGAGCAGAGAAGAGAACTGACTTGGTCAGCAAAACTGGGTTTAACTAAAGAGGAACAAGAATGAATAACGTTTATGCATCCAGAATAACTCTCACTGTCAGTCTTGGGCACCTGTATTGCCTGATTGCTATGGTAACTGGTACCCTCCCAATCTTTGCTGTTCATTGCTACGTCAGTGATGACTCCCATCTGACCAATGAGCAACCGGGGCAAAAAGGTCCTTGTTCAGACCCCGTGCTCTGTTGCCGCTGTTCAAGCAATGATGAGCCATTTCAGGCGTCGCAACAACCCATGGTATCAGGAGGCTATAGGTGCCTATTTTAGATGTCTCTTCCATTTTTTTCCCAGGGGCCTGACCCAAATCTGCTAAAAGCCACTGGATTTGAATCAACCCTTTAGCAGAGCTGCAAGTCTGCCCCAAGGCGTCTTTTCTACCAGTTATGTACTCTGCTTTTTGGAAAGAAAGAAAGCTAATTGAGTTAAAAAGAGGTAGGAGCATTTGAAAAAACTTGTTTTCTCTATTTGACTTTGGTATTGTGACCAGATCCAAGCCAAGCTCCATCTGCAATATCAATATGGGTTGGTTTTTCCTTCCTTCTGGCTGCAGGGAGAGGTCTCTGGTAGCCAAACGATTATTCTTGGAATAATAAAAACTTGCAGCTGGAATGGAGATCCTGGCTGACGCGGACAATAAAACCATGGGGAGGTGTGCAGAGAGGAGAGAACAGTTTGGCTTTCCAGGCTCAGAACTCTCCCTGTCTGTGCAGCTGCTTGCCTTCACCTCACTGCAGATCATACCCTTCAAAATTAACCCATATGATGGCATGGAATAGAAATGGAGAGTGGGGAAGGACAGGTCTACCTGAAATAGCAATGATACCTTCAGAGAGAGGAGAAGGTATACAGCCGGCAGCTTACAGTCCACATGTAGTCCAGCCTGTGTAAGGAAGAAGGAATTGAAACAGAAACAAGAAAGAAAATGCCATCCTATGTTACTCTGCAGATTTAGGGAGCTCCTGTTTCCAAGCGAATATCGACAGCTGCCGGAATAGCTGACCTGCATTTTAAAACAACAAACTGAGATGTCTTCAGAATGCATTTAAGTCTAAAATTCCTTTAAGCGTGAACTGAACTCTATTCCCTGCTCAGCAAATCAATACAGTGTGTGCAATCAATAGATCCAAAAATCCTTGGCACTTCTAAGGGTCCCAAGTATTTTTCAAGCGTTAACATGACAAAACACGACACACCAACACTTGCATCTTGTGCGATACAACGTGACCAGCTAAAATACGTTGATGAGGTGCAAGCCCGTGATGTGCTGTCACCCTGGCTCATCTGTAAAGCTGATGGAGGTGAGAGCCCATAAACCATGTGGCAGAAGACGCTCAGCTCTTCGATCATCCTGGCTGGGGTTTAGAAAGTCATACGTGAGCCTAAGGGAATTAGGTACCTGACCTCAGCATCTGACTGCTTTTAGGCTCTGATCTGCAGACAGAAAGCAGGAAGGGAGTCTTCTCCTAAGTTCAATGATGTCTAAAGTCTCAGGGGATATTCTGGTTAAGATTTTGATCCGGTGGGCTCTTCTGATCATTTTATCCTCCCTCTTAGCCTGCTCTAACAGGATTACAACTGAGTCTCAGCTGGAACCAGAATTTAGACCCTGTTTGTCATTCAAAAACACAGGGAGGGATTTAGAACAAAAGATTAGAGTCCAAGCTGGCCTCTTTCAGAATTTCAGAACAGGAAGGTAAAACCTTCTCTTAGGCCAAAATGCAAGAACCAGCTAGCCTGAGGGAAGGCCTAAAATAACTCACTTTGCCTGACCTTCCTTCAGTTTACCTATTTGTAAAGTGTGGGGTAGGTTTTGTAAAGCATTTTGAATAAAAACTGTTGTATAAGTCACTATTTGCTTGTTGCAAAGCACAAGGCACACAGAATGCAAGAGGCAAGGGAGCGCTCTGTACTTTCTTTGTAGTGTTCCAATTAACAGGCATATTTAACCGTTTTCTCTTCTCATTTCACTCACACGTCCCAGACAACAATTCCTTCAGGTCAAAAACATCCACTTGCTCCAGCATTTGATGATGCATGTTTTCAGCTTGGGTATTTGAGTCTGTGTCATTGCCTAAACAAGACAACTTTCCTTTCAGGCTGAGAAGGGCCAGCCCTGGCTCTTCACATATTTAGGATTTTCTTACTAAGAAGGGTGGACTTTTCTCCAATGAAAAACAGCAAGGCCCTGGCGTAAGACATTTCCAGTCTTTCCCACAACACTTTTACAGAAGTGGAACTGTATTTATCAATGAAATCTTTTGCCCTCGTATTACTCATTACATTTATGCAGTTGAATACAAATGAAAAAACCAACTGCCTGTTCTATGTATGTATATGTATGTATTTATCCATCTATTGTCTATCTATGCGTCTATCTGTCACCTGTGCCCATCTTTGCAGTATCAGAGTACCTTCCCCATAAATTCAGGGACAATCGAGAGGATCCTGGTGAACTTTCCAGAGTCTGCAGAAGAGCTGACCAGGTTAAAACACTTTCTGGGGTCAGGTTTAGTGCTCAGATCTGGAGATTTAATGTACTTCTTTTCTTGATAGGTTTTTATTGGGCCAAATCAACCTGCAGAGTATGAGAAAGAAGCTTTGCAGAGGGAATGTATCTGTCCTCCACCGTCATATAGATCCCTGGGAGATTTCATCGACTCAAGTCTGGGTGAAGCTGTGTCTGGTAGGAAGTCCTCCAGTCCTGTGCTGGAGGACCTCCCACGCCTCTCTGAGATTCTGTTCTCTGAAGAATTTCCACTGCTCTTTCTATTTCTTTCTGGTCCGAGTTTCTCGAATTTCAGTTGGCAAGCGAAAGTGCTTAAGCAAAAGAAACTGCTTGAGTTTACCTAAAGGTGCTAGGGTAAAACCACACATTGGACATTGGAAACAACAAAGATTGTTGCATGACAGGGGTCAAGGCAGGGTCTAGGGAGGAAAGATGAACTCCACCTTACTTTTCTTTCTTCCACTGAGCAATAATATTTGAAGGGATCTGTTAGGGAAGATATGACCCGATCTGTGTGTTCAGAGAGCTGCACCAGACCTGGAAATAGAGTTGAGAAGCCTCTGAGGCACCATATCTGAGGGAGCTGGGCCCAGATCGGGTTCTGCCTGTAACCATGGCTTGGTTCTGGAGCCTAGTTTTGCAGTGGGATCCAGTTCTCCGCTCCAGGCTTGTGGCTTGACTTGTTTTAGTAATAGTAGCTATTACCAAAGTCCAGACCCAAATGATTCTCCAGTGCCTCATGCCCTGCGACCTATTTCTGCTCAGTTCCAATGAGGAGGACATCAGACTTAACATACTTCAGTGTCAGTGGAGATGCCACTGTGTGCAGTTCTTTAGTTCCTGCAATAAAGAGACAGTGACTGTATAAGTAATTGCCTTCCAACCCGCCTGCCCCGCCATGGATTTTCACTCCCACAGTTCCCACTGTCCCTATATGGACCTGGTTTAAGGCCCATGTTGCTCATCAGTGCACTGAGTTCTCCCAGGCTGATGGGCAGGTAGGTCAGCGGGTGAGGGCAACATAAAATATGCCTATGTTGGGATGAAGCCCCAGCATCAGCCCTTGTGACGTGCCACCACTTTGAGCTACACAGAGGGGTGGCATCCGTCAGAGAGATGTACTAGCAGCTACCCTACCACCCCTGCTCGTTTCCCTCTCCTCTCTTCTGCCCTCCTGTTGCCATTACTGGTATTCCTATGTCAGATCTTCCCATCTCTTCCTAAAACTGGAGCAAGGGAGGGAGAAGGGGGAGGAGAACAACACTGGGAATGTGGTGTCAGTATTAGGACGAGGCAGGGAAGGAGGGCAGTCGAAGAGCCAAATGTCTTTTAGCCCCCTCACTGGCATGTAGGGCTTTAAAAGATGCTTTACACCTCTGGTAGTTCTAGTTCCAAGATAGGAGCTGTCTGGATTGAATAATATATTTCCCTCTACTCTTCTGGGCTTTTCTCCATGCGTGTCCCCAAGAGGCCAATGTGTGTATCTGGCATGCCCACAGGGTGCTGGGGCTGAGTTGGGAACGTGTTTTGTTTCATGCTTTTTATCTGGAAAATGAGGAAGGGAGCTCAATAAGACAAAAAATAGCATGTGATGAACCAGGGAGGGGTTAAGAAGGCACAAGGAGTGTTAGGGGAAGTGCAAGGAATTACTTGGAAATGGCAGCATTTTGTGGTTTCAGAAGCAAAACATCTTTGTTTGCATTTGTCTCACAAACAAAATGCGAGTGACTGTTTCTCCTTTATTCCTAACTTGGTGCCTGGTGGCAGCTCTGGCTTGCTGAAAAGCCGGGAGCAGTGTTACTGCTCCTGGTATGTGAGGACGAATTTGTGGTTGAGGGCCAGGCCAAGGAATCTCACTACTACGCCAAGCCTTGCTGCGAGCTGACTGTCTCGGCCACGTGGCACAGAAATGCACATCACTGCAGCCCAAAACATCTAAGCATTAAGCTGTCTCTGAGGGGACCAAGTAAGCCATCCAGATCCTAGTCCCATCCCCGAGGGACTAGAGTGGCATGGCTATGCCAGCCATCTGAGGACAGGGAAGGGACAGCTCGCTCCTGCCAGTTTAGGAAATGCTGAGGAGAGGCTGATGAAAAGTATTTGTTTGGTGATCTGGACACCTTTTTCTGATGGAAAGCTGATCCACAGCTTTGGGCCCTCTGATAGGTGTTGCCCAGCTTGCCCTTTCCCAAAGCCCAGCAGCCTGGAGGTCCACGTGCTCAGCGGGCCTGCGGGGACCAGTCTCAGTGCTAGTCCTTTTCAGCTGAACCCACCTTTTCTCCGACAGGACCAGCTCAATGGATAGTCTAGGCTGATGTTAATTCCTTTCCTGTTGAAGGTATTCAACTTGGCTTTGAACAATTATTCTATAGGTGCTGTTCTGCATGTGCTGTTTATGATCAGTCTCTTCCCCAACACCTTCTTCTCTTTTTCTTTCTTTTCTGTGAGCATACCAAAGGTACAGAGTTACCCCCTCCTTCTGCTGAGCATGGTTCCCCCATATCCCACCTGGCCTTGGAGAGCATGCCGTAAAATGCAAGCTGCATTGGGCACAGATGGTCAGGGAGCTGGGAAAACACCTGGTGGAGCTGAGAAGGTTTAATACATGTAACATCAGCAGCACTGTCTGGGCAGGGAAAATGGACTGCTGAGGAAAATGTTGCTGCTGGAGCCTTTAGATTCACTTCTAACACATTACTCAAAACAAAAGAAGGAGCTCAAGAGGTGAAAATGGTCATGACCAACTGCAGATGACCAGAGTGGGCTGGAGGAGCAGCTCTTTGCATGAGAAGTGACCCAGCAGAAGCTCTAGGCTGGGGTCTCTGGCTGCTGAGCTGCAAAACCTTCCTGCTCTCTGACCTCCAGGACACGGCCCTTGAAGGCACAGGTGGGAAACATGCTAACGCTTAGTCTGGAGGAGAGTGGGTCAGTGTGTGAGCTCTCGTTAGCGCAGAGGGAGCCAGCCTGGTCCATTGGGCAGGTAGCAAGTCTCCTTCTCCTACACCAGTCTCTATGTGCATAGTGTAAAGCACCTATGAATGCTCTTGAGCCAACCGTAGCATGCATCTCATCATAAGTACCACCCTGAAGCGGTACATGGACACTGCTTTTTCCATTTGGACAGGAAATGTGGTTCTGAGTCAGTGAAGCAAAGAAACAATGCACACGATGGGAAAATATTCAACTCAGTGGTTTTGACTGGAATGGACAACATTTCTCTCATGCCAACAGCCTTTTAAAGCTGAGTTTTGTAAGCAACCCAGCTTACTCCTTGCTGCTGGTCCATATCTTGAGAGGAACTTCAGCTCCGGCAAGAAAAGCATTAGAGGAACTGAACGGCGCATTCAACCTTGTTAGCAGTCAGTAAATGGGAAGCTGGGTGTCTAATTCTCCTAGGAAGGTTTGAGGAGCCCTCCACTCCCTCTCTCCCTCCCTGCACATGACAAGTCTGGTAATCTACAGACCACATAGGATGCTCTGCAAAGTCTGTCATAAAAACGCCCTTATGCCTCTCTCCTCAAATTATATCTTATCCCTGGGAGGAGAGCTTTGGATTCTGCTCAGATAACAGATAAACAACAGGTAGAGTCCAAGCTTACAGTGAAGGTCACAAAATATTCCTTTTTTTGTAAGCCTGCTGTTCTCTCTTTCCTGCCCTGCTCCTTCACAAGATAGTTCAGTATTACAACTCCTGTTAATTATTCATCATTGCTTGTATTTGTTTAGGTAGCAGTTCATATCACGAACCCTCCTAACCTGCCCAGGCTAACCTTCTTGGGTTGAAAATTAGCTACTGGCAGGAAAGGCAGGCAGTTTTGATGAAAGGCGGTGACAGGAGCAGGCACCTTTTGCTTCTTTCTAGACAGAGTCAGCATGACTTTGCAACATTTCAAAGCATACATGATATTTGCTTCTCATTTACATCACTAGGGTGCCCGGCCAAGGGATCAACTTCTCCCAGAGGGGCACATCAGGGCAGTGCTTACATTTTGGGAGTCAGATGAGTGTCATGCCAAGGAAACCCAATGCAACCACTTAGTGAAGCACCAATTTAAAGACAACCTCAAATATTGCAGGTTCCTTTTTTCCACATAAGATGGCAGGTTGCATGGTGTGTTGTGCATCTGGGGGACAGGCGAGACGGAGGGCCGCAGAGTTAGGCTGCAGCTGGAGGGAAGGCCGTAGAGGGAAGCCCTTTACACTTTTCTCGCAGATCCATCCGGTATCTTACACGGGAGGCAGCAGGGTCAAGGACGGGACAGAAGCACCAGGGCTACTCAGCAAGTGTGCAGGGTTTGGTGTGGATTTTGAGGGACTGTGAGCTAAGCTCCTGTTTTCCTGAGTACTTATACTGGGGAGTTCAAATAAATTTAACTCCCCAGGAATCACATAATCCCTGCTTGTTTAAAGAGTTTAAGCAGGAGCAACATCCTTGATTCCAATAGAAGCACACCAGTGGAAAGCCAGCACAGACAAACTGAATGACTCCAGCCCCTAAAACAGCTGGGACCAATGGATCCAAGAGGGAAACATCTGTTTTATAGGAAGAAGGTTTAAAGCAGGCTAGTAGCCAGGAAATAAATTTGGGATCGTGGTAAAAGTATCTCTGAAATGTTTGACCAGATCAAAGTTAAGGGAAAAAGAGACAAGAGATACAAGCTTGGATTGCCTTTCTAGGGCAATACAGTGTAAATTAAACGCTTGGTGGAAGCTACTGTAGACAGTGCTGGTTAGCTCCTGCTTGGAGGAGCCATTTGAAACCATGGGAATAGTAGTGTGGTTGCACCATAAATGATGACAGCACTCCTCCATCTTTTTCCAAGTTTGGAGATGGAAGATAAAAGGATGTCAGTACTGCGGGAGGGAGTGGCTTCCCCTGAGTCAGAGGTGAACCACAGCTGGTTGCTGTTTTAATCAGCACTGACAGGAATGGAGGAGATTAACCTTCTTAGGAGCAGAAAGCTAACTCGAAGGTTGCCCACATGCAACTCTAGTTCACAGGCTGGATTTTACTCGCATGCAAATCTGGGGATGAGGCTGCACAAAGGATATGGCGGTGTAGAGACTGGTTCCAAGGTTGACTCTCTTTCAGATAGATTAATGCAAAAATCCGCCGAACTGTGACAGTGGAGCAACTTCACCGAATTGAGGAGAGATGTCCCTGGTTTACACCTAGAGGAATGGGGGAAGTTTGGTCTCAGGCCTTCTGGTAGAGCTGGAAGTCAAGGAAGGTCCTGAAGATGGAGAGGAGACCTCTGTGCTCTGGGGGGAAGATCCTGCACAAGACAGAGCTGGCTGTTAGTGCAAAAACGCTCATGGGTATGGCAGCCATGCTGCAGCCTCCTGTGCCGCAGTTATCATCCCAGCCGCATCTTCTGGGCTCCAGCTCCATGCTCCCTCTGCTTCCCATGTCAATATGGGAGGATTGCGCGAGGCTCCCTTCCTCTTGGACTACTCTGGACACTTCATCATATTTGCTCAGCTGTGACCTTTTCCACTTTGAATATCCCCCAAAACAGGAGTGGCTGTCCCCTCCCTGAAAAGGATCGCACCAATTTAAAGAGGCAGGTAAATAAACGGAGGAGTTCTCTGCCTAGGCGGTGGGCAAACATGCTGCTATGAAAGGCTTTGGACAAGACAGTAGGTTGATTAAGTGGCCTAATTTCCAGTCTATGGCACCTGACAGCTTACTGCATTAATGAGTAATTGAGGAGTAGCTGGCAGATAAAACCCAGGACTGAGACTGAGCATCGCTCTGCTCCCATCCTTGGACAGGCAGGCCCTCTGCACCTGCATGTTGTCCTTTGCCTTTCGTACCCTCTTAGACAGCCAGCGGGACAATTTTGCTCCTTTCTCCAGGCTGCCCTTTTCCTCCAAACTTCAGCCAAGGCGCAGTGCTGCGTTTGTGGGCTCGCTCTGTGGTCTGTCAGTGTGGACCACGACAAATGAAGGGACAGGGTCCTTCTCCCATCCCCTCATCCTACTGGACTGCTTAGAGTAGAAGGAGCTACAATGAACTGGCAAATGGGGAAGAAAGGCAGTGAGGGAGGGGAAAACGTCTACTGGTTTTGGGTTGATAAAACCAATTTTTTTTTTTTGCCAGACTTGCAAAACAGAATAGAAAGTCTGAGAAGCGGACAGAATCAGATACTGGCAATGAAGAAAATGCAGTATTTTTGTAGCTGAGAACAGTATGTTTTGGAGAGGGCTGTAAACCTAGTAGATCTGGATGAAAAACAGTGCCAATGATATTTCTCTAGCAGGCAGATTTCTTCACTGTGCCTCACACAGCGGGGTTGTCCCCCATCTCATGAATTACTGGAAAAGATGGGCACGGGGCTATAAAAAATGGCCCGGCCTTGCCAGGAAATCCTTCTATTAGCATATTCCTATGAATATTTTCATTGTGAAATAGAAAAACACCCATCAGACGGGTGAAGCAGAGAGAATGCATCCATCATGCAGACAACTGGGGAGAGCTGTATGTTAAGGCCTCTGTCTCCTGCATGTCCCTGCGAGGGAAAACACTCGAATAGCCATAATGTGAAGTAGCCACAATTTATTCTTCTTCTAGGAGTTATTGCAGCGGGCCAGGTTTTCAAACACTCAGCTATCAATGCTGTCACCTCTTCTGTGCTCCTTGCTCTGGGAGCTCCTTCTGGCTCCAGGCGCCGAAAACGTTTCACATATATCAGTGAATAGAGAAAAAGCAAGAAGCAACAGCTGCAGAATCACCCAAGGCCCACACGGGACAAAACGGATTATAAGGTATCTAAATACCAGTCACAACCAATCGAGTATTTAGGGTTTTTTTTTTTTTTTTTTTGCTTCTACTTTCATTTCCTAGCTGCACGAGAATCACTTGGCCAGACGCGGGGCTGGGTTTGCGGAGGGTTGGTGGGGGGGGTCTGACGTGTTGCTCTCCGCTCTAGTGGGACCGCCGGCTCCGCTCGCGCAATCCCTGCCCAAGCAAAGCGCTCATTGTCTCGGGAACTTCTCAGGGAAAGTTTCATCCAACTGCACAGTCAGGCATGCTGCCAGCAACGCCAGCCCCTCCGGGCTCATCAGGAAAGACCTTGTACTACATTTTCCACTACACTTATCTAATGCTGGCCTGAGTCCATTGAATGTTTGTGCAGTAATTACCTCACTAGGCAAAACAGTTCCACTGCCTAATTGTCTTCACTCTCAGGAAATTGTTCCTAATAGCCAGCTAAATTTAATCTCCCTTCCTTGCTCTATCCGGGGCTGCAAACCTGCGCAGTTCTTCTCCCTGTGCTTACGGGGCTGTACGTGAAGTGATTACAGGGCATGATCTGCTGTTATTTCTCTAGGTCAAACAAGCAAAATGACTTTCTAGGACTCATGTGAGTCACAGCCATCATCCTTGACTCATTTGCTTCGGGCTTATTAAAACTTCTTTCTCCAATCTTTCAGGCTAAGTGCAGAACTAAGTGTAACCAGCTCCCAAACACATTGAAATCATGAGTCGGGCTACCACAAAACAAACTTTTCCTTAAAAAGTAGGACTGTAGGAAGAATAAAGGGATATTTTAAAGCTTCTTCACCTTCGAGATTCTGAACATTGAGAGTTTTCTTAAAACTTTTTCAGTGGCTTTGAAAGATTGAAATATCCTTTATTTTCCTAAATGGAAGGTAACTGTCCACAGGTGACCACAGGACTGCAGAAGCCAGAGCTGAAAGTAAAGTACCATCTATGAAGAAACTCCAAATTATGCTGTATGAGCTGGCAGTGCTGGAACACAGCAAGCTGAAGGGTTTAACAGTACTGAGGAGTCATAATACAAATTCTCTTGTGAAATGAAACTGAAAGAGAAGTCCGTTTTCACCACTTCTCACCCACACGCTTAAATTTACAAACATTTTTGGGTGGGTATCTTGCCTAAAAGGGTCCACAGATGACAGGGTAATTCCAGGGTGGCTTCTCATCTTGGAGGCCTTCCCAAGAGCCTTGAGAACTGCTGCAGAGAAAAGCCAAACTCACTAAATCCATATTTTGGACAGGGGGGGGTCTGTAGAAGATCATGACCATTAAGTGCATGCCCTCCGGTGAGCCCTCCCAAATCCGTCCTTTGCCGCGGCTCTGTGGTGCAGAGTTCATACATACACACAAAAACTTGCACATACACACACAGACACGCGTGTGCGACACTCAAGTGCAGCTCGCCTGCTTTCTAAAAACTCCACATAGCAGCCTTTCCTTCAGTATTTTGGTTTCTCCAAAAACTCCTTTCCAAGAGGTTCTTAATTACTATTTTCCAACTCATAGACATGTGTAACTGGCCCAGCAGAGCCTCATGGTGGGAACGGATGGGAAGCAAAAGGGTTATTTTTGAGTTCAGCAGATTGCACCATCCCGGTAGAACCAGTTTCCCCAGCGATTTGCATGCTGCTGTTGTTATAACACCTCTGTGTTGGCACATGCCTGTGTCTCACTTCTATACTATCATCAAACCCAGCCAGGAAGGGGGTTAATCTTCTCCTCAAGAAAATCTTTAGATGACTGGAGAGCCGGGATCTCGCCATAAACCTCCTCCTGCTTGAGCCATCACAAGTCATGTATCTGCCCATTGCAAGGGCTTCCCCAGAGGACTTTTAACCCTTATAACTAAAGCCACCTTCCAGACACACCTGGCATATGCTGGCAGCAAAGACAGGAGCTAAGGAGAGACTGCTCCCACCCAGCTTCACAAATTACCTTTAGGCTTGTAAAAGTTTGGGCTCGGGGACGATCTGCTCACCCGTGTTTGTGCAGGACCAAGCACACCAATTCTGATTTGTGCCAAGAACCCACACTTTCCGGCAATAAAGATATTCTATATTGATAAAGAAAAGGGTCAAGGCCATGAAGCGGTATGATGGCCAACCTGACTCACCGACGTGTTGGAAGAAAGTATTATAAACAAAAGGGGAACTTCCTGTGTTAACTCCTCCAACCCACAATGAATTTTCAGTCTCAGCTGCTAGTGGAAAGACCGTTTGCCCTTTTGAGACCTAACAACGTGCATGCAATATTGAAACCAGGGGAGACAGGAAACATGGAGCCCCATGGGGCAATTCTTGAATACAGTCAGTTTTCAAAGGCTTTAAAACAGAGCTGTGGCTTGTGAAGAGTGACTCAGTCTGCGTTGGGATCTGCAGGGTCCAAGGGAGGAAAAAAATTCTGATAGGCTTTTTTTGTAAGGTAGACTCCTCTGGCTACTTTACTCTAGCAAAACTATTCACAATAGACAAAAAAAAATCCCCGTGACTTTTTTCTAATGGGCAGAAACATTGTGCTCAAAATTTTGTTCCTTTTAAAACCTCTTTGAAGTCGGAGGCCGAGGTTTTGTAGTTATTTTTTCTAACGCTCTCTGTAACTGCTGACATATGCTGCACATATGGTTTCAATACGATTAAACTTCCGATCTGTTTTTTTCTTTAACCTGACAAAGTATCTACCCGCAAGCTACATTTCAATGAGGAAGGGACTTTTAATAAGATTCCCAGAAAGAAATGGACTTCTTCAGAATCATTAAACAAATTATGTCTCTTTTTTATATCTTTTCCTCCCTTTGAAATAGGTATAGGGGAGGAATAGGAATAGGAATAGGAATAATAGGGAAGGGAGCTTTAGCTGTAGTTCCCCAAATACCCTCAGGAAAAATTACTCAAGGGTAATTGCACAAGTCTCTGGGATGCACTGGGAATACACAAATCTCTAGTGAATCACTTGGTCTAGGTTAGGATGAGGCTGTGTCATTATTCATAGCATGGAAAATGTCTGGAGGCCCCAGTGACAAAAGAGACGTCCTTGGGCTAGGTGCTGTTCATGGTGGAGCGGGGAATTTAGCCCCCCGTGTCTAAAGAGGATGGGCTGTCCTCTGCTGCAATTGTAAAGATTACAACTGTAAAGATCACAGCAGATAGCATGGATCCCCTCTGGGATTTCTTCCTAAATTCCACTTTTGGAGTTAAGGGTGCTTCTTGAACATCTTCAGGGTAACAGCAGCTGGCTGGGACCTTGAAATCTTGAAGACCACCTGAGAGCTATGTGGTTCAATAGACATCTGCCAGAGATGAAGGCTCTCCTCTCTCTTTTGGCTCTTCTGGTGAGGATCTCTGTGCCAGAGTAAAATTTGGCCCCACTCAAGTTAACAAGGGAGTTGCTGTATGAGAGTAGATTAATGCTCAATCTTGTCCTGTGTCCTGGATGGTGCATAAGGCCTGGTGCCTTTAGGTAAAACAGGGAAGGTGCAGGTGTTTGCTCCATGGGTAATTCCACAATAGTTTGCCCACAGAACAGATCCTGCAGCATGGAGGCAGCTACTGGTAAATGAAATAGCTTGAGATCTACAGTGCTTGTGAAAGTTTGTCTCATTTAATGTCATTTTGTTTCTGCACACCTCTGATTTCTCTCTTTGCTTTATTAAATTCTTGTATAGTTGTCATCTCTTATTCCCCCTAGAAACACCTAATCCTTCTTCAAGCTCTTCTCGTCTTTCCAGTGTAGAAGCTACTCCTGAGTTATTCCTCTGTCAATGAATTCCCCAGGCTGATCAGACATGGCGTAAATTGAGAAGAGCTGATGTGAAAATGTTGCATGTTTTCAATGCATGTCCGCTGTACAGCTTAACACTCCCAGAGGAGCCTTTTCTCAGGAGTCTTGTTTTATTGTAACTGCTCTCTTCTAAACTCTGCCTCTTACAGCGTTTTATTTAGTTCAGTGTAGTGAACTTTGCATTTGCACATGGATGTAAACGATCGTGAACTTTCCTGACCCACTGCCTGGAGTTCATGAAGTTCACGAGATGCAAGATTAACCCCAGGCAGAGAAGTTTCTAGACTAAAGTCAGCTGATAAAAGCAGAATGCAAAATCTTTGCTGCATTCACATTACCGAGAGAAAAGGTTATTATCGGTGAGTTTGTAAATGCTTGCAAAATACTCATGTAATAGAAGAATAAAGGTCATGTAATTACCTAGATAGTCGTGAGAGAGGAGTAAGTAGGAGTCTTAGTCTTCCTCTGTACACGTTATAGACTACTTTCTCTCCCTGTCCCTTGGAAATAACATCCTCTCCCCCTTCATCAGCACTCCCTCTACTTTACAGATACGAACTACCGTTTTTTGTAACTGGTGTAAGTGCAATTAAACTGAAAGCACTTTTCCTCAAAGTTTGCTGCTCTCACTTTTGCCCTATAGAAGGGCTGGCGTGCCCAAAGTCTTGCTTACTTTCTCCGACTATATCAGGTGTGCAGTAAAAGACATTCCTTCTGCTGACTAACCTGTCTTGCCTCAGTTAATCTGGCATTTCGTGCACTTTATTTGCCTTGAACTGTGTTCATACGACCTGGGTTAGCTTCTATAAATCATCAGCTCCTGCTCTCGTGACACCTTGAATTCAAAGATGAATCACTAAGATTCAGAGGAAAATTCCTGAAGGTCTCCTACTCTTAGTCAAAGGAGCAAAGGGGGGCTTTGAGGCATGACGAGCTGGGGTTACTGGGAGAAGGAGCACCTGCCAGAGCGTCCCACTGCCAGCGCTCGAGTCGGGTGACTTGGCCCAGGATTTGTGTGCCCTCACCCAGGACGCCCACTCATTTGATCCTTTAACTAATGAAAGAAATGTTTTACTTGGAAAGCCTCGTCCTGTTCAAGAGTTTGCCTGGCCCTGGTCTTGGTGATATCCGAGCACACTGAAAGTTAAGTCGTGTTACTTTGACTTGTGCTGAGCAACACCTCCCTCTTCGCCTGAGAAAAGGTGAAGGAACAAGGTTTATTTGATAACAGAAGAAACTTTCTCCTGATTTACAGCACAATTCAGTTGCATCAGGTGCTCAACAGGGACGATAGCTGTTTCCTTTCTTTGAAGAGTATCCAATACCTTCCACTGACTATGAGCTAATAAGTTCTAGGGCCAATGACACATATTTGAGTATCAAACTATCATATTACAAAGGTTAAAGTGAAAAGCTAACAGCTGTAAATACAGTGCTTTGCTCAAGGCTGCAAAGCTGTAAGCCGTCTGTATGTGCTGGATGTTTTCTGCTAGGCAGCTCTGTTGATTTTGTGGTGCAACGATGATTTTTTTTCTTTGCAAAGTCACGCTAGGAAGTCCTGTTTGTTTAACAGTCAGCCACTAGTTCAAGAGATTTGACCAGAGGTGTATCACCTGAGTTCACATGATATTCCTGTTCTTTGGAAGTCAAAGGGAAAATTTGGAACAAGCATTAAGTAGCATGCTTGCGATTATCAATGCTAATAGACCAAGAGCTTTTTAGCTCCCGACAATGAGGCTGCAAACCTGTCTTGCAATGTAAAATGCTTCCATTTCATGTAGGAAAATGAAGTAGATTAGAGGGAAGATTTTGCAAAGTACTCGTGTCCTGTTTTGAAGAGCTTTATGTCAAAATGCTAAAATGGGACCTAAATTAAGTGTCAGAGGATGTCCACAGAAGTCCTTATCCTGCAGGTGCCTAAACCTACAGACTCAATAACCTGTGGATTTGCCTGTAGATCTATGCAGTATAGATGAGTCTGTCTGAATTAGCCATTCGGAGCTCTCCTTGTAGTCATGTAAGAGAGGGCTTTTAGAAGGCTGCTCATCTGCTAGACATCTCAGTCAGGTGAGATCACAGAATAACAGAACAATTGGGATTTGGAAGGGACCTCTGGAGATCATCTGATTCAAACCCCCTGCTCAAGCAGAGTCATCTAGAATCACAGAATCACAGAATCGTTTAGGTTGGAAGGGACCTCTGGACATCATCTAGTCCAACCTCCCTGCTCCCACAGGGTCACCTAGAGCATATTGCCCAGGATCACATCCAGACGGCTTTTGAATATCTCCAGGGAAGGAGACTCCACCACGTCTCTGGGCAACCTGTTCCAATGCTCAGTCACCCTCACAGTGAAGAAGTTTTTCCTCAGGTTCAGATGGAACTTCCTGTGGTTCAGTTTCTGCCCATTGCCTCTTGTCCTGTTGCTGGGCACCACGGAGAAGAGGCTGGCCCCATCCTCTTGACACTCCCCCTTCAGATACTTGTACAAATTTATGAGATCCCCTCTCAGTCTTCTCTTCTCCAGGCTGAACAGGCCCAGCTCTTGCAACAGGTTACACAAGGCCACCCAAAAGTTGGGTTTGTGAATGTCTCCAAAGATGGAGACTCCACAGCTTCTTCGGGCAACCTGGTCCAGCGTTCAATCACCCTCACAATGAGGTTTCCTTATGAGGTGACCTGGGCCGTGACATGCGTGTTTGTCTCCCCACTGCCTACAAAGGGATGATCCATACCCGCACAGACTTGCTGCCTCACTTCAGAGAGCTGACATGGGGTGACAGGATCCTTTCCCTTCTCGGTGTCTTCAGGATGTGCCTGACTCCCACTAACTGTCTTGCATGAAGAACATTGGGAAAGACACTTAGCATGAGGGGCCCACCTTTCATAGGCTCATAGGATAATTCCGACTGGAAGGGACCTCAGGAGGCCCCAATCCAACCTCCCACTCGAAGCAGGATCAGCAATAGGATCAGACCAGGTTGTTCAGGGCTTGCCTCCTCCCAGGGAACGAAGGCAGTGAGACGGGGCATGGTGCAGAGGGCACTCACCTGGGGGGTGGACAGGCCTCTGTGTGGCTTCCTGGCTTATTTCTGAGGTATATGAGGCGAGGAGGGGGGATCCATTGCTTTTTTTTCCCAGGTGACTATTTTATTTGAAGGACTGGGAAGCCCTGGGAGCAGGCACCAGCCCAGATCCTCAGAGAGCACATGTCTCGATCAGGGTCTTTACATGTGGGAGGCCTGGCAAAACTGTAGGAAGTGGCAGCGTTGCACATATAAAGGGGGACCCAAACCAATAAAAAGGTCGTGCTCAGCTCCACTTAAAGAGCGAGAAGGGCCCGTTGGGTCTGAACTTACTCTGAAGACTCTTCCCTCATCTGTAGAGGGGAGCACGGGTCATTGCGCTCCTAACGGAGGCGCTCTAGGGAGACATCTGCATTTGAGCAAGATGGATATACCCCAAAAACGCCTTCTGAAGTACTCATTTCTGGCACTCACTTCCTCCCATGGGCTTGCAGATCAGGATTATCTGAATTGCCACTGGCTGTCAAGAAACATAAGTTGCCAAAACGTGTGCTCTGAACGCAGCACTTCGGCATTCATGCCCTCAGGTCTTAAATCTTTTCAGCTTCCAGTTAGGGAGCCTGCCCTGCCCTTGGGGTCAGTGGGAATTTCCCTACTGGCAGCCCATTGTTTTCACTTTGCTGAGGAATCAGTCATATGGCAGGCAGGCTGCCCACGGTGCAGTAAAACGAGGAGATCCTGGTCTGATTTATTACTGAGAATTCGCTCATTAAAGACCTATAATTTCCAGGAGTCCTCATGCAGGCAAAGAACAGCTTCTGTAGACTCTCAGGGGAAAAATCATTATTACAACAACCCATGTGGCATCTCCCTTAAATTCACTAGCAGCACCTCGCAGCCTGGCAGCCAAGGTTGCAGCTGATACTTTATTTCAGCCTTACCAGCTAATTATATGCTGCAAATGCAGCAAACACCCATGGTCTAACGTTCTTTTAATGAAATCTCCCCAGTGGGGACTCCGAGGGGGAAAAAAGAAATAAAAGGGACAGATATACAATATCTGCCCTCAAGAAGCTGTTAATTTCACACTGACGACAGCAAAGCGCTGCAGTGTCAGAGTGCTCTTTGCTGACTACTGACAGAGACATTATTCATGGCATAAAATTGTTGTGCTCTTGTAGTGTTCAAGGCCCGTTAGGCTTCCTACATAGAAATGTCCATGAGGGGAGTGTTTGCTTTCCCATGCTTTTGGCAGGTCAGGGGCTGAGGCCTAGAAAATTGCTGAGACTCACGTCATCGGGCCCGATGAGGTAAAAGGAGTCATTGTGTGAGAAAGCTCTGGTTATAGAAGGTTTTGCAAAATCAAACCCTAACTGACTGTAAATTATTTTGGCCCAGCATTCCTGGATGTGAAAGTGTCAATTGTTACAAATACAGCAGGGAGAACTTACTGTTGTATTAGTTTTTATCCCCGATTGCTGCTAGGCATGGTCCTTGTGCAAGGATCCAGAACTTACCTTGAACTACCCTTTTCACTCCAAAAAAGCAAATCTGCCTCTTGTGCTACTTAGGAGGGAGAACTGAGTTTGGTTCCCCTTTTCCTCCAGTGACCATTCACATTCATGACCATCTGGATTCATCCCTTTGAAGGTTCCCATCTTTCAGGTGAGCAGAGAGGACACGCTTCCTTCCACCCATCAAAAGAAGCGGCATCAAATCTTTAATCTGAATCACCAATGAAATGAAACCGGGTCAGGCCCTGGTTTCGTACATGTTCATGTCAGAAGGATTCATTAGGTGATGTCATATCCTCCAGTTAGTTCTGAACTGAGCCCAGTAAATTATAACTGGCTTAAGTGGAATTTCCAAGTAGAGGACAACTTTTACCTTCCAAAAGGAGAAGTCACCAGCTGGTCACATCTTCCAACAGTTAGTCATTTCTCTGTTATTTCTGTGCCTACTTTCATTTCAGTGCACTCTTTCCTCCTGGATTGCCCTTCTGATGAAATCAAATGTCAGTCTCTAAGGCCTTGTCCTGAAGGAAAAACAGCAACCAAGGGCACACGGAAGTGCTAGACGTGCAACAAAACACCCTTGGCACCTTCACTTCATATCCGGGTACCTGCTCATTGAGGTTGACTGGGGGGGAGGACTTCAACTCGAGTCTCACACCTTTGATTTCCCAGCAAAACACCTTTCCTTTTCTAGCATCAGTCGCCAAGGGACCTTTTCTAACTGCTATACCTCTGCTCAAGTCATTAGCTGGAAACTTGGACTCAAGCCTACAACCTTGTAACTCTCCCTGCCATTCTTTGCTAGCCTCTGAATGAGTGATTTAATAATCCTGTACTAAAAACACGGAAAGAAGAACGTGACTGTGAGAACATTGTGGGAGCGGCGGGAGCTCAGGAAGGACCGTATTCCTGCACAGAGGAACCGGCACTCGCAGGGAAAACTAAGCACTACAAAGCGTGGCCCAGCTCCGGAGACGCATTCAAAAAGCGGGAGAAAATCCTCTTCCTCCTGCTAAAAATGCTCCCCATTTTATCAGCCTTAGTTCACATGAACTCTCTCCCGCCCATTTAGAAATGAAGTCTCTTCTCTAACTGCTCCGCCACTTCATGCCTTTAAACAGAGAGCTCCTTTGACATATGCCTGCTGACAGCGAGCGCTTTCCTTTCATGTGAATGGCTCTTATTTCCCTTCCCTTTCCTCAGCCTTACTTGTACCATCACATCACGCACGGTATTTAACCCAGGCGACCTCCTTTTGATACCTCTATTTCACATATTTAGAAAACATTTCCCGTTTATTCCAAGGGACCGGAACTCCTCGGCTTGGATTGTTTTCATATCCAGCCCGTTGGCCCCACAGGGAAGGGGAGAGGGGGGACACGGGGAAGAATTCCTCTGAGGCCAGATCAGCAAGGTTGGCACAACTGTCCATGCACGGCACATGGTAAAACACAAAGGTCAGGAAAACGTTGGGCTGATTCTGCTTGAACGGCTACGGGCTGGGAAAAGTCCTAATTCTCTTAGCCTAGCATAATCCTTTGGGCTGGTGCCCTGGACAATTATTATTGAAATACCCTTTGAGATCAAGTACAGATATCAGGAGGATCCCATCTTCCTGTTTACTGTATGGCTAAACAAGGCCAAGGAACAAAACGCGAGTGTCAAAGGCATTGCGTGAATGCCAGTTGTATTGGGGGAAAAACTTCCTCACCCGTGATACAGCACAGCTGTGTAGGTGCTGTTTTAGGGACAGGTATCTTCTGATAGCAGCTGGGCGTCTGGGACCTCCAGGCTACATTGCTGGCTCCTTGTGTCATCCTGAGCAAACCACTTCCCAGCTACATTTTTTCTTTTTTTTTCCCCCAGCTGCAAAGCAGGCCTCATATGTGGGTTATAAGAAGATGAGAGACTTCATCTGCAGTTATAACCCACCAAAACTCTGACTGAGGGATCTTCATTCGTAGCACTGCAAAGTTGAAGGGCTGCTCCATCTGACAGTGTTGGTTCATTTGGAAGCGGGTTTTTATCTCGTTTTGTTTTGTTTGCAAATCTTTCCACTGGGTTCAGAATTGTGATTTTAAAACCACTCCTAAGCAACTGATGTGGGGGTCGTGGGAAGAAAGGCAGACTCAGAGAAAAGAATTCTTTATCTGGTGGATCGCATTTATAATCACTTGCGTGTAACAGCAGCTTTTCCTAACTGGGGAATAATTTTGGTCTTCCTCTCGCTCTGAGCGTAAAATTGTGTTCTTTGGAGAACTGCAATTTGTTGGCAAAGGGGATCAAATCAGTTAAGCTCAACAATAGCTTCTTGTAAGGTGGAAAATAATCTGATTTACAGAAAGCAATGTTTGTGAATATGTTCGGCATGTATTTCATTCGGTTCATTTGGAAATGCTTTTAGAGGATTAGGGTCAAACTCTGCCTTGGTGACTTTGGTGCAAATCTAGATTAGCTAAATAGAAGTGGTGGAAATATTCCTGATCAAGGCTGCTGTGAGAGAGCTGTGTCTGCCTCTTAACCTATTAATTTGTTTTCTTTCCACAATAACTGCTCGAGAGGCCCATTTCTCTGTGTTGCACTGAGGAGTGTGGGATTGCCTGCAGGGGGTCTGCTTTACAAACCACCTCCTCAGGCTGCCAGTTAAGAGCTGTGCTAATTTTTTCCATGCCAGGCTCTTACCATTGGGAAATCTGGCCTTTAGGCATCTTATCCTAGGAGTGAATTTTCAGAGCTTCACTAACACAAAAAAGGAATGCCTTTTTTTTTTTTTGGAGGGGAGGAGGAGGCGTCCCCGCAGTCTTTTGTCAGCAAAAACTGGGGTGTTTTCATAAACCAGACCTCTCCTCTTTCCTCCTCTTTTCTTTTCCTCTCTTGCCTCCACCCTTTCTGAGTGCCTCTCGTTCCTCTTGCTCTGTAATGTGGTGCAGCCACGAGCATCTTTCCAAGCCTGCAATTCTCCCTGCTCCTAAGTAAAGGCTATCTCAAGTTGGTTGTGATTTTCTTAACCTACTGTCTGACAGACAGTAGTCCTGGTAGGTCGTCGTGAGCTGAAAGCCCTGTCCAGATGAAAGCGAAGCAGTTCGAAGCAGAGTTATCAGGTTGTGCTGCTGCCTTTTTGAGGCAGCATTGGCTGAACGTGCCATAAACTTGGTTCTACCTGAGCTGAAGCAAATGTGACCTGAAGAGCGATCTAACAGCACATCCTGGGTGGTGGACGTGAAAAATGGGGGCTGGCTAGCCTAAAGAAGGAAGCTGGAGGGGAGATGTGAAAAGAGTATGTTCAAAGCTGCTGCAGAGAGGAAGGAAATAAACTTCTCCTCTGTGCTGTCAAGAAGCTCAGGTTAGGCGTTAGTTTAGACTAACTTGGATCTGGATTTAGTTGCAAAGGGAAATCACTGTGTGGCATCACATACAAGATGGCACCTTTTGCCTAGGTACTTCCTGGCTCAAAAAAAACTTCTCTGATACATCGGTTGAGAATCTCTTGAGGTTCAGAGCAGTCTTTTTCAGCGTGATTTTGTGAACACATAAAATATGCCAACCAGCATCATACCAGTGTGCCCTTTTCCCACTCTAACATCCAGAGCATGTGAAGGAGAACGATATTGGCTCTATTCTAAGCAAGGAGACACACTGCTGTACTTAATGTGCTTTCTGCCTAGAGAATTTTTCTCTTTGCTGCAACATGTATTACATTATCAGGCCTTCGGCCTGTTGGTCTCTCCCTGTCTGACCGGCCTCTGTCGTCTGGTGATCCCCAATCATTCATCCGCCATCGGCCCTTCCTATTTCTTACAGTATTTCCCCTGTTCCTTTTCTTCCGCCAGTAAACCCACAACTTTTCTCCTCTGGTCACTCCTCAAAGCCTGAGATATTTCCCCCTTTCCCACACCAATCTTCCTCCTTCAACTTTTGTTCCTTATTTGCTTCGGCTTTCAGAGTTCACAGGGGAGGGGGAGATGGGATTAACTTCCTCTGCCATGTGAAGCTCTGCTTTCCTGCAATCTTTTTTTTGACCAGTGAGACCTGAGAGGCTCTGTTATTGTTCTGGGTTGGCTCTATCCCTCAGGCTAACCTTTCCGTTGGGGCAGTTCTGGGGCTGTAATTTACCCATCAGGTTTTCCTTCTGAGAAAACAGTCAAAAGACCTGTGGCTCACAGATGCTGGCTGTTAGCAAGTTGACCAGCTAATGTGAGCAGTTCCTGGATTGGAAATGGCTTTTCCATGAGTTAGTACTTTGGTTTGTGCTTTGCAGAAGTGGCTCTGACAGGCTTGACAATAGGTGCTGAAGAGTCATTGTATTCAGGACCTCTTTGGCTGAATATGGAGCATGAAGCAATTGGTCTGTATTTTGTACAGATGGGCAATTTCTCCATTTCCTTTTTTTTTTTTTCCCCGCAAGAAAATCTTTGCCTTGTATATAGGAAGATGGGAGAGGAAGAGGGTAAATTGCAGCTGTGAGGTTACCCTTGCTGAACAAAGATGGCCTTATCCCAGTGGGAACACCTTTCATATAGTCTTTTTTCTTCTTCTTGTTTAGCTGTTATTAAATCTCTTCACGTAAAAATATCCATGGATATTGGCATCATGTGGAAAGGATGTCATTCAACAGCTGGTGAACCCTTGAGGTGCTCAGGAACATCCCCTACGAGGTCCTTACTTGATCTGAATTGCAGTGAGCTTCAGACACTTGGCAAAAGCTTTCTTGTGAAAAGGACATAATTTCACTGGCTCCAGACTTCTTAGCAGACATGAATGTCACTGCTGCAAGAGCTGGGCTGCTCCTGCCATTGCAGAGAGACAAGGAAAGGCAAAGAGCTGGGGTGGACAGCTGTGAGGGAGAGCTGGGCTTGCTGGTCAGAAGATTGGCAACAGAGGCAGTTCATGAGATGCTGCTGACTCCTTATCTCCCACAGGTCTGCAGAAGAATCTGTGGCCTCTTGGTCCTCTCTCAGCAGCATTGGTTGCTCAGAAAGTTGGTCGTGATGGAAATGGTAATGTTGGCTTACCTGGCTTTCTAGGATCCTGGCAGCAGTGCAGGCACCAGGCACTGCCCAAAGGACTCTAACTATGACTCTACCTTGAACTGTAGAGCGCACTGTACTGTATGCAGCCCAGCTACCTTCAGGTAGCCTGAGGGACATCCCACTTGGGTGGAGAGGAACCAGCCAAGTGGCAGTAGATTTGAGTATGCCCTTGCTGTCTTGGGATTAGACACCAAAGGTACTTCTGAACCCAGCTGGGCACCTAGAACAGGGAATATATGTTCCTTTCACAGAATCACAGAATCACAGAATCACTTTCTCCTTCAGCACCAAAGGCTAACCGGGTCAAAAGAGTAATCATTCCTGCTGACCATTTTTTTATATAAACGCATCCAAATCAATCAAAGGAAAGGTAATTTACAACTTGCCCTAAGTCCCACCCAGAACATTTCACAGCTACAGTCAGTTTTCACAGGTACTGACTACTCCAGGTCCCCCAGTTCACTAAGGTTTTATCCTGATAGCCATGTCGTACTGGAGCCTGCACCTACCCTCTGGAATTTAGCTCAGCATTTACAAGAAGACACAAATATGGGAGCAGACACAAATCGCTGTGTTGGCTTCTATATGGAGCAGCATACGCATGGTGATACTTTGCTACCAGGCTTGCTGGTGCCAAGCAGAAGGAAGGAGACTGTGCTACAGAAAGGTAGCCAGCATCACAACAAGGTGATTTGCTCCACTGAAATGTGTCTTGTGTCCTGGTCAGACTGGGATTGAACTGCGGTCCCCATTCCTCCTGGGGTGATATTAGACTTGTGCCTCTCAAAGGGCAGAAGAATAGAGCTATTGTGATTTTCTCCCACTCTGGATACCCCAAATTTTCAGCATGCTCCAGCATGCTGTATCCTTGCTGCAGTCAAATCACTCTGATAGTCACTTTGCTGCTCCTATGTCCATTTCTGCGGCTTCTGGGCTAGGGACGAACTGGTTTCCAAATGAAAAGTTCTGCATCTTGCATAAACTTGCAGTAAACAGCTCCCTTCTTTGCTAGAAAAGCCATCAGGTTGTATTGACAATGGAAATATTCCTTTGCAAATGGGCTCTCAGGGAAAGTGGCACATTAGAGGAGCTCTTTCTCGCTTTCTCTCTCTCTTTTTAAATTAGGGCTGTGAGCTGGCACTCAACTCCTGCTGTGAAAAAATAACACAAAAAAGAAGTATGAGAACTCATTTGCTGAGAGCTGCTGCTACTGCTTGTGACCATAGGCTGGAATAAGTAAGTAGGTCCCCTGAATAAAAGTCAGGGAAAAAACGTATACACACTGTAATATTCTTGGAATACACTTTGTTTGCAGGGCCAGTATCTGTCTCCAGTAGAGAGGGGAAGAGGGAACGGTAATATAGATCAACATGGATCAAAAGGTTGTGTGCTAGGCACAGAGCAAGGCACCCAAGGCCTCTGGCTAAGGAGGAGGCAGCAGTTCCCATCAAGCATCCGATCTGTTGGTCTGCTTTGTCTCACCAAGAAGAGCTTCCTGGTGGGGTGTCCTCTCATGAAGACTTTCTCCTCGCACCTGAGAGATTTTTGGCTTCCCTCTTGGTTTCACAACAAACTCCCCACAGATCACTCAAACGTGGATCTGCAGAGCGGCTGAGGAGCTCACAGTCAAAATGCAACCCCCCAACTACCCATCATGCCCTTGGCTGGAGACATGCTGGGCAGTTCTGGTCCCACTTGGGATCACGAGGGCGCTCAGGACTCTTTGCTGACAAACATGTGGACACCTGGGACCTTCATGATGGAGCAATGATCAAATGAAGATTGAAACTGTGCTCTTCAATATCTATAGGGCAGTTTGGGGCCTTATATGGCTCTGACTTTTATTTTGTCTTAGTGCCTCAGCGGTTTACAGTAGTACTGTTCCTCCTAAAGATCTAGTGAGGAGGAATACATTTAAGATTGTGAGGAGATCGGGGAGAGAGTCTCAGAAAGTCATACAGGGAGGCAAGGTCCCAAGCACTTTGCGTGATCAGGACAGACCAGACAGGTCTTGACCCGAATGGATACTGAACTGTGGGTTGAAAGATGCTTTTCCTGGAGGCAAAACTGGCTTCAGCAGTCCTCATCCTTGTCCCTGGTTGCTGATTCCCTTCCTGGAGCTGCCTGTCCACCTTCCACAGTTTACAAAACCCATCTTTTTTGGCAAGGTTGTTTTTACCTTGGATCAATTGACAAGTTCAGTTCACTTCGTGGATCTTTTGAACACCCCCTGGCAGCTACACAGGAACAACTCAAAGGAGTAGCATGCAGCCAGGAGGGGGAAGGTGTGTTGGGATGGGGAAGAGGTGGGGAGGGAATAATTGCATCTGCTTTGCCAACAAAAATATGGCTGATGTTCCCCCAGCAGATGAAGAGACACGGCTACTGCCAAGAGAAGTCCTTCTCGCCTCTTGGGAGATGGTAGTAAAGAGCAAGGCAGATGGGAAATATGGGAGAGGAAAGGGAAGCAGCCTCTTTTCAGCAGTAATTCAGATAATCTGTTTCATATGTTGAACTGGAACAAAACAGCTTCACAGCCTGTCCTGAAACATCCCAAAGGTGGGTTTACTGACTTTATATTTACCCCACACAGCTGGCCTGCTGACCAAAGGGAGCCGTAACAGCCAGTGCTGGGAAGTACCTTTGGTTTTGTTATGGATGCATCATTTATCTCCTTCATCTTTTTAATTTTATGCATCTCTTGCTGATATTGAGAAGGATCCAGAATGGAGGTGTCTTCGACATTTTGCATACGTTTACTTAAATTTGATTTTCCCATTTCACTTGATTAATTCTATTTGTGTTTTTCAGTTGGTGATGGAGTGTAGGATCATGTGTGTCTGAAAGACTCTGTAATTGCGTAGCTGTCTTCTGATTGTGCAATTAATCAGGCATATTAATCATCACTACTTTCCAATTATTGCTTTCTATATTGATATATAGCCCTGAAAATTCAAGCACAGACCTAAATCTTTACAGACTCACTCCTATTAACAGCAGTTATGGATGTGGTGACTTCCTTCATAACCTCCAGTCAAGGAGTGGCCGTTTGTGATGAGTTACTTATGCTGGCTTGATTTGATTTGAAGACCCTAGTCATGTGCATGGTTTAGTCGATGGAAGCTATTTCCCTGAGCTTTGAGTCTTATATTTGATTTATTTCCTGAGAATAGCAATCTGTTTGTAGATGCTCTGGATGGACAGTGTGGAGCGATATTTCTGTTATTGCTTGACTTCCTAACAGTTTAGAAAAGGCTGTTAAAGGTCTTCAAGTTGCTTATTAAGAAATGTCTTGAGTAATATATGGCGTGACTAATATATGACCTACATGGATGGCAATGCATGGGTGGATTATAAACCTGTCAAAGGGCACTTTGGCTTTTAGTTATGTTCTTTGGCAGGAAATAAATGCCTTTCCTCAATGAGCTCTATTATCTTAAGCATACCTGTGCCTCATTTGAAAGGAATTATTAAGATTTATTGCACAGCATTTGACCACTGTAATATTGCAAGGAGTCTCCTGTTGCTGCTGTTGAAATAGATGGGGGAAGGTTCCTGAGACTAGCAGTATCTACAGAATATGTAATTCATTGGGAATTCAGCCTTAGGAGGCTGAACTTTTGCCAAGGATCATTTAGGGAGAGAGGTTTCAGACTCTGTGACACCCTCAGGTCCTTTGCAGTGATGTCCCAAAACATCACAGCTCATAGCAGTGTTGCCACACACCCAGAATCCACTGCTGGAATTGTGCTGGATCATTTATAGTTTTGAAATGCCTTTTCCAAGTGTATGGCTGGGCAATATCCGTGTGGCCCTTTGTGTGAGGGCAATTTTTCTATCTCAGGCTTAAGTATTAGAAGGTCAAGACTAGACATAATGGATGCTGGACTTGGCCATTGATGCTGAAGGTCTTTGGTGTATTTCCATAAGCAGCCGGTCTGGAACAGGAAAGTTTTCAAACCGGACAAGTTTATACAAGTCAGTACAAGTCAGTACAAGAGAGACATGGCACTCCTGGAGAGAGTCCAGCGGAGGGCTACCAAGATGATTATAGGGCTGGAGCACCTCTCCTATGAAGAAAGCCTGCAAGAGCTGGGCCTGTTCAGCCTGGAGAAGAGAAGATTGAGAGGGGATCTGATCAGTGTGTATAAGGATCTGAAGGGGGAGTGTCAAGAGGATGAGGCCAGCCTCTTCTCCGTGGTGCCCAGCAACAGGACAAGAGGCAATGGGCAGAAACTGAACCACAGGAAGTTCCATCTGAACCTGAGGAAAAACTTCTTGACTGTGAGGGTGACAGAGCATTGGACCAGGTTGCCCAGAGAGGTAGTGGAGTCTCCTTTGCTGGAGATATTCAAAACCCGTCTGGATGTGATCCTGGGCAGTGTGCTCTAGGTGACCCTGCTTGAGCAGGGGGGTTGGACTAGATGATCTCCAGAGGTCCCTTCCAACCTAAACGATTCTGTGATTCTGTGATTCTGTGACAATTTCCAAAGCACTGAACAATGGCCTCCTGCTAGACGCAAGTGGAAATGGTTTTATATAGCTGATTTCACTAATTATGTAAGTAATCCTATTTACACTGATGGAACTGAAGGAGACCACTCTGCTTAGTCTGGATCCACACAGGTGTAACTACAGATATAAACCTGGTCTCTCTTGAATCTACTCCCTGTCTAGGTTCAGGACCTTTACACACCTCCCGTAGCCCTTGGCTGGTCACAGATCATGCATTAAAGCCTGCCCTTAAGGACAGAAACTTTGTTCAGAGCTTTTTTGGAGAGGGCAGGATTATGGCAAGCCCTATATTACAGCTGTCATTGGGATACAGAAGCTTTTTCCCTCTTTGCTATCCATTTTATTAACAACAATTCTCATTTCCCTAATTTAATTAGCTAGCGAAAGACCATTTACATTCATTAAATAAATCAGCATTCTGGTTCATTGTGAAGCTAATGATGCAGTCTCTAATTTGCGTGGTTACAAGGAACTTGATAAACAAAAGTAGCTGCTGCCAGCAACTGCCTGCTCTGGTGAAACCTGGCTTTGCTAGCCCCATACATGCAAAGCTGTGACATGGAGAGCCCATTCCCCCCTGCTTGGTCCTTTCGTACCTGGATGCAGGGTTCTACGGATGATGTGTATGGTCTTCATTCTCTCCCTCCTCCAAGGGCAGCGTAACTCCTTAATCTGTGTAGTATATGCCTGCTTATCCACAGAGGATGGGTGCTGGGTAAGGGGTTGAGTATTTAGCTCAACATAAGCATATGCTATGTGCAGCTTTGGAGGCCATCAGTTTGATCTTTGATACTGTGAAGGTGGAAGCTCTCAGGCCATTTTCAGGAATTCAGAAATATCCACAGTTCAGAATCACGCAAGTAATTTAAATGAATAGAAGGTGGGCAACTAAACTTCTTCATGGGTGAGGATCTAGGGTGGAGCTCCAGGGGAGAGAAAAAGGCTGCAGCTACTCCTGCGGCATGGCATAGAGCACGTTGTGAATTTTGGCTGTTCTTGAAGAGAAGGGTGAGGGGACCATGATCCCACGGTGGACACGGTATTGAACTTAGATGCCGGATGGGGACTCTCTTAAGGAGATTGGTTTCATTTCCTCATCAACATGGTGCTGCGAGTGGTTCTACATTAGAAACTACGAGGATCTAATCAGAGTCTGATCTCATTTGCACCAGTAATGTTGTGTCACTGGAGTCACTTCAAGTTTAGACTAGAGTAACCCAAGCTAACAAAGGAGTCTGTGTCCATCCCCTTGAGGTCAGGCATTCAGAGAAGGGTGAGCCCGAATGAATCACTCCCTGCTCTCCGCATCAATTTTCAGGCATTGGAAAGTCATGCTTTGAAGTCTGAAATCTCAGCTTTATCCCTGTGGGTGACTCCTCTGGGAGCACCAAGATATCAGTGCAAATTAAGTCGGAATTTGGCTTTTTTGTCATTGCCTCTAATGTTCTATTTTACAGGTCTATCGAGCTTAACCTCACATTGACCTTGCATTGACCTCCTAAGCAGCCCCATTTTTAATTTCTGTAAATTCTAGGGAGTAGAGGTACTTTGCAGAGCAGTTCCAGGGCTTTCAAACTTAGCCACATTTCCTAGGCAGCTTCTTCTGACGGACTCGTGTCCAACACTTCCGAGATACTCTAGCCAGCTGGGTCCAAGTTCATCCTACCTGACATGAGATTTCTAACCGAGGTGTCTGAGCTAGGAGCATTTTCAGCCTGATATAAACAGTGCATCACCCATCAAAGAAGGATAGAATCTAGCTAAGGTTCAAAACCGTAACCTTGGCTTTTACAGGAGCTTTTTTTCCATGTGGACTGGTCGCTCTCTCTCTAAAATCTTAACACCTGCTTAGTGAGTTTCAAATGATGGACTGTATAAAAAAGAGAGCAGACAAAAAACATAGGGTTAACTGCAGCATTATTCCAACCCATGAACATCTATTATCTTTTTCATATTTCTAAAGCAATACCCCTGCTGTTTCCTAAAAGTCTTCCTTTCTTTTGGCCCGTCATTAGAAACAAAGCCTATCTACATTTGTGCGCAGAGTAATTGGAAAGGAGAATTAGTCTGGAAAATAATGTAATAGCTTTTTAAGCACTCACAAGAGATAAAGGTCTGTGGAAATATAAAATACTGGGACAGAAAATATGCTTGTCTTTGGAATCTCTGGTCTGAGTATCCGAGGCTTTTCCTCTAGTGGGTAGAAAGAGCTAGGCATTTATGCGGATTGATTGAAAACATCTTCTAACATACCTGTCCAAAGTGGATTGGATGAATTGCCCCCTGGAAGTCTTTCTTTTGCCATTAGGGGGATACTTGAACTAAATGTTGACCTTTTTAAGCTTGTAGATTTACGTGATATGAATCACACCCTGACTTCTACTCAAAAAACCCCACAGAGACTGCAGAAAACAAGAAGAAATCCCCTGATGCTTTAGACATGCAACAACTTCTGAGTCCTGCAGGTACAGAAGGACAAAGCTTCCACTGCAAACCTTTATGTTGTCTACTTTAGGAGCTTAGTTTGTGTGCTCACAAGTCTGGAGGACGGTCACCTAAGGTACTCCATATAGCCAGTGGAGAGAGAGAGAGAGACAGACCTTTTCAGAGGGCAGCTCAGAGCAGGAACATGAGCTGGCTGGATAACAGGTGTACTGAATAGGGCTGTCATGATAGGTATTAATCTTAGCCTGTTAGGATGGGAATAGTGTCTTCTTTTATGTCCGCCCACTACCAGGAACATCAGGGCTGCTGCCAAAATCAGCCAACAATCCTGAACAGGCAATAGCATCCGCCAAAAGAAGGTTGTGTTTCAGTAACAAAGCCCAATATTAATGGTTTTTGTAGCTGTGATTTCAAAATCAATTTGTGTTGAAAACAGAAGGTGAAGGAAAATTGTAATGCCAAAACAGACTAAAAGCAATCAAGGTATTTTTTGAGTTAAAGATATTAAAAAAACAAACCTTGAAATGAAATTTAGGTTTCTTTTCCTCAGTACGCCTTTGTTTTCCTTCCCCAAGACATGGCGTCACAGAGAAATACACTTCTCTGAGCTTGATGAGAACAGTGCATTTCTGTTTTGGAGGTGGTAGGGAAAGATATTAGGTTATTCTTAGTTAGTTGGATCAATTCTTGTGTTTTGTGAAGGACCTCCCTGTAAGTGTGTCGATATTGCTGTTGCTTAGCATGCTGGAAGCAAAATGGTTTGGGTTTGAAATAGGTGCGGTTTTGCAACTCAGCTGAAGCCTCAGAGACAAATCACAGCTGTTAATATGGTGTGGTAAAGGCTGGAGGAAGTTTTCTCCCAGTACAGATCTTGGTAAAAGATTGCATTTTTTTCCCCCCGAGGCAGCTAATGCATGTGAGCCCTGCTCAGACAGACATGCTGTGCTGGCAGCCCTAACTATGCAAGATAGGCTGATGCACCTTGCTGGAGGACCAGCTTCTCCGGCTGGCCTTCTGATAAAGCGAAAGAGCATCATCTTTCCTGCATTTTCCCCTCTGCTGTGTGCATACATACCAATTCTGTGGAAGAAAAGACATAGCAGAAGGATGAAGCAGGGAACAGTGAAGGCAGCAAGCCCTATTGACTCCTCCGCGGTGGTGTGCCATGGTGAAGACCTGCTTGTGGTTGTTTTTGTCCTGCATATGAAGGGAGGCAAGCAGCAGAGCAAGAAAAGCACACCTATTATCCCAGGGTGTGAACCACCACCGCTGAACATGGTGCCACTGGCGTGTCTACTTTGGAGGTGTGGAGAGGCAGTGACTCCCACAGGGAGCTCTACCTCTTCTGGCCGTACTAGAGGTCTTCACTGCTGCAGCTGTGCTGCAAAACATACCTTCCTGGATAAGGTTGTAAAAAGGCCCAGGCACATTTGCTTTGACAGATACACAGCAGTTTCTCTCATGCTTTCTTAAGGCCCTTCTTGGAGTCCTTTGCAATTTCAGGGTTTGAGCTTGAGGTTAAGCGACTAACCCCCACCTCCAGTTTCATTACTGGGGTCAGAAACGGGACTTTGAGAACTTCCTAAGAGATAGCTTTTAAAACCTGCATCACACAGCAGGCTTCAGGCACCCACAGCAAAAGAGGAGACGTGTTCATGAATGTCGCAGGCACACCTCGGCCAGCCTCCTTTTGAACCTGGTCCCATGCAAAACATACCCACGTGCAATTACCCCGAAACCTTGTTTCCAGAGTTAATTACCTTTCTTGCCTGAAAGAGAATTGCTGTACTGTTGACATTCATCATTGGGATGTCAATCTTACTGTGCAAAGATGTATTATGTTGTGTACTCCGCGCAGAGCCTGGCGTGTCCCAGTAGTGTTTTCTGAAAGTCATTTTGAGTAATCATCCCTGGAGGGCCCCTTAAGCACATTCAGTGCTACATCAAACAGGCTCACCTCCGCCTCATTAGCATGCTGCAATGCCACGCTCCCTTCCCCCTTCTGCCCTTTCTGTTCTTCGCTGGAAGAAAGTCCTTCCTCCTCAGATAACTCTGCTGCTGCCTCACTGGTTTGCACACCTAAAGCAAAGCTGCTCATGTGTCTGCAGCCTGCTGGTATTTTTCAGTCTGCTCTGACCCATCCTCACTCAGGAATAGGCACTTTGTTGCCCTTTGTATGAGCTCATGGTAGCAATGCGAGAGCCTTCTCTTCTGCAGCTTCTACCACCCGTTCACCTCATCCTTACCCATGTGTTTGAATAGCCAAAATCAACTCTACACTGTGTGTAGGAGCCTGAAGACATTTTCAGAGGTCTCTCAATACTCACCCTATCCCCTTCGCATATACATTATTTCAAAGTCTTCCTTAGATCAAGGATATGGAAGTGCGCAGACATGGCTTAAAAGTGCAGAGATGCACCGACAAATGTTGATTGCGGAGCCTCCATCCTTGGAGATAAGCAAAAGCTATCTGGACACAATCCTGGGCAATGTGCTCTTGGTGACCCTGCTTGAGCAGAGCGTTGGACCAGATGATCTCCAGAGGTTCTTTCCAACCTCAACTGCTCTGTGATTCTGTTATCTAAAGCTGAATCTTTCCAGACTTTCTTCTTATGTAGATTCAAAGCACTCCTGTCCCTCCTCTTCTTCCTACTGGAGCCTGCAGGTATGGAAAGACTCTGCACTGACACCAGGTATGGCTCTGTGCCAGGCAGGACACAGGACCTGTGACTTACCTTTTTTTTTTTGTCTCATGGAACAGCTCCATGAAAAGCCACTGGTTGAGCCTGTAGCTTCAGGGTGCATTGGCTTTGGTGACAACGCAGGCTTACAGCTTTCCTGCTCTCCCTTCTGTTTTCCCCTCCTTCCACGGCCTCCCACTCCTGCCGTCACGCTGCTGTGTGCCTTTTCTTTTCTCCTGCCTCCACAGCTGTTTGTGACCTTCGCTGAAAGCTGGTTTGGGGAACAGATCCAGCTTAAAAGCAACACAGCCAAGACAGAAAATATTTTTTATGTTTGTTTTTGGGTTTGTTCTTGTTTTTTTATTGTTTTTTAATTTTGATTCCCTGACCCTTTTTATCCTATCCTACCCCTGCTCAGCCACAGCTGTGCAGTACTCACCATAATATGGCAGGAAACAAACAGTTAGGAAGGGTTAAGGGACAAAAACTGGGAGGCAATTGTTTAAGCTGATGGTGCCGCAAAAGAAAATGTATCAAGAAAGCACAGCCTGAGGTGAAAGGCTTCTAAGTGAAATAACAGAGGACTAGTGTCACATTCCTTTAAATCCCTCAAGGAATTTGACTTACTGGACAGAGATCCTTTCTGCAGGAAAATAAAATCAAACAAACATCCCTTTCTAAATCAGGAAATGCTTATTATCTCATTCACCCTCTGCTCCTTTCTATGTCTTCTCCTTTCAAAGTCAGAGTCATGAAGATATATGGACATGAAGAATAATGCAATAAATAAGTAAGTGCCCTGGAGCTCAATTCTGATTGCAAATATTTTAGGCTTGCTTGGATTTGCGCTAACACCGTAAGCCACATGGCAGAACGAAGGCCTGGCAGCATTCACAGCTCCAGACTGCTGCTGAGAGCTGTTCAAATATACCTTTAAAGAAAAAGAAAATCATGACAAATGCTGAAAACACCAAGCTGTTCCCTGTCATGGTCACACCCCTCTCGCTCCTCATTTTTCAGTTGAGCATATCCTAACGACGTTTTATTTGGGTTAGGACGGGTGCTTTGAAAACCTGCTAGAATAACATTTTCTCTTCTTGATGTTAGAGCCTTCAACTTGACCACCTGATAGAGCCCTTCAACCGATACTGTTGGGTTCGTTCCTTCCTCCCCTTCGTGTGGGGAACGAAGGAGCAGAGGTGCTTTTTGCAATGGGAACTCTGCTTTTGCATTGGTTTCTGAAGCAGTTGAGAAATTTAGCATTGAGGCTTTCTGGAAAACATCTTAATTTCTCCTTCGCTGGCATGGCCTTCCCTCTCCTATTTCTTCCGCCACTTCCTGAGGTGTAGGGGTTGGGACATGCAATTAAAGGAGAAATAGGCACCTCCAGATATGGATTTGGCCCTGCTAATATCAATATCATCTTTCAAAAGTGTTTCTGACTTGCCACAGACTGTAGCAGGACCTTGGGCAATTTAATGCTTTATATAGGCATTTCAATTTGAAGTCAAATGTTAGGATAGGCTCCCCAGACCCAATGGGGTCTCTAGACATAATGCTGCTTCAACCTCTTTTCTTTGTTACTGCTGAACTGATCCTTTGGGTACCAAATGTCCCTGCAGTTGGACTTCCCCCGACCTTTCACTTTGTAATAGTGCTGATTATAGTTAGTCGACCCAATGGGAGATGGCAATGAGAAAAGGGAACTGAAACCTCTTTGGGTGCCACAATGATGCTGAGATGAGATAGGATGAGCGAGGGAAAGAGGGCTTTCCAAGCTGTTCCAGTAAGATGTGATCATAGTGCTGGTCCTGTACTAGCGAGTGGTCTGACTCCTGCTGCTGCCTTTAGGGCAGCTGGGATAAAGCACAGGCATTTCAGGTGATGAGAACGAGTTTGTAGGGTACCATGTCTGCATGTGTCACTTTTCTTCCACCTACTTTCTTCAGCTTCTGCATCTGATTTCTCTGTGGTCTCTCCTGGTCTCCCATTCCTTACCAGCTCCTGCATCAGCTGCTATCTCCTGTTAAATGATGAAATGAGAAGCTCCTGGGGGCATTGGATCATCCCATTGATGGAGCTATAATGTTATTCGTGCCTGAGCCACGTAACCTTGTGCTGGCTCAGGTGAGAACCCTAGCTGTACCTTAGGAACATGGCACAGATACACTCTCAACCCTCAAGCAGGAGTTGGGGACCAAGAGGGCCTGGCTTAAAGCTTGCCTGGAAACAGCAGCCATGAAAAGGAGCAAATGAATTTTAGGCATTGCAGGAGAAGCAAGAGATAACACACCTCATAAAATCCTTCTAAGCACAACACAAAGAAAGTAGCTGAATGTCAGAAATGTGTCCATCCTAAATGTGAAGGAAGGGGCCAATGAGACAGGGACGTGTTCCCCCAGCAGCAGCTCAGCAGCAAGGAGGCAAGACTCCTATGACACCTGCAGCTAGGATCTCTGGTGAGAAGGTGAGCATGGTGCCTGAGCAGCTTGCTGCAAGGCAAAACCCTTTTCTATCACCTACTCACTAATATGAGGATGGAGTAATGCAAGTGTGGCAAGCGAATGTCTCTAATTTCATCTTCTGGTTTCAGGGCAGGCTTAATCCAACATCAGTCTAATTGTGCTGCCCTGTGGTTTACTGAACCAGTCTGCTCTTGTTCCCTGTGGTTAATACTAGCTGCTAGAACTTTTTGCCTTCCTTTAATTCCTCTTTTAATATCTCTTTTTGGCCTAGCTTCGGCTAAAAGACTTAGCTTCTGAAGCATGCAACTGGGATACCTCTAAAACATCCTAAGGCCTAATAAAAAAGCAATATTTAAGTGCTCTAGTGTTAATGCAATTCTCTGGTCTCATTATAATCCGTAATTGCTTTTAGAGGTTTAATCAGGTTTTCTATTCTGCATCTATGCAGCATCTTTCCCAGTGAGGTCTTAGCTCATGAATAGGATTCGTGTATATTGCCAGAGGTCCACAGCTTGCCTGTCTGCTCTCTTTATCTCTCCTTAGCCAGCACAGTTCAGTTGCAGGCCATTCACAGAGAGGGCAGGAGCTCACTCAACCATGCTTACTTGGCCAAGTAAGCCATGGTCCCTGAACCAAGGTATGGGCCCACCACAGCAGATTACCTTCACGGAACAGCTGAGGTTACAAGGGACCTCTGGAGATCAGCTAGTTCCCCCAAAGTTTCCAAGTTTACGTTAGAAAATATTCTCTAAGTAAAGGTGTTTGGATTTGGAAATGGTAACCAACATCTTCCACTGCTAAAGGACTCTGGGATTATTCATGATAAAGCTCTCCCACCCACAAACACACCCACTGAAACATTTGACATCCCATCTTTGAAACTCTGCCCCTGCTCTGCAGGGAGACCTTACAAATCTCTCACCTCTTGGTTTCCCCACTGGACTTCTCAGGGGAACAAGTCCAGAGGCGTAGCACTGGTGTGGCACAGCATATCCTTGGCTGGCCTAAGGGGCCATGAGGACTTGTGGTTTCTGCTGCTGTCAACGTGATGTCGAAACTTTTCTCAGTGGTGTCTTATGAGTGTCAGCTGCACTGAGTACAAAACCTTCCCTGTGGGACAGCGCATGGGGGCATTTCCCCCCTTCCCCAAGCCCTTCCACTTAATTTGTGTCATTTTGTTCAGATGCAGCTGGAAAGAATTAAAATGTCAGCCAGGCACAATTGCCTCCATTGAGATGAAAAGCTGCTGGAAGAAACAATGCTAACAAGCATGGCAAAAAGAAAAAGCAAAAGCCTGGTGCTGTGTAGCTGGTAATAATTAGGCCCAGAAATGGGAAGAGGCAAGATCCAATGTGGCTCCCGTTCAGTTCAGGGGAGGTCCAGTTAGAACCAGGTCGATGAATGCTGCTTAATTGCTGCTAATCCGTTGTCAGGCTGAGGGCTCTGGTCTCCTCGATTCAGCGTGCAGGAAGGATGTGTCCTTCATGCAAGAGCATGTGGCAAGCTGTTTGCAGTGAGCAAGGATAGGGAGAGATGTTCCTGACACTTGACTGTTGCGGGAGGTGACCTGGTTGGGTGGGGTTACCTGGGGTTACAGAGGCAGCGAACAGACGCAGCAGTTTGCGCAGCAGTTCGCGCAGAAGGGCGCCAGAAGGCAAAGAAGGCACCTCTCCAGTTTGCACAGTGGTGTGTCCTTCCCCGGGGCATGGTCATGACACGCCGCAGAGCACGTTCCCCAGTGGCTGCTGGAGGTGCTGCATCGGCTGTGTCTGAGGCTTCAACCCAGACAGACCCTCAGACAGCAGATGCAGCTCTGCAGGTGTCAGGCTGCGGGGAGTGCCTGGGGCCTCTCCGTGGGGCCTGGGCTGACACTCAGCTCTCCTGTGTGAGGTGTGCTGTGGTTGACCAGTTGCATCGCCAGATAAAGGAGTTACGGGAGGAAGTCAGTAGGCTGCGTAGCATCCGAGAGGATGAGCGGGAGATTGACAGGGTATTCTCAGAGACTGTTCAGCTCCAGGAGTCCCCTGCCCCCACTGCAGCGGAGTTCTCAGAGGGCTCTGTACCGTGTGTAAAGGTGCATCATAACGCTGTTGAAGAGGGCTGGAAGCTGGTGACCTCTCGTAGAAGGAGAAAGGCTCTTGCTCCTCCTCAAGACTTACCCTTGAAGAACAAGTTTAGCGCCCTCCAAGCCGAGGAGGAGCTGGGCATGGCTCCAAGGGAGGCAACTGGCCGGGCAGACCCTGTGCCGTGCAGGAACCCCCGGAAGAAGCGGAGAGTGATTGTTGTGGGTGACTCCCTGCTGCAGGGGACAGAGGCACCTATCTGCCGACCTGATCTCTTGTCCAGAGAGGTTTGCTGCCTGCCAGGGGCTCGAATAAGAGATGTTGTGGAAAGACTGCCAAGGCTTGTCCACGTGTCGGACTACTACCCTCTGCTGATCTTCCATGTGGGTGCCAATGACACGAAAGGCAAATTGGAAACCATCAAACGGGACTTCAGAGCTCTGGGAATGGTGGTGAAGGGTCTGGGAGCCCAGGTTGTTTTCTCCTCAATCTTGCCTGTGAGGGGAAAGGACAGGAGGAGGAGTAGACGAGTTTTCCAAGTTAGCAACTGGCTGTGCCACTGGTGTTGGCAACAGGGCTTTGGTTTCTATGACCATGGGACCCTGTTTGAAGATCAACAGCTGATGGGGAGCGATGGGATCCACCTTACCAAGCGGGGCACGCGTGCCTTTGCCAACAGATTGGCCAGCCTGGTACGGAGGGCTTTAAACTAGGCAAGATGGGGGAAGGGGAGTGGTATAGTGGCAGGAGAGTCAGTAAAACACCGCTCAAGTCAGGATGCCTCCAGCGGGTGCATACAGCCAGGGGAGACAGCATGCAACATGGCTATGGAGGCTTCTCTTGCACCTCTTCTGGGAAGCTTGCATGCTTGACTGGCTTTCTGAAATGCCTGTATACCAATGCACGCAGCATGGGGAATAAACAGGGAGAGTTAGAGATCTGTGGGTGGTTGCAGGGCCATGATCTCATTGCAGTGACAGAGACATGGTGGGATAGTTCACATGACTGGGATGCTGTCATGGATGGCTATGTGCTTTTTAGGAAAGACAGGCCAGGAAGGCGAGGCGGTGGAGTTGCTCTTTATGTGAGGGAGCAACTAGAATGTATGGAGCTCTGCCTCGGGGTGGATGAAGAGCAAGTTGAGAGCCTATGGGTAAGGATTAAAGGGCAGGCTAACATGGGTGACACTGTTGTGGGGGTTTACTACAGGCCACCTGACCAGGAGGAAGTCATCGATGAGGCCTTCTATAGTCAGCTGGAAGTAGCCTCACAATCACAGGCCCTGGTTCTCATGGGAGACTTCAACCACCCTGACATCTGCTGGCAAGACAGCACAGCTAGGCACAAACAGTCAAAGAGGTTCCTGCAGAGGACTGATGATAATTTCTTGACTCAGGTGGTGGAGACGCCAACGAGGAGAGGTGCAATGCTAGACCTTGTACTAACAAACAAAGAAGGTCTAGTTGGAGATGTGAAGGTTGGGGGCAGCCTTGGCTGCAGTGACCAGGAGATGGTGGAGTTCAGGATCCTAGGAGGAGAGAGCAGGGCAATGAGTAGGATTGCAACCCTGGACTTCAGGAGAGCTGACTTTGGCCTCTTGAGGGACCTACTTAGGGGAATCTCATGGGGTAGGGCCCTCGAAGGAAGAGGGGTCCAAGAAAGCTGGTTAATATTCAAGCATCACTTCCTCCAGGCTCAAGAGCAGTGCATCCCTCTGAGGAAGAAGTCCAGCAAAGCAGGCAGGAGACCTGCATGGATGAGCAAGAAACTCCTGGCCAAACTCCAGCAGAAGAAGGAAGTGTACAGAATGTGGAAAAGGGGACAGGGCACTTGGGAGGAATACAGGGACGTTGTCAGAGCGTGCAGGGATGCGACAAGGAAGGCTAAGGCCCAGTTGGAATTAAATCTGGCAAGGGATGTCAAGGACAACAAGAAGGCCTTCTTCAAATACATCAAGAGCAAAAGGAAGACGAGGGAAAACGTGGGCCCACTGCTGAATGGGGCGGGTGCCCTGGTGACGAAGGATACAGAGAAGGCAGAGTTATTGAATGCTGCCTTTGCTTCAGTCTTCACTGCTAAGGCCAGTCCTGAGGAATTCCAGACCTTGGAGACAAGAGAGGAAGGCTGGAGAAAGGAAGACTCTCCCTTGGTGGAGGAGGATCGGGTTAGAGATCTTTTGTCCAAACTTGACATCCATAAATCCATGGGCCCCGATGGGATGCACCCACGAGTGCTGAGGGAGCTGGCGGATGTTATCGCTAGGCCACTCTCCATCCTCTTGGAAAGGTCCTGGAGATCAGGAGAGGTGCCTGAGGACTGGAAGAAAGCCAATGTCACGCCAGTCTTCAAAAAGGGTAAGAAGGAGGAGCCAGGGAACTACAGGCCTGTCAGCCTCACCTCCATCCCTGCAAAGGTGATGGAACAGCTCCTCCTGAAGGTCATCACTAAGCATCTGGAGGACAAGAAGGTGATCAGGAGTAGTCAGCATGGATTCACCCAAGGGAAATCATGCTTGACCAACCTGATAGCCTTCTCTGATGGGATGACTGGCTGGGTAGATGAGGGGAGAGCAGTGGATGTTGTCTATCAGGCCTTCAGCAAGGCTTTGGACACTGTCTCCCATCACATCCTCGTAGGTAAGCTCAGGAAGTGTGGGTTGGATGAGTGGACAGTGAGGTGGATTGAGAACTGGCTGGATGGCCGAGCTCAGAGGGTTGTGGTGAATGGCGCAGAGTCAAGTGGGAGGCCTGTGGCTAGTGGTGTCCCCCAGGGCTCAGTCCTGGGTCCAGTCTTGTTCAACGTATTCATCGATGACCTGGAGGAAGGCACAGAGTGCACCCTCAGCAAGTTTGCTGATGATACTAAACTGGGGGGAGAGGCTAACACACCAGAAGACTGTGCTGCCATTCCGAGGGACCTGGACAGGCTGGAGAGGTGGGCGGAGAGGAACCTCCTGAAGTTCAACAAAGGCAAGTGCAAGGTCCTGCACCTAGGCAGGAATAATCCCATGCACCAGGACAGGCTGGGGGTTGACGTGCTGGAAAGTAGCTCTGCCGAGAAGGACCTGGGAGTGCTGGTGGACAACAAGTTAAGCATGAGGCAGCAGTGTGCCCTTGTGGCCAAGAAGGCCAATGGTGTCCTGGGGTGCATTAGGCAGAGTGTTGCCAGCAGGTGGAGGGAGGTGATCCTGCCCCTCTGCTCAGCCCTGGTGAGGCCTCCCCTGGAGTCCTGTGTCCAGTTCTGGGCTCCCCAGTACAAGAGAGACATGGCACTACTGGAGAGAGTCCAGCGGAGGGCTACCAAGATGATTGGAGGGCTGGAGCACCTCTCCTATGAAGAAAGACTGCAAGAGCTGGGCCTGTTGAGCCTGGAGAAGAGAAGATTGAGAGGGGATCTGATCAGTGTATATAAGGATCTGAAGGGGGAGTGTCAAGAGGATGAGGCCAGCCTCTTCTCCGTGGTGCCCAGCAACAGGACAAGAGGCAATGGGCACAAACTGAACCACAGGAAGTTCCATCTGAACCTGAGGAAAAACTTCTTCACTGTGAGGGTGACTGAGCATTGGAACAGGCTGCCCAGAGAGGTAGTGGAGTCTCCTTCCCTGGAGATATTCAAAAGCCGTCTGGATGTGATCCTGGGCAATGGAGCAGGGGGGGTTGGACTAGATGATCTCCAGAGGTCCCTTCCAACCTAAACGATTCTGTGACCTGTGGTTGTGAGGCTGGAAGGTTTGGGATATCCTTTCCTGTTGGATGTTCCTATGTTATCCAAAATGAGGTAATTAACATCAAGGGAAGGTTTCAGCTGTTTAAGCCAAATGAGTACATGAAGTCAGCTTTGTACTTCTCACTGTGGTCAGAGCTCGTCCCACCAGAGCCCAAGGCACTACAGGTAGGGTAGTAGTAAGAAACTCAAGGAAATCACTGAAGCACCACATACCTTTACTAGAGAAGATCAGACATGGGACTCCTGGATCTAGAAACTGCAACAGCACTGCCTAAAAACTATGTCTGTCCGCCTACTGGTTAAGTTTGGAGAATTGCAGAAAACAGGGCTGCAGAATTCCTTCAGGGATTTCACTCATCCTATTCCTATGCCCTCAACCAGAATATTTGACTAGGGATGAGTTTCTGCAAGTAATATGAGGGCCATGTGGGGCCAATGGTCTGTCTCTCTTTGTTCTCCTCTTCCCAAATCTTCCTTCTCTTTCTGGATAGCATTAGGATGATCCAGACAGCCCTCTGCCTGTTGTGCAGCCAGTCTCTGCTTACAGCAGGGGTTGTACTCATCTGCACCTATTCTCCATAAAAGATATGTCCTCCCCCTACAAATCTCGCTTAAGCATTTATGTCCTTTAGGTGATATTCATTCCATATGAGCTCTGCATACACAGGTTATTGCTTCCAGAAGGAGCAAGATGGGGACTAGGCAGATCATACACAGCACCAGGTGAAGGGGGTGACAAAGAATACAGGCGTACCAACATGTGGGTACCCTTCATCGCTATTTGAGACACAGCCTGCCCTTCTATCTCCTAGTTAGTTCAGGAGAGGTGCTAAGTGTCGAGACTTTTTTACATCCGTGCAAACACCCGAAGCAAAGTTCAGCACTTCTGACATCTGCTTGTACACACCCCATATTCTAATGCAAACAGCAATACTTTTCCCAGTTTTATGGGGCAAAGAACTCTGATCTTCCTTGATATATGTATTCAAGGGAGTGACAAGGGTATAGAAGTGGCACTCTTGCAAAGCTGGTTCTTACATCAGAAGCAGTCTAGTCAGACCATTGTTCCAGTTAATCCCATCTTCTCAAATAGCAGCTGCTCATTGGGAAGGTGAGAATCTTCCCAGGATGCCACTGGTGAGCTGTTCAGTGCCCACAGCCATGTGAAAAATGACTTTCTCACTCTTTCATGTAAATTTCTGATGCTCTCTGAAGCATAAAGAGAGACTACCTGAATAATATTGTCTTCTTACTTCTTTTAGTTAAGCCCTTTCTTTGGGCTGAGATTTCTCCAAAGAGACTCTGAAATGAAAATCGCTCCTTGATGGTCGTCGCTAGAGCTGGTTCTAGTGACTTTAACAACAAACACCTTCTCCCCTTCCCCTGCTTTGTCTCTGTCTCCAATACTGAGGGGTCAAAATGATGGTATGGTTTACCATCCACGGCTTGTTTTGCAAGTGTGAGACATGGTCCCAAAGGAGACGTTCCTCTCATGCCTCGCAATGTGTTCTCTGACACCAGTTTATGGAGAGTTTGACACAGGAAATATCCACTGAGAGCTCAGAGTGCGCATAAATAAGATAACGTGAAGGATGCTACCTGCTGTGCTGCCCTAGTTTGAATTGCAATGCATTTGGGATAGACTCAAGACCACTTTCCTTTGCCTCTCTTATATCTGGGCAGCATGTCTACCATGGCAGCATGGAGTGCACCAGGGCTGTCCCGCAAGGCGGGAGGTTATTGGAGCTCAAAGGACTACAGGATGTTGAAGCTCTCAGTACCTGAGTGGTCAAAGACAGTGACAGCTTCCTGACCCTGTGCTGCAGCCTCAGCTAGGAAAAAGACATGGATGTTGCTGCAGTGACACCTTTTTTACTTGCAAAGCATCTAGAAAATCTGCTCAAGCAGACCTGAGAGGCTAGCTGAGGAAGCTGGGCTTTCCCAATGATAAGCCACCAGTTGAACTTGAATACTGGTTTCTGAGGTTCTACAGTGCCATTGCAATTGGCTTTATGAAAACAATACTTTATTCCAGCTGTGATAAACATCATGCCAGGGAAAACTGGACCCCAGGTAGAACTTAGGTGCCTGATTTCTCCTCTGATTCCCATTTCCTTCTTAGGAAAAAACCCTTCCTCAGTCTTTTTTCTTTGGGTACAGGTCCTGCACCCGAACTTATTTTGTCCCCATGAGCCTTTTTCTTGCCTGGGATTTGCTCAGTGGAAGTAACCTCACAAAAGACAGGACAACCGGCTAAGTGTATTGACACCTCTTAGTGCATATTTTGCCCTGGTTTTAGGGAGAGTTTAACTCCATTAGTGTGGCCTGTGGCTTGGTCCAAACATGGCAGGGTTTTGCCCCAGGAATGTTACAAGTCCAGGTGGCTTCAGAGAAGGCTTCCAGGAGTTGATCCTATCCCAAGCCCAGGACAAGAGACAAGGGAAACATCCGCGTCTGGCTATGCCTCCCCACAAGACCACGATGTAGCATCCTCTTATAGCTCAAAGTCTTGCGGTGCCGGGAGGAGGCTGCTGCTTAAAGCCTGAGCCCTGCCTTTGCAATTCTTCTCTTTCAGAGTACTGCTTTTCTTCTTTCTTCTTGCTGTTTCAGCCTGTATTTTGCCTTAGTGAAACCCCACAGAGACCTTCGGAGACTGGAGGAAGAATCACCCCTCCATTAGCAGCGCTCGGCATCTCTGTCTCCCAACAGGAGGCCAGGCAAGAAGGGCTATGCCATCAAGGCAGTCTCTTTCCCACTTTGCCAAATTGCCCCAGGGTGCCTCATTAGGCCTGCTGCTCCCTCACTATGATGGCGCTCATTTCTTTATTTCATACAAGGACTGACAGGCCTGGAAATATCAGACTCAGCAGCTTCATGCCCTGCTCAGATCTGAAGAGCTGTGCGTCGGAGGTAATTAGCTGGATTTCAGATCGGAAGGGGAACTGGCTGTCTTCTCTGACAGCCTAGTTTCATCAAGACCTCCCATGAAGATTGTTCAAAGCTTTTCTTTCCCAGGCTTGAAATAAAATCAGAGGAAACTTCTCTTTTTTAAGAGGCAGGTAGAACGGTAGGATCCTTCTTCTTACAGGCATAATATGAGTTTTATTTTCCTTGCTTTGCCCAACACCGTTCTCCACGCTTCCTTCTAGGTAGATAAAGATCATTTCACACCTGTCAACCACTTCTGTTTCAGGAAGACCTGGAGGGAGAGATGTGTGTTATCCTGGGAATCTTCCTACACCATCACCTCCTATCCCATGAAAACCACCAGTAGTGCAAGAGCTACCTTGGCAGATGGTTGCTCTTTTGCATATTACAAGACAATCAACTCCAGTGTCCCTCTTGAGTCTTCTCCTCTTCCTTCTCCTCTTCCTGCTGTGAGAGGTAACTCCTTTGGAAGGCCATCATGGCAGTCAGTCATGCGCAGAACCACAGGTTTTAGGGCTGGAAGAGGTGATTTCTGAACATCCATCTGGGTTTCCCACATTTCATCCAGTGTTTCCCACCTTGAGCCCATAACTTCTACTGAGCCAGGGCAAAGCTGAGGTAGAGCACAGAATTCACAGCACCCCTAGGTAATTGTTTTTGGCTACTTAAGTGCCGGCCTGCATAAGATCATTAGTGACTTTGTGGTGCTCAGGTTTACACAGTTGGAAGAGTCCTATGTTTTAGACGCAGGTTCTTAGTGCTTTCTGCAGACCACACACTCATGAATGTTTCATTGCTGGCTACCTGTAACCCCCAGTCACTTAGGGAACATCAAAATCTCTGCCCTTCCACAGTCTGCTCAGATGTGCTACAGAATTCCCCTAAAAGCTTCTTGTATTAATTCAATCCCACCTGGAGGTGTTATTCCCTCCCCAAACTGTTCTCTCATTCTTCTGCCTTCCTTCCTTGGACCTTTAATCACCTCTACAATAGATGCTAGTTTCTACACAGTACGTTGCTATGGGCAATTGGCAGTCTTGGGAGCTGCTACAATGAATTCCTACCTGAGTTCTCTGGCATCAGTTCAGCCAGGCACTTTCTTCTTTTTTTTTTTTCTTGCCTTCCACACCCCCAATTAAAAATAGTATGCCATTAAATTGCCATTATATTTGTGTCGGCGAGCATGTCAAATGCCTTCACAATACCAGATCTTACAAAGCCTAAGACAAAAAGTCCCACATAAACTGGCTGCCTTCAGTCACTCCCCTACAAAATTCCCCACTGTATACCAAGCTTTAATAAAGGAAATCTAATGAGACACCGGAGAGCCCCAGCAACACAGGATCTGAGACCTGAGGAAGGGGAAGGGACAGAGTTCAAACTTCTGCAACGTTAGGTAACAGGACCTATTTACTTGAATAGAGGTGGAGCTAAGTTTTAGCAGTTTTCTGTTATTTTCCTCTAGGAAAAGCTTGCTGAGCTGTCAGGAGAAAGATTTCCAATGCCACCTCCTGCTCGAGGACTGATTCAAATATCTCGGTTCCTGCAAGAGTGGTGCATCTCTCCAGTTATCTGCAGAGCAAGGGTGCAGCTCTGCAGCTGCAAAGCAGCGAGGGTCTGGGAAAGGCTTTTCAGCCAAAAGCTTTGATATGCCTTGCACATGTCGCCTTATTAGTCCCTTGCAGTCCTCCAGTGGTGAAGAAGGAAGGATGATTCATTCTCCTTTAGGCAGAAAGCAAACCAGAACATGAAGAGATTAAAAGATACCAAAAGAAGACTTCTTCCTCCCTCTTGAAAGTGACTTGATTAGTGACTTTTGATGTATTCAGATAGCTATATTGAGGCAAGGGTCAGTTCACTCTGTTCATGCTCTGAGCTCTCTGAACATGAGTAGACCCAGGTCAGAGGTAGGCTGGGGGCTCTACATGCCCCTGATATTTAGCTCTCATGCTAAGGCACAACACTGTACATATGACTTTCAGGCTGGGGCTTCCCTAAGGCTGCCAGATAATGGCAGAGAAGCTTTAGCCTGCCTGTATCCAGCCACTCCAGAGGCCTCGACAACATGCTGATGTGACAAATACATCAGTGGCAATGCCAGGACTGAAACCCAAGTCAAGAAGACAGGCCAAGCACATCTTCATGGGGCAACAGGGAGAAGGTTAAATAGGCAGAAAAGGATCAGCGGAGGAAGTGACTCAGCAGGCAGCCTGTTCCCAGCTGAGTTACCTTCACACCTCCACTGTACCCAGCCCTGCTCCTGAGCTGCAAACCTGTCCAACTAATGAGCGATAAAGGACTATCTCACGAAAGAGTGTTGTGGTTGCAAGCCAATGGCAGACTGAGAAGGTGTCCCTTTCACTGAACTCAATACTGTTCATGAGCAAATAAGGCCCAAGAGGTTGTGACGGTTTATGCTGAAATCAGCCTCGGTGGAGCACCTCGGTATTGCAGAGAGCCCGGTAAGCAATGGGGAGTGAGTTTCCACCAAAGGCTCTCTTGTGAGCCACTGGCGATGGAAAAGTCGTGTGATTTAGCCACACTGAGAGACCACCTACATCCAGGGTGAATCAAAACTCTTTCAATTAAACACATCCCTCTCAACTCCTGCTATGCAAATGTGTAATATGGCCAATTCAGCCTTTCCTAGAGGCACACTGCTTCCCCTGAAGGGACTGTAATATTGGTGGCCTAATGCCATCAATATTCTCTAAGGCTGTGTCGGTCGTTCCACGGGTTCCACTGCTTTCATTATATCTGCAGAACTGAACTGGCAAAATTCCCCTAGCAGAGGGTCAATAAGAGCAGTACAATTTGTTTAGGCGGTGGAATGCAATATAAAAAAATGTAAATTATGTGCAGGAACTGGCCGCATGGGATTTAGTCATCCCATTTACACTGTCCCGAGTAAAGGATGCTCTTATGTTGTGAGACATGAAAGCTGCATGGCCCTCTTCATCCCTCCAGACTGAGAGTGTGTCTGTGTCTCCCCTGGAAAGGAGGTGATTTGAATAGCCTCCCTCATCTGCTCATTTCTAGGAAGCTGTGACTGAAACCTAGAAAGTCACTTAACAAAAGCAAAGAGAACTTCAGGTCACACTACATGCTGGATGTGTGAGGAGCAGGAAAACGTTGGACAGGATTCACTGGACTTGTCTTCACCTGCTTTCCCCGACAGCGTACCAGAAGCGAACTGTTAATGCCCTCAGGCGCATACTTGCCCTTGTATGCTGGAGAACTAGGTTGTCCGCCAGCGAAGAACTAGTGTGCAGCTAGACAAGCACATGTTTGTTCACATGGCCCTCCTGCGGAAAGGGGTGCTAAGCCCCTTGGCCTCCCCTGACTACTACTAGACAGGAATTTCTCATGTCATCCTTAAAAATTGTCCCCATAGGGGAGCAGAAACAGGGTGGGGTTTTCCATGCAGTTCCTTAATGTGATGGTATTGAGTATCTCTGCCAGAAGACAAGAATTTTAGGACTTCTTCCACAATCCCTGTTTTATGAATTACCAGAAGACTGCTTTTGCTTAACTATCAGGCAGAAATATGTGCATGCCCCACCCGAGCACAGAGGCTTGTGTTACTTCACTGGACGATGAGTCTCCAGATCCACATCAAGTTTGGAGGAACCAGAATGTTGAATCAGCTGTGGTGGACCCAGCCAAGGGAACTCAAGTAGCCAGCCCTGCAGAGCTATGGATAATGTTACATGAAGTAGATGACTTGCAGTCCAAAACCCACTTCTAGCAATGGTCAAGCCTGGTTGTGTCAAAGAAAGAAGTGTCAGCCAGTGCCTCACCCTGCCCAGCGTGCTCAGCGTACGGAGAGCTGAGCACAGCTTAATTCTGGATAGCAACATTTGCTTTGAGACCAGTCGGAATCATGCTGTGTCTAAAAAGCTAAAAAGCCAATCCTCCTTCTTCAGCATATAGAACTGCAGGTGTTATCAGCAGCCATAATATTTTGCAGCTTTATTTCCTAAAAACAGCAACATCATTTAATTCTGCTCTTGTATCGCTCAGTGACCCAATTAGCAAACCTAACGGAGAGGATGAATTGTGTTTTTATTTCAAACGCATCCTCAATGGCTGACCGAGAAGTTTGGAAATACTCACAGGCAGGCAGATCCTGGGATTCAGGAACAGACCCTGGCAGGAAAGTGGTTTCATTTTCAAGGAATTACTGGGCCTCATTCTTGTCCCTGCTTTACGCTTGTGGAACCTAGCAAAGAGAGAAGAAACTCAGATCTGGTCTGTTCAACAGGCTTAGTATCAATATGAGAGTATAGATGTAATTAGAGAGCCCGTACAAAGCTGGACTCCTCAAAAACGAACATCCCCCAGGGACCTGTTGTGTCTATTTGACTTCAGGCCTGGCACCCTGGAGAATACTGCCTGTTACTCCCTTATTAGAGGCCATGCTGAGCAGCAGATGCTATGATATGGGATACTGGGCAGAGTTGGGTGTGTCTGTGGCCCAAAACACATCTTTTCTTTCTAGCTTACTACCTTCACTCAGTGGTGCTTGCAGGCTTGGCATATGGCAAACACAGCTGCCATAGATATGCAGACACTAACCATGCCCTGTGCTCCTGCTAAGTTCGGGGAAATGCGTTCAATAGCAGCACCATTTCTGTGGCCCTTTTTTTACCATCATTTGAATTTCTTCTTCCACTGTGATTTGAGAATTTACGAACAGCTCAATTCTTGCTGGCAGAAGAGGGTTCTCAGCTCTTCACAGAAGGTTTTGGTTCAGGGGTGCAAATCTGGCAGTTAGAGTAGCCTAACGTTGCTGGAGAGCTGGACACTTCTCATCTTAACTATAAAGCATCACGAGTACTATAATCCATTGGGGGGGTTTTGAAATGAGAAGGCAAGTTCTGCACTGCTTTATGTCTTATTTGTTCCCCATTGCTTTCAGCCAGGCATCATGCTGTCCAGAGATTGTATCTGTATCTGTTCCAGAGTACCCTGAAGAATGGAGATGTGCTTCACCCAAGTGATGCTCATCATTTTGCCTGGAACAAATTTGTCACCCAGCCAATCAAAGCAAACCAAAGCATGGTGCCAAATAACTCAAGTGCTTTATCCGGAGGTTCTTGATTTTTCATCCAGCTCTTTTTGATCCAGGCTATAAAGAGAGGCCAGTCCCTGCATCAGGGAGCTTGGTCATTGGCAGTCTGGATTTGAAAGCCTGGAGACCACAGTCCATCACTTGGTTTTATTTGAAAGCTACCATCTGAAGTCAGGACTATTTAAAGATCATATCTATTTAAAACACATATGCACACGAAGAGAGATAGAAATAGCAGGGGCTGTGAGGAATGAAGGCTGAGCTCAAATTCTTCCATGTCTGAACACATGGTAACTTGGATGTTTTCCATAGATGGCTCACAGCCTCCATTCCTGGACTGCTGGAGTGGCAGGGAAAGCATCGTCTCCCACACATGGTGACAGCCCCCCCTGCCATTACAGCAACAACATTTGATTTATTTACAGGCTATTATCACACTATTTATAGCTGGCAGCTATTTCTAACCCTTCAGACATGCTCGTACATGAGATGCATGGCTGCTTCCAGCATCCCACATTCCAGGCGAGCTAGAGGTGTTTTGAAGTGTGATGTTTGCAGGGGCGAAGGAGCAAAGTTAAGAGAAAGCCTGACACTGGAGATGGATGGGGAGGGCAGGCAGGGCGCAAGCTATCTCATGAGCAATGCTGACCAGAGAGTGTCTCCATCTGCTATGATTCCTACTGAGTTTCCTGCCTCATGAGTCTTCAGTCTGACTATGGTGAAGGGAGGGGAACCAGTCACAGAAGGATACCCTCCAGGGCTTTTCCTCTGCCTTCGAAGCTTTTCAAAGCCTAGCATCTCCCAGTACCCCTCATACCTTTTCTGAACCATGCTTCCTACCTGCTACACTGCAGTCTGAGTTTGTGAAGGAAAGGGAAAGTCCCTGAGTCCTTCTCTCTTTCTCTTGGCTGTGTGCTCAGCTTTTGTCTCCACCTTGAGAGCACTGCAATACCGCCAGCTCCTCCCAAACTGAGTAAATTTAGAGGACGTATCCTACTCCATGCAGTATACATCCAAATCTACCACCTCCCTCCATCTACAGTGTTATTTCACATCCTCAAGCTACTCACTTCTCTCTTAGTCTACTGCAACTATGAGTGTGTTAGACTCTCTTGTAATGTTGTTCTCTGTATGTCCGTGACTGCCCACTTCAGTCTATCTATCTTTTAAGACCGTGTAGCTTCCAGAGACGTTGGCATCAGCTATTCTGACCCTGCAGGAAAGTTTATTCTATCCTCCACGCCACTAGTGTAGAAAATGGGAATCACCTCCTCAGTCCGGGTACAGCTGATCTTCCTACAAGTGTTGGGCTACCCCACGGGATTTGCTCTCCCAAGTGTGCTTTCTTCCTGCCAGTCTGAGCAGCTGCAATTCACAGGCTCTGCACCAAGCTGAGACCTGATGATTAAGATTCAGCACGCCATGAAAATGCTGGCTGCTGTCCAAGCTTTTCCCTGCCTGTTATAGCACAACAGCTGTGAAATGTATTACTCACAGATGTCTATAATTAGGGTCCAGCACTGCCTTCCAATGGCGTCTGAACCAAAAAGGCCAGCAAAAATTGAACATGCTCACTTGAGCCAGTAAATCAAAGATTCACGTTCTGTAGACCTATGTTGTTCAGTTTTACTGATTTAGCCCCAGCCTAATTGTGGGAACCAATGGAAGAAACCTTGAATCCAAAAGGATCAGAAATGAGCTGTTGTTTCCAGCAGGGCTTTCTCATATGGCTTTGTGTCCTGGAGTTGTATGGCATCCTGAAAGACTAAAGCACATCTTTGCTGCTATGTTTTGGGTTGATTATTTGTGCCTTCCTGCCCACCGTGGAAAACTAATTTGCACCTCAACTAACACCAGCTGTTTGCTACTGTTGATGAGCTTCAGTCATCTGTAAGTTCTGTCAACAGCAACACATTTTATATATAGTGCACTTTCCAACATGACTCTGCACCAAGAGCCTTTCCAGCAAGCACAATATCATAAAATCTCCTATAGAAAAAGACAACAAAAATCAGGAAACAAATTCAGAGCTTGCGCAAAGTTAAAATTTGTCTTGGGGGAACGCTATGCAGCTCTCAGGAAAGCAGGCTGAGCTTATTAAGGGCCTAGCTATGCGTTGGAAAACTGAAATTAAAGCATCTTTTAAGAGATAAATCTAGACAAAAGCTAGTATTGCTTACATAGGCCTTTCTGGATCTCAATTGAATCTCTTTGCATCTCAATGCAGAAACATCCCTGAGGGTACTGACAGCCACAGCTTTCTCAAGCTGGGTCACTGCCTGTTTCACAGATGCATCCAGCAGCTTCTCCTGCTGGTTAGTGTCACTACCAAGTCTTCTGGACAGACCGTGCACCAATGCACCATCTCAGGAGTGATGGTGCTGCTTTGCTAGGAAAGGAATGTTAATTTAGGAAATAGGCCAGCTTACAGCCAGTTAATGGCTCTCCCGCTCTGGATGACTTACACGTATTGGATAGGACTTTTTCTCAATGAGTAAAGGACAAGTGCAATGGGAGAAGAGGAGAGAGTCTGCAGTGGATGAAGCAGGGTTGGTGGGTCACTAACTGCCCTGGTAAATTTGCTGTGAGAACTTCATGGAGCCCATTCATTTGTGCAGCAGTACTTTTACAGACAGCAGGGCTGGTACAGAGCACTTACCAGGAGATATAGCTGACAAAGCTGATAATGAGTCAATTAAATACAAGTCCAACCATTTTATCCGGTCCAGGGTCCTCCCCAATCAATTGTGCTCACACCTGAGGTTCTTTCTCAGGCATCTCTAAACGGGGAGAGCTTAAACTCGAATGAGGGATGGGGGGATTTTTCTGACCAAATGGAGGTGCCTTGTCTCCCTTGGCAGAGAGAAGCAGATAATATTATGGTGCTGTTCATCTCCTGTGATGAGACGCTTACAGATTAGATGAGTCATACTCCAGAAATGATTATTTCCCTTCGCTGAATGGAAGATACCTGGTGACAGCTCCCTTTACAGAAGGGAGCCAAGCTGAGCAGGAAAGGTGGGGCTGTCCATGGCAGACTCATCTGAAGCCAAGTGAGATGAATCCCACCCTGGGATCTGAAGCAAACGCACTGATCAAATCTAATTTACTACAAAACATCCCACTATTAGACTGTGTTGAGCACAGCTTTTCCTATCCAGATGTGAATGGACTGGAGCTTCAGTGGGTCACAAAGTCCACATTTTGCCTTCGATATAGCTCCAACTGTTCCTTCCTCCGCAAATGATTTTTCAGACTCATTAAGACAGATTAATGCTGTGTTTATAGTCCTTGGATGTTTACAGTGTGTGAGGTACCTCCTTTGGTTCTCTCTCCTGCCAGCTTCAGGCCCCAATTTTGCAAGAGTCTGTTCATGTGCTTTAAGCACACAAGCAGTCCTTACAAAAACTAGTAATAGCAAATAGATAACTGTTTGTAGGGCTGACAAGATAACAGACAAATGATGGAGAAAGGCAGTAGTGCAAAAGATGATATTTGAAGGTTGATGGCCTTTTTGATGGTGTCCATAAATTTTTTAGGAGGGTAGGAGGAACGAAGGTCAGCATGCATTCAAAATGAACTGAGAAGATCAAGAAGCAGGAAAGTGTCAACTCAGAAGAGATGTAGTTAAAATGAACTCTAACCAAGATCACAGAACAAGAATCAGCAGGAATCAAACCAGAGATTTTGTCTTTGCATTCCCTGCTCAGATTGTCTAGGTGTTACCCTCCCTTTCTTTGATTGCTGATTTCCATTCATTGCTGCAGCTTTACAGAGGCAGAGAATAAAGGCTTTTGTTTTTGGTTTTTTTCATTAACAGGCTATGTTAACTTCATGCCCGTGGATAGTTCCCATTTGTGGCTCTGTTATTTTTGAGATAGGATATCCATCATTCCCAGAAATACATGCAAGCTGACATTTTCTGTTGGACTAAAATGTAATTAGATTTGCACACATCAAGTACAAGGTTGTCGACACAAAAACAGAAAGACATCATATGAACAGGGAAGAACATCTGGGAGACACATCGATCAGTCTAGGGACCAGCAGATTCAAAACCTGAATAATAGATGGACTAACATGATGCTATCAGGGCCAACATCCTGTCTGAGTAAATCTACTTCATCAAACATCATCAAGGACAAAATATCCCCTTTGCCCATGGTTGGATCCATGATGAGTACGAAAACTTGTATGATTTATAACACATTACTGAGTTATCCTAAGTCTTAGGTATTGTGCCGCAAGTAGGCACAGAGTACACCTGTACTCTGGTATTGAATTGCTCTACAAAGACTCTAGCCTCAGAGGTTAGATGTTAGATGTTGCTTCAAACTGGAAATTTTGGAGGCAAGCACTCCACTCCAGCCTGCCAGTGGATTCAGGGCACGTTAAGCGTTGGGAGTGGTTAGGGTCCCCTGTGCTCTGAAGGTCTACTTCTGGTGTCCTAGAGGCTACTCTCTCATGTTTATGTTTTCATGATCAGTGTTCATACAGGCACTAAGGCTGCTCTCAGGGAAGGCCTCAGGCTGTCCCTCAAAAGAGGACATAGACTCACTCAGTAGGCCAGATCCTCCTGGACCATGACCATTGGTATTGCATCCACTGCATGTGCCCAGCCTCAGACATGGTTTGAGAGAAAGCAGGGGCCAAATGATGTTCCCTCCAGGCTGTGTGATTAAGTAGTTTCCAGTTAGTTTAAGACACTGCGACATATTTTCAGGTCCTACAGTGCTGCAATGGTACAGGATGATCATGGGAGGAAAAGGCTGAGGAAACAGCACGAGGAGTAAGCGTTTCTTGGATCGGGCTATGTCCCCCACTCCTAGGCTGGGATGGGGTTGCGCTGCAGCTCCCAGGTTGCCATTCAGCAGCAGGCTCATGGGTACATCTAGTGTTGGCACAAACCACAAGAGAAAGCTCGAACTAGTCTAGATTACAAGGACAGAAAACAATCATCTGTAGCGTTATAAAGGCCGTCAGCAGATGACCGAGGACTTTACTAGCATATTATAACTGGGGAACCAAAGAGAAAGATCACACTCTATGCATGGTGACTGACACAGACTACTTCTGTGTTTGGCACATCCTGGACAAGGCAAACTGACAGGTAAATTGGAAGTATTGGGCGAGACAATAATTCAGTTTCTCTCATCGGTTCAGTTAATGGCTTTCATTTAGAAGGTTCATGGAGAGTCATTACTCTCCATTAAGCTGCCACAGGTAGGCACAGACAGATGATAAACAGGTTTCCTCAAAGCAATCCACTAAAACCATGTACCTGGAGACAAATGACTGAGTCTAGTTGTCAGAGAAACCTGTCAGGCACACTAACAAGATCCTGGGAATGTCCCAGTAGCTGACTCCAACGAACCTCAGTCCTCCTGGGCCTGCAGGAGGCCTCCAGGGTGCACAGGCCAGTAAGGACTGGTCAGATGCAGACATATAATACAGTATGGGGATGGTCAGAAATTCAATTCGTTGTCACTGCTCTTATGAGGCATCACATGAAACACAGGCTATGGATGCACCTGTCTCTGTATAGACACCGTTTTTATGTGGCCTGTTCCTTCTAGGAGCACTCAGATCACCCAGGGACTTGCATGCTCTGTAGAAGCAAATCCTGTCTGTAAATCAGAGCAGCCTCTTTCCCTCGAGAAGTGGCCTTACAAGGTGCGGTGCTGTTCAATAAGCAGCACAGGAAGTTGGCAGCATCTTCACCAGCAGCTCTGCCCCTCCAATTCAGGGAACTGTGAGCCTGAAAATCCCCTGAAGGTGACTGTGCCAGTCTGCAGGGAGCAGGAGAGCCCTCTCAGTGGGCTGCTGCCAGCTGCCCTCAGTCCTGTGCCACTGGAGATGGTTGAGAGTCCTGTATTCCAGGATGCTCTTCTGGTTCATGTGCCAGGTGTTTAAGACTCCTTCATGGCCTCATGAGCAGTAAGCAGTTCTTGGGTTTGTGGCTGCTTTGTGCCTTATTTTCTTCCTTTTAGGAAGACACATCAGCAATGGAGAAACTTTACTGATTGGAGTTCCTGGTGCCTGTTAAACTGGTGATGTCTCCATGGAGCAGGCTAGAGATCTGGGTTCAAAAGACTCAGATCCGTGTTATCTTTCTATAACAGGATGACCTTGAACAAATTACTTTTGCTTTGCATGAAGGATGGGAGAGGAAGCACAATGCACCTCCTCTTCTCTGCTTTGACATGTTGGAGAAGGCCTGGGGCTTGTTACAATATGAATCAGCCTAATATAGAAAAAGGGTCACAGCTTCAACTTTTATCCCTTGTTCCCTTGGCTCTCCTCCTGCAGTTCCCCACTATAGCCCAGGGCTAGGTACAGGCTGTGTCATAGAGGACTAAGGCACCACACATAAGCATTTTGCTAGAAAGGATCTCTTTGGAGATGTTCTGGGAGACTGGAAAAGTTTTCCAAGCATTTGCTTGGACTGGAAGACTGGAAATGTCCAAGCATTTCAAAATTGTCAGAATAGGAAATGTAAAAAGGCTGATGTCACATTCTGAACATCACGATGAACAAGACTTCTTGGGTGGGAATGTTTTTTGTTCTTTAATTTCCTCTGAGCTATTTTGCTCTGTCCTACTTAGTCAGTGGGATTGCATTAAGCACTTCCTAGCAAACCCTCCTTTTCTAGCATGCAGTCATGTCTCTTGGGTGGAACTTGTCACTGCCAAGTTATCCTGGAGCACAGAAACATCTAAGAACTCAGAATATGTTTGCGGAGGACCTTGTGGGAGTGTGTGTTGGGGGGAGGGGGTTATCTCAACACTAAATAATGGATGCCTTGTGTAGGCAGGCAAAGCCAGGGCCGGAGATATGCCAAATTCAGTGAAGGAGGATTGACTCTGATGTTGTAGATGGGAGCACTAGAATGGGCCACTTCAAGTGTCTTGCAACCTTTTGTGGCCCTACAGCTACTTGGAGGGGTTTGAGAAAGAGCTCCTTGGACATGCCTAAGAAATGAGAGATCCTTCATGGACACAAGGAAAAGACTATCCAAGGACCTGGTGTCAGCTGGCAGTGCGGGGCTTCTGCTGATCTATAGCTCCCTAGGAAGAGAAACTGAGTAAGTCCAGGGATAAGGGATGGTTTCGGTCTCTGGCTGACGGTGGGATGTTTGTTTTGAATTTTATCTGCCTTCTCTCCTCCTGTGCTCCCCATGGATGCACTCAGGGCTATTTGCCCAGGTTTGTTTCTTCCTTAACCTTTGCACCATTCTTGTTCCAAAGACATTAGCTGAGCCCTTTTGTTCGTGGTGACTCCTTCTCTATGAGCGGCCAGTCAGCTACACTGGGCTTGTGAGGCTGCAGAGCAGGAGAGGAACCATGGAAAGGGGTGTCCTGTGCAGGATGCCTGCTCACCATGGGGTTTAAAGGAATACTATTCGAAAGCATGCTCCTTATGGACATGCTTCGTGACCCCTCACTTCCTCTGTCAATGGCCCTATGCATGGGGGTCTCACAGGTCAGGAGGGCAGCAATATGACACTCTTGAGACAGAGAGATGGAACAGGAATATCCTCCTTTGGAGATTCACATATACCCTGCAAATGAGAGTAAAACTCACTCCTATTGCTGAAGGTTGGAATTAATCTCTAGGTTGTATACTAGGGCAAGCGGACAGGACGTTACTTCTGCCCAGGAGGCAGACATCAGCTCATTCTGTAAAATTCAAATCCAAAGTGTTTGAGCTACAAACTACCTGCTTATTGCTAACTGGGGCAGCTCCAGGCTGGTACCATCCTTCCCAGTCTGTCTTGTTACCTATTGTCCTTTGTCCAGTGTCTGAGTCAACAATTGTCTGTTTTGTACCAAAGTTCTCATGGATGCCTGCGGTCAATTAGCAATATTCATAAGGAGCAACGAGTCCACTCAGTTCCAGTTCCAACTTTGTCTCCTTTGTAATACCTTAGACCACACATTAGGCTCCTCTGGCAAAATAAAAGATAGAATGGGGGAGTATGTATGTCTGGTAACTCTGCTTTTTCTGAATTTTGCCTGAAGAGAGTTAACTTGAATAAAGAATATACCCTTTTTCTCAGTGAAGACCTGGCTTATCATCACAGAGCTGGTTTAACCCCCCTGAGGTTATCCTTTTCCCATTCATCTGCCTGTGAGCTAGACTAGAGAAAAATCGAGAATGGTCCAGAACTCAAAGGCTATTCTTTATCCTCAAGGAAAGTATTTTGATGAATAAAGGCAAAAAGGCAGATTCTGTTAAGGATGATATTTAATATTAAAGAACAAATGAATGCTTCGAAAGATTTGCTCCCATAGCCAATTTTGATACTACCTCCTAGTATTCTGGTATTTCTTTCCCTTGGTCGTATTCATTACAGTGCTGACATTCACTGTAACATGTGGTGCTACAAAGACTGGGGTTACTGAAGCCTGTCTTCCTACGGGTCGGTGTCTGGCGGCTGATTCTGTAATGCCTAATAAGGATTGTGGCTTTGCTGTGGTCTTTCCCTCTGCACTATCAGTAAAGATTTTCTCCATCATCTGTTAGCACAAACCCCTTAGCCTTAGAATACCTCTGAGGCCTCTACCTTTCAGTCAAAACTGATTGAAATTCAACAGCATGTTCAACAATGACTGGGGAAAAAGAAGAGTAGTGGATGGTTAGGCAGACAAAAAGACACTTACATGGAGGCAATTGCAAAAGTAGTATGATTGCAGAGTTCTCATTTCGTTAGGAAACTAGGGCAAATACAGCATTTTCATTGCTTTTGATTATGTCCTGCTGTGCTTTGCCATCTTCAGTCTGCGAACATCAAAAAGCCACTGCTGCAGTAACCATGTATGGCATCTGATGCTGAACAGGAGGAAATGAAATCCCAAGTAATAGGGGACCTATTTCTATCTAAACTTCCCAGGCAATAACATTAGGAAAGTGTTTTATAAAATGTATAACTTAATGAGAAGCTGATAAAATACTTTCCAAAAACTTCCTTCCAATTCCCTCTAACAAAGGCCATCAAATCTTGAAATTTTGTTCACATTTCAGTGGGAAGCAAAGCATTAAATAAAGTCCAGGTTACAGCCTGAATGAGTTTGAAGACCTTTGCATTCAGACCTCTAACTGCATGGGGCAGAACAACAGTATCAGGGCCTAAAAGATAGGATGGCAAGAGATGTAACCAGCAGAAGGTGCCGTTTCTCATCGTTGAGAAAAGAGCCACCCCACCAGTCCCAGGAATCACTGTGCAACCTGGGTGATCACAAGATACTAAGCAGCATGTAGAGGACAACTGCTAAAAGGATTTCAAGGAATAGAAATCATCTGATGAGGAGTTCTTCCTTGGAAAGAGGCTGTATAAAAAGGGATATATTTCAGTTCTATTACACGCGTATTTGCTTATCACAAACAGTTGTACTATGAACTATCCAGTTCCCCAGATAGTTTTAAGGCATCCTTGGCCAAAATCAGGAAATAAGTTATTTCTTATCTACAGAAATGCAAACACCATTTCTTTGAGTGCCACATCAATGGAGAGAACCAGTGGGGAGTTCCTGAAAAAGCACAACTGATGCAATTTAATATATTTCCTGTAGCATCGCAGGTATTGCCTCTGTCAGTGGTGAAAGGAAAGGTATTTCGCCCTTTATGAAGCCATGGGATTTGGTGTGTTTGTGTTTATTAGCAGCCTTGTTGAGAGAGATATTCAAGTCATTCTCTCCTGTTCCCATATTCTTTCACCTTACATTTTTTAGCTGTCGTTGGACTCACCAGTGCTTCTCTGACATAGACTTCTTGTGTAGCCCAGGAGATGCTCAGTGAAAGGTCAAAGAGACAGTCATATCAGTTTGTACTAACAAACAAAGAAGGTCTGGTTGCAGATCTGAAGGTTGGGGGCAGCCTTGGCTGCAGTGACCACAAGATGGTGGAGGTCAGGATCCTACGAGGAAGAAGCAGGGCAATAAGTACGATCACAACCCTGGACTTCAGGAGAGCTAACTTCAGCCTCTTCAGGTCAAGTAGGTACTTGGAGGAATCTCATGGGGTAGGGCCCTAGAAGGAAGGGAAGGGGGGGTCCAGGAGAGCTGGTTAATATTCAAGCATCACTTTTTCCAAGGTCAAGATCAGTGCATCCCTCTGAGGAAGAAGTCCAGCAAAGAGGGCAGGAGACCTGCATGGATGAGCAAGGAGCTCCTGACAAAACTCCAACAGAAGAAGGAAGTGTACAGAATGTGGAAAAGGGGACAGGCCACTTGGGAGGAATACAGGGACGCTGTCAGAGCGTGCAGGGATGCGACAAGGAAGGCTAAGGCCCAGTTGGAATTAAATCTGGCAAGGGATGTCAAGGACAACAAGAAAGGCTTCTTCAAATACATCAAGAGCAAAAGGAAGACTAGGGAAAACGTGGGCCCGCTGCTGAATGGGGCGGGTGCCCTGGTGACAAAGGATACAGAGAAGGCAGAGTTGCTGATTGCCTTCTTTGCTTCCGTCTTTACTGCTAAGGCCAGCCCTCAGGAATTCCAGACCCTGGGGACAAGAGAGAGAGAGTCTGGAGAAAGGAAGACTCCCCAGATCCATGGGCCCCGATGGGATGCACCCACGAGTGCTGAGGGAGCTGGCGGCTGTTATTGCTAGGCCACTCTCCATCATCTTGGAAAGGTCCTGGAGATCAGGAGAGGTGCCTGAGGACTGGAAGAAAGCCATTGTCACTCCAGTCTTCCAAAAGGGCAAGGAGGAGGAGCCAGGATTTTTACCTGAAAAATGCTTAGGTCAGAGAATAAAATGCTTGGCAGCCAGCAAATTTACATATGCAGGTGCCTGGATTAAAAACTAGCATTACTTTTTCATTGCTAGAAGCATTTCAGGCAGAGACATAGCCTTAAAGCAATTAAGGCAGCTCTCCACAGTGCCAATAGTTATGAGTCTAGTATTACTCTACATGTGTGCTGAAGCTATGACTTGGTTGATTAGCTACTGCTACACATACAATTATTCAGGTAAGTAGGGCAGAAGCGACTGGAAGTCTCAAAAGTCACCTTAGTCCTGTGTGCTCTGTGGGCTACAGGAAACGGCTTTTATTAGCCAAGCGAAGCTGATGGCCCCACTAGGCTCAGAAAATCCTGTGGCTCTGTGTGTGTGATGTGTACATCATTTATTTCCTGGCTCGCCCACTGTAAGCTTACAGTCATCATTAACGATAATCACTGATTATGTCAGTCTCAAATTGAATACAAGACGCCTTGGTGTGCTGGGTAGGCTAGGAACACTTTGGCAAATGATCTAAATGGACAAAAGTGAGAGTCCTCTGAGTTAATTTGCAGATGTAATGGTCTAGCAAAGTGAACCAGAACCTGCTTTGAATAGTCATCTGCCAAACACACCGGGTGGTCATTTTTGATCACAGCTGGAGACATGCTGTTCCACCATTTCCTGCAAGATTAGCCTTACCCCTCTTGAAGCATGAGAACTGCATTGTGAAGTCTCTTACCAGACTCATAGGGGAAGGGAAGAATTAACAAAATCATAGCTACATGTGCTAGCCACACATTCATCTTTCCAGGTCCTGGAAATTCCCCACTAGGGTTATATATTCCCATATTATTTTGTTTTGGTAGGATTTTCAGACACAGCTGCTGTAATATGGGATGACACATATTGGCTGGAGTGACAGTGCTTAGGACATTGTATTAATCTTAGTTCTTATCCCAGCTAAACACATTCAATTTTTTAATATTATGGTAGTGATTTGGATGAAAGGATCTATGAATTAGAGAGACTTGAAAAGTTTAAAAAAACGTAAGAATGTTTTTTCTGGGTCATATGGAATATCCTATCTCTGACTAGGTCAGTAGGGGGCTTGTAAGAAAAGTGAAATGGGCAAAGATAAAATGAACTCTTCCTAACAAATCTTGTCAGCTTTTAACAGCAAGTAGTTTAGAGACTTCCTGAGCCAGAGCTTGAACATGGACTGCCTTTTTTGGACAGCCAGCATAGACAACATTTTTTGGACGCCTTTGCAAAAAAAATTTCCATGCACCAAGTGAAAAAACAAACATGTCATTTCTGCTTGTTTTAAACCTGAAAACAGGAAACATCTTTGGGAGTCCTTTCATTGAGAAATAGTAAATAATCCTCTCCTCTTCACTATTCACGGCTGTACAGATCACCATGTAAAAAGCAACCCAAGTGGATAAATTCCCTAGCTAACTGCCTAACTGGGATTATGGTAACCCTTTTCACCTCCAGATGATTGTTTTTATTTACATTTTGATTTTGGTTTCAGATCAGCTTCATCTGACTTGGCCACAGCTTCTGCTGTGCTTAGTTTCCAAGGAAATATTTGGGTCAAACATAGCAACCAGTGGCTGTTATTATTATTATTATTTAGAGAATAGCCCAAACCGTTGCTCTACATCCAAGCATCGCTCAGACTTTGAAGAGTTTGGAAATCTAATCCCATATCCAAGGTTTGCAAACATTCCCTCTCTTTATAATGGGGCAAGCTACAAAGCCAAATCCAATCATGCCAAGCCTGCTCATTGCTCAATACTTGCGAGCTCCAACTTCTGCAATGTGTTTCCATCTCTGCTATTCCTTACTGCTGTTATGCTGTATCTCCTCCTTGTATCCATAGGAAAATTAATCAGACCAAAACTTATGAGACTTCCTAATAGTATTAATGGTATTAGTACAGAGCTGTATCTATTAGGTAGCCTGAGGCCTATTACAAGCATCTGGAAAGCTATCCATCAAGAATGTCTACAGAGACCTCTGAGATTTCATCTTCTCCCTCTCAGAGAAGCCTCTTTTAATTTTCTTTTGGGTAAACAGCTCCAAAACACCTCTGCTTCATCTCTGATCAAAATATCACATAAGAGGTAAATATATCCTATTTATATTCAAAAATTTGCTTGCTGGCTTTTTTTTCTTTTTTTTTTCTAAAAATCTCACAATAAAACTTTAATGATCCTCCATGTCTATAATAGACATATATATGGAGGTCTATGCTGCTTAAAAGTCAAGTGCAAGAGTTAACTTCATAACTAATTGCTGTGGAGGTTTACACTACCAATATAACATAACTCAGCATGGGGCAGTAACAGCCAAGGGTAGGCACTTATCTTTTGCTCTCTAGAGATGAAACCCACTTTAACCGATATTAAATGCAAACACAAGCACGGATATAGACAAAGAGATGTATTCAAAAACATAATTGGGTGCCTGATTCCTACAGAAGTGCAAGTCCTTGATTCTTCCTACTTTCTTTCCATAGGACTTTCTAGTTCTCAAAACTTTGGGGCTTTTCTGCTAAAGATTTTGGGTTTCCTGTAGGCTCCTGGGAAGCCGTGGCATCTCACTAGTGGTTTTCTCTGACTGTTTCTGGACTCTGTGGCCTTGTCTATTCTACAAAGGAATATTCTTTAGCCCTAGGACTAAATGGCACTGTTCAGGTTGTGCCCATATGGCTTCCTCCAGACCGAGCTTGGGCATTGTCTCACCTGTTTCCTGACCCGAGACAGCAAATCACCAAGTGATGCTAGCACTCACATGGACTAGACAACTGCAGAATAGTGCTAGAGTCCACGCCTTGGCATGGGTTAGTCTGCTGAGATCGGTGAAGACAACATCTGCTGAAGTGATAAGAACTAAGTGAACTAAGGATGTTATCCCGGAGTTCTTCCCGTCAATTGTTCCTCTGATTTTACCTAAAGAATCACAGAATGGCCAAGGTTGGAAGGGACCTCTGGAGATCATCTAGTCCAACCCCCCTGCTCAAGCAGAGTCACCTAGAGCACATAGCCCAGGGCTGTGTCCAGATGGGTTTTGAATATCTCCAGCAAATGAGACTCCACCACCTCTCTGGGCAACCTGTGCCAGTGCTCTGTCACCCTCACAGGAAAGAGGTTTCTCCTCATGTTCAGATGGAACTTCCTGTGTTTCAGTTTGTGCCCATTGCCTCTTGTCCTGTCACTGTGCACCACTGAGGAGAGTCTGGCCCCATCCTCTTGACATCCTCCCTTCACATATTTATATGCATTGTTAAGATCCCTCTCAGTCTTTTCTTTTCCAGGCTGAGCAGTCACAGCTCTCAGCCTTTTCTCATACGGGAAATGCTGTAGACCCTTAATCATCCTTGTGGCCCTCCGCTGGACTTGCTCCAGTAGCTCCATGTCTCTCTTGTAGTGGGGAGCCCAGAACTGGACACAGTACTCCAGGTCTAGCCCCACCAAGGCCGAGTCCAGGGGAAGAATCACCTCCCTCGACCTGCTGGAAATGCTCTTCCTAATGCAGCCTAGCATACCACTGGACCCCAAGGTCCTTCTCTGCAGAGCTGCTTTCCAGCAGGACAGACCCGCAGCGTGTACTGGTGCATGAGGTGATTCCTTCCCAGGGTCAGAACTCTGCACTTGCCTTTGTTGAACTTCTCTGTCTGTCTCTCCAGCCTGTCAAGGTGCTTCTGAATGGCAGCTCAACCCTCTGATGTATCAGCCTTCCAGTTTTGTATCATCAGCAATGGTTTGACTGTACCCTCAGCAAGCAAGAACTTTGGAGATCGATGCACAGCTGAGTTTTAAAAGTGTAAGGCCAGATTCTGATATCCCTTACTTCAGAGCAGATCTGGAACCACCTGGGGGCAGCTTGCCATCAGAGGAGATAGAACAAATAAGACTGATGTATACAGAATGGTTTATTTCTCTACAGCTGAATTCGGAGCTGAGATATGCTTCATAGGAAGCTGAGAGCGAACATGCAGTTGGAATGCCCTTGGCAACAGGGGACACTGGCTTGGGTGGGTGTGATCTGGTGTAACCCTTGCTACTCAGGACAGCTGCTCTTGGCCTGACTCTCTACTTCCACAGTGGCAGTGACTTTGGAACTACACCTGCCACGAGTACAGCACCTGAACTATAATACAGCAACCCTTCAGGGCTGACCTGCAGCAACACTGAGCAGCAATCACTGAGAAGGAGTTTCCTTTTACCAAAGCCTGGAAGATGCCACAGCTCTGAAGAGGGACAGGCAACAGAAGGCTCACCATTTTGCACCAAAAACCTCATGCTGCAGCATTATTTTAGGCTGATTGAGAATGATAGGTAGGAGTAAGTCACCAAGACCAAACTGTTGAAGTCAACTACTTAAAGCATAGCAGACAACCATCTGTGGCAACAGGCAGTCAAGGGAAGCAAGATATCAATGCCAGAATGACAACACATCCCCCTTTTCTGGCTATGTTCCTCCCTTCTACCTCTATTTCCTATAGCCATAGTGGCTGTAGCTCTTAATCAAACCTCAATTTTGCTTATTCTGCCAAGAAGCCCCAGTCCACCTTAGGTGCTTCCAGCATGGATGACAAGAGAGCCAAAGAGGTGATATCTCAGCCTGATCTGTTCGGCTTCATTCATCACAGTAATAGGAAAGTCTACGCCAAGGTTACTGAACATCAGACGATACAGTTGTGAAGATGTTTAGCTCTGGCCATCACGCAAACAAACAGTCATCTACCCCAGGCTCTCTGTGAACGAGCCTAGCAGTGTCACTAAGCTGAGTGAGTTTAAATACACAATTTTTTCTGCGTTATGACAGTGCAAACTGGAATCTGGCTCGCTATGAACTTTATCCTCCCTCATGGCTATGCCTCAGCTCTGCTTAGTCACTCTTTGCATCAGCTTCGTGGGTCCGTTTGCCCAGAGCAATGTGTCTTATGCTGTAGAAGAAGCCTTCCCTATGAGGAGGTGGATGCTGTGAATAGAGGTGCTTGCTACAGGGGGGTTCAGCTCGGGGCGGTGGCGGGGGTAAAGGCCTGCAGAGTTCAAGGGATGGTGCATAACATATGATTTGATATGGTCCAGCTCCTACTGCAAGGAGGAGAGGAAAGAAAGTTAACTCATCACAAAACATAACCCTTTTTGTAGTTCTTGCTGGGAGCTCCTTTAGCATCAGCACAGATGTCCACCCTGGGGAACTGTTTGCTTTTCCTCTATTCATCTATTTTTCTGCCAGACAGTGAAATAATAGAGTTTAGCATTTCCATCCTTGATTGCATGTTTATAACAAGCCGGTTCCAGCTAAACAAACTCTGGAGGAGACGTGTATATTTTACAAGACCTCAGAAATAAAGAATGCTAATAAAGATACATAAAACCCTTCCAGGAGACCATGCCCTGTGGCCAGGGTGGAGCAACTATATTTCGTGCTCTGTTCCCAGATGAACGCTTGCCTGGAGCACTAGAGAACAAAGACCTACATAGAAACAGAGAACAGGAGACACAAACATGTTTCCATTATTATTTCAGCTTGACACTGTCCACCCATCTGCAAGAATTCAATGGCTCCCATTGCCATAGCAATGAGTGCCTCACCATTTTCATATATTTCTCTTCACAACACCCCTGTGAGGTGAGGAGGTGTTGTCTACACGTTACAGCTGGGAAACTGAGGTACAGCAGGACATATTTTCATCCCTTTCTTTTAGGGCCTAACTGAAGTGGAGGGTTCATTTCAACATCTCAGCTCACAGAGTAGGGAGGGAGCCAGACCGTCTGTAACCCAGCCCTGCCAGGCCCTGGCATCTCCCCATTTAGCAGGGGTATTGCAGAAGTAAAGTGTTTTAGCTGCTAAAGGAAGTGGTCTGAGCTCAGTCTTGTTTCTCAAGACTTGCTCAGGGTATGCTAGAAGCTCTCTGGAGGATCAGAAAGTTGAATCCAGGCCTCCTGGGTCATCTCAGGTGACTGCTCTAACCACTTCCCAGACCACAGAGGTACAGCAGCGCTTGCATCCCTCTGTATACTTGGACCTGGAGCCACTGTCTCAGGGGGATTCACCTGGGGCCACAGCCTCCTCTGCGAGGCTCGTGAATCCCAGCCCTCACGTTAGCTCCCATCCACTTGTAAGCTGGGGGTGCAGTGGGAATTTCCTTCTGCACCCTCTCTTTTTGGGCATCTGCCTTAATCTCAGCCCCTTGCTGCAGGGCAATATGTCTACACTGATTATCTTACACAGCAGCCTGAGCTTTGGAAGATGAAGATAATGCTTTGCATGAGCAGGAAATAAAATTAGTTCACTTGGGCTCAGTGTCCAGCCCCATGTCACCCAAAACTCAACAATTCACATTTTTCCCTCTCATTTTTTCCACAGTGGTTTTGCTAAAATTCAAAGATGATCACTCTGAAATATAACCAGTCTCCTCAGAGCAGTAACTTGCAGATAGAACCTCTCATTTATGCCCTGACCCTGGGAATTTGGTGTTTACCTTGGGATTTGAATGCTGAGGCTGGACCCTCTGAGAACTCCACTCTCCAGGGCTTTTCAACACCACCTCTTCTTGCAGCCAGCATCACTTCTGGACACAGTGGGACTCCCTCCTTCTCTCCTCCAGCAAGGGAAAGGGCTGCTCCCTCCAGAGCACGCTCCTTGAGTTAATTTGGTGAAATCAGGTCCATTGTCATTTTATCCTCCCTCTTCCTGCCTGTGCATTCAGGGCTGCTAGCTGTGTGATAAGTGAATTTGGGGTTTCTCTCTCCCTAAGGAAGGGATGTTTTCCCTGTGCCCTGCTCCTTCCCCCCTAGGATGGGGGTGGTACCCCAGCCCCCTTCCCCCAGCCATGCCTGGAGACCTACCTTCTATTTACCGGCACTGGTGATGAGAAACTGCCTATTCTCACCCTCCTCCCCTCATTAATGAAGATGGACAAGCTGATAGCTCATCTCCACTGTTTGCTCAGCCATCCCTTGGGAATGCCAATTACAGCATTTATGATATGGACATCTGTCCGCTAACAATTGGGCTGAGACCACCAATTCATTTCACAGAGGCTTTCAGCTGCTGCTGCTGATTAATGCCCACTGACCTCAGGTGTATCTCAGCCATCAATTTGCAGGCAGACAGGACAGTTCCAGTTTCCTGAGAGACTCAGTCATTCACCTGGATATTGCTTCTTAAGTGCGCTTTGGCATTAAGGGCCAGATCTCCAGCGGGTGAAAATCAGAGGAATACCCTTTGAAGTCCGTACACCTCTGGTAATCTTCTGCTGCAGACACAGAAAACTGGGAAACAAAATGCCTTGTTTGTGATAAACAGGCCAAAGCTTGTTTGGAAGGTGTTACCTGTTCCTGAGTCGGAGATTGAGACTTTGAGACTGCTGCTCTTTCCAAAAAGGGACAACCAGCTTTCTCTCCCCAGCTCATGATGGCAGCATGTATCATCTTTTCATATTGTGCCAGGCACAGTCGGATTTCCAGACCACAATGGCTCCTCCTGACTGACACTAAATAACAACACCAGCAGCAAGCCCTTAAAAAAAAACCACAGCCAAACCTCAAAATCCTCTGACCCTACAAATAAAATCTATTTTTGGCCCTCTTTGGATCTTTTTGGCTCTCATGTGTCAAAGTTTCTCTCCAGAACTGTTCTGGCTAAAAATGGGGCACGGGAAGGAGAGAAAAGACAGAGGTAGAAAGAAGAAAAGATTGTTCTGAAATAACCTGATTCCCCCAAATTGAAACTTAAGAAACTGCTCCACCGCATCTAGGAGAGTCATGATACAATCTGTTCTTGCAGATGTTCTGTCCTGGTCTGAGCACAGGAAACCTAGGTTCAGTTGCCAGTTCTGCCCAGGTCTTTGTGGCAAGGCACTGAGGTTAGATCCCAAACCCCTTTTAGGATGGTAGAGTGAAATGGAGGTGAGAAGCTATCTAACCTCACCCACCCATGTGGATGCGGATCTCCAGGCATATCTGTTTTCTCCAGCAGAAACGCTTAAACCCCTGCCACTGAGCACAAACAGACCTCTTGCCATCACAGTGAGAATCAGCCCCCCGAATCCTGCTTGTGGTATCCCTGCAAGCCGTGGGACCCGATCGTGCCACCGGCCCTCCATTGCAGGCAGCCCACGGTACAGCTCTAACAGATATTGCCATTCAGTTACAAGATGGAAAAGAGAAAGGTAGTAGAGGAGAGCACCTAGGGTTCACATCAGCAACCCATGCATGGACACCTGGTGTCACCTGAGCTGCCCTGGGGTGTCTGAGACATCCGCACAGGGCTGATAGATACAACACAGCCTGTGGCAGATCTCCAGCCTTCTGAAATGTCAATAGGAGGCCAGGTGGAACATCTTGGGGCCCTTAGAGGTCATTAGGGAAGCAGGTATGGCTGATTCATGTGCTGATACTCAGGTATTTAGTGGTAAAGGAGACCATCTAGGATACTGCAGCTCCAGCAGAGTGCATTTACTGTATGAGTCATGTCTCATCCTACACTGATGTGTTGGATCCTCATTATGTGGTAAATGTTACTAGACACCTAGGGGATGCAGCTGAATATAGCTATTCAGTTGGTCAGATGTTTTAGGGGGAGCTGAGCAGCCTTCCATGCTCCCTGGTGGGTCCAATGCCACTAATCGTCATGGGTGCTTAGGTACCCTGCAGACCTGGAGACACATCTTTATGTCAGCTGGAGTGGACTCAGACCCACACCAGTGCCACTGTAAAAGATACTTCTACCACCAGACACAGCTGGGAAAGGATTTCTTGCAGCTAAGGTACTGTGCAGGAAGGAAAGGTTTCATAGGATGTCAGGAAAGGAGGGACTGACTATGTGGCCAATGAACGTTTGGAGGACCCAGCTTCCCATCCCCTTTTTGTCGGTGTTCAGGCAAAGAGACCACCTGCTGGGACAGCCCCCACCCCCACTGCTGGGGTGCTGAGTCCCTCAGCTCCCCCACTTTTAAAGCAAGGGCATCACTTTGCCATCCCCTGTGTCTTGGCTCCACTGCTCTGGAGAGGACAACCTTTCTCCCCCTCTTCCAACACTGCAGGATTAAGTGTCAATCAGAGGATCCATTGCTATCCAACAGGAGCAAAGTTTGGGAGACACAGTGCACCAGACAGCAACACCGAATCAGAGCAGCCTGCGGTGATCACACATCCTAAACATATGGAAACAACACCCCCGAGTCCAGACATCACTTTAATCACAGCTGAGGGCATTCCCATTCCGTGGAGGAAGTAGCCGGGTGTTTTTCAGGCATCATGCTCCATTAAGCTTTTTTATAGCATGACTTTGCAGCTGCAGGGTGTGGTAAGCAGGGGGCTGCGGCTTTGACTTGCTCATTAGTGAAAGGACTTTTACGCACATCGCTAGATGATATCCAGCTATCGTCTGAGCAGGAAAAGCTCAGAATGTTATGAAATCAGGAGTGGTTATGATAGGTCTGGCATTTGGGGAGTACTCTGAACTGTCTGCCATCCTCAGACACTCACCACAAGGGAAACTTAATTAAAATGATGCGTTACCAGAGACTTGCCAGAGTACTCTTTTTTTTCCAGAGCAGCTCATTGCCTAATCAGAGAGACAAACTGTGCCTGATGTTTAAATGGAACAACAGAGAGTCTTTTGGATAGGGGGTCCCTGAAAATTCAAAGAAAGGTTCAGGTCGGTGAGATAGATTTTACCAGCGCTTATTTCAGCTTCCTTTAAGGATCCTACTAGTGACAGTTTAGTCCAGATGATGATCTGGCAGATTCCACTTTCACTTGGTAAAATATGAGATTGGGAGAATAGAAAGCCCCTCTTTTGTCATACCCTTCTCTTTTGCTTGCAAGCACACGTGTCCCACAGAAATACCTTTCCTGAAAATAAAACTCTGACAGACCAGATGCAAAGGCACTCGTGTTTGATTCCCAGCGAGATGACTTTGGTGGGATTTGAGGGTGAGCAGCGGATTAGAGGGCAGCCCAAGGGACCAAGCTACCCCAGCTGAGTCTACTTTCCAGCTTAACCAGTTGGAGAAATGTGCAGTCTACCAGAGAGGGAGCGCTCTCTCGTGGATTATGTGGGGCATGAGCAGAGCATATGTTAGCTACATTGGCTCAGAGGTGATTAATAAGGAAAATAAAGACTATGGACGAAAGAAATGATATAAACCAGTACAGTAATAAAGTGAAATCAGATATCAGGTTGTTTTCATCTTCCCCTTGAAGAACCAAAGAAGAGGGAAGACAAAGGAGCCTCCCAGTGTCTGAGCCACTTTTGGTGCCCACCATGCTGCTTAAGGCCAAGAGAGGTGGAAGGGAAGGTCCAGGATGTGAGATGACCTTGGGTGGGCACTATCAACTACAGAAGCATGTAGGTAGCTCCTGTCTTCGCTGCGAGACAGAGAGACGGTGGGTTTCCTCTACCTTCCCCCACGTGAGGGCTTTGGTGAAGCTATCAGCACTGAGAATGGCAGCAGGGCAGGTTAATTTTGGGTGGATGCTATTGGGCCTGCAGTGATGAGGAGGGGGAAAACATAAGGAGGGAGAGGAAGGGCAGACAGAGAAGGAGAGGAAGAACCTGTAGACTGGTACATGGAGGCTGACTCAGAGTCAACTCACACCTTCCTGTATAACATCATGTAGCTTCTTATCATTGCTGTGTGGATGAAATGACTTTGCCCTATGGTCGTACAAAAAACCTGTGACAAAGCAGGGAACCCTGAACCCAGAGGTAGTTCTCCTAATTACTGGAGTACTGTCCACCTCTTTGGACCTTCCTTGGTCTTCAGTGAAGAAGGCACAAGTTTTTCTGCTCCCATTGTGCCCACATACCCATCTCTTATACATCTCATTGTGCACAAGTTTTCAGAAACTAGAAGATCCACCAGAAAAATCCAGGAAGGCAACTGGAGCCTTTTCCAGCACAGCTGTAACACATGGAGCTGGAGCTAATGTGGGAAACGTAGACTTTTACAGTTAAGGTTATCTTTATTGGCTTTACTGTACTGAGGTTCTTTCAACCCCAGGGAGAAGTCCACCTTGGCCTTTCCACCCAAAGGATATTGCACAGAGGTTGGGATAGGTGTAGAACCTGAGGTTAATATTGCTATGGATGGACATCATCTCTCCATCAGCTGAATATTTGCTTTAGTCCTTGAGATACTCCCTGCTAGTCAGCCAGGCATGAACTCTTTTTGCGTATTCCCATCTAAACAATCTAAGGTTGAGGAAATGCAGCATAAGTGGCCCACTCCTGGGATAAAACATGGCTTGCATATGGAATGGTTCTAAGATCTTAGGAAAGTTGTATAAGTGACAGCTCTTAGCTGCACCTGATGCGTTATCCATGCAGTATTTCAGTTATCCACAGTGATGCTGATCCAAATGCAGGCCTTGAAGTGTTTTGGGCTGTTTAAAACACAGGGAAAGATATCCCAGGTTCCAATATCTTCTTATATAAGACTCAATATGATCTGCTGCACTGACAGTTGCAGAAGGAAAATTGACAATGGGAAAAAGGCGTTGTCTGTGTCTCTTTTTCATGGCATAAAGCAGGTAGTTCTACTAGGAATATTACCCTACCCTCAGACTTGCCCCTCCTAAATCCATCTGTGAAGAGGGCAGTAGGAGGACACACTCACCAGGACTTAAGATTGTTTTTGTTTTTTTTTTTCCCCAGAAGAGGAAGCTCCTAGGAAGGGAGGGGGGAGGTGGGAGTGGCTGACACACCAGAAGACTGCTGGCATTCCGAGGGACCTGAACAGGCAGGGCTCAGGAGAGCTGGGCGGAGAGGAACCTCATGAAGTTCAACAAAGGCAAGGGCAGGGTCCTGCACCTAGGCAGGAATAATCCCATGCACCAGGACAGGCTGGGGGTTGACGTGCTGGAAAGCAGCTCTGCCGAGAAGGACCTGGGAGTGCTGGTGGACAACAAGTTAAGCATGAGCCAGCAGTGTGCCCTTGTGGCCAGGAAGGCCAATGGTGTCCTGGGGTGCATTAGGCAGAGTGTTGCCAGCAGGTGGAGGGAGGTGATCCTGCCCCTCTGCTCAGCCCTGGTGAGGCCTCCCCTGGAGTCCTGTGTCCAATTCTGGGCTCCCCAGTCCAAGAGAGACATGGCGCTACTGGAGAGAGTCCAGCGAAGGCCTACAAAGAGGATGAGGGGGCTGGAGCATCTCTCCTATGAAGAAAGACTGCGAGAGCTGGGCCTGTTGAGCCTGCAGAACAGAAGACTGAGAGGTGATCTCATCGATGTGTACAAGTATCTGAAGGGAGGGTGTCAAGAGGATGGGGCCAATCTCTTCTCTGTGGTGCCCAACAACAGGATGAGAGGCAATGGGCACAAACTGAACCACAGGAAGTTCCATCTGAAGATGAGAAAAAACTTCTTGACTGTGAGGGTGACAGAGCATTAGCACAGGTTGCCCAGAGACGTCGTGGGAGTCTCCTTCCCTGGAGATATTCAAAACCCGTCTGGATGTGATCCTGGGCTATATACTCTAGAGGACCCTGCTTGAGCAGGGGGGTTGGACTAGATGATCTCCAGAGGTCCCTTCCAACCTCAATCATTCTGTGATTCTGTGATTCTGTGATTTTGTGAAAATGATGTTCCCTAGTATGCTGAGGAGGTGGAGAACAGATGATGTGCGTAACATCTCACTTCTGTTTGCACAAAATCTTCTCATACCAGACCATATCTGCCAGCTTGTAAAGAAGGGACTGTAGGTCCTAACCCCCAGAAGCAGTGCCACATGCAGACCCATCCTGGGACAATGCCTGGAAGGTAGCATAGGGTGGGTATTGCTTTAACCCCAATGCTGTGACAGGTTTCTGTCAGGATGTTTTTGAGGGACCTGGGGAAGTGGTTTCTCACCAGACCCTTCCATTCTGTCCACCTTGGAGTACTGCAAGCCTCAAAGAGATGCTTTAACAGCAATTTGAAAGGCCAGGTCAGAACTGGACTCAGATTTGGTGTGTGAATCCTTGATCCCTGATGGGGAGCAAAGGCTGATGAAGCTGGAGCTATGGGAAGTCAGGACTAGCCCATCAGAGCCAAGAATAGTTTGGAAAGGAGTTTTTCTGACCCTTACAAAAATCAGAAAAATCAGAAAAATCTCACAACAACTCTCCCCACAGATCCCTGCAGACATGCATGCTTTTAATCCTTCTAGGTTCCTAGTGTCCCATTGACTGAAAGACCTTTTTTGGGGGGGAGGGGAGAGCACTGGATGAGTTTTGGCCATGAGTGACAGAAACCAGCATTTTGGCCCATGGCAAGGCACTGCTGCAGCGTGGCAGATGAGTGCTTGACCCTGACCTGACCAAGGGCAAGGCAGGTGGTTCATAGGGCAACAGATCCTGTAGTGAGGTGCAACGAAACCTGCTGCCTGGAAAAAATAGCCTCTTCCAATTTTCAGTACCATCCTGCCCATGTAGCCGAGGAATCTGAGGCCGAGGAATCTCCTCAAGTCTAAAAATATGATCCAGGCCTTCTGCCCTTGTTTCTGGCCCTATTGTATACCTACATCTGCGCAGTCAACATGGATCTGATCCAGATCTGACCACTGTTCACACAATGCCCTAGCAGCTGCTGTCTGCTATGGTTGCTGCCCTTCTCAATTTTTGTGTCTTACTAAATGACAAAGACAGTGCCCTTAGCAAATCTAAGCCAAGTGGAATGGCTGACTCAATGAATGGTAGAGCTTCAATCCAGAAGGCCCTCAAGTTAGCTGAGGTTTGGGGCAATAGAAACTTATGCAATTCAACAAGGACAAGTGCAGATTTCTGCACCTGGGCCAGAATAAGCCCATGCATCAGTGCAGGCTGGGAACTGGCTCACTGAGTGGCAGCTCTGAAAAGGCTGAGGCCATGGTGGAAACCAGTTTGGATATGAGCTGACATAGTGAATAAGGAAAACAGTTACATTAGGAAGTGCATGGCCAGAAGATCCGGGAAAGTTGTAATGCCCTTCTCTTTGCGTCAGAAAGGCCACTCCAGCTGTTTTGAGTCCCGCAGGCTCAAGAGGGATGCAAAGAAACTGGAGGTAGTCTTGTGGAGGGCCACCAAGAACACGACCCATGAGGAAACGTTGAGTGAGCTGGGCTTATTTAGTCTGGCAAGGAAAAGCCATCCATCCAGTAGAAGCCACAAAGTACCTGAAGGACAGCTGCAAAACTGTCAGAGCCAAGCTCTTCTTAGGAGTGCCACGTAGTATAACAAGGGCAATGACATAAATTGTGGTTAGGAGATGCAGGCTGCACAACAGGAGAAAATTTCTTCTATGGGAGGGTAGTGCCCTGGGCAGATCACTAGAGAATCATCTAGCCAAAGCTTCAGCTGACCTGATCTAGTTTTGGTGACGGCCGTAATTGGAATGGGAGTTGGGAATGGATGACCTTCAGCTCCAATCACCCTGCCTAATCCCCATCCAAAACTCCCATGATTTTTTGAATCTCTGAAAAGCTTCTCCCAGCCCCAGGCAGATGGATGACAGGCACCACACAGGCAAGTGTGGGACTCTGGATGGTGCAGCCCACAGAAGACGTGTTTGCTCTGGGGCGCTCCTCAAGAGTTAACCAGCCCCGGGTGCACCACACCCAGAGTCACCACACTGTGGGGTTGCTGTAGCCTGACAGAACACCCTACAACGAGCTTATGATTGACAAGTCCAGACAAAGGAGAAGTGACACCGCAGACCCACACCATAAACATCTTTGTGCTGTGGAGCCATTCCCTGAAAAACGACCTGTTAATGGGCATATTGTCACCAACCCAGCAGGGTCCTGGGCTCAGAACTGGGTTATCTATAGATATGCACAGAGTTATTGATTAGAGCCATTTTGTGTAACTGGAGGCTGGCATTGTTTTGACTGGCTATAAAAGAGAGCAAGCCACTCGGATGCACCATCAGCCGGTCAGCTGGCCTGCAGACCAAGGACCCACCCTGTCAGCAGGAAGACCCCTACTGTCAATGGGTGGTGAGGAGAAACAGGGGAAAACTACATCCGAAGGATGGCCCATTAAGGCGGAGAGCGGTTGCTGTACGGTGCACCCGGTGCACCCGTTTGCTTGAAAATCTGGGGAAAACTCCACTATACCAGAGGAGTGGCCCTCAAGGAAAGGGCAAAGCGGTCGTGTCATGCACCCCTTGTGATTTAACTGTAGAGCTCTGATATGTGTATTTACATTCAGTTCTGTTATATTTCTGGCTTTACTAGCCTTTTAGCTTTGTTATAGCCTCTTATCTCTAATAAACTCTCATACATGACAAATGACGATCTCTCGAGTTCCAGTACAGCTAACCCCAGAATCCGAAAGAATCCCGGACGCCCCTCTGTTGGTGCGTCACAATGGATCTGGCTCCTCAGAAATTCACTGCTTTGTCAGACCTGGCTGCTGCTCTTCCTTTTTTCTCCAGTAGCTCCGAAGCATCCAAGATTTCCATTTTGGCTTGCAGAACTCCCAACAATAACTACCAGCTTCTCATGTCTGCTGCCCATCCACAACTGTGCTGGAGGCAACAAAGCAACATGCAGTCCGCCTGAGAGGCTTATCATTATCAGCTTAGGAGATGTAGGTCTGCAGGGAATTTTAATCAGCAGAGACACTTTCGCACCCAAAGAGACAAGGATGATATCAATTCCCTTAAATGGGCACCAGAAGAGCTGAGGTGCAGCTCTTGGGACTCTTCCTCTAGTCAGCCTGGTTGATATAAATCACTCCATGGACTGCCGCAGTGCCATGCTGATCTCTAGCAGCTAAGGCTCTGCCTCTTCAGCTGCAGAAATACCCTGCAAAGTTTAGTTCCTCTGCTGCTGAACAAATTCCTTTTCTGCATGAAACACGCTGTTGATTTCTCTTGCAATTTTGAAACGGACCCTAGGTAAAGGCCACCCTGAAAAGTTGTACTGGGCAACAGCAGGCTGCTGCTATCTAAAAATGACTCACAGTCTTCCGGGTCAGTGCTTAGCTGCATGCGCAGTTTTGATTTGTTTTTTTTCTCCCTCTCTTGGAGGGCACGCTGTACTTGGCCTGCTGTAGTGTACCACGCTGTGCTGCAGTAGATAATACGGACTTAGCAAGGTGTTAGCTTGGATGTACGTGTTTCAGAAGAAGGGATTAATATCTGGGGGCTTGTCTGGGACTCCTGCAGATTCCAGGTTTGAAAATGTGAGAGTATTTACACTGGGCTTTATCCTTTGTTTTCCCTCTGTCAATATCTCGGTTAGACTCTGGTTCCTTAAGAGAATCACATGGTTGACGTGAATCTAGCTAAAAGCTGTTGACTTTTTTTTTTTTTTCTTTCTATAGCTAGATGAATTGTGGATATTGCTGGCAACTCCATGGCTGTACGACAGTTAGGACTGATTGTCTCTACACCCGCTAGGAGGCAAAGAAAAAGAGATGTTGGGAGTATTTTTCTTTCTTATCTCTGGACTTACCTTCACTGAAGAGCTAGAGCATGTGATTAGCAGAGGAGTTACTCTAGTTAACTGACTTTGAGCAAAAACAACGGCAACAGTCCACGTGCTTTAAATGATCATTGGAAACAGTCTTCTTGAGGGTTATCATTATTAAAGAAAATTAAAGGATATTTTAAAAATGGGCAAGGACTGAAACTGGGTACATTCAGCCTCATTCTCCAGCAAGCTTAGGAAATGAAGTAATTGAAATCAAAAGAAAGCTGTTTGTCCTCAGTTTCTAAACCTCTAAATGGTGATAATGATGCTATTCTATCACTAAGATTTTTGGGAAGTCTACTAACAGGGGACGCAGGTACATGCCAAGATAGGAAACATGGAGAACTGGAGGTAGAGATGACACCAGTACTATATGGCCTGTGTTGTAATTCAGCATCCAAGTTAATGCTTCTCTAGCAAATATTTGAAAGTTCAGGTATTTAGATAAGGTTGTAAAACTGGCTATTTTTTTCCAGCTGCCAAAGATGCTGGAGGCTGGAAGAGACCTACTGGAGAAGAAGCTATTCTGGGACTGTTTTCTTCAAGGGTTTTGTATAGACTTGGTGTAAAGAAAATGAAAGCTTTATTTTATGTTCAAGCTTTATTTTAGGGAGAAATGTCGTTTATCAGATCTGGCAGCCTCTGGTAAATGCTCCACTGAGGTTATGTGGTTGAGGGTTAGTTTGCAAGATAGCATAAGGTAAGTCAACATGCAAAACGGCGGTCAGCCATTCATGAGTCAACTAGTGCATTTGAAAGCCAGTTTACCATTCACTGTGAATTCAGCTGACCAAAACCCATCATTCTTTATTTGCCAGAAAATTTAGTGTTTTTCCTTTTTCATTTTCAGGCACACTGGATTGAAGCCTTATTTTTTTTTCCTTTTCTTTTTTTTACCTAAATAGCCAAGGAACCGTAAGCTTCCTGGACTCTACAATTGCTGGGTAGATTTACTCTTCTCCTCAGGTTCTCTGTTATTTTCAGTGACGTGCTGTGGCTAGTTTCCAAGATCTTCTGTGAAGGCCAGTCTTACAGAGTACGTATCACACTCACCAGCTTTCAGCTTCCCTGGCCATGGGGGAGACCTGCCTGATATCTCTGTTCCCAGATAAGACACCTGGCAGATTCTAAGGTCTCCAGACATAGATCCAGACACAGCTGAAGTTTGTTGAGCCTGAGATATTGCAAGAAAAACATTTTAGACTCAGTGTGCAAGTGCTTTTTCAGTTGAAACTGTAGGAGATATTCACTCCACCTCGTACAGCACCTAACTTTAACTTGTCTTTTAAAAGTTCAGCCTCACTAAGCCTCATGTGAAAAAAATGCTGAACATTAGTCACCTCTTAGGTCAGTTAATAGAAAGATTCTAAAAAGCTTGGAAATGTCCTCTGGAAGAGCAGCATTTCTCTATATACTGTGTAATGACCTTCTGGAGATGAGGCTGTTAAATTAAACATGCCGTTTTAGACGGCTAAATAAATATCCAGTATTATGGGACTCTTCCCTGCCAGCTCTAATACTGACAATCCCAACTACCTGCACCGTCATATATTCCACTGATGCCAGTGCCAGAGGCTTCAGATCTTACAGGCTACAAAATCAGCATCCAGGTATGTCAGATAAATCAGGCCATTTTGGGAAAGAAGTAGATCCATTTGAACCTAGCCATATGGGACCCTTCAGGGCTGAGAAATAGTTGCTCTGATGCAAACTGGATAAGCTTTTGTGGAGAAAAGGAGATTTGCACATGCCGGATGGCAACTTGAAAAGAGGATAATAGGACATACTAGTACACTTCCTCAGACAAAACCCAGCACAGCCGAAAACGTGGGGCATCAAACTCTTCCTGTACTGTACTGCCAAGAAACTGATGTCTGACTGGGTTGGCATCAAGCTAACTCACGGTCGTAGGAAGGCTAAAATGGAGAGGGACTTGTATACAGTTAAAGGATGGAGGTTAACTGATGCCGGGCAGTGAGGTCTGAGGGATAATAAATCTTATCAGTCTGACTTTTGATAATTTTTTTGATGGAGTTACAAGTCTGGCACGTAAAGTCAAGTGGTGACATTGTGTTCTTCATACTCCACAAGTCCTGCTGCAAGGTGATTCTGAGAGAGACAGCTCCTAATTGTCATCTCTTAATTGACATCTTTTGATCAATTGATGCTCTGAGATAAAATAGTAGATGAGGATGCCTCATTTTGTAGGTGTTTTCTAGTGGAGCCTTCTGGGATCTTATTTGTTCCGGCGCTATTCAATAACTGTCTCAGATTATCTGGAAAAAAACAGGAAAATTGTTATTCATAAAACTTGCACATTGTTCCGGACCTCTCATTAAGTGGATACTTTTGAAAGTATCTGCTAAACTAAAGCCAAAAGGGTTTATATAAATCTGTGGACAACGAATTTATGTGACACTTCCAGGGCAGGCGTTTATATTAAGGAAAGTAGAGATGGGCTTGAAAAAAGCAATGCTGCAACTGTGTGGATGTAAACTATAGAGCTGAAGTGGAGAAAACAAAACAAGTGGTGAAAGGTGATATCACCTGTCTAGTCAACATTAGGGGGTGAGACTCACTAATGGATTCTGTGTCTTTTATCGGAGAGAGAGAGACAAGTATAATTAGAAATGAGTGTTAAAAGAGTTACAGGGGTGAAATCCTGAAAGTATGCTCGATGGCAAAAGCCTCAAGGAGCTGTTTGTTTATTTTACTCAGAAGAGGGCTAGGACATGAGCTAATTATGGTGTGCAAGTATCTACTGGGCGGTGATATTTGTTTTGCTTCCTGGCTTTTTGTTTCCCAGGCAAAGCTGGAAGGAGAGCCCATTGCAGGAAGTTGAAGCCAGACACACTAGACATCGGTGCGTAATTTTAATGTTGAGGGTAATTAACAGTTGGAATAATATACATGGGGACCTGATAGATCCTCCAAGGCTTGGAGCTTTTAATTAAGGCTTGGAGGATGCAAACAAAGGCTAGCATGAGCGCTGCTATGCTGCTTTCCCTGCACTATCTCTGAAATCGGTGGAGATAGACTTTTCCGGAGGGATAGTCAGAGTAGGAGCCAAGCTTTTTCCCTGCCTCTGCTGGATGTAGAGGATTTCCAGCGAGACCATCTTTATGCATCTGTATCCACGGGTATAATTCATCACAAAATGCATTTTATTTCTGGTATGCACGAAGAGCTCAGTGCAGCAGGACCTGGGAGGTGCTTTGGCCAGCCTGATGTGGGAGGTCAGACTGAGAGACTAGAGCACCCCCTTCTGCTCTAAAAATTTAAAGCAAAGGCATACGGCTGTGGCTGAAACTTCCCGTGGGGCATGTTAACAGCGGTATGAATCCCTGCATCTGCCACTTGTTTCGGTGAATAAAGGCAGGTGTCGGGAACTGATCCCATAACGCAGCATTGCAAAGCAGCTTCACTCCATGGTGTGACTGTTGCTGCAATGATAAACTTGAGAATCGAGAAAAAAAAATGCAAGGTTTGGAGGCGTAATTAGGGTCTTAACCTTTAATACTAATTCCAGCCAGGTGAATTACCTTAATAATTACTTTTGTCTCCCCTCCTGAACTTGTTTCTTTCTTAGTGGGACAAATCAGGCAGTGCCAGGACCTGAGTTAGTTCTGCAAAAGTGTGAGTGTTATCCCTAGTCTTGCAGTGAGCCGATACCATAAGCATGGGATGGATGTGGCAGAGCTACCTGGGATAACCAGGTTTTCATAGCTGATAGCAGGGGGGGTAGACTTCTCTCACTGCTATTACTTCATTACATGAAGGTCCTTTCAGTAGCAAACAAGTAGCAGAAGATAAAGGAGAAAGTGATAAAGGCTTTAACCCACTTGGCTAAAGAAAAAGTATGAATTGTTAAAGCTCAGAGAAACTGCGGGAATAAAAAGACCTCCGTATCAATTATTTTTTAACCTTTCATTGCTGGGTGCCTGACTCGTATTTTTTCAGCACAGGAGAGTTTAGTGCTCTAAACACAGGAGTTTAGTGCTATAAATATCCCTCGGAAGTGAGTCGCTGGAGTATTGCAGCTACTCTGGGAGACCTTGATATTGACCACTCTGAGTGAAATTAAATTGTGCGGTACCATTGTCTATGCCGAAAGAAATGAGACAACGGTAAGCACATCATACATGGATATAGATATAGGTATACAGAGATATATTTGTACATATGCAAATGAAACTTCTAAGTTCTATTTAAAAAAGTCAGGCTCTAAGCTTCAAAGAGTTTATTTAATTTCATACTTCAATCAAAATCCAGTGTGCACCTAAACGTTCGCATATAAGAAAAAAATTCTCCCAGTCTCTCATTGTAATTCATAAAAGTCAGACTCTCTCTAACGCACTAGTAGCATACAAAACAGTATTCTGGATTTAGGCCTGAAGTTAACGCAGCCCTTAAGTACTTTCTAAATGTTAAGTACCTTGGTAATTTCTGATAACTTTCTTGAGCTATAGCACTCTTCAATGAAGGACATATTGGGAACCTTCCTGAATTGGGGCCATGTAAGGAAATGAATGAACTCGCGGAAAGAGCTGCTCTCCGCACTGCATCTGAAGACTTTCTGGCTTTCCACAGTCATTAGTCATGAAGAGAGAACTGCTGCTGAACACATACCAGTGAGACATGTATAATTTATATGATGAATTTGAAGTTAATACAGCTAAGAGATTGAATTACAAATGGTTCCCTGCATAACACAAGTGCTGGTCCTACAATACCAGCTAAATTATTGCAAAAAGCTTCTTGGCTAGGACAGTTATGGAAAAATTCGAGGTCTTTCCAGGATGACAGTTTTATTGCAAGGTCCACTGGGAAGGAAGGTGTCTGAGAGTGTGGAGAGGGTGGATGGAGAGCCCAGCTGTAAAGGACCCAGGGAAATAACCAAGAGTATTTTACCACAAATGTAAAAAGCTCCATGTGTGTGGTAATGAGGACAAGAAAGTATCAGGCAACAGGTGCCTGTAAACCATCAGCAGGATGGTGGAGCTGGAACCCAAATATTCTGCTTACTCCAAACCTAAAATAGCTCTTGGCTCTGCTGCTTACAGGGCAGAACAGGAGCTATCCCTGCTGTGGATGCACAGAGACTTAAGGAGCTGTTCTGCAGGGGCAGGACTCAGGAGCTAAATCCCACTAATCCAAGGGCACAGCTTTAACATGCCATCCCCACAATTACTGTTAGATGTGAAGAAATCTCCACATTGGGACAGTTCAGAGAGAGGCAGCAAGACCTGCATCAATGGACAAATTGCTCGGGGGAAGGTAACCCAGGCTGTGAAACCCTGGAGGAGACGGATGGTGCTCATCAAAGGGGACATCAGAAGATTCTGACACTGCGCGAAGGGTCCCAAAGCACCTACCTAATTGGGGTGGCCCATGCAAACCACAAGTTCAAGGAGGACCAGGCATCGCCTCTCCCTGGGGCAGGACCCGCGTCCCAGGAGAGCCACCGCTGCCAATGAGAAGCTGCTCAGCTGGCAGGTGGCTCCTTCTGGAGGACTCTCTCCATCGTGCTACAGGAGCTGCAGATCTATTTATAGCATGCACTGCGCTTCAGAGCTCTGCATTGTGTGTCTCAGTGGCTGGTGATCCAGGATAAAAATACTTCTTCAGTAATAAACAGGTAAGCTGGGGTGGGGCCTGCTACTTTTAGAGGGCAAACCTGCTTGAATCAGCAAATTTTCTAAGCCACAGGGTGGCACTGTGGATGGCAGGGGGATTGTCGTAGGCTTTTGATTTCAGCCCCTGGCTGGGAAGGGTGAGGTTACTGTTCCCAACAAACTCATGGCAGTTAGCCGTTAACGAGTAGTGTTTTAAACCAAGAATGAACTCAAAACTTTTGCCACCATATGAGAGTTAACTGTCCCTGATCTAAATTCCAATCATAATCCTTCTTTTCCCCAGCTATGCAACTGTATGTTTATCTACCTCCTTTCATTTTGCCAAGTTTAAAAGACTCTGCCAAGCGAGATAAAGTTGTCCTGAAAAAGCTTTTTTGGAAGATTTTAGAATCCTGTGCACACACATATATATATATGTGTATATGTACCTACATATGTGGGCCTATGTATACGTGTGTATGTATATGTGTCTATATGGGCTCTGATTCATACTTAAAATTCACAGAGCATTTTGGATTAGCAAAAGTTGTTGTCTCTGAATTGCACCCTTTTGTCTTCTTATATGTTGTTCTGTGTGGAGTTGTATATGGCTTGGCATTTATCTTTCCAAAGAACTAAAAATATCTTTTCTCAATAGGTTGTGCTTACTGCTGTAAACAAAGTGGATTGTCTTCACTCTTCACTGTCTGGCTTCAAAATATATTTCAAGGCACTTAAAAATGGCTAGTTATATGTGTGTGCATTTCAGGACTGTTGTAGGCTGAACTGAACAGTTTTAATTGTCTGTGTGGACCAACGGCTGGTGTGGCCTATAGATGTGTTTATGCAGGTTCTTGGCACCACATATGCTTACACCTTGAGAAGACAACTGTTATGTAATTTGGGCTGACTCAGCTGTACCTGCATGCGCTGAACAAATATGCATACAGGAGGGCAGATGTAATCTACTTTTCTCCCAGCAGCTGGTAGTGCGCTGCTTGGCTTCCTGAAGAATTCAGCTTAGATCTACCCGTCTGTAAAACAATGTCATTTCTCCTACTGTGTCCTAACAGCTTGTTCTGGGTGCTGTCAAGGCGTATTCAGTTGCATCAGTTCAATACTGGAAATTCATTCAGGACATTTCTCCAGGCTCTCTGGTGGCTGCTGTTGGGAATAATTGTATTTTGCTCTCCAGCACGTTCCTCTGTTTTTCAAATTGGACTGCTCGGACCCTGGAACTGTGACGCCTTCTTTTCCAAAGCCTTTCCCCATGTGGCTGCCAGGTTAGCAGTGGGACGAATAAGCAAAGATCCTTCACTAAATCTTGGCCAAAGGCTGGATTATGTAATCCTGCAAGAAGAATGTGAGACTTCTAGAGCGCTGACTGGATTCATGAAGTCTGGAAAGCTTTCTTCTGCTTTTATAGGCCCTCTGAATCCTGGCTTCTGTGAGGCAGCTACGCTTTTAGGGGAAAACTGGAACAAAGCCGTCTTCTCATGGATGTGCATCAATTATAAACTGGATTCTACCATTCACCACCCTACATTTGCAAGGACCTTGCCCTCTCCAACCCGAGTTTTGTTTGCAGTAATGAAGTATTTTCACTGGGCCCATGTTGGCATCATTTCTTCTAATGCGGATATTTGGAGGGACACAGCCAACAAGTTAGCGAGTGCACTCAGGAACCAGGGGCTTCCTGTAGGCATTGTTACATCCATAGGTAAAGGGGAAAAGGGCATTGAAGACACTTGGCGAAAGATTAAAGAAGTTGGTGGCATTAAAAGTAAGTGTTCTGAGTCTCATTCTCCTCTTTTCTCCTATGCAGAGACTGCATCGTTATTCAAAGGGCAAAGCCTAGAGAATGAAATTCTGAAGTCATTTAAGTCAAGCAGAATTTTATCTCTGACTTTAACGAGGCCAGGATTTCACCTAAAAGAATCCTGAGCATTTTGTATGTGATAGAGATATATAGAGAATATAATAGCATTCTATAGCAATCAAAGATTGAGTCCACATTGTTTGGAAAGATGATACTTAATAAAGACAGGCATCTGTGTTTGACCCTTTGAAGCATAGAAGGAGGCGGGTTTATAGGAAGTTTTTGTATTGTTGCTGTTTTGGATTATGAATTATCAGAAATCTCATATTTTGGAAATGTTGGCATTTCTACCTGAGTTCAGTGAAGGTATCAGGAGGGAAATCCAGTGCTGCACACTGCAGCCTGAAGGAGTGGAAGGACCCTGCTGGTGTACAGCACAGGCAGTGGAGAATGACCCATGTGCTCACGAGGAAAGTGAGACAGAGACCTGCTTTCCCGGCACAGGGCACTGTCCGAAGGCCTGTGATCCTGGACGTACCTCTTTACAAAGAGCGCTGTGCCAAGGAAGTGCAGTGTCAATCCAGAGGATGATGCATTTTAGCTCAAAGCCTGACCGTCAGACTAAAGGATAACAAAAGTAGCAAGGAGCTGTCTAGCTTGGAAGTTTATCTGTGCCTAGATCTGCGCGTGAGACCAAATCTGTCTTGGGTGGGTTCATCTCATCACCTTCACAGCTTTCCATGTGAGTTAGAGATGCAGGGCTCCTTTCATAATCAATTATGTTCTTCAAACATGACCCAAACATGACCAGCTTAAGCTCCCCACTGTAGCACGAGATGTTTCTTTCCTGTAAGTCTCAGGGAAGCCTGAGTCCATAGCTCAGGCACCCACACGACAGGCCTCTGGGCTGTATCTGTACTGCTAAGTGGAACAGACTGCCCTTGAGCCAAGTGGCACAGACCAAACATGAAGCACGCCAGACTGGGTTATCTTTCGGGCCCCACATTGTGTTGCCCTAGCCCTAATATATTATCCTTACTTTCTGTGCATTTTTTTCAAAATTCAACTCAAAGTGTCAGAAATAATGTGAGGACTGTGTTGTAGCCCATAAGAATGTTGCCTTTACATTATGAAACTCAGGGAATCTGTCTGTATGCCTGAGGTGTGGCAGGAGAGGTCTGAGAGTGCAAAGTCAGCTGGGATAGTGCTGTTGAAATGGGCAGGACAGAAGGAGCCAAATCTAAAGCAAAATCTCCAGTATTGCTTATTGGGAATGGTCTTATCCCATGAAATATTCCTGGCTAGGGTCTTGGAAGTAGCGAGCTAGTACAAAGTCAAACCTCACTTACAAAGCCTAGGATGGCCATGGTATCACGTGCCAGAAAGCCATCTAGGATTTGTGAGCAGCCTGAGGTCACATTAAATTTGAATGTGAGGCTACAGGCATTTTTAGATCCAGAGGCATAGACCTGGGTCAGAGAGTGTGCTAGAGATTAGCAAGGCAAAATGTGGACCTCACCAATGAAAGCTGCAGTGCTCCCCTCTTTGGACTGTAGCTTTATCCCAGACAGAAAAGGACCAAAGGAGCCTTGTTTCAGGTCACCAAGTCACCAAGAGTTCAGAGTCTGCAGTTCTCCTTCTGCGAAAGCTCCAAGGGTGGCTGGTCCCTTTGTAGATGAGGTGTGAATACATACCCACAGATACAGGCAAACCAAAGGTCCTTACCCATCAACTGGCCAGTGGCTAGCCACAGATATTCTATCCCTCCAGTTGAACTTTTCCAGGCTCTAAAGGCTCCTAGCTCTCTCTCTGAAGGGGTTCACCTAAGTGACAGGCAGTAATCCAAGTGGGAATTTTCCCTCCTGGGGGAAGAATTCCAAGTGCCTCCATAAGAGTATGATTTTGACTGCAGGCTTTCCCTTCTCCCCAGGAGACAGTGGCTGCTTCACACAGTTTCTTCCCAGAAGCAACATACAATAGATGGAAGAATAGAAAAGAAATAATCTGAGATTGCATTGTTTTCTAGTACTGGATGCTGGGATTCTTTTACTCTCAGGAGAAATTTATGGACTCTAGAGCACCTCCAGACCCCAGCTGGAATTCAGTTCCTCTCTGCTGGTTTCCTCGTTTGGGGAAGTTTCTCAAGTGAATAATGGAGCAGCTGATAAGAAGATGTTGCCCATAGTTTGTAATAAAAAACTTTGAGATAAATGGATGCATTTGGGGTGTGAGGAAGACCCCGCCTAGAACTACAGGAATAGGCCAGGAAAGGAGGGATGGGGCTGAAGGAGGATAATAATTCAGAAAGAAGAAGAGGATGAAGAAATACAAGATCTATATCTGAACAACCAAAGTTCAGGGACAGTTCTGCTCTTCTGAGCTAAATCTTCTGCTCAGTCATGTCCATATGGCATCTCAGATATGAATTACTTCACTGAGCTGATCAAACGTTTCAAACTCTTTCCAGTTCAACCCATTTCACTTGACTTTAACAGTCAATGCTCATGATAAGCCATGGAAGGGAGTAAATGTTATTCCTTAGTTTTTGCTAATGAAGACAGTGAGGCAAAGAACAAACTTCACATAAGATGCTTCAGCAAGGCAATATTTCAGCTCTCTATGAGAATTCCAAGTTCCCTCATTCTCAAAAAAGTACCCTTCCCAGTTCATCCCTAATGACTGAATTCAGATATAGATGGCAGTTAGTATTAAATAGGATTGTCTATGCTATGAAACATTAGGTCTTCCAAGGAGTTGACAGGATCTGGCCCTGAACTTGTCGAAGTTACTGTGCGCTCTGTTTTACCTCCACCTTCACAGATGCATCTGTAGCAAAAAGCAGGCACAAACCTCCACAGAAGCAGGGATGGGCAGAGGATGAGAAAATGGGAAGGGCAGTACTGCAGGATGGCCAGGCTCTTCTTGAGAAGGCTTAAGCTGCTTTTGCTCCATCTGTAGCGGTGTGGAAGAGCTACAAGTTTGAGAATATTCCCATTAATGCTACAGTTACCTATGCTTCAAAGCCTTCATTGCACAGAAATTTATGAGGAGCTGGTGACCTATCCCAAAGCCCAATACAGGACCTGAAAATGCTCCTGTTTGGTTCACCTACTTTTCCTGAGGCACTTTCCTCTCTAAGGAGAGGCCACAGCTACTCTATAGATACTACTCCTGCCCAGTTTATTAGCAGGCAAGTTTTCTTGTCATCTTTCCTTCCTATTACTGCCCTGCTTTGAGTTTTAAAAGGCTGTCTCGGGTACCCGAGACAACAAGAGCACTTCCTTTCGTAAAGGGTCTGTGAGTGCTATGGAAAACCCATTATGCAGATACACCTGTATCTGTCTCCCGACCAGACATGGAAACATGGGCACCATGGCATTTTGCAGGCAGAGACACAAACTCTGGGAAGGCCAGTCATGAACCACATGTAACACAACACGGTGCCCAAGATAAAACCTTTATATGCAGTGACAGGTTGAATGGGTGATGCTTGGGCACTGATATGTGACTACCCACCACGTTAGCCCACGCTTCACTTTGATCAAAAGTGTTCTCCACTTCTTCTCTACAGCTCCAGGAAAGGGTAATGCTCACAGCCTCTCTTGACAGATGCTGTAGACCTTCAGAGGTTGAACAAGAAGAGCGTAGCTCCCCAAATCCTCAGTACATTGCAGGAGTGGGAGACCATTTGGGTCTGACTTGATGCTGTAGTTCAGACAGCTCTTTTGCTGGGGGGTCTTTTTGCTGGGGGGTTTTGTGTTGAAACCCCCAGATGGACTAGTGACATTGTCTGTGATCATTGTGTTGCAGTTGTACTTCTGTGCATGCATTCTGTGCTCATTGGAGGGGAAGAACAGGCCGCCTTACTCACGAAAGCCCAGGAAATGGGACTAACAGATGGAAGATACGTCTTCATTCCGTATGACACTTTACTTTACAGTCTTACATACCAAAACAATTCATTCTACAGTTTTGGTAACAACAGCAAGCTCCAGGAGGCATATGATGCTGTGCTCACTATCACACTGGAGTCTGGAGAAAGGACCTTTTATGAGGCATTCAGGGAAGCTAAAGAAAGTGGTGAAATAGTCAGGGAATTGGAAGCCACCCAGGTAAATACTCTTTATCTCTGACTTTTCTGGGAGGTGTTGGTGGGAGACACGGGTCATTGTTTTATAAAGGGACAAGTAGTAGTTATAGAGAAAGCACAGAGGAGAGACAACTCAGACTGTGCTTCTACATTGAAATAAATATGGTGAAGGTTGAATATGGTCTGCATTCATCTGGAAAGGATCTTTCTCTTGAATGCTTGGTGATCTAATCTAGAGTTATTTAAGCTGCAGAACCATGCTGGGGAATTCATAAGATTGACTCTGGGGCTATCAATATTTTGTTTGCTGAGTGCTAACTGCATTAGGACCAAGCTAGAGAGGTCTCTTCTGCTGTGGATGAAATCAGAGGAGTTTTTAAAGCATTCGAGTAAGATGTCCACATGCCTGAGAATCTGTAGGGAAGCTACAGGCAAACAAAATAACTGCATGCTTCTAGAGGGAGATGTTTAGGAGCATTACCGCCTCGTTCTTCTTAGTGCTACAGTTAAAGTTGTTATTTCAAGTGTGTCAGCACAATCATCTAAATGTCATCAGTAGACTATAAAAAGCACAGTCAATTTCTACTTTATAGATATTATAAGAACTGGAAAATCTGTCACACTGATGAGGGGTTGCAGGATTCAGCTGAGCTAAACTCATCCCACTATTATCACTGAAAAATTATAAGTACTTTTAAGGTACAATTCATTAGAACTGCATTAGAAGTCTACTTTAGAAGGGGATGAATCATACCTTAAAAGTACACCTTTTTTCCCCTTCACTATAAAGAGAGCACAGATTAACTATATTGAATGTAGAATTCAGCATCGTAGATTTCTAAACCCGGTCGATGAATCCCACCACAGATATCAAATTCTATGGCTCCCAACAGCACTTCTCATCTCACTTTATCAGGATTGGCAGTCTAAGACTATAAGCTCTCATTCCCCACCAACTGTGAATGGTCATGCGACTGCAAAAGCCACCACGTGTGTTTCGGCGGGAGGGAGAGGTGTTATAGGTTTCTAAATCAGGTCTGGAATAGAGGGGAACAAAGCAAGGAGAAAAGGCTCTGGGACCCCAAAGAAAGAATTTACTCTGGTTCTACTTCATGGATTTTATGTTTTATGAATAAATGATGCCCTGACAGAGAACTACCTGGGCATGATATTTTTCCTACCTGGGAAGGGGAGGCAAGCCTCTTGCTGTGATGCTATCTTCATGGAAGTTATTCAGCCTAGTGCTTTGAGGCAGGCTGTGATAAAAAGCCAACTGAACATCACATCCAGGTCTTGGCTCTTCCTATAATAAAGTAAAAATGTGGTTTAAAAAAATATTTTGAGAGAGTATTTTTGATAGCGACCGTAGGAAAAGACGGATATTCAAGGTCAGCCATATATTTTGATCCATTCTTCAATCCAAGATTCTCCAAAGCCATTATTCCGATGCCAGTGTTCAGGTACCTTCATCTTGACATCTCCAATATTTAAGATGACCAGATGTTTTCAAGGTCTAACATCTGGACTGAATGTATACAGTGAGACCAAGATACCCAAGTCTTCCAATAAAGCTAGAACCAATGTATCACTCTGAGGTTATACAGATAGTCTGTGACAAGCTTGGAGAACAAAATCAGGTCGGTGATTTTACAGCCTAATCAGTGGAACAACCTTTACCTCAGATGACAAACGAGAGGTTGGCAGCAGCATATCCTGGCCATAATTTGTCCTGTATTTTCAGATTTCTCCACTCTTTGGAACAATCTATGATGCCATTTACTTCATGGCAATGGCTATAGACAGTGCTCGGAGGAAAGGAGCCTGGATCTCAGGAACTAATATAGCAATGCACACAAAAAACTTCAGTTTCCCTGGATTTAGCCATTGGATAGAGACAGATAGCTGGGGAAACCAGCTGAGCAGCTACGTGATACTGGACACAGAGGGCCGAGGGAACCAGCTCTTCCCAACTCACTTGCTGGACATGGCTTCAGACTCTGTGAAGTTCCTAGGCCGGGCCATCCACTTTCCTGGCGGAGCCCCACCTAGGGCAGACTCTGACTGTTGGTTTGATCCAGAGGTTCTCTGCACTGGAGGTAAGAAAGGCAAAAGAACAGAGTTAAATGGGGTTGGGCCCAGGCCTCCCATTTGCTTCATCTTTTCTTTTACTCCATATGACTGTCCCTCAAATTAGAGATCCCCAAAGAAAAAAACCTGAACCCAGGAAATTCATGTAATGATGACCACTCCTCATGCTGTTCATTTTGGGACTCCTAAACAGAGATCACAAGACTGACATTATTTATTAGGCCACTAAGACTGTTGCTAGTGTTATGTGCTAGAAAGAGATTTCCCATTCTAACAGTCAGCATTTACATAGCAATCAATATATACCAAGGTACCGCCAAGCACTGTGTTCCTGTCTTTTGGGGGAGAAGAGTAACAAGAGGATTTATGTTGAAGATCCCCTAACAGAACTGCACAACTGCAGATGTTCTCACCATCTCTCCTGGTTAGCACCAGCTTCTTCAGATACTTAGTTATGGGGCTTTAAGGATCATCTGAATTCACCTTGTCAAGAACGGAAAATAATCGTTACTCAAAATAATTTGAGTTACAGTACACCACAGAGGTGGTAGTCAAAGACTTAGGAGGAGAGATATCTGTACTGATAGCTGAATTTGTGAGACAGGACACTAGTTTTACTTATGCCTTTTAATCTGAGGAACTGAGGTGCAGTTTTAAAGTCATCAAAGAAGTCTAAATCTCAGGACAGGACACTTAGCCTCTGCTTGATATATTTACCTATAATGCTACACAGTTACTCCTGCTCTGGGATATTTCCAGAAGTTTCACACATTCCCACAATCCCCTTAAAATATTCCCTAATGAGCTTAACACAATCCCAAAAGTCCTCTCAAATATGCCATAATAAGTTTGCCCTTTCCCATGAGGCCATGACAATCTTATTTTCCCTTATTAGTGGTAAATTGTGGTTGAACTTCCTCAAGGCCTTGAATGGTTCCTGCAATGCCGCATCCATTAGTGATATGGGAACTGTGGTCTTTATTATTACCTCTATCACCTGTTCCTTAGGGCTTGTGCATCTGAGTGTTTAATTTTTACTTCTCCCGCCTCTTGCCCTAGTCCTTTACGCTCAATAGTTGTCAAGCAGATATCCCCACAAACCAGATGTCCTTACAGTCCACATATCCCTACAGGCATATTTGCTGCTTCGGTGAGTCTTTCTTTCCTGTTAGTTGGTGCAGTCCTTTGAAATGACACACATTGGAGTGGGACTTTATAAAATGTGGAGGAAATAGGCAGTATGAATTCCATTGCCCCTATCAGAGTGACAGAAGGAAGTCCACCCTCCTCATGCCCCTTTGAAAGCCCCAGAATTTGTTAGAAGTGGGTCCTGCTCACTGGCTTTGCTTACCTTGATTTTCTCTTTTGAAATTATTTCTTTGACCATCATCCAAGCTCAGTAGTTAATGCTGCAAACTCTCTCCTTTCCCTTGCTGCAGCAGAGACAGGCTTCCCATCCCACTGCTACTGAGAATATGTCAGTGATGTTTGTTATGATAACAGAGCCTCCATAAAGACTAGCCTGCATATTTGTTAAACCTTTTTCTTCTCTACTACGGCATGAAAGAATGAGGAGTGATGAAGTATGGCAAACAAGACCAGAGGAGAGGGGGTGTGCCATTAAACACCTATGACTGACTTTATACCGCCAAAGAATTTGCTCACATTTCAGTCCAAGCAAATGAATAGAAATTGCACATGCACGTATTTAGAGCGATGTAACACTGCTAGCTTCCCACAGTGAACTTTGTGCTCCAACCAGCTCTCACTCTCAGCTTAATCAGATACTATTTCAGTGAATGCAATTGGATTTTGGCTGTTTTCCAGCCTTGGAAGGGTTCTCACATCGTGATGGGTAACAGCAGAGAGGCTTCCCTCCTTCAGACAAGTGGCACGATCAGGGAAAGACCCTTTGTTATTACTCGGTTTTATGCGCTGGTTTTGATTTACCACATTGCGGTAGAGCTCTCTCAAGTATGGCCAAGCACTTGTGGGTTATACAAGGCAATGTTAATAAATAAAAGAATTTCTCTGAGACTCTTTTTCAAAGGAGCTTTCTTCAGACAGCAGCATGTCTGGCGGGTATCTAAGGAAGCTTAGGAGATAGCGCCAAAAAATAATTCCTGACTAAGTGTGGAAGAAAGCATCAACAAACTCTGCATTATGTCTGCTCTGATGTCATCTGGGGCACAGATCCTCTCTAAAAACGCTAGAAGGCCATGCAGAGACTTGAAACGGGACTTTCATGCCTCTGCACTTCATCACTGGTTTGTCCAGAAGGCACTTGCTACTCTGTGCAGCAGCAAGATCAGCCCCTTCCCCTCTCACTGGGCCGTTCAAAACCCACTCTCTTTTCAACTGCAGCTTTCCCAGCAGGCAAACAGAAATGTGGAGCATCAGGCCCTACTATAATTATTGGCCCTTCCTTCTATTCAGAGGAGACTTCTGCCTTCCCAGCACAAGGATGATGATTTCTTTGCTCCTTTCAGTCTCTTTAGTTTGACAGCACCAAGCCAATGAAGTCTGATCTCCTTTGCTAAGATGCTGACCCAGCATGCAGCTCTCCTGCTCCTGTCTGCCATGCTCTATTGACTGACACCACTGTCTCCTAGGGCTGGGTCTCCTAAAAGAAAATCAGCACCAGAACTGCGTATCCAGCCCTCACTGGGACCGTGTTGGCTGGGACCGTTTTCTGACAAGAAAATGGTCCTTTCAGCCCTTTATATCCTATTTCCCACAAGTCTGCCTCTAAACTGACCCAGATCCTCCTTTTCCATGGTTCTAATATTGTGCAAGACCTTTGTGGGACGTCTTCTGGCTTCAAACCTCACACCAGTCCTTCAGGGGTTGGGAGGGCTGCACCTTCAGCAGCTCTCTTGCCTCCTAGGGATGAGCATCGAGTTGCCATCACCCTCTCTTACAGGGACCAGAACACCCCAACTGTGTCTGCACAGGAAGAACAAACCCTGGTCTCCAGACCATGTTGGTGTGGTTTTGCTCATTCTCATGCTATTTAAGGTGAACTTCCTCCAGGGAAAGCTGGCTGCGTCTCCACTGCATGTTAGTGGAGTGAAACCTTGGTCTCCATCTATATGTGGCTTGCTCCAGATTGGACCATGATAACATGAGGTCCATGAGCCCTGGGCTCTGAACTAAAGCAGGAAGTGAGTCAAACTGACAGCAAAAGCTGGCAGGAAAATTTCAGCTAAAATGAAATTTTTGAAATGACATTACTGACGTTATTATTATCCTGACTGTTTCTGAAAAGAATAATAACTTCCAAAAATTCCTGCAGTTTTGACTAGGAAACTGTAGATTTCCCGCTTATGCAGTCGCATGTAATTTAGGAACAAGACTAGCTTAGATGGATAGCCTTTTATGTATCCAAATTTCCTCATACTTGCTTGTGTTTAAGGATCTCTAAAGACAAAAAGAATAAAATAAAAATAAACAGAAGACAGAAGGGGTAGACACAGCAAACACTTCCCATCGGAACTGAGCTCGTCCATCCATGTCAGTTTTCCTCCTCTCTCTAGCAAGGAAATTCACGAGCAAAGTGGCTGTTCCCAGCACCTTCTATCAACGGGCGCATGAGGAAGACATCAGCCTTCTTTTGCTACCTGTGGGTCTGCTCTTTTCAGCATTAGAAAACTGTAACAGGGAATGAAAAATCCCAGATGGGCTGATGACTCACACTGGCAGCCAGTAGGGTACCGCATGATTAAGCTTTTTCAATGTTTCAGTTCCTTGGAAGAAGAGGGTCAAATGTTCAAAAGTTATGAACTTTGCAGAAGCTGTCTGTACAACTTAATTTTTCCTTGCAAGTCCATTCCTTATTTACTTGATGAAAAACTATTTTTCCTCTGATTCAGGGCTCTGAATCTGTTGTATAAAAAAAGGGTATACAAATAAATAATTAAAGTGTTTACATTCTCAAGTAAATAAAGTCAGTAAATAACGTCTATACACAAATTAACATTGCATAGGAAATAGCCTTCTAGCATCCTCATAGCTGAATATTTGATTTTGATGTTCAGTATTCTATTAAAGAGATTTTACAATGTTATTTCCTAAATCAAAGGGACCTTCCAATTCACTATCTTTTTTTTTTTAACCCTTTGTGCAGGGATTGAGCCTACAATCATGATCCTCGGACTAATGCTGGTATTTGCCCTGGTGCTATGTGCTGTCGGCCTGGCTTATCTCATCAGGTGAGAATTGCAGTATATATTTGATTTATTGCTATTTTAGCTTCTGTGGGAGCTTTGCACTTTAGGCAACTTTTGGACCATGTAACTTATAGCAGATTCACTTGCGTCTTTTGCCCTTTGGCTATACTTGTCTTCTCTTTAACAGAGGGTGGCTTGAGCACTCTGGACAGACCCAGGGCAATATCTCATTGATTCTAGTAATCTAAGGAGGAGTTAAACATGTTCAAGTTTGGAAGGACATTGCAGTTAACTGTTGAAAGGATTAGCTGGATGAAGCATTAGGAAGGTGACTATCACTTTGGAAGTGCTAAGTATGCCATGCAAACCCAGAGCAGGAATCTGCTTTGAGAACACTGGGGTGGAAACTAGGTTAACTGCCACATTGAATGTCTATTTTGTTACTCCAGATCATTCTTTTCCCAGATTTCTGTTCCACCTGTTCACTAGTATGGTCATGCTTCCTATTGAGCACATGGTTTGATCCTCCTTAATTTCCCCATGTATTGGAGAGAAGGAGAGAGAGACTCTGAGGAGAGGATTCAGAGCAGTTAATTAGGATGCCTCATTATTATCAAGTTCATTATTATCAAGTTCGCATCAGAGTCCAGGTCCTGGTCATGGATGACCATGTTGTGTATAAATTGGTCTGAGCATGGGATCTGCTCTGGAGCAAAGGAAGCAGTGTCCTGGGGAGGGGACAGTTTCTGACAATTTCTTAAGTCACAGCTGTCCTGACTGTACACCCAGGACGGACATGAGCCAGTGTGTGTTAGGTGGGCAAGCAACTATGGGTTGCTCTTTGGTAAGGACAATGTTGCTGTAACCTAAGTTAAGCTTCTTCTCTGAATTGTCCCTGGAGGAATCTGTTGCTCATCTTTGACCTCAGGAACCTGGACAGACTCTTGAGACTCCAGCTTTCTTGTCAGGTGCCTAAGATACATGACTACACCCAGGTAGTGTGTGTACCTGTCAGAGACAGAGGGGCTACGTGGACCATACTCTCATCCAGAAAGGCAAATCCTGTTTCCCAGCATCTGGGCACATAAAGCACTGACTTTGTCAGCTGTAGTGCCACAGAATCACAGAATTACAGAATCACAGAACGGCCGAGGTTGGAAGGGACCTCTGGAGATCGTCTAGTCCAATCCCCCTGCTCAAGCAGGGTCCTCTGGAGCACATTGCCCAGGATCGCGTCCAGACGGGTTTTGAATATCTCTGGGGAAGGAGACTCCATCACCTCTCTGGGCAACCTGTTCCGGTGCTCTGTGTCAGTATACGAAAGCTGGGCTCCGTCCTGTGGCACTCAGAGTGCATCTGATTGTTCAGTGGGAGCAGTCACCATCTGTGGGGGGTTCTGGTCAGTGGACAGCAGCAGGCTGGAAATTCAATATCTAGTCATCTTTAACTTTGACAGTAAAAGCAGCATACATGCCTTACTTGGACTATACACCTAATATTAAGTGACCAAAGTAAGGTGACGTTAATCCTGGCCTAGGTCAGATGAATGGTTCTTCAGAAACGCCTGCTTTTCTCTGCTGTCTGGAAAGGGAGCCGAGGTGTCTCCTGGCTCGGGAGGAGATGTCTACACAGTGCGTGCCCGAAATTTGAAGGTATATTTATCCAGCAGCAATGTGTTCAATAGAGTAGGGTTTAAATACTCAGAGTATCCTGGATTGTCCCATCCTCTTCTGTCTGTGAAATCGTCCCTAAACCTATTTTCTTTCCATGCCTGAATCATCCTTCCAAACCCAGATGATCTAAGGCCACCCAGCATGCGATGCCCCAAACATCTCCCCCACTTATGACACACAGCTGCTTCTGATGTTTTATAATTGCAGACGCTGAGGAGTTCATCTCCATCTACCCGCACTTTAAAACCCTGCTCTATCCTTTGGCCAGCAGCCTCTACAATTGCATAAATAAAAGAAAAACTTTCTGCCTACTCTATGTGTAAGCTGTTTCACAAGTATCAGATTGTGTTTGGGAAGGCCCAGTTGTGAATAAAGATGTATGGCCATCTGCAGAAAAAAGAAAAGTCTGAAGTGACTCAGACAATGATTTATCTCAGGGAAGGGCATGTCTGGAACTAAATTTAAACCACAGTGTGGACTGAGCTCAGATATGGGAGCTCTGGTCTTAGATCTGCCAGGGATCTGCTGCATAATCTTAAATGAGTCACTTCACTCCCCATGCTTTGCTTTTGTGAGGGGGATGCTTTCCTCCTGATGGGATTGCCTGAGCAAGGTTTTTCAGGAAGACAGGGAAAAAGTACAAAAATGATGAGTTTTTGCAAGGATCTTGGTTGGTTGGCTTGGGACAAAGTGATTAAAGAACTGTTGCAAAAAGTCATCCCAGGTGATGCCTGCAGATACGTGCCCAGGGCTCTGTCTGATTTCCAAAGAGCTGTCCATGCTCTCCTAAAATGCCCAACGTGGGCCGATACCTGCAATGGAAAAGTGAATCGTTCTGACCTGTGGACATTTTGCCATATGGTTAGCAAAAGGAATCCTATTGCTAACAGGATCAAATTAAAAAAAAAAAAAAAGTCTTAGTTGCCCGCATCTCAGACTTCTGAAGTGTAAGCAGAGCTCATATTGAACAAACAAGTGACATGTGCATCTCTAGGGAGTTTTCCTTTTCTTTCTCTGTCTCTTCCTAATGAGTATTTGACTGTCCTGTAGGTGCAGTGTGCTTTGTGTGACAGCTTGGCATCCACTCAAAGAGCGGGTTTAAAAGGATAGCGTGTGACTTCTGTCTCTTCTCAGGCATAAAATCACCACTTGGTGGGCGCTAGTGTAAAATGAATCCCAGCTAAAAACAAACAAACAAAAACAAAAATAATTAAACTCTGGGATGTTTCATTTTAATTGGAGCGAAGTGGACATAAGCCTGGCTGAACTAACCCATTAACATGCGGTGACTTGTGTCCTGGCTGCTTTTATAAATTATCCATTGTGCAATTTCAGGCCTTTAGAAAGGCTGCTGTGCTTGAAAGCTGGTTTATTTGTTCCCCAGCTAGATTAACTAGTTCTAATTAGTAAGAACTATTTTTCTCTCCTACTGGAGATACGAAAAACAAAACCAAGTGGTACAAAGTATGCATTACATACACATCCAATTTATGCTTGTAAACAGATTGACTAAAGGTGTCTATTTGTGAAGAGACTCTCTGAGGTTACAGCTTTTGTTATCTGTGAATTGGATAACCCTTGCTTTTTGAATCAGAGGATTTCAATCCAAGTAGGACATCACGGCTTGCCTACTGCTTTCATCCGTGTCCAGCCCCACTGGTTCACCACGTTACACTTTCTTGGTACTCCGAGGAAGAGAGATGTTGGGGATTCAGACATGCTGTAAACTAGTTACATAGCTAAAAACGATAACTGTCACCCTCTGAATCCCTCAGGCATAGTATCCTGAACAGCCAGTTATTCAAGGGGCCTAACAAGATACTACTGACCCTAGAAGACCTCGTCTTTATCAACCCGGACCTAAATAAAAAGGTAAGTTCTTCCGCTCTTGCCACCACTTAATCTGGTGGAAGTAGGACACTCAAAGGTAGGTAGGTAGGTAGGTGCTATATGATATTTTCATACCCATGAAGCTCTGGGAAGGTCATTCACTTCTCTCTGCCTCGTTTTCCCCTGTATATCAGATAGTTCTCCATGTGCTGAGTGGTTCTGGGTCTCTGATTAGCTGCATATGCAGTGTCAGAGCTGTTTTGGTGATATAAAATACTATCCCAGGTTTTGTTTATTCTGACAGCCAGGGCTTACTTGTTCCTGAGGTTGGAAGGCACAGCATAGGTCGTGTCCATACTGATAAATTATCTTAGCCTCCAAAACAAGGTGTCTGCAAGTGAATTGCCTACTGGGCACAGTTCTTGGCCTGTGCTAGCTCCTGCCCAGAGCTGGGGATTGCATGGGGAGTGTTAATTGGCACAGGCCAGGACCATGCCCCGAACCATGCTAACAATATGGACTGCTGTGGGACAGTCCCGTTGCTTAGGTCACTGGTACAGACAGAGGCTTTCTGTCCGTGTCAGAGGAGAGTCTTCCCTGTGCCTTGCTCAGAGAGACATCTGCCTCTTCTGATGTCTCCCCTGAGCCACGGCGTTTCCATCGTACAATGTACAGCAGTAGTGTTTCAAGATGTTATGCAGGGTCAGACTTATGAGCCTTCCAGAAGCCTGATGCATTGAAAAAGGTAAGCTGGGGAGGCTGTGAGGTGTGAAGAACCATCCTAGTGAAAAGTACAAGCTGGAAATGAGCTGGAGCAGAGGTTTACATCCACAGGTGCTAATTACCTTACATTTGCTTTCTTTGTCTTCCAGAGGCTGACACTGGACAGCCTGACTGATGCAAACAGTGTAGTCGAGGGAAGAAGCCTGAAATCCACAGCTCACTCCTCTTCCTTGAAAAGTGCAGCTGCCACTCACGAAACATCCAACGTGGCTTTGTACGAGGTAGGTAGAAACCTAGTGCATCCTCCCCCTGCTTTGGTTCACAGAGCTGCTTAGACAGTAGGAGTCTCAGGCTGCAGCACTGTAGACCCCAGGGTCTAAATACTGTTGTTGGTCCCTGAAGGTGGAAGTAGATTATTCATGAGCATGGATTTACCAGTGTTTAAAGGGACTTTCCAGTGCTTTGAGTCATGCGAGGTGTTAGCATTCGACAGGTAACGCCTCCATCTGTACATGCTGTTCCCACGTCTGGTCATTATTAGAGATGTCATCACCTGAAGACACTGTGAAGAACGTTTCTTACAAGACAGAGCCTTTAGGTGATGACATCTCTAAAAAGGATCTTTCTCACAAGACAGGATCAAAGTACTGCACAGGGTTAAGGACATCAAATTCTATTGCCTTTTGTGCCAATAGCATGGAGTTCCAAAAAGCATGGAGATTTTTCCAGAAAAGGAACAAAAGAAACTGGATTATTATGCCATAGAGAAATTCTAGAGAGAGACACTTTCCCCTTAATCAGTTCATCAGATAACACCCTCCAGGTATGAAGTTCTGATCCAGACGAAGATCTCGTCTCATCCTGTTTTTGGAAGGTTTCCTGTTGACATTTTTATTTGAGTGCAATGTAGAAAAGATCTACTGCTGTGCACATTGAAAATTTCAAACCACTCTCAAAATCAAGGATCTGGAATTCAGATCTAGGTCCCTATGTTAGCTGTTGTTCAGAGACTTGCTCTGTCATTCACCCACCTGTATTGTGGACAGGGAGACTGGGTGTGGCTGAAAAAATTTGAGACCGGAGCAATTCACACTCTGCGGCAAAGCTCCACGAGCGTCTTGAGGAAGGTAGGAACAGGGGATGACTGGGCATGTGGAGGGAAGGTTATTCTGAGGCCTTTGCAATTGCAGGGCATTTTTAGTGTCCTTGTCTTCTGTTTATCCACTGAATCATGCATTACTGCTGTTAATAATTCTTGCCTGGTGAAATCTGGTGGAATGGACCATGCACAATTGCAAATGACAAGGCTGCCAATGACTGACGTATCACATTCAGCAGCTTACAAAATCCCACTGTGGACCTGATGCTTCAAAGCTGGCGAAACACTGAAGGTACAATGAGTCCTCTAAGTGACCGTGTCCCCAAAAGCATAGCGGTTTGGAGCAAATCACCCCTGCTTGTAACAGGGCGGGATAACAGACTAGTAACTGTTGTCATGCATTATTTGTTGACTGCTTAACAGTGTGACACAAATATGGCCATGCCTTTCTCAGGGTTTTGCTTTGTGTCCAACTAAGAAACCTGCCTGTTGGAAGCTCGCTTTTAATCTTCTGTCTTATTGTTATTACTAAATGACAAGTGAACATATTTATTTTCCAAATTCAAGGCCATTAGTTATTGGCAGCTATTTACTAACATTAGAGTGGCATTTTTGTGCATATAAATATAACAAGAGTTTACCAAGGCATTTCTCCAAAGCCACCATTAACGGATGAATACTCCAGATGTGGTGTTGCTTTGCAGATCAGACCTGGAATAAGACTCTCTAGGAATCTTGGAGCAAGACTTTACATGCTGAACTGATTTTTCCCCACCTAAGCCATTTTGCCCTAGTGAAGGATCCAGTCCAGCTTGTCTAAAGAATACAATTTTCTATTGAGCTTCCTTCTGTTACCTTACTTTCTTTGACTTACCAGTTAGACTAAGAAGAGCAAACCAGAAAAAAACACAACAAAAAAGGAGAGCTGAAAGGAAATGGTAAAGAGGTTGTTTTCTTCCCCGTCCTTGTGTCAACATGAAAGACTGTTTGAGAGTAGAGAAATGGTAAGAGCGTCTGATGATATAAAGAAGCTGCTGAGCAGATGTCTGGCTGACTTGGTCTCCTGTTTTCACTGTCTTGTTTCAGATGAAGGATCTGCGTCATGAAAATGTGAATCCCTTCCTGGGCTTCTTCTCTGACTGTGGCGTCTTTGCCATAGTAACAGAGTACTGCTCCCGAGGAAGCCTGGAGGACTTACTGAGAAATGAAGATATGAAACTGGATTGGATGTTCAAGTCCTCTCTTCTGATGGATCTAATTAAAGTAAATTCATTGCTCGTACTGAGGCCTGACCTACATCTGATTTTTGTAATGACATAGCTATTTCATCTAAGATTGTGGGATTTTTATAGTTACGCTGGGATAACCAATGTGAATGTAATTATACTGGTATACCCATGTATACCAGTCTGGTATACAGTCTGGTATACTAGTATACCCATGTCTTTAATGGAGATCTCTTACTCCTATTCCGTAACCACCTGAGAGAAGCTCTATTCAGATAATAAGACTACATCCGCATGGCAGGCTGAGAAGTGAGAACTATACATCAGGCTGGAACTCGCTGCCTGGAACAGTTAAAGTGGTGACAAATACCTACTTTTCGAAGACTCTTTCTTGTCATACAGTCAGAACTGCATTAATTACAGAACCAAACTATAGATATCCCCTGTCATGGGATGCCTACACGTACGGCCACTTCATAAATGTGCATGCACGTCAAACACATCTCATGTATTTTGATCACATTATAGTAAACTGCCAGTCTGGGGACATGGAAGCAGGTGGCTTGTAGAGGGGTAGACCTCCACAACCATTCATACAGCCCGTGACCCACCTCCTGCTCTTCCCCGAGTGAGTGGGATCCAGCCGTCAATGGCTCTGTGGCCTCCCTTCGCCTAACTGTTGGGCACCATTTGTGTCTATCTTCTTAAACTAGTTCGAAAAGTACAAACTTGGAGTGCAGTGAGTCCTGGGGCTACAAAGAAGGAGGTATCTGGCTTCTCCTAAAGCTGCCAGTCCTTTACACTGTTACTTCTGGCTGCCAGCTAGAGCTAACTCAAACGCTTGTTCCTAATTGGTTTCTGAACTTCCTCCTAATTTCTTGGACTGATCAACACCCATGTTGCTGTTTGCCACATTCCAGAGGACGGTGTCTGAATTGACTTCCGTATCTGGCATGGGGTCAACTCCATGTTTGGTGCCACTCAGGGTGAAAATTTGACTTGGTGTCTCTGAATGCTGGTCGTTAGTATACTTCCTAAAGAACAAAATCAATCTTTTCTATCTTTCACAGGGAATTAGGTATTTGCACCACCGAGATTTTGCCCATGGACGTCTCAAGTCTCGTAACTGTGTTGTGGACGGCCGGTTTGTGCTGAAGATCACTGATTATGGGTATAACGAGCTCTTAGAAACACAGAAATGCCCATATGTTCAGCCACCCTCAGAAGGTAGGTGCCATAAGAAACAGATCTGTGAGAAATATTTTCCCATGGATTAAAGATGTTTGTCCTAACATAATTGTGGGCCGATGACCATATGAGGAACTATGTGCTCAGTTACCCATATATAGTGCAGTGTTATAAGAAAGGCCATGAAAAGCTTTTTCAGACTTCCTGCAGGTGAAGTGAATAGCAGAGTGTCATGGTAATGGAAAGGGATTTTACTGTAAGTGGAAACGGAGCTTAAGCTTGTCAGAGTTGGGGGAGGATTTAAGTGTATCTCAAATTGAAGCATCCCTGAATTTCTGTGATCAGTGCAACTGGTTTCGTGTCCTTAGCTCTAACCCTGTTTGTGAAGGTTTAGGTTAAGCCAAATGCAGAGAGCCATGTTTTCTAGAGCTAATCCATCTGAAATCCGAGATGATACAGGTCTCTCTGAAACACAGCCTCTACTTGCTGTACCCTGAAGGCTGCCACATGGGATTTCCACCTTTTGGGGCAACACCTCATGGGAAAAGATTTGGAGAGGTTGACTGCATTTGTTTTACCTGGTCATTGCTTTGGGGTTCCTTTGGTATCACAGCTTATCCTTGACTTCTCATTTTGTGATGGCTACAGCAATTTGAGCCCTCTACACAGGATTTGACTCTCATATTTCCACAGTGTCCCAACTATGGCAGTTGCCAGAAGGCATGACGTCTCCTCCCTTACAAAAATTAGACGTATTGCAGTACCTGCAACACTCCTTATTTCCATTGTCCAGAATGTACAGTTACCAGGGTCACAGAATCTTAGTTTGAAGAAGATTCATTTCTTGATGATTCAGGGCATGTTTTACAGTTGTATTTTTTATCACTTGAACTACTAGGATTATAAAGACTGATCGTACTTCAGACTGCCGCAAATTGCTGTTACGGAAACGGCTTTAATCTGAGAAGAACTATGTGAAAAATATTTTATGAATTGTTGCTTTGTAAAAAAGCATCAACAGTAATAAGAAATCAGATTTTAGGGCCAACATTTTGCGTGACTGGTGTCTTCAAAGAAAACAGAAGTAAAAGCTTTTGATGGCGATGAAGTCTTATGTGAGCCCCAAAGGTCAGGGCTGGCATTACAATATACAAAGTTTTGGTAAAACAATATTAAAAAAAAAATAGAGTGAAATTTGGAAAACTCAAATTTCTTATTGTGATAGAAGTTTAATATTTCTAACACATCACAAGAAATAAGAGACCTGATCCAGTAAACAATGAAATATGTTTCAGCCTTTCCTCAAATGGCTGAAATGAAGAGCTAGGAGCATCGTTGTAAATAGTAGTAGTCTGAGCCCAAGTGGAAGAAATGTAACGCTCTTGAATGTTTTAGAATTGCTCTGGACAGCTCCTGAGTTACTGAGGGACCCAGACATGCGCAGAAAAGGCACGTTCAAAGGAGACATTTACAGCTTTGCAATTATCCTACAAGAAGTGGTTGTTCGAGGTCCTCCATACTGCACATCGGATCTCTCAGCCGAAGGTAGGAAACTATTTTACTTCATTTTTAAGGCTTTATACATAGTGTTCGTGGAAGGTCTGGTCAAGTCCTTGAGTGAAATATTGGTATGAGAATGAGGTCCCAAACACATGACCTTTCTCAGTGAGAAAAAGCTGTTTTCAACAAAACATCCATAATGACCATCAAAATGTGCAGTTCTAATCTCAGCCTCTGTATGTGACTCAATCACTTCTGTCAATGGGACTGCAATTCTGCATCCCTCATGCGTCATTATATGCTGAGCCCCAAGTCTCAGCTGATTTGTGTCTCCCACGATGCTTCAGAGCTCCCCTGCAGCTAGCCTGTTGCAGTGCATCCAGTCCTGCCCCAGAATTTTGACTTTTCATCTCAGTGTGAGGTCAGATCTGATGGCAGAATTTCCCATAGCTTGTAAATTCATTTGCTTCCCACCTATCAGCCCTTAATTGTATGTCATGACAGGGTTGAGGCTTTGAGGCTGGAGTCTGTGTTGGTGGTGGCTCTTTCCTGTTGTTTCCATCTGTGTAGTCTGTGTGTGCAGACTGTAGCATTCATGTGTGGGCAAAGCTGTCTGGGCCATTTCTGCTTGCTGAAATTATTTCTAAATCCCTCTGTGACTCAGTAAAGTAGGACGGGTCTTTAGAATACAAGTGAAGTGGTGTCTCCATTCGTTATTTGCTAATTGTTATTTTTTGGTTAATTATTTCCGCATTTAAAGAGGTTCATCCTCCTCAGTAGAGATCAAAGTGGTATGACATCACTCTGGTGTCTTATACAGAAGGTGGCTTATGTCAGAAATAGCAAATAGTTGAACTGCTTAGGACAGCTCATGGTGCAACTCTCTTAAGATTAAACTATGTTGTGAATGCATAGGAAAATCAAACACACTTCAATCAGATCACAAACACTTTCTGAGCAGGGAGGGGGTGAGAAGAATAAAAAAAGAGCTGATTTCAGTGAATGCCCGTTCACATTTCAGGCTGCGCGGTCCCTGGGTGTGGTATGGTCATTCCGTATCTGCCTGTCCAGCACCTGGAACAATGGGCCCCTGAGTTGGCCACTGTAACAATGGTTTAACAATGATGATTATGACGTAACCAGCTCTGTAATTCGGACCTGAATTGGTGTGGAGTCTTCTGTTTTGGCAGGTGTCCTCCCAGCTAGCCCCTCCGGAGAACCTCCAGCAGATGTTAAATGTAACATACTCTAGTTTCCTGATCTAATAAAATCATGAATTTCTACTCATTGCTTCCTAATCCTCAAGGAGCTTTCACTCATGGCGTGAACTTTAAAACTGTCTGAGGAAGGTCTTTTCTCTTGGCTGCCTCTGGAAATATTTGGGCCAGGTTCTTTGTTTAGTTCATTTGGTGGAGCCTGGTAGGATGGGCCAAAGAGCGCTTTAAATTAAACTGTCAACACTGAAAATCTTTGGGTACTCACAATGACAGCTGTGGAAATGCAGGCCCTGTGATAGGAAACTGCCAAAAAGTTTCTGCTCTGCACTACACGAGATAAAACCTTTGAAAAGAGACAATCTGATTTTTTTTTCTAAGTATAAAGATATATTTTTACTTTACATCTTTTCAGTGGCAAAGTTGGCTCCTCAACCTTCTCTTGCTTTCTGAAGGTGACTCTCCTTCTCAGTCAAAATTGCAGAGACCCAGGCTTAAAAGCAACAGCAACAGCCCACGACCTCTTAGAAAACATCCCAAAAGTCTCAGTGCTGTGATTTACAACAAGCTCCCACAGAGAGTCACCTCAGAGCAGCTGTGGAAGTGGCAACATGTAATTTGGGATATGAAATGAAGTGCCAGGAAGAGGGCAATTTCATGTGGAGCGACAGCAAAAATGTCTCTTCCAGGGTACATTTCATAAGAAATGCTTAAGCTGAAGTTAATGCTCGAGTAAGAGCACTGCACTTTCAGCAGAGGAGACTTTAGTTGGGCCACAGCCCCAGCAAAAGAGAGAGAAGCTGCCAGGGATTTGCAGGGGCTGGAGACTGGGCTGGTTCCCAAGTGTCTTTAGCCATCCCCTGCAGGAGGCAGTCACTGGCCTGGCCCTGCTGTGGGGTAAACTCCAGCCTGTCTTGAACTCATGCGGTGGAGTCAGATGCCGCAGTCCCCCATCTGCGATGCAGAAAGAAACCCACAGCTCAGCTCCTTCGCTGTAGGTCTGTTTTATCCAGAAACTGCAGATACAAGAACTAACTTCTCAGGGTCTGCAAGCCCAGGCCCAGTTTTTTATTAGTCTGCTTTCACCTCCGGCTAGGGAATCACTTCCCAGACGTTGTTTTGAATCCATTCCCTCACCCTTAAAATATTTTCCACTGTCTCCATTCCCAGCAGCCTCCTACATACTGGTTCCCATTTAGCGAAGAAGGGTGAGTGGCTGGTATCCTTCCTGTCTGGGCATGGCCTTAACCCTCTCCTGTCTTAGAGGACCACAGAGCCTAATATAGAGAGGTAGAGCCAATTTTATTAAAAACTAACCTGCAGGCTCACACATCCATCTGTCACACAAGCTTCCCCCATCCTGCCATGCTATTGCTCTTCACTTTGCTCTCCAGGGAAGGCAATTGAATCTTTCTTTCTTAATGTCTTTGAGACTCCTGGCAGGCATGACAGCTACAATGGAGGAAAGCAGAACCCTCCAAGTTCATTTGACACAGCCACGAATAATAGTCTGTGACAGCCAAGGGCATGAGCAAGGAAGAGGTGAAAAGGTCTGTGTCCTTCACCCTCATCAAGACCCCCCATTTCACAGTGTGCTGTGCATTCTTCTCTTTGTCACAGAAATTATCAGGAAAGTGAGGAAACCCCCTCCCCTGTGCCGCCCAAACATAGCCCCTGAGACGGCCCCCATGGAGTGTATCCAGGTGATGAAGCAATGCTGGAGTGAAGCTCCTGAACGACGGCCCAGCTTTGAGGAGATATTTCACAAGGTCAGTAAACAGACTGGCAGGTGCAGTCCTTTGTTCACACCTGACAGTGAAGAGTTAAGGGTGATCTTGGGAAATGATTGCAGCAGGGGTCTCAGAGTTCTAGTTTTGCCCCTGCCATTGGCTCATTTCGTGGTCTGTGGTGTGTAGATATCTGTCTTCATTGGCCAGCTCTAACCTGGCTCACACTGTGTGCTGAGTGTGGACTTCAGTGGCATCACCACGCAGGGTGTGATGCAGGCCTGGTATCCTCATATCTGCAATGCACCTGCCCTGATGGTTTCATGGACATCAAAAAGCTGCAATTCATCATATGATCACTGGCCCACAATTGTATTAGGACAAACATCTTTAATCTACGGGCAAATATTTCTCACAAATTCTGAGGGCACCTCCAGATCAGACTGTTCCTTGGTCTTTTAAAGTCTGACAGAAAGACCTTTTTATTTCTTCTTAGTCACATTGTCAAAGAGATTTGTAAAATCCTGAACTGACAGCAACCTGAATGAAGTTAAATGACCCTTGATGCCAAGGAATGGCTGACTAGACTAGGACTCTTTGGCCTGGAGAAGAGGCAGCTGAGGGCAGATATGAAAAACATCTGCGAAACCATGAGTGCTATAGAGAAGGTGATTAGGGAACAATAGTTTATCATTTCTCATGATATAGGAACAACTGCAGGAATACATCGAATGAAATGAGCAAAATGACTCTGAGGAAACAGAGGGAGATCCTTCTTCACATGGTGCATATGCAAATTGCAGAACTTGTTGCTACAGGATGTTTCCAAGTGTTTAAACAGCAATTAGACAAATTAATGAAAGGAAAATTGACCAAGAGCTGTTAAACACAAAGATACAACATTTGGCTTAGGAAGCCTTTGAACTGCAAATTGGTGGAGGCTGGGAGCATGTCCAAGGGAAATATGACTGTATATGAGCCCTGTTTGAACATCTTCCCTAGACATCTGTTCCTGGCCACTCTCATGGACGGGAGGTGGCAAAATAACCCCTTTGTCTGATCCAGTAATGCTATTCCTATGTTCTTAAAAGGTCAAACTACATAATACAATTCTGCCCTTCAGTTCAATGCAACTGTAATTAATTTTACACCCCTGCAACTGCACTGCTGAGTCTAAGGCAGCATCTGAAGCCGCAGCTTGTCCAGATGGCTCAGACGCTTACCTTCAGCTCAAGAAGAGAGAGCATACCTCAACATGGAATTGGCGTGGGGGTGGTGGCAGTACACATATATGCCTGCATACAAAGGTGGCTTTAAGACCAATAAGACATCAGCAGATTGTAAATATTGCCTGTGCCTCGTCCTGGCGTTTGCAGGCCTAAATGTAAAGGGTTGCAGGTTAAAGGCTGGTCACAATCAATGAAGTTTTCATGGGCTAAATGAGGGTGCAAACTAGCAGCATGCTAAGACTCCCCAACAGCTCACATACACGTTGTCGTCCCATGGCAGGTGATGTTTAACTTAACACTCAGTGAAAGGTCATAGAGGAGCAAGATGCCCCCAGGCAGTTTCCATAGTTAATAATGCAAATCCACACTCTAATGTGCCTGTTTCCATTACCGTTTGACGTTTTGCGCTTCACAAAGCCAGTCTTTAGTATTCTTCCTTTAAAATAAGTCTTTACTTTTTGTTTCTTTCCAAATTTGTAGTACTACAATGGTTTAATGAGATGGGGAAATAACTCTCCAGTTTGATTTTCCAGTTCAAAACCATCAACAAAGGCAAAAAGACCAATATCATTGACTCAATGCTCAGAATGCTCGAGCAATATTCAAGCAACCTGGAAGATTTAATCAGGGAGCGGACTGAAGAGCTAGAGATTGAAAAACAGAAGACAGAGAAACTCCTGTCACAAATGCTCCCCCCGTGAGTACTGGTACTTTAGACGGTAAACAACCTTGTGTCGCAACATAGCCGAATTGGACCAAATTGTTCCCCAGAGCGGAGAAAGTTTGCCGATCCAGAACTCCAATTTTTGGCAAGCACATTCCAACCAGAGCAAGAAACTTTGCTTTCATTAACAGTTCTTAGAGCCCTATAGACCCTTCTATTTATTAGAAGGTCTTTTGGGCATAGTAGGAGGAGAACGTTTGAATTGTTGGACGTGCTAAGACAAGGGCCCTTGCCATGTCGTCTTTCCTCGCTTTGTCATTGCAGATCAGTGGCAGAAGCCCTCAAGACCGGTGGTACTGTGGAGCCAGAGTATTTTGACCAGGTCACCATCTACTTCAGCGATATCGTGGGCTTCACCACCATCTCCGCCCTCAGTGAACCCATCGAAGTAGTTGACCTCCTGAATGATCTTTACACTCTGTTTGATGCTGTCCTTGGTAACCATGATGTTTACAAGGTAAGAAGCACCTGGGCAAGAGCATCAGATCATCCCTGAGTCAAACATTCCTGCACTTTTATTCCACTGCCCATTCCCATATTTTTCATTTTTTCTATTTTTTTTTTCTAATAATGTAATGGTGTTTGCCAGGTGGAGACAATTGGTGATGCCTACATGGTTGCCTCAGGGCTCCCAAAACGAAATGGAAACAAACACGCTGCTGAAATAGCCAACATGTCTCTGGACATTCTCAGCTCAGTGGGAACCTTCAAGATGAGACACATGCCTGACGTTCCCATCAGGATACGAATAGGGCTGCACACAGGTAGGCATCAGCACTCGCCTGTGCCTGAACATCACAGAACTTCTTCACAATTGCTTTTCCAACTTTGAACGCTTTTATCCCCACCCATCCCAAAACCAGCACCTTTAGATGATGGTAGAAAATCTTCCATAGCAACAAAAGCAATAAAATGGAAGCACAACCTCCAAGCACAAAAACGGGTCCATATTATTAGGGAGAGAAATTGTGTATTCAGTCACAGTCAGAAGCTACATCGGAAGCATTAGTCCCAAGGGTTAAGTTGTAAGGATAGTTCTTTGATATGCCATAGGAACTTCAGTGGCGTGATATGAAGACACCCAGTGATGTCTTTGGAACTCTGTTCTGAAATAGAAAAACATAGAGAAAACATTCATATAAAGTGAGAGAATGAAGAGGCTGGAGAGATTTATTACAAGTAGGACGTAACTAGAAGAGTACACGGTACTACTGTTAGAAAAAAAACTTAAGTATTTTATAAAGAAAGTAAATTATCTCTTTTTTTAAGTAGAAGTCAGAAGCTATTCAATGAACTGTAGAGTAGCAGGTTTAAAAAAAAAAAAGAGGAAGTTCTTTTTTTATGCAAAGTGTAATTAAACCCCAGAGCTCCAGAGCAAACCAAAAAAAAATCCCCCCCCCAAAAAAAACAGTAAGACTGCAGTCATCGTATAACTGAAAGTATGACTGGCATTTTAAATGCAGGAAGAGACATCTGCTGTTATCGTGGAGTCAATATTTTTAGAAGAGATATAAACCTACATAATTTTAGATCACAGTCATCCACTAGTACATTTTTCCCAGCTGTTCATTACTGGACTTCTCGCATCTTCCTCTAAAGTACCAGATATTGGCCATTGCTGGAAGAAGAATAATGAATAAGATAGATTGTCCAGTACATTTACTTTTTATCCTACTGATTAACTACTGGTGCCCACCATTTCACAGAGTTGGCGCTGCAGGTGCTTACAGGGAAAGTCAGTATCCTGGTCCCTATTGTGTACTAGGGAAAGAAAAGCAGAGAAAAGGCAGTGTCTCACCCACAATAGCCCAAGAACAGAGCTGTGACTTGAGCAGAGCTGAAATCAATACTTTATATCTCCTAGACCATATAATTTCTTCTTTTGGAGTCTCTGAAAAGTCATATCCCTACTGTTTTCCTTGTAATCTGGGGATCTTAGCTGATCCTTCACAGAAGTATGAAGCATAAAGGAGTGATTGGAGGAAGACTGTGAGTTTTATAATGTGATAGGAATCAGATGAGAATACGACCCTGACTTTTCTTCCCCAGAGCAGGAGCCTCTGGAGCACTGGCAGTACATTTTCAACACAGAAAGAGAAGAATTTGGTGTGCAACATCTGCTGCTGCCTGTTGACAGCAGTTTTGCAATGCTCCTTCCATGCACCCAGCCAAAAATCCGCCCATAGGTGATGTGTACAGGGGATTAGTTAGTTATGTTTTTTCTTCTTTTTATGAGCTCTGGGTGTCTGGGAAGCAATTTTGCAACGAGCTGTTGTGCAGGGTGCGAGAGGAAGAGGGGAAGCAGTTGGTGCTTTCTTTTTAAAGAATCAGAAGCCAGATCTTGTTTTGCACAGATCTGGCAACGTCCTTCTGTCATGGGAGCAGGAAGAAATACGCGCTCCAAAGCAAACCAACTCTCTGAGCAACTGCATTGAAAGCAGAGTTTGATTAACCCTAGACCCCACTGCTCCTGAGGAAACAAACCCAAAGAGGGAATCACCAGCATCATGGAGAAACACTTGGGAAGAGGAGGGCTTGGCTAACATTTTCACCCGCTTGGAAAGGATGGAGAATGGGTGTGAACCATCATTTTTGCGGGCTCACTGCCCTCTGGAAACTGGTGCTGAAAAAAAAATCTTGTGATCCCTTTCCTGAAAGCACAGGAAATGCCATTGTGTCGTGGGCTGCCCCATCCCCATCCCTCCTGGGCTGCCACATCTGCTTCCCCCTTGATGGAGAGCTGGGGGGACCTTCTGCTGGCCGGTGCCCATGGCTGGCTTGTGGCAAGGCGTGGGTAACACAAGGGGGACAAGAAAGTCAGTTTTCTGTTTTCTGCCTTTTTAAAATGCACTCTAGATTCTTGGCCCTCTTTTCTTGACTCGACTGCTGGTGCAGAGAAATTCAGCTGACTCAGCTATTTCCATGCTGGCCGTGTCTGGGCTGGAGCTGGACAGTGTGGGAGAGCAGTAGTGAGAAGACAAGCTTTTCCACGGAGGCTTAACTGGCCCTGTTTATCAGCCAGGATCTCTGGCAGGCAGCCCTGCGCTCTGGCCGAGCTTATTAACCTCCACGGCATCGCTGATGGCTCTTGCAGAGGTTTAGCCAGCACGGCTTGTCAACTGACCCCACAACCCCTGGCAAAAAGACATTTGAAAACAAACTAGAGAACCTGTATAATTAAACAACGAGGCCAAAACGTTCTCATTGAAGAGTTTCTGGTCTCCTCTGAAAGTTGTTACTGTGGGAGATTTATCGCTGGAAGTTTTTTGTTAGTCCTTGTTGAGACTGTCTAGACAAGGGGGAACACACACAGGCAGGCAAGGCAGCAAGTGAATTATCTCTTGGACACATTCAACAAAGAACAATCCTTCTATCATGCTTAGATTTTAAGGCAGGTTTTGAACTGAATAATAACTTTTCTACAACTGAAAGACAAGCTAATAAGCAATGCTCTAGAAATCCCTAAAAATCTTGCCTGTAAGGTTGTGAGCTTCATGGAAATGATGGGATGATTGCCTTGACTGAGTAGAAAACTTAAATTTAGGCTTCCACATGGAGCTGTTTGTAGGAGTGTTAGGGACCTGTGCTCCCTGTGTAGTCAGAGGAGATCTGGCAGATATGGTAAGCAGACCCTGGAGAGCCATTTCAGCTGCAGAAGTGTGCTTTAAGGTGAGCTGAAAGTCTCTTATGGCTCAGTTGACTGCACTGACCTGGTCGCCATTGGCTTCAGTGGGAGCTCAGCTATCTGAATTAATACTTCTTAAAATAGAATAAATTTCCTGTGCAGTGAGGGCTGTTTTTTTCAACAAGAACCATTTATTTGTGTCCTTACAGCACATAGCTCAGAAGGAGCTTTGACCCTTACTGAGATTTCTGAGTGCTGCAATCGTGTTATTGTCACAAAATAAAGAAAGCCTATGCTATGAGAGTTAATGTTTCCTCAGAGAAAGCTTTGACTGAAGTATGACTTGAAAGACTTCCAATGAGACCCTTTATTTATGCATATGTCACACTGATGACCACACATTAATGTTGAGGTGGGTAAGCCTTAAGTCTTTGATCTAGTAGCGTCAACAGTGCCTTTACGGTTTTGCTATAGAGGTGCCTATGGACTGCCAAAATTAGACACTTACTTAAAATCTTCCTTTAATTCATAGTTCCTCTCTTGAAGACCTTGACCCAAAATAGAGAGTACTGATAAGGGTGCGAATGAAATTGAAAGGCACTCAGAGTTGCAGTGACTTATGCAAAGTTGCGCAGCGTGTTAGTGGCAGTAAAACCGTTCAATGAGACTCTCCTGATCGCCAGTGTTTCCCACACACTGTGCTCAGTTCTCACGAGCTAAGTCCTTGCAACGTTTTTGGTATTGGTATGGTAGTCTTCCTCTTTTTCCTTATACTTGAAGTAAGTAATGTCTCATCGGGCAGGAACTGAAAATGATTTTACATCTAGTTTGCATCCTGTAAACATGGGGTTAAAATAATGCTACTTTGACTTTCCAGAAATGACTTTCCAAGGGTCATAGAAAGAAGGAGCTCTTGCAAAGTGCTCCATATTTTTCAATTTTGCAAGAATGGCTTATTTCAAAGTGCTTTCTATTCAAATAAATAAAATATGTTAGACTGAGAGTTAAAATTTGAGTGTGTATGTGCCTTGATAGAGTTTCATTGGCTTTAAGATATAACCGAAAACTCTATGAAGAATCAGTTTTGTGACTAAGGTTAAAATCACAGTAAAATTACTTGCTTTGTTATATTGTCATAAATACTCAGCAGCAAATGAGTAACTGATCACTTCTAAATTAGGCTACAATTATTAAAAAAATAGTCTACAACATTTTGTACTATCAAAAATCTTTTCTTATCTATAATATATTTTCAAATACTATGGATGATGTACTACATTCACATCTCTTGTAATCTTTCATGGGAAAAGATTTCCCAGAGATTAGCTTTGCTAAATCTTAACTCAGAAGAATCATGAAATTGAAGAGCAACATCCAGAGCTCAAAAAGACTTATGACATAAAAGCAATTCTTGGAAAATATAGAGAGGCCTATCTTTTCTCTGCAGGAACCCCTACATCTCCTTATGTTTCTGAAAGTACTCTATTTTCTCTCTATCTTTTTTTTTTTTTTTTTTGCATTTATTTTGCAAAATGGACTTTTTAAAGTGTGGGTGATGAAATTTAGCATCTCATCCTTCAGAACACAATCCAAACATTTGCTGATCCAAGTGCCCCAGATGACGGTTGTCTGTGTTGCTTGGCTGTCACATTTTAAATGTGGGCTCTGTGTGTGCGTGTTCATGTGAATCCTGCATGCATACCTCTCCCTGAGAACTTGGCACGAGTTCTTTGGGAGCTACTTTGGAAGGGAGTGGATCTTGACTAAAGAATGAGAGAGAGGAAAAATAAACAGTATTTGGCCAGACAGCAAGCTTATGATGTCTTCCTTTCCAAGGAGGGGACACAGGGTGGTCCAGTGTACTGCCAGCATCTTCGGAGATCCAAAGCTGAATCTAAACGCTATTTCCCTGGGACATGGGGCATATGTACTTCAGTTTTCTCAGATGGAAAAGGAGGTCAGAGCTGGTTGATTAAGATGAGATTTCAGTAGTGCTTGAGCTTCTGCTGACGGTGAATGAATTTCTCCCAGATGAGGGCCAACCAAAGTCTTTCCACATAAGACCTTTGTCTATTTTACATAAAATACCACCGTGCAAATCTAGAACAATATTTAGCCTTTGGTGGCTTGTAGCAAGCACCAAAGGCAGTAAAATCTTTAAAGATCCTTCTCCTGTATTCCCAAGTAGTTTTTTAATATTAGAGGAGCAGATCAGATTTGTTTATCAGTGGACTCCTTGATTTGTGCAGTACCATTGGTTGGGTTTTACAGACGATGTCTCTTTCCAGGGCCTTGCGTGGCAGGCGTGGTAGGGCTTACAATGCCACGCTACTGCCTCTTTGGGGACACGGTGAACACGGCATCACGGATGGAGTCCACGGGCCTGCGTAAGTATCTATAGCAGCACGTGCGAGCGGGTGATTGATTGACAAACTTCTCAAGAAAGGTGAAGAGCTGTGTGTCTCTAGTTATAGACATTGCAATGGAAGCAGCAGCGGTGAAAGGGCAAGACCAAAGATTAAAATTAAAAGCTTCCTGGGCAGCAGGCGTCAGCTTTGCCCTCATAGGTCGACCGTTAAGATAAGGAGGTCATTCAGTTTTGCTTCTCTTTTCCATACAATATCTCAAACGAACATTCAGTCTGGTCCTGTGGTACGGGATCTGCAGATGGACTAACTCAGTGTGACTCATACTCTGCATGCCAATTGCAATCCTCTGATTTGTGTCCCATTAATTAAAATTAACGTGGATCTTGCCTCAATTTCTCCTACACGGGGAGGAACGTACATTTTAACGTACATCATGCCTTCAGATCGGTCAGTGCAGAGGTCCCCTAGTTCCTGCACAACATTGTAATGTTCCTACTTGTCACAGCTGGTATGAGGCAAGGGGTGAGGCACATGTTTTCACTGCTTCCCTCACGCTATTGGAATCAGAGAAAGAAAAGCAGACCACAGACGATGGTGCACTGCAATGTGCAGGACTTACTGGTGTAGTTTGTGACAGTTTCACTCATCGGTAATAGCAACTCTATGAACAAGTGTAGGCAGATCCTAATAAAATCCTTAAGCTTCCCTTCCCCTTTGGGTTTCTTGATGTCTTTTTTCGTGGGTTGGCAGTCATGCTATTTTTCCCACAAGGTGTTGTCTCTATTTTCCTGAGGCTACCAGTTATAAAAGCCAAGTCTTCACTCAGAAGCCCATAGCTGCAGCAGATAAGACAGTACCATCTCTCAGGTGGTTCTTAGTGTCCCTTGGCTGGGGACTTCTACACATGTAAAAAGAGGTGGAGAGAAAGGAACACTGACCTGCATTTCAGCCATACGTGAGCACAGAGCCGCCTTTGGCTGGTGTCCGAGGCTAAGGCATGGATCTGTAAACCACAGTGGCTGACCTGTGAATGACACAAAGGACAACTAGGGGCAGCAATGTCTATAATTGTCATGGAAAGATTTTCCAGGACCGATCTTTTAGAGCCCTGGAGAGTATTAGAGTTTATCCTTGTCAACAAGTGAGTTTTCGATGTGCTTTTGATGTTCAAGCCTTCAGGACCAGGAGACTTCTAAAGGCGATATTGTCTTTCATATATTAACCTTTGCTCTCCTCATGCCTCCTCCCTGACATTTTTAACAACTCTAAGGGAATGGGCCAATATGTCTAGTACACAAATCACAGAAAGTCTATGCTATTTAAAATTAAAATCTTGAGAGCTTGTCAGGCCAGAAATATGTTGCAGTATATATGCCACATTGGAACTTTCTTCAGTCTGTCGTATAACCCTCACATTTCTAGCTCCAGTGATTTCAATTAGATAAATGAGACTAACAATTAGACTAATCATTACTCGGGAAAGATTATCTTTCTTGTGATTATATCTGGCTTATTTTAGGAGGCATATATTGAATTTAGAAAGCTGCAGAAAGGAGTAAATACTTTGATAGCAGGTTTCTAATGGCAAGATTCATTTTTGAAGATTCTCAAAGTTTAGATCCCTGGAAATATGAAGTCCCACTGAGAGTGAAAATATCAGGAGCACTGCAGATAGAAAACCATCTTTTCATGTTAATAGAAACATAAATGGATACACAGTGATAGGAGGATTGTAGTTATTGTCTCAGGAAATGTAGCTCAAAACCATGTGGTCCTCCTTTGCATATTTGAACTGCTGTTGTTCTTTCTGATCATTCTGCAAAAAATTAATTGGTTCATCCCAGACCCTTCAAGGAGGAAGAAAATAAAAGCGTGATAAATTTGAAAGATCTAGATACACAACCACATTCTCATTATGTCCCTGTGCAAATCCCAGCTCTCTCTCCTGTTTGTCTCAACAGCTGCTTTTCAGATGAATGTTCGTGGGAAGCAGGGCTGGACCACGATGTTTGGTGCCTGGAGCAGGACTTCCGTTGAGCGTTTTTCCTGTCTTCCTCTCCGCGTAGTTAAGCTGTGGCGATAGATATTAAAAATATAGATAGATATTAAAAATGACATCCTTGATTCCAGCCAACAATGTTGCTCGAACAGCACTTACCGTCTTTGTTAAGAGCCAGACTTCCCGTGCTCAATATGTTACTCTGTTTGGCATCCTCTGCAGGAAGTCCCCAGCACAGGTCTCCTCTCACCTCATGCTTGTTACGGCTCTAGCTACGGCTCTAATCAATCAGCATTGTACTTCTCATAGAGGAGCATTGCAAAGCTACAATAGCTACACTCCTGCATGCCTTGGAGCAGTTTTCTCCTTGCCAGTATAAAGCAGTAGGGAATTTGCTGTATGTGTACAGTATAATAATCCAGCTGTTTTGATTTCCACTCTCAGCTTACAGAATTCACGTCAGCCAAAATACAGTGGATACACTTCGGGCGCTAAACGAGGGCTATGAAATCATACCTAGGGGAAAAATAGAATTGAAGGTAAGAAGGCCAGGGCTGTGGGAAACGTTTCACAGGGAATCTTCTTGCTTAAGGAATTTTAATTTTAAGCTCTTGTTTGGCCTTCATCCACCACTCTTCCATCCAATGCTTCCCAAATTGTCCCCATCCGTTATTTGAATACATGAGGTAATTCTTGAAGTACCATGGAAAAATTCACGGGATGAAAGAGTCAGCTGTGTTTGCTAGGTCTAACAATTTATTCCTGGGCTAGAAGCAGAAAAAGGTCTTGAAAAGGTTGATAATGAAAGGGAGGCGTTCAGCAATGCCACCTTGATTCGAAATCCTCTGTTGTGAGCAGATTCCTGATGGAGTGGGTAAGTGAGGAGAAAAAAGCATTTTCCTGAATTAATTTTTCTTTCCTGGTCTTTGTTTCTGAAGTTTTTCTGGGAGTTTATTTGAACCTTGGATCACAGATATAACCACAGCTCTTTAAGTGATTTTGGAGCTCTGTCCAACAAGTTTTCAGGCCCATAAGGTCTGACTTCTCATGAAATGCTGCCACCGCTATGGCATTCAACTCTGCTCACTGGTGGGAGATCCCGCCAGGGGGAAGTCCCCTGGGACGGATTCTCAGCTAAGATAAATTAACAACGTACACTGACGCTGGGGGAGAGGCACCAATTCATCCCACCTGAAATTCATACCTCTGCCTGCTACTGCCCTGCAGATAGAGAGCTGCATGATTTTGAAGTCTGTCTATTCAGTAAAGCCCAGTTCTGTCACCCTTTCTCTCATTTTCACATCATCCGCAAGTTACTTGCAAACAACAAGGCATCACTGATTGCAATAGGATTGCTCACATGAGTCAGGCCTTGCTCAGAGACGGTAAAGTATCAGAAATCAGTCCTCAGTAGAATTTACCGGTCTCTCGGTGATTGTCAGAGAAATGTAAAACTGTGGCAGAAAGAAAGAGGAACGCTGAGCATATGAGGCACTCTAATCATCATTCAGAAAGGGCTTGTTTTGCCTCTTAAGGTTGATAAAAAACAACGGAAAGAAGGGGTACGCTTTAGAATAATGCATGGTTCCAAATCACTTTTTTTGAGGCATTATGTAATAACAGGGGAATCACAAAGTTATAAAGAACTTGGTTGAAAAGAGAAATACAAAGGCTAGGATTCATCTGATGCAAAGTCGATGTCTACAGTGTATGCATCGCCACCTGAGGTATCTATAGTCCCTGTTTAGTCAGTGAGAGCTGCAAGTACAGATACAGCATCTTGCTAAGGTGGGCTTTCAGAATAGGTTTGAGGAACACAGCTACAAACTAACTGCTACCTTCTTTCCCTTCACTACAAAGGGTACCTGGATGACTTGCTCAGATGAAAATATTCATACTGTAGACATTTAAATTTGGTTATAGTAATTCCACTGAACATTCCCATAACAGACAAAGCAGAGCGCACTGCCTCCTTCGTAAGCCTCTCACTGTATGAAACGAGGATTTTCAATAACACAAGAGTATCTCTTATTATTCAACATTTACCTATTTTTTTTCCAGTCAGAAATGTGCCTGATATTTAGAACTCTATTTAGTCCACCTGGAGCAGAGGCTGCTACTTTTCTCAGTGTCCAAAGACAGGACAACACTAAATAATTCAAAGCATTGCTTCTCCCCTTGCACAGTCAAAAGAGAAAAGTAAGAGATTTGCTTCCCATAAACACCTACAGTAGGTGTCTAAATATGGCCCCATATCTCTCAGCAGTCTGTCATCAACAGTGGAATCATCTCACCTACTTTATATGTCTGCAGTGGAGATCTCTGCATCTGAGGGAGTCATTCCAGGTTTAGTCAATGGAAAGAAACCTTTAAAAAGTCAGTGAAGATAAATGGGCACTTTAGGCAATTATTAGCCTTACTTATTTTCGATGTCCAGTTTATGTGAAGATGAATCACACCCTGGAAGTGTCTATTTTCCTCCATTGGCTGCAAAAGGCGTCAAGGGTGATTGAATCTGATATAGATGTCAACATTTCATCAGATGCAGCTTACTTTAAAAAGATAAATTTATCAGTGTAAGGAGGTGAAGCGATTATTACAATACTCAGTCCAGAAGCTGTAAAACCTCTCAATTAATAATAATGCCAAATAAGATGATTAGAGAGTCTGTAGTTTCTCATTTCTCATTTCAAGCCAATGAGGGTCATTTGTACGTGGCAGTTTGAACAATGCCTCCCCGTTTAAGTCAATGAAACTCAAAGCGTCCCTGAAACATTGCAAGGGTGACGCTAAGATTTCCAGCTTTGCTCTTTCTCTCAGTAAACGCTAAGACCTCAAAAGCTCAGTGATGAAGTCACGTATCTAGCAGAGGGTGGTCAGAAAGCTGCTTTTTATCTGGACTTTCTTTTTCCTTTTAGGGTAAAGGAGTAGAAGACACATATTGGCTAGTTGGGAAAAAAGGTTTTCTGAAGCCCTTACCTAAACCTCCTGAGATAAAGGCAGGGTAAGTGCATCCTCCTCACTGGTTCAATATATTCATTAAAAGGTCACTGTTAGCATTCCCAGGTTGAATAGCTGTCTTTCCATGGCATCTATTTGCACATCCACATCATTTTTCTTCGGTGGCTTATGTTTCTTCAGACATAGTACTGGGAATCAGAAGTGGTACAACCGTTTCATCTTTTCTTCTTAAATACAGTGCCCAAGAAGTAGCATGGAAACTTGCTATTTCCCCCCGTAGTCCCTTGGAGATGGAGCACTGTAGAGTTCCCTCCCGAATCTCTGTCCTACTCTGTGTGCGGGTGGGAGACACACAGGTAGCAACACTTTTAGGCCTTATGGTGTTGTTATCATATGGGTGAAACTCAGATTATTCTCTGCTTTCATCAAGCTCCTCCAGGAAACACCAGACTCATTCACCACATAAACCTGATTCTCCTCTGTAATGTTGCTGTCTGAACAGAACGAGGAGGAGATTCTGTGTTATACGCATGGCACAGCTATATAATTACAGATTTAAGGATGTTACCTGCACAGAAGCGGAGGTGAGCAAAGGCTGCACACACAAAATGCGTTAGGCCGTTTTGTAGCTTTGCAGGGGCTGGCTTTGCAAACTGAATAGTCCTTGATGTAGCCTTTCAGCTGTCGTATGCAGTACGCCTGCAAAGGATGCTGAGGCCAGGACATAAAACATAGAAGTGGGATTTGTTCGACAAGTACAGTGTAGCGACCCATGTTAAAGCTACTGAACCTCGATTCCCTTTATAGTCAGCAAAGAGAAATATCCTCTCATAGGGTGTGATTAGACTGGCCTACTTAGACTTCTACGTTAAGAGATGAATCACTCTTAAAAGATACCTTTTTCATTGACTATAAAGAGAACCTCCAGTGACTAGCTCAGAGACGGATGTCTGACAGCAAATAGGGTCTGTTTTTACTTTGCCTCTGACTTTCTGAGTAATCTTGTTCTAACTTTTGCCTCATTTCCTTCCTCTTAGTAAAAAGAGGGTACTTACCACCCTCTGCGGATAACGGTTAACTATACAGGACAGTTACACGTGTTTAGGAGCCCTCAGAGATGTTGTGGAGCAGCATGAATATAACAGTATTTTAGGCAGTAATTTTCGAGGTATTTAAGTGTCAGTCAGGGTGCAAGACAGAAGGTGTCTGGAAAATAATTCTGAAAGATATATCACATTTCTTAGACTTGGAGGCACTTATTGGTAATATTTGATGGAAAAGAGCTATTAATGAGTAATGTGTGTTGATTTCAGTGACGTATTTTTCATGGGAAAAAAGAAACTTTGAGGAGCTTTGCCAAATTTGTAAGGTGAATTGGTTTGCCATGCACACAAGGAAGCACCAAAACTCCCACTTTGAAAGTAGGCCCATTTCATCTAGGTTTAACCATTTAAAAGTTGCATCTTGGGCCGGTCAACATTTGTGTCTGTTGACTGTTGATGTGTCTTCTACAGTCCTCTAAGAGCTGAGGAGATCTGGCCTCTGGTATTGTCTGCCTGTTCTTAACCAGAAATATATGGGTAAGAACTGTTTCTAAACATGGACTGTAAATGATAGAAAATACAGCCTGGAGGCAAAATAGGAGAGGGTCTACCTTGTTCTGGCTTCCTATTGCCCCACATGCCCAGGATCAGGGGTTGCTGAATGTCCTTGTGTAGCCCCAGGAGAGTCCACCAGTAACATTGCAGAGCGGGAGGTGATCTTCTGCTCTTGCCCCAGGGCCCTGGCCTTGCTGTTTCTTTTGCAGTATTTCTGTCCCCAGAGATCCTCACACAGCAGTTGAATGCATGAGCAAATCAAACAGCTTTACAAAACCAAATCTGTCCCAGTGAAGGGCTCAAAATGAAAGCAGGACCCTGTAGAAGTTAAAGGGGAGAAACAAGTAACTGCACCTTCAAGCAAAGCAAATATTTGGACAACTTGCTTGTGCACAGACCTGCCCTGTTATCGGACTGGTATCATACAAGGTGTCCTGTTTTTTTTTCAGACTTTTCTTGCTGATTCAGTTTTATGTTAGTTTATGAGAGGCTGAAAATTGTTCCTCCGTTATGACCATTTGTTGGTCAGTATGGTGCTCTCAGCCCACTGCCTAATACACTCCTGTGGGAATTTCCTCATCTGTAGGCTTTTGAGCTGAGGAAGGAGGTTCCGAATAAACTCCTATTCCTCTTTTCATCCTGTTCTGAAGCAACTCATCTCATCTTTCACTTAGGTCTTTACTTTATATGGGGTCTTATGGGATCTCTTCCCTCACATCCGGGGGGATCAGTGGGCAGCAGCAGATTTTCTCCTTCGGTTCATAAGATTGGGGGGCACATTCCTCATCATCTCATTCCCCACGGCTCACCAAAGCTAACAACTCTCCTCTGAGAGTTAGGCGGGAGATTTTCAGCCCGTTGCTTGGCTTCATATCCGAACTCTTGACTTAAGACTACCACAGGGAATTACTCTCATTAAGTATTGAAGAGCAAGGAAAGGGGATTTGATTTAATGAAGCAAGTTTCAACTCCCAGGGTAGGAGATTCCTCTTACCTAAATGAGACCACTGAGGGCCTATTTTTAACATAATTTGCTTAGCCCCCCAAGGGTCATTTTGCTTGAATATTTCCTCTTCCTTGAATATTTGCTCTGAGGAGCTGTCGGGGCTTATTGCTCACAAGAGGCTGGATGTACACAAGGCTGGATATTGATGTTTCATGTGCTGCACGCTCTGAGGGATTTCTTTCACGCGCCACCATGAAAGTTCCCCCCATCAAGCTCTAAGTGTCACATAATAGAACACAACTGAACTATCTGCCTTCGCACCTTCCCATCTGTCAGCCAGATTGCCCTAACTGCCCACGTGTGTTCTCCCCACTCACCCTAATTAAGACATACAATGGCATTTGCTTAAGTATCAATGGAAAAGGCTGTATCTTACTTCACAATTGGGGTGGCCTGAACATGTACAGGTGAGGAGTTGTGGTGGTCCTCCTGAGAGGTGGTACTTGTAAGACAAGGAAATAAAATTGCTTTTGGTCTCATGTCCACGCCATGGAAAGACAAAGCTGTGGGCCGTGGACCTGAGGCTCAGATTCTGGAGATGGAAGTGCTATGCGAAGACAAGGCCCAAAGTAATCCTAAGAAGAACAATTTCATATTCATGAAGATCTCTGAATCTGTGTCCAGACTGTATCTGACACCATGAGCTATCTTCTGGAACTCATACAGACCTGGACAAATCGACCAGCTGGGTTTAGTCTCATTCACATGCGACTAATGCTACCTACTGCCTATGACAAATCATAACCCTCGAAATATGACGTATTTCAGGCCTTGACCGCAGTTTTTTGTGGTAATAGTAACAGGTACCACCAAAAAAAGTACTAACTTTCTGTTATTTTCCATGATAACCGGAGCTAGCTGTAAACACAGTCCTTGCCAAGAGTGAGATTTCTTGGCAAGTAAAGGCAATTCTCCAGCTCTGGTAGCCATTCATGAGTGAAACCGCGATCAGGGAGCTCATGAAGCTCCTCACAGATGTCTAGGGACATTTGTCACACCACTGCAAGCCATTATTATGCTTCCAGTAGTCTTGGCGCTTCAGATAGGCCCCAAGAATGATCCTTGACCTTTACATAGGTGAATCTACATGCAGGTTAGAAGACAAATTTCAAGCAAACTTAAAAATATAGGAGAATATTTAATTAAGTACATGACTTGATTAATATTAATGGTTCAGTAAAAAGCTGTGAAAACAACCCCTTCTGGTAATACTAAAATTGCTGAGGGAATACATCCGATTGTCTAGAAACGAATCTCAGGAACAACCACATGACTAAGTAAAGAACAATTACTGCACCTACATAATTTAAATTTAATTGATATTCATCAGCTTCTCTGTTTAATCTCAATTACAGGCTTCTTGGAGACATTAATCTGAATATTCTCATTGATTTTCATTGTCTGCAATAAGCTTTCATACGTTCAAAACTGTGTAAGGAGGTTCAGAAAAATACACATTACTCTTAAAATCCAGATGCCGTGGGTGATGTAGCTCGCACAGGATACAAAACACTTTAATTAAGAAGAAAGGTACTTCAATTAAGATACCTAAAATGCTTCTTACCACCTCTGCCTTCTTCCAACCATGCATAAAATCAAATGAAAAGGCAATTCTTGAAATTAACCTTATGTCAAGCTACAGAACCTGTATATCTGCTTTCAAAACTAAAAAGCTTACTGGAAGTCAGGTGAGAAACCCTTTTACATGTTATTTTTATGGGATAGGAAGTTCAGGAGTAGTCCCAGAATAGCGGAAAAGCCCAACTTTAATGTCCAGACTACAGAGCTGGCTAGCGTCCCAGAGAATTTTCATTTTTGAAGGTTAACCTCTTTCCTTCCGGATCTAGTCAGATATCAAGAAGCTCACTTGTTTTACATGGGAGCTTTAGGCCACCTCTGAATCACGTAAAACAGAGCAGGGAGTTCAATAGGCTCCTTAGTCCTCTTCTTGCTCGAAGGCAAGACGCCACACCTTCCCTGACAGATGTCTGTCTCGTAATGGAAATTATTTCTCCTCCTTTCTTGTAGCTTGTTAAGAGTTGCATTGCTGCATCTCAGCAGCCCCTGTGGATTGGGGCTCTCTATATCCACAAAAGATAAAGAAAAAGGCTTTGCCTCAATAGTCTTTTACTCTACCACAAGAAACAATGGAAAAACGGGATGGGCATAGAGAAGATATGGACATAAGGGAAGAACATGAGGGAAAACTGTTTTTACTGAGAGGGTGACAGAGCACTGGACCAAGCTGCACAGAGTGGCTGTAGATTCTCCATCCTTGGAGATATTTAAAATCCATCTGGATAAGGTCCTGGGCAACCTGCTCTAGGTAATCCTGCTTAAGCACGGGGTTGGGGTCAGGTGATCTCTAAAGGTGCCTTCTAACCTCAGACATTCTGTGATTCTGTGAAAATATAAAAAGATGATGATATTGCAAAGAATAGCATGCTGGGCAGCTGAGTAGCAGCCTACCTGTAGTCTAGACTGTTTTGGAAGTTTCACAGTCAGATAGCTTCGAAGAAGGACTGTGAGGTTTCTTTGGGGATATACCAGGAGACTAATTTTGGGGCTGGAGAGCAGTCATCGAGAAAGCACAAAACTGTTAGTCTATAAATGCAGGATACTGAAACCAGCATCAGGCAATGCTCTGGAACAGGCATCCGTTTGTGAGCGCTGGCAGGGAATTACTCTCGTTCAAAACAGCAGAAAAGATAGGAACTTCTACAAACCGAGCACATATAGGCCTGACTTGGACTAAATTGCAGAGGCATTTGATAAACCAGTGGTAAATTACCTAGTACCAGGAAATAGTCAATAGCCAATGAAATTCAGAAAAAGGCGAGAGCCTGGATCATGTTCATTTCATGTTTCAGACTCATGAGTGACCTAATAGGTTTCCTAGCTTTCTAACATCCGTGATCCCGGTTCTGAAATGCCTTACTCTGACACGACTGAATACAGCGCTTTCAAGCAGCAGGAACCATCTAGCCCACAAAGCAGTGGTATCTAGGATCTTTACCTTTCTAATACTATTTTAAATAAACTATGTAAAATCAACTGGAAGAAAAAAAAAAAGAATAAAATTCAGCAAAGAAGGAAAAGGACCAAAGGTCCTCTCAGAGGGCTTTTAACCATGAGCCCAGTGCCCAGGAAAAAAACATAAGGAGGTTTTGGATGGTTATTATCAAGCCCAGATCTCTGCTCTTGTAGGAAACCAGGTAGTAGGTGTTTAGTCTAGAAGAGCCCGTAGAGCACCTAGTCTGCCACCACCAGAAATGATAAGTGCAGAACAAAGTGAGAAATCACTAAAAATGGAGATTCAGCGAGGGATAAGAAGATGTTTTCTAGCTGTCTCTTCCTCCTGTAACTGAGGGTCAACCCTGGAGAAAACACCCAACATTGTTGTTTTAAAATGAAATAGGCAAGGAGCAGTGAAGGATGCTCAAAGAAGCCATCTCCCAGTAGCAGATGAGAAGCATCCTGTTGCAAGCCAGGAAAAAGACAACGTAGTTTCTTACTCTGCCTACCTACAAAACTGTATCATGGCTGTATTTGTGCTGCAGCACACTGGCAGGATGAGAGAGGATCAGTGAAGGATCTCTACTGTTGCTGTTGCTGCTTAGGTACCTGCCTGGACCATAAGTGAAAGGATTTCTACTCAGGCCCCTTTTGAAGTTTTTCACTCGACACATTTTTTAATCAGAAGTAAAGAGCTTGTATAGAAAACACTGAAAAACTTCTGCTGTCCTTGCATGGCTGGAATTATAAAAGCTCATCACAACATTTCACAAATAAACTTTATATAATATGTAAAAAAAGTTATTTGGATAAATCAAAACATATTCTGGCTCATAGTCCTGATCACTCAGTGTCAAGACGGATGTTTTTTGTTTCACAATCAATGCCTTCTTTTCAAATGATTTCTGAACCCCTAACACAACAGCACAATGAAGAAAAAAAAATGTTTTCTGGTCATGGCTACAGCATAATGAGAACAAGAAAGAAGAAGTTTCTCTGACATCTGATTGTTTGGGGGGAAAAAAGGATAAGAAAGCCTATGACTCATCTCCCTTTGAACAGGGCTCTCTGACTTGGAATGCAGTCGCTACAAATAGAGATACTTAAACGGGATCTTTTCACGAAGCTGAGCCTTCTAGAAGAGTGCCTGGAGTTTTAGAGTCGAAAATTATTGCCCATCCCAAGAAACCTTACAAGCAGTGTTCAGAAAGGAAACAAAGTCAGCTAGTGGCAGTGTTTGTTTGGAAGATATTATTCAATGCATAGCCCTTTGGTTTGCACATATTTCTGCAGAGATATACAGGGGTGGTTCTGAAACTATGTTTAGGGTCTCGATGTGTTTGTGGATTGTATTCTGTCTTGCAGGTGTGGCTTCAGCCATGGTTAAAAAGTACCCAGATATGCCCAGGGGTTTCTCCTGGGTCACCCAGACAGTCAATGTGGTTGGGAGGGAAAGTGGGGGGCAAAGGTCACTTTGAAGGAGTACAATGAAATGTGGGGCAAAATAAAATAAATCATATAAAAACAAGTAGCCAGAGAGACAATCCTGTCTGGCGTGAAGAGGAAGCTTTGGGGCGAGCAGTCAGTGAAAGGGCCCTAGGGCACGATGGAGCAGGATTGCAGAGCTGAGATGTGATGGGCTGCCAGGAGACCTGTGCCTTGGAAGAGAGCACACATTGCTGCAGCACAGGGTTTGTGTGAGAAGGGAGAGAAGGAAAGGAGGACGGAGAGGACGAATGCATGTAGGTAACTGAGGTCTCCAGGCGATTCAAGCTGCAGTTTTTCTCACCAAACTGTATGGAGTGACCAAATCGTAATAATTTCCTCCCATGACTGTATTTTCTTGGGAACCAGAGGCTGTGCTGACTGCTGCAAGTTCAAGACGGGGGCCTGTGTTTGCAGTGCTCAGAAAAAAAAATGATTATGCTAACATAGTAACACACCCTCACACCACGTTCAGGAAAAGCAAGGCAAATTCCTTGAACTCTGCCGGGTAGCTCCTGTAGGATAGGCCATGAGATAGGGGCTGGACTAACCAAAAGTAGACCTTCACAGCACTTTGGCTCTGCTCTTTGTTTTGATGAATTACGGATCAGACGATCAGGATTCAGCCATCTAATGCCTATCTAGTTTGAGTTCCTCAAGGACAGTCATGCGTCTCATCCAGGGATAAATGTCTAAGATGCGTCAAGAGCCCTCTGGAAGGGCCTGGCTATGTAGACTACAAAAGATGTCTGTCTCAGAGCAGGCACCTAACTTTGGGACAATTAAAATTACCTTAGTTAACCTCTTCCTGTGCAATAAGTGCAGATGAAGTAGTATAAGATGGGAGTAAATAAAATCTGAGCCACGCCCAATAGTTATTTTCCTTTTTAGCACCAGAGGACACTTCCATTTCACTTGGTCTCCATTACAGTCTGTTCTTTACTGTAGATGATACTGAACTGGTTCTTTCTCTAATGAAAGCCTACATGTTCACTACAGGTATAGAGCTCATGGGTTACCCGCGGAAGAAATTGCAGAGTTCAAAAGGAGGAAAGCTGAAAAACTCCTTGGCAAAAAGGCCTAGATCTGAGGTAGTAGCTGTAGGAAAGTCCCAAAGTAGCTCTGCTGTTTAGTGTCTGCTTATGTGTTATTTGTCTGCACTTTGCTGGTTTTAGTGTCATATATATATATTTTTTTTAATCAAAAATCTATATTATTCTTTTAAAGTGTCTCATTCAAAAGGTACTGAGAATAGCAGCGGAGCTGTCTAGAGATATTAGTAGCCTTGCTGGGAGATTTCCATGCAGACAAATTTATGACCTGCGGCCATGTTCATTCTTGGAATGACTGTGTTTACCTGCAACGTATTACTGAATCAGTGGATGTCTATTTGCACTGTGCCAGAAGAAGTCCACTTCATGGTAAACACAGAGATAAAGCTGGAATTCCAACCTGGAAGAATCCCAGTTGCCTGTTGTTGCTATCCTTCAATGCATATTTCCTGCCTAGCATAATTCCATATCTCATGACATGAAACAGGATGCAGCTCTGTTATTCATCACTATGGTACCTACTGATATGAGAAATATATGTGGATTTAGGACGATCTAGTTGGAAGTCAAAAGTTATATGGAGTGTAATAGTATGAATTGGACAAAGAAAGTGGAGGCTGCTGACCCATTTTGACGGCTCAGCAGAGAGTGAAGCAGTGTCTTTTGGTGTCTCCCTTCAGAGGACACTTTTGCGCCTGAAGCAGCAAGACTAGACACGTGTATTTAAACACTTGAATTGCTCCTCCAGGTTCACGCTGAGGTGACTGGTCAGATGGGTGTTACCAGAGCAAGGTTAGCATTTCCACGTGCACATCCATGCATGCGCACAGAGGACCTGACGCCTCATGAAAATGCTGTATGGTTACTTTTCTTTCCTATATCTCTGAAGGCAGCTAAAATGCTTTTACTCAGTACCTACGATTTAAATTTCATTTAATTTACACTTTCTCAGAAAAGGGAAGACCTGGAAGAAAGCCCTAAGTGCCTGGATACAGGCTAGTTAATACCTCTAAGATACACAATATCAAGCTGATAGATTTCTCCAAAGCCTGAGGCTCCATCCAATTTTCTCACAAGGATAAAACACCAGTGCACCAGTGCACCAATGGAGCACTTTGGCGTTACTTTTTCTCAGCCGTTACTTTTAAAGATGTAGGAGGTGCTTTTAGGCTGTTTTATCTCCCATAAGAGATTTCTAAAGTTTTGTTTGAGGCTTTCTTTATTCTAAGAGCTGGGCAAAAGTTTCTCATGAAAAAAGATTTAAAGATGGGACGTACTGTGCAGAGCCCTGTATAAGCGCTACCATATGTGAACACTCACTGCTAAATAGAAGCTCCAAGTCACAGAAGACCACTGTTTTGATCTCCATCTTGGAAGAGTAGCACTAGCTACTCTTCCAAGGCCAGAGGCAAAGAGCAGCTCTCACTTGGGTTAGCTCTGATTGACAGAAACCGCACGTCTACTAATACAGACGCATTTAGCACATGTATCACTCACAAACATACACTTCTGCATGGGAGTAAGGCTGGTTAGCAGTTCACTATAGAGAACTTCAGCTATAGAGGGGGTCTTCATTAGCTCACGTGGTTCAATTCATGGCAAACAGCAGAAAAAGCAACAAGGCATTTACACCTGGAGCTTTTCAACAGTCCTAATTCAATCACTCTTGTAGGCATAAGGCTGTCAATGTAGACAGCTGTGCCTTTAAGACAGGCATATTCCCATATGCCTACTTCATGACTTAGCAATGTGAAATGAGTCACATTCCTAGGAAGGACATCCTAAATGGCTTGAGTCCTGGCCCTTGTTACCATATATTGTATGATGCCTTTCAGAAGGTGATCGCATGCCGTCTCAAAACAACAACAAGATTTCTAATTAGATCAGGTGAGAAGATGGACCCAAGAGGAAGAGGTTCTGGTCAAAATCAGCTCCCCCAGAGATGGTGCACAAGCTGGACATCATAACCCAATGATCCCACTCCATCCAGGATGATGCCCAAGGCCAGGCATCTGTGACTTACCCTTAGTTTGAGCATTCCTGGTGGGCTATTCTCCTAATTTTAGTTCTGTACCATGGAGAGGCATCTGAACTATCTTAGACATCTACTTTAGGATGAAAAGAGTCACGCCATCAGTATGCTTATTTTTTTCCCTGATAACAATAATGGCATACTAGACAAGTAACTCACATACAGGGACCTATAATGGATTCATCCAGTTCTACAGTCCCATTAATCTGACATCCTTCGACCCTTTTTTTTTTTCCTTGAAAGTTTGCCTCTCCCTCTATTCTGACCTCTCTTCTCATGAACTCTACCCAGTATGAGAAGATTCCTCATGATTCTTTCCTCTTCAGGAAATACAGTAAATAACCTAAATCACTGCATCTTGCTGGCCCAGCCATATACTAGTAGGATGTGGCTGACCAGCAGCTAAGGTCTGATGCTTAAGTCTGAAAGCTCATTCAGCACAGGGTTTTTGCTAAAGATTCGTTCTGTCCTGGAAGGTGAAACTCACCCTTAGAGAGAAAGCTGATGCCATTACAACTTACCATTTCTCATTCAGTCCAGCTGCAGTGGTAGTCAGGGATAGTCTGAGATGATTTTGCCTGCATGATCTCTCCAAAGAATGAAACCAGAGTTGCAGAAACCAAGCATCCACTTCTACTGATTTTTTTTCCATCGTACTTTTCCCCCTTTCTTTTACTTTGCATCACCTACCTCTTTTGTCTTTGTATGCAGAGACGTCTCCCAGCGTCACACGGGGAGGCATATCTTCTTTGGCCAATGGGAGGGCCAAAAAAAACCAATCAAAATGAATTTCTTTGGCTTGTTTCCTTAGTGGCTGCAAAAGGCTTCTCATCATGTTTGGCAAGTGGTATTGGCTATTCATGGTCAATGAATGGTCGGGGGGATCCTACACTGAATCCTGAATGTTATGTTATTGGGTTGATGATACATTTGTAATTTCTGAAGCTTCAGGGATTTGCCTATGAATCCCTTTTCTGTCTCTTGTCCTTGGTTGTCCTCAGCTGTCCTTGGTCTCCTACTGAGTGTGAGAGTGAAAGGAACACAATGTGTTCGGAGGTCCTGGCTCTTCTGTCCTGTATTGCCCCCAGATTTAACAGCCAGTTTGCAAGGATAGGTGACCAGACTACCAAACACTATCTGCAAATCTTTGCATCAAATATTAAAATATAATTTCCTTGAACGATAATAAAACAATATTTATATACGCAGTGCTACAGTGCAGGATATCAGAGTGATCAGCCCTACATAACTGGTTCTGGTTGCAGTACTAGTAGTTGTTTTTGTTGTAATTTTATGTATACTTTAAGGATAACTCTTCTTGTGCTGTCATTAGGGTAGTTTCATTAAATTCCTGCACAGTTTTATATTAGTAATTAGTCATTTCTGAGAATAAGTCTGAGGACTTGGTTATCATGCTATGCCTCTTCTTTCAAGGCCTTTTGTGGGATCCCTGCTACAGTCTCATGACTATTCACTTTTACATGTATTCTTATTCTAAAGTTATTGCTTGTTCATTGTGCACAATAGCGGTGCGTACAATTTAAAACCATATAATTTGAATATATATATATCAGTTTCTCAACTACTTCTTATAATATCTATATAATCACAACACTGTTATTGGTATGGGTTAAGACCTGTCTTTTTTTTCAGTTTACAAAGCCAGAATGTCAGGTCTCTTTCTTACACAAAGCAGTTTGATCTAGTGATGCTTTACGTAGGACAGGACAGCTAGAGAGTTGAGACCTACCTCAAGCCCTGCAACTCACTCAGCTTCTGGCTTTCTGCAAGACCCTGGTATTTTTGTCTCTGAATCCCCTGTTATGCTGTAATAAATCTGTGTCTACCAACCTATGGTAGAACCTGGGTGTCATGGACACTTAGAGCATCCTATCAAATGATCCACCGCAGCTCCACCACATCGTTGTAGCAGCTTGGATCTAGGTGTAGTCCCTCTGTGTTAGTCCAGCTTTTAAGCCCTTAGCAGAGCTTATTGTCTCAGGAATGGTGTCAGGCTAAGGCACTGAAATTGCATCTGAGAGGCATGTCAGAGCTTGCACGTTCTCTGACCATGGGGCCGTTGGGCTCTCGGAGTAGCTGGACCGTCAGATTTCCTAGTGGTGTCAGTGAAAGGCCTCAAACCTAGAGAGACAGCTGATTAACAAGGAACCTCTGTTATTAGCAGCTAGAGGTTTTATCAAGTTAGTGACGTACACTTAGGGAGGTTCTTCATCAGCAGCTGAAACCCTCTAATTGTTTTCATGTAAATGTAATTTACATTGGAAAAGTGAAAATCTTAGGATAGAAAGATCTATATATCCCATTAACCCATGCAACAGCTTCAGCAGTTGTAAGGTCTATTGGGGCCACCGTGTCCCAGCAGCTCTGTACCAACATCCTTCCTTGTCCAAGGCTTCCTAATGGCTTTGAGAACCTCTGCCATTTCAGTTGTGGTCTGACACAAACTGATGTAAAGCAAAAGGCTATTTCTCAGAGAGCAGGGCTGCTAACGCCTTCTATCTTCTCCTTTTTACAGACAAAACTGGCAAGATATGCTGACCAGGAAACTCAAATCTGTCCTGAGGGACACAAAGAAGACACTGACAAAAGCAACCTTCAAAGAGACGGGAAGCACAAAGGAGACTGGAATAAGTATTGCAGAGGAGGAAACCTAACAGGGACACATCAAAGAACTAGTACGACCAGGCCTGGCACCTTGAAGTCAGCCCCAAGAGAGGAACCAGTACCCCATCGCTTAATCCTCTTTCAGCTGAAAGCAACGTAATGGCTGTAGCCTCTTAGCTCTTGAATTGGGATGAAATTCAGTAGGCAGATGAATCCTGATAGTCATTTCCTATTGAAAATCAGGCACTGGCTCAGAGCTGTATTCTTCATGGCTTCATCTGTGCATTTTTGGCAGGGGTCCACTAGTGAGGAGTGTGATGGTAGGGGCAGTACAACCTCTTCATCAGCATCTCAGTCACAAGGGAGAGCAAATAATGTTTTAGGTAGGTGTGCGTAAACACATTTGGCAGCATTTGGGATTGAATTCCAATCGTAATGCCAAGTACTAAAAGTGGTTAACCGTTTCCAACAGTTTTTTGTTGTTGCTGTAGGAAACTCTGGTTTCATAAAAATCAGTGGAATCTACGAGGCAATATTTTTGACAACAACCACAACATTTTTTTCACTCCCCCACAAAGGGAAATTTTGAATCAAAATGTTTTGTTCCCGTACGTCAATTCAAATTGAAACATTTTCTATCAAATTGACTTTTCATCTGCAAATGTCATTTTAATGTTATTTTCAAACTAAAATGACAATTTTGAAATTAAACAGTTTGGTTTGAATCAATATTTGCTTCCAAATGTCAAAATGTGATTCTGATCAAAATGTCAAAATATGTCATCTTCACAATTCTAGATCTAAACTGGAAGAACATTTTGTTTTGCTTTATACACACTCACATATAGCATATCTAAAACATTTTATGCTTTTCAGCCCAAAGCAGGCTGAGAACAGAATGCCAAGATATTGGAAAAATGAGAGACACAGAAGGATATTCTGCAGTCCCCTTTAACTGAACAATACTAATAACATAAGAATTTTCTTTCCTGAAAAAGCGGGGCTTGGGGAAAGAAAAGTACACCAAGTAACCAGTGCAAATCCTAAAACATGCCACCCTTTTTCATTCCCAATCTCCTAGAGGTCTCAAAGGCATTTGCCTTCAAGCAAATCTCCCAACGGGTAAAAATCCCTTTCTGCAAAGGGCCAGCTTTTGGCCTTTAGGCAGTACTTCCCACAGAGCACACTTCATCACTGTCAAATAAATATTTTTGTTGTTGACCACTTCTTATTCTAGGCTTTTTACTCCTTTTCAGCATCTAGCTTCTAACAAACCTCTGGGAATTATTGTTCTCTCTCCCGCAAGGCTAAAGAGAATTACAGATCTGATAATTTAATTAATATTACCACCAGAAAGCCTTAATTGAAAACACCAGGATCTTTCTCAAGTCTGGTTTGAACTCTTCTCAGTAGAGCACCGAGGGCAGTTTTTTTTTCCATTCAGATAATAAATAAGAGCAGTCAATAACCACTTGTTAAACCTTTTCCGCTTATAAAATGAGACAAGTCAGACTCTACAAAGCCAAAGAAGGTACTGTGTGAAGAACTAATGCACCATACCAAGTATAAGACGTGCACTGTAAAAGTAAAAGCTTCTTGAATTATAAACACATAAAGAGTGAAAGTGGGAAGAAAATTCATCTGTCCTCTTTGATCCTGAGATTCTACTCTAGAGCACCTGTTTTTATGACAGGATTTTTTGGCTACGATGTGATGGAAATTGTTATTCCAGGTGAAAGAAATTGTTGCTTGAAAGACATCTGTCAAAAGGCTTATGCCACACTTCAGTTGTCCAAACGGGGCTTAGGTAAGCTTTCTCCTCCTCTGCTGTGTCCATCCTCCATTCACAAATTCATGCAAAAAGAAAAGTCCCTTGGAAGAGATGTGGGCCAGGCAATTCTGTCTCAATATACCTTCTTTGGAACAAATCTAGGGAGGAATGTAATCTGGATTAGTCTCTGCAGATGTGAGTTTAGAGTCAAACAACTTCTGCATAACTTCTGCTTCGTTCATTATTTTCCTACGTCAAAAAAAAAAAAAAAAGAGTTGTCTCATCATAGATTGTGAATCAGAGGCTTTCCATAACATGGCGAATTGTGTCATTTTTCTTTCTCGTTCTACAGTCCTCAAAGTGAGCATTACATGCCAGGCTTCATAAAGAAGATGCCCAGAGCCTGGGAATGTGAAAGCGAGCTGCCTCTGCTCTTAGCATGGTATATCCTCCTAATAGAGAATTGCCTGAATGGGTTTTACCTTGGAAAGGTCTATGTCGTCAAGACTGGCCTCCAACCTGAGAGGAATACCCACAAAGACATACAAGGAGAGAATCATCTGAAAACATATAGCCCTGTATGGAGCAGTCTGAAGCAGTCACCAAGGGATCCTCTAAGAGTCAATGAAGAAAAACAGGCACTTCCTAGGAGCTTTTCCTGGGCTCCTGCATGCAGGTACGTCGCTGTGTACCAAGTGTCTATTCTGTAACTTCTATGACAGTTGCTGCAGATCTAGTCAAAATAAACCAAGCACTTGATGACCCAGCTAAGCCTAAAAAGGGTGCCTACATCTGGCTAGCTCATTCACTAGCTTCATTGACTACATCAGCAAGGTGTCCATTAGTGCAATGGCAGCCCAGGCACAAGGTGCACACAGAGATACCTAAATGGAGGCATCTGCAGTGCAGTTCAGCTGCCTAAACAGAGGGGCTCAGTGCCATTTAGGATGTTCTAGAGTATCTACAACATCCAGATGGAGCAGACAAATGGGATCAAGGAGCTACAGGAGGCCAAATCCTTTTACAGCAGGAGCTAGAGGCCAGACAGCAGACCTTGAGATCTGAAATAATACTAGACATGTTTAATGAGATGCACCTTTAAAGCTGGGTGTCTTAATCTGAAGCTGAATCCCACCCCAGATGCCTGCATTCAGAGGAGATGAATCATACCCGAAAAGTGCCTGCCATCGACTCTGACAGGAGCTGAACTGATCAGCTCAGGTGGAGAAACCTACATCACAGATGACTAAAGTCAAGCTGCATGAACCTCGCACCCGCACAGGCACCATCACAGGTTCAGAGGAGATGCTGGACTCCCTGATTTTTTGTCTGAGCCTGGAAACTGTCTTTTGGCTTGTCTGGATGGCAGGTGTGTGCTAATCCTCTTTGAAATAGGTGTGCTTCCCAGCACGCAGGCCAAAAGGATGTAAAAGAGGATGCACGTGAGCAGAAAACATCTATAAAATTGGTGAAGTGGCTTACCCCCAGTCACACACGAAATCCGTGGCAGATGCAGGAATCTCCGCCGTCGTTACTCCTGGATAACTTCCCACCGATCCGTTTAGCTGGTAATGTGACAATGAGTAGGAGGGAGAGTAAAGTTCTGTTTCTGTTAAATACCAACCTAAACATTTGTAAGAGCATAAGAGAGGAGGAAAAAAAAAACCCTACCACTATGCGTATACATGTTTCTGTTTTTAGGCAGTCCAGCTTTTCACTTCCCATTTCCTCACTAAAAAATAATCTTTTGTGAGTGTGCTTATGTTTGTGCGAAAAAATTACAGTTTTTACCAAAAAAAGAAAAGTTGGCTAGTTGTAAACCCAATTTTCCAGCTAAAAAATCATTTAAACAAAAAATTTTTAACCAGCCCTGCTGCATGAAGTTTTGGGATTCTTCCTTCAGCCTGTTGTCTTCAAAAATAAACAACATTCTTTGAATTTATTAAAAAAAATGGTAAATCTGTGGGAAAGGGGAGCAGAGAAGCAATGTTCTGACCACTGACGACTTTAGTAATCCCAAGATAATTCTTAATTTCTTTGAAGCCAGTGGTAATTTTTTGTCTTAATTTCAACAGGAAGAGGCCAAGGATTCATCCCTAAGTGTGATAACCTCTGCTGTTAAAAAGCTATAAAATATATTTATATTTTCCTGGCATTGTTCTGTTTAGACAGGTTTAGGTTTACGCTTAGGATTTCTTTCCATATTAAATGTGCTTACTGTATCAGGCTCTTTTCTTGTTTTTTTACTCCTAAAACGAGTGTGTGGTTGTTCTGATGAGGAAGATATGGCCTAGAAACTGCAAATGCAAATTTTCTAGCTCTGCAAAAGACTGCTCAGGCGATTCTGGACAAGTTGCTTGCTTGATTTCTCAGATATTGAAGTACACACTCTAGAAAATCCTATCAGTAAAAACCTACAGTGTGATTGCTGGAGGGTATGCTGATAATGTTACAGGATAAATTTTAATGTAATCATGCGGACCTGCTGAGAGCTGTAGAAGATGTATTTATGCACAGTATACACGGTTTGAATGTAGTTTATATTTCCTACAGGTTCTACAGTATTTTGAAAGACGAATTAAAATCAAAAGCCAATAAAGATCCCACCCCTGCTACCTGAAAGTTGTGCCGTTGCTCCAGTCTTCATCTCAGCTTCTTTTTCAGCCCTCTGTGCAGATAAGACACCTATGGAGAGCTCAGTTCACATATTCCCTCCATTATGCAGGAATTTAGAGGCAGGTCCCAAACCAGGGTCTCACAATGCACAAACCAGCAGCAGCACAGTCAGGTAGCAGAGATATGAGGAGATGCAGAAGGAAGGTGCAGAAGGATCTAAGGAAGGTGTGAATGGCCACAGTGCTGATGGGGTGTCAAAATAGCCACAAGGATATGTATCTGGGAAAGTTTTCCATGCTAGGGAAGAGTAAGGTGGGGAAGGAAAAATACAACTTCCCATAGTACGTTTCTCATTAGAAAATATCAAGATGCTTCCCTGGGGTTTGAGACTGCAGCTGGGTGAAGGCAGGAGTCAGATCAAGGATAAGTCTCCTGCAACTTTACCCCTCTTTGAACTCATGAAGCAATGCAGTCTCTGTCCTGACAGCCTCTTGCAAAGACATCGGCACATCCCCTTTCCCCAAAGCTCTGATTATTTACCTTGGCATTAGAGAGATGTGTCCTTCAGGGTGAGGCCAGGGACAGCTCCGCGGTCTCTGCAACAGGAGCCGTCCCTTCCCTGTAGCCTTTTATCCTCACACCAGCAATGGGTTTGTCCCGTTGCCGAACGCGTGGGAGATGCCAGAGCACCCCTTCTATCCGTGTGATTGAAACCACGCTTCTGCAAGGTCCTACACACAGGCAGACCCTTACTCCTCCCTCATCCTTCCCCACCAAATAGCAGCGGTCATCAGCTGGGTGCAAGTGCATGGGCATCACTGGCAGATTTTATTTACCACCCTTTCCTCGTTCACTAGTATGACTCGCAGTCCTCCCCAAGCCTGACTTTGTTATCTACAAATCTCAGTCCATCATTATTCTCCTTTCTTTCCTGACCAACATCTCCGAGTGCCTAAGTAAATTGTATTAAATAGCACAAGACCCACTGGGAAACTGCAAGGACCATGTGGATAAGTTTTTGCGTGGTGAACCCTGGCTGTTTAATCCTCTTTGATTCTTGCCTCCACACCAGTTTTGGTCCATTACATTTACCCCTCACTCCGTGATTACTCCACTCAGTAGTCTCCTTTCCTGCACAGGACCTGTGTAGGATCTCCGGGAAGTCAATATCAACTGGTTTTACTTTCCTGACTGCTTTCACTGACACGTTAAGAGACTGTTATTCAAAGGAATTAGATCCTCTTTTTTGCCACTATTGCTCCTCAACTTAGGGCTACTTATTGACCAAACTAGCTAACATAGACTGCAGAAACAGTAAAAAAGGCCGTATAACAGATTCAAAAATAAGTACACTCACTCAGGGTGAGCAGATATAGAGCCAAAGGCCAAAGCTGAAGTACGTTATATCTATGTAGGCCTGATGTCCAAATGAAAACCACATTATGATGCATGAAATTCCAGTTGGTCTTGAACAGAAGGCATTTATTAGAGTTGAGACTTTTTGTTGTTGTTGTTAGAATTTGCCAAGTTGCAAATGTTCTGCAGTTTTCAAATGGAAAAAGGTCTGGTTTTCTAACACTTTGTCTGCCAGACACCTCAGCTGCCCATCTGTTGGACTATCTCGGTTACTGATTCCAGTATCTAGCTGCAAAGCAACCCTGGAGGCAGATGTCTAGGATCCAACCTCCATATCCAATTTCCTTTATTTATTTATTTGTTTTGTTCAGAAAGCTGGAACTGACATAGCGTTTCAAAATATTGAAATCCTTCAGGAAACCAACTGACCTTTCTCCACATTAGTCAGAAAAAAATGTAGGCAGGAAAAGGAGACAACAAACAGACTCTGCACAGCTCAAGTTCCAGTCTTGTGGCCTGTATTCACCAGGAGCGGTGCTGTGTCCAAATGCCCATACAGCATATAGCCCAAATTTTATGGCTTATTGAATGTTTGTTGTGTGGCTTTACCAGAGGGCTCTGACCATGGACTGAGAGTCCTTTGAACCAGGTGCTATGCAAACATGAAACAAACTCTCCTCTGCAGTGAGCTCTGCTCTGAGACATAATTGCCTTAAGGTACAAATGTGAAAATTGTTAATCTGAGCACTTCTGAGTTTAAAGGAAGTTCAAGTTTGGCTCTCAACGTGCATATTGTGACTCAGGGCTGTTTGTAATGAAAAAGCATCACAGGAGCAAAGCATTCCTTGCCAATCCTTGTCTGGATCCGTCTGTGAAATCTTGGCACAGTGTCCCAGGAACACTGTGTGGAAATAAAGCTTTTGTTTAACCTACATGTGTGGGCTCCCTGCAGAGGTGATTATCTGCCTGGCCAAATCTGTAACTCTAGTTCCCCAAACACCGCCATCACAAAGAAAGCGCTAGAGGGAATAATCATAGGTTGTTATCCAAATAAGGTGCCAAAGCTTATTCACAAAGGCATGCATGCCATCAAGGTTGCTTTGGTTGACTACACCTGTCAGGACAGCAACATAGTTAGGACTAGAAAGAAGCATGACCCAATACTCATGGCTGGTCCAGGCCTCAGGCCCAATCTGCAGAGTGACCCAGCAAACACCTCCGTGATGGCTATGGAGAATAGGGATCACCCTGAAAACCTTCTCTTCCTCTGCTGCTGTTGCTTTGTCCTGGCGGCTGAGTATTGGGAAGGGTGCAAACAAACTATCCACCCCTGGTCTGTGTGGAGAGGGACAGGAAACTCAAGGATGCTAACATCCTGACTAGATGGAGTTAGATTTAACTTACAGAATTGACTTCATTTAAGTCATGAATTAAGGGATGATGATTGAGGGATGAATCTGTCATGGTTGTCCTATATGAGCACCCAGCAGAAAAAAGGGAAAAGGAAAGATATTGGGTGAAGAACCTCCCCAGCTGAGTCTTTTGGCTATGGTGGGTTTCAGTAGGTTTCATGTCCTGAGAGGCCTGCAGCAAATTGTTCCCCACATCCATGCAAGCAAGGAATTTCTGGAGGTCCTGAGTGATGGGAGAAAACACCTTGCGTGGTGCTTCTGCGGCCTTATAAAAGGCTTTGCTGAGAAAGCACAAATGGATGCTCCTCAGAAAGCAATGGCTACATCTCTATGTTTAAATGACACGATCCTGATATGGAAGCCAGCAGCTAAACTCTCTTCTCCCAAGCACCCAAACTGCCTGTCCCCAGACATGGCCCAGAGACTATTTGGAGTGGTGCCCATTGGCCTAGGGAACACCAGTGATCAGCACAGATGACTGAGTCCATCACCCTGGAACTGGTTGCTGGTGTTGATGGAGTCAACATGAGGCAGAGAAAAACCTCAACAAGTACTTCCAAAGCATTGTCTGATGTGCTAGAAATGATTATTTTGGACACTGAGGACACTACCTCCATGTTCTCTAAGGTACATGAGTTCAGTGAAATTGTGTCCTGATCCTTGTGCATGGCTTTGAAACACAGTCCAAGGCAAATCTAAAATCGGGATAATAAAATCTACAGAAGGGCTTGCAGATCTCAAGGGCTCCAAGGACTCAAGGCTATTTTCCCAAAGGGGGAGGACTGTAGCTTCATTTAGAAATGCCAGGTAGTGAATTAAGGTATTTAGATCAGAAATTTCTCTGGTTTGCTTCCCACTAGTGATATTCAAACTAGTTGAACATGAGCACAGTCTGAGGAGCCACTTTTGCTGTCCTTCCCACTACAATAGGTCATACCTGAAGAAAAAAGCCTAGGAGCACGCTTTTTCAGGGCAATACTTGATTTATTTATACAAGACCCAGGAGCTGCACGCTGTTTGCATACTTATCCTCACTAACTCATACGTAGGTGCTGGACATGTTTGTTCCAAGAGCTATTTCCATCTCCTTCACCAAAGGAAGGTGAAATGCCTCATGCCTTGTACTATCAGCACATGGCAGAGCAGAGGACTCACTCCAGGTCTCGGTGTCCTAGGCGTGTCCTATCCCATCTCCTCCTTCCTCTGCGTGATCAACAGGGGAGGATGAGTCTGCTGCTGTTTAAACTCTTCTTTTCTTTCTGGAGAGACATCACTAGTTTTATGAACCCTTTTGCTTTTGCGCATCACCTCGCCAATGACAGATTGCCTTTCCCTAGTACACGGAGGCTGGGCAGCTGAAAAGCGTGGAGGGCTGCAAGGCAAATCCCTCTGCTCTTTGCAGCTCCAAGGGGAAAGAAGTAGCAGTATGCTGCTGATCCCTCTCTGGATTGAAAATAAACCCTGCAGAGGCACTGAAGAAATACATCTCCTCCAAACAATCATATCGACTCTACTTTCAGCCCAGAGGCCAGCTTTCTCTCTGCACTCGCCTGGTAACCCAGACTAGTAACTTCGTAGGGAAAGGCATATTCACGCTGCTGCAGTTGTTTTTATGTTGTCCTGTGTTTGCTATAAGAGCTGGAAAAACATTTTGGTCTTGATTTTGTACAGCTTGCCCAGTTTCAGCAGGGTTTATTTATACAGAGAGAAGAACACATGAACAGCCCACAGCTCTCTCTGAATATTTAAGCATACTTCTATTATTTTCATACGGAATTATTTTAACTGAAGTAAATGTAAATACAGTCATAGTGAGATGGAATAACTTCAGGGTGAAAAAGACCAGTTACAACCAGTGACAATAATTAACTACTATTCGTATCTGCAGCACTCAGATTTAAGGCGCAAGTTAGCTGACAGAATTTTCTGCCATATATGTCAATGCTTATGCTTATATGCATATATATATATGTAGAAAATTAATAAGCAGCCATTCACCACCAGAGGGCAGGCAAAGTATATGTAAATGAATTGTCCTCTGTGTTCCCTGCGCACATCAACGAGTGAACGGCTCAGTGTCCAGAAAGATATTGCTAGTGTTTTCTGAGCATCTCCAATGACTTTTGTATCCTGAATCTTGAGCCATATGGCAAATTACTATGTTGCACAATGCACTGGGCATTTTATTTTATTTGGAAATTCTCAGCATTTTTCAAGGATGAAATGGGCTGAGCTGGAAGCAGTACATCACGGAGTGATCGGAGAAGTGTCTCATGTGAATGGTGAGAAACTTCTTCAGCGCTATGGCTGAAACAGTGATAATGGCATGTGTGTGTCAGAAGAAAGCGGTAGGTCAGTGGAAGCCTTACGTTGCCACTTTTCAGCCAACATAAGCTAATATTACTCCTTTGCAGTCAGTAGATATTCACTGATTTACAGTAGATAAAAGGACTGGTCCTTTCTGGGGTGTACTGAACATTGATCAAGACTGCGTTACTTGACAGCTGAAAAGAAGTGAGATCTAGATTTTAGCAATATTATGATATGGACCGATAACAATGTCGCCATTCTCATAGTCCTGAAACCAAGGAACACCTATTTCATCCATTAAGATGTTTCATCAAGTGAGGTGTCCTCGCAGGAACAAGGACCTTCTAGTCAGATACAATTAGCAAAAAAATACCTTTTCTCCTTTTCACTCCTGTTACGGAGAGGATATAAATACAAGAGTCTTATCACTAAAAAGTAAATCCTAAGAAGCACACTCCTCCAGCCAGGGAAGGCTTATGATATGGCATAGACAGACAATGAGAAAGGACCTTTTAGATATGCCAGCCCACGAGGTCTCTAAGGACTGGTGTCTAAAACTCAGTGCCTTTGATCTGAGGGGGAAAGGATATAGGATCGAATCACAGAAGCTAGATCCCAATTTGCTAGCAAAGATCCCTGCATTCATAGGGGTGCAGAGGTCCATCAGGGCAGGAATCCTGCACAGGACTTAGTCCAGTGGGATGATGGATGTCATCGGCTCAAAAGCAACAGCTGAATGGCAAAAGCAGTTACAATGTTTGTAGCACCTCCAGAAATGACCCCCAGCATCCCAAAATGTGGCTTCCCCCAGAGAAATCTGGAAGGTATTTTAAGAGACTGTGATATACGCAACCTGGGGTGGAAAGCTGGGGTTTGTACCAGCAGCAGGTATACCCTCAGACAGCAATAAATTTAGGCTTTTTTCTGTTTCCTGGCTGTGAGAAGGACTCATTCTCTTTAATTTTGAATCTGTGCGTGAGTTAGTCAGACCTCACTCCCTTAGTGTTCACAGGAGAAAGTAGGAGCTCATTGTGGGTGACTCATCTGCCCCATTTTTGTTATCTGCTGGAGCATGAGATGAAGCATGACCAAGGGCTTCCATTTCCCTTCATGAGCTGTGAAGGATATCGGGATGAGCGGCTCATTGATAGACGTCTGCCTTGTAAGTGTCTGCATTTGATCAGAGAAATCTCATCTCTTACATCTATGCCATCATTCTGGGGCTACAAATTTGTGTAAGGAAAAGGAGTCCAAGAGGCCATATATCAGTTTATCCAGCTCATCAGTGCTATTGCCGTTGGTTCTTCTATCTGTGTTCGACTGTTGATGTATGTTTGAACATAGTTATCTGCGCTTCTGTCTCCTCCATATCTGACTACTCCTTTGCACTAAACCTCCCTGTAGAAATGGAGCCTGGGCAGTGGCTCCGAAGCTTTTCCTGAGTGCAGCCCACCTCCACAATCTAGGAGCTGTTCAGCCTCAAAGTAAATTTTCAGAGTTTTGAGCAATTAAAGAGACTGATGAAGAGCAGGATTAAAAAGGTGCTGTTTCATTTAGGTTTGCTACAGGTTGTGCTGTGTATTTGCTTTACCTCTCCGCTGAAGTAACTCCATCATTCCCCCACATCTCCCGCTGTACCCCCTCTTTCACTGTCTGGTTGGGATTTAGTTAGATGGTGCAGGTGCTTGTCTCCTGCAAGAGTAAGTTTCACCCACGCAAGGGCACCCATGATATTCTATGACAGCACAGCAGGGAGCCTACTTAGGAGTGAAAACAGAGTTTCAATATTTTTCCTTCATGCAAAAAAAAAAAAGTCTTTTTGAGGGCACCAGATAATTCAAGAAAAGCCAGCACCTTTCATTGGAAGTAAAGATATCTTGAAAATAAGCCAGAATCCAGCTGTTTGTTGAAAAAAAAAAAGACATTCAATGAATGACGTAGGGATGGATCCAGGGGCTACGGGAAGGATCAAAGGATTTAAGGAACATAACAGAAATAGAGCATTTCTAAGCTACTTTTTCTCTCTTAGGGTTATGGTTGCAAACTTCTGTTTTTCAGTGTTTGCCTAAATAATTAGCATAGCCAGAGCAAAGAACAAGGCGGTTTACACTCTTGACCAACTGTGGTGAAACCCTTTCCACAAGAGCTGAAAGCTATCTGTTTCATGGTCAGCTTTAATGCCCTGTAGATATAGTGCCAGTAATCCTTTCACTATGGCTTTGCTGCAGTAAGGCAGCACCTGCCCGAAGCTAACACAGTAGCCGGTGGAAAGAGAAGCGACAAAAAAAAAGGGAAAATTGCTCAGCTCCGTGGTGGCTGATAAAGTCATTTTCATGAAGTCTGAGTCAAAAGCAGGGAGAAAAAAATGCAAAGAGAGAGACCAGCCTTCCTCTTCATTCCTCAGCTCAAAGGAAATGAAAAGAAGGAAGAAGAAAGAATGATATTTCACATATTGAATTCACTAGGAGATCTGAAGGGAGAAATATTATATTCAACCCCATTGACACAGATGACAGAGCAAACTTCTGCAGCTTGTTTGGGACCACCTGATTTATTGAGGCTCTTGTTATTCCAGTGGCGGGTAGAGATATGAGAAATAGTTGCAGGAGAAACCACATCAGTCTTGTCTGGTTTGCCATTTCAAGATAAACCGGATTTATCACATGCAACACAGTTTCCTGAATCTTTTGATAAAGCTTGGGCTATTTCAAGCACGGGCTGGAAGACGCCTCTGGAGATTATAGCACACAAAACTCAAAGATGCTTCAAAAAGTATGGGTCAAATACTGCTGGATGCAGGCTGCCTCTGACCATCAGAGTTGGAAGGGCAAGTGCAAGACTGAAGGTCTCTACCCTAATTTTTGCCTTTTCAAGATATTCACCTGGCAGTTTTGCCTGCATTCAAGCCACACCTAAAAATCTCCCTAGGGGCTGGTGGGAGTCTCCGGCCCACAAGCATTAGAAAATGAAACCAGAGGACCGTGAAAACACTTTTGGCCCCCTAAAATCCAAAGACACATTCCCCCTCTGACGATTGTTAGACTCTCTGCAGCTCCAGCGTAATGCTTTCTCTTTTCTCGGTGTTTTGCCCATGTTTCTCTTATTCTGTTTCTCTTACTGACACTGCTTCACGTTCCACCAACATCCACATCTGGCTATTCCCTCCACAGCTGTATTTGGGTCTCCTTCCCTGCTCTCTTACTCTTCAGACCATTCCTGAGTCATGTGCCAAAGCCACCTCATCTAAATCCTGTGGTGGTTATCTACTTGCACTGGGAGTTTCAACAATATCTGCCACCCCATGTGGTGTACAATGTTCCTCCAACACTCCACAAATGTCTCAAGCACTGTTACGTGCGGGTTGCTTTCTTGCTCAGTTTTGTAGCAATACCTGCCTCAGCACCAAGCGGTGCATGGAGACAGGCTGCCAGCAAACAGGGACAAAATGCCGATCCTACAAATCACTGCATCGTAGCACGGGCACAGCCGAGCCCCTCCTAGCCATGTTTGGATAGGTGAGTGTGGAGTGTCACTAGCCATGCATTAACCGTGCTTTTCAGGTGGGATTTTGCAGCTACTCTGGTTACCAGGTTATGGAGAGCTGGTTTAGAGCGAGCTCAGGTATGTCTCCTCTGCAGTTGTAAGTGGGCGGTTGTTGGGGCATACCTGTGGTTTCAAAGTTAAGGTAACACTTCCAAAGAGTTAAGATAACAGTGTCCTGGTCATCCCTATGGGTGAACTGAGGGGCAGGGGAACAATCAAAAGGCCTCTGTGCAGGACAGAATGAGGAACTCTTCCCAGAGCGAAGCCTGGGATCAAAGAAACTTTGAGCTTTAGAAAAATGAGTGGATGTGAGTATATATGGGGAGCATGTGACACAGGAGCAGGACAGACTACAGAGAGCAGGCTCATGCCTGAACGGAAAGAGCAATGCAGACACTACTGCCTTCCTGCAACCAGAGAAAACAGCGCTCAGGGGAGAGCTCGAGGGAGAGGGGCAAGCACTCCCCAACCATGGAAATTTTGAAAGTGCCATATTCAAGGCTGGAAACTCACAGCGTTGCTGGGCACTGAGCGAAAAAACAGTGTTTGGAGTCACTGGTTCTGCCTCGCTGCACGCTGATGCTGTCTGCAGCTCGCAAGGAGAATATCTTCATGGTCTGAGGCCAGGTGGAGCTGAGGGAGGTTGTGGTTGCTATCCTGGGGGACTAGGCCAGGCCTTGTCCAGGGGGAGGCCAAGAGCAGCATCTCCCTCTAGGACAACTAAAAACCCAATGCCTGAGACCTGTAGGCACCACGTAATGAAGCTGAGATGGGACAGGAAACACAGCTAATGGTGATCAGGACAACACCCTCATCCTGCTTTCTGCAAACGTCAGCATCAAGGTAGGTAGATGCATACATGTAATGCATCTCCATGGGCCCAGTGGCAAGCTTCACTGAATAGCAGCTGGAACAGAAAAAGAGGCAGTGGCAAGAGCGGAGCCTTCTGGTTCTTCATGCATTTTTCAAAAAAGAACAGCCTATAAAGGGAGCTGAAGGAAACAGAACAGAAATATAAAAGTTCAAACTTTGTTTAGTCTGGGGAAATATCATTTATAATTAGAGATGGGCATCCTGTTGACATGATACAACCTATTTTAAGCGTGAGGTGAGCACGTGGTCAGCTGCTAATCTTTTGCAAGTGATTAAAAACTGCCAGTTCATCTCTGACTTGCTGGTTTCTTTTTTTTTTTTTTTAGCATAATTTCTGAAAACCAACTGGACTAACGTCATCTCAAGATAATGATGCTTATACTGGCAGTCATATCTTGGAGTATCTAAGTAGCTGGGAGTTTTGGTTTCTGTTTATGTTCCTCTGCTCGTTTCCATGCCAGCTCCACCAGCCAAGCCTGCTCATCTCTCCCATGACAGTGGGAAACACTGACAGTTGGCAGGACAGGGGCCAAGCTTGACCTTGTTGTACCAGTGCAAATCTGTGGCCCCTTATTTGAAGCTGGATTAACCAGCTGCCCCATCCTATTGCCCTAGTGTGGAGCAGGTACATATGTGCGTGGCTGGTTTAGCAGAACTGATTGCAGAGCTGGTGCTTGCAAGCAGCTTTGGAAGCATGATCCTCCAAGTCTTCAGAGTGTGATGTTCCTCCTTGTGTCCCTAGGTTCATTCGCAGGGTTTGCATCGGCATATCTATGCTGCCAAATAACCTGGTTCCCATATTTACTCTCAGGCCTTGATCTCTGGTCACCCACATTGCACTTTAGTTAGCTCTCTTCTGGGCTTTCTTCCCCATTGAACCCATTCGTTCCATCCACTCTGGGTTAGTTCTGGAGGTGGTTTGCTGTAAGAGCTGCATTAGATTTGGTTTCTTCTGCTCTGTGCCACCCTCATATACTGTCCCTGAAGGCTTCGCATGCTCTCTCTACCTTATTAAAGACGCTCTGAATGAAATTTAACAGTGAAATAACAATCTTAGGACTGTGAGGACACCACCCAGGGACAGATATCCAGGTGCTATGTAAACTGGACCTAGACAGCTTGCTCTAGAGGAAGGCTAGGTCTGTGTGGTTGGCACCAGTGATCTTTCTCTGGGACAGACACCTTTAGTGGGAGAGTTGTAACCTTGGAAGCATCGGCCCTCAGGTGTCAAAGGGAACCAGCCATAGGTTGACCCATGTCCTCTGCAGCTCACACACCAGAACTGGAGCTGTAACAGCAGCAAGGTCTGTGGAAATAATTCCTACGGCTTCTATATAAGGTTGAAATATGTTTTTAGGAGGTTCACTTATCCTTCTTGCAATGGGTCTCTTTGCTATGTGCCGTGCACCACCTAGACAATACTATTGGACCCACTTCTCTAGGTAGTCAGTCCACAGCTCTCCTCCAGCCTTGGCTGCTGTGACAACAAGCTGGCCATCAAGTGGGCATGGTGACAGGTGGTGTCATAATATGTCCTTGTGCCTTGGTAAACTCTTCCTGTGTCCCAGCCAAAGTAAGTTAGCATGAAATAAAGATGAATTTCGGGCTGAGTGGAGGCGTACACCAACAGGACAATGTCAAGCTCATGCCACACCAAGCAGTACGGCCATATTCACTAGGCATGCTGCCACATGATGAAGAGACGGAGGATGGTTAGTTCAGGTGCTGCACAGGGCGGCCTTGGCCTTACGGCTTTCAGAGCCTAGAGTTTACATCTTGGTACTGCTCTGTTCTATTTTTTAGTGGGTTGATATACATTAGAGGTAAAAACGTTTCTGATGTGAGCTGTCACTCCTTAGGATGCTCTTGGAATAGCAGCATTGCTGTCAAAGGCCCAAGGGGATGCTCATCCTTAAACTTGCTGTCAGACGTAACATTTACTAAGAGGGTGGCTTTATTTGGTGTAAAACAGGAGCTCTGGTAGATGAAGTCCTATAAAAATAGGTGACATTCATCTCTGTACTGAGGGAGAATTCAAGGTACACGATGTCCCATGAAAGTGCTATTCTGAGGATATGAATAAGAGTTTGGGACTGCTGCACACAAGCAAGCTTCTCTGTAGGGCCTGCTTCAGTTGCCAAGAAAAGTAAATGGAAAATCTTTCAATTATTAATTGTTAAGTGATTTGACCTTTGATAAATATACATATATGTATGGTTATTGCAATAATAAATTTCTTATTGCTATTTATTATATACTTGTTACTCTTAAATTTATTATCCTTGTTACGTACTTATTGCAATAACATGCGCAAAATATATTTACTGCGATATTTAACTAACCACATCTTGCACATCTGTAGATGTTTTCATCTAGAGTCTCCAAGTATGTTACAGATCTGACATTGTTCTCAGTCACAAAGGCTTGTGTGCTATGTAAAATGATCAGTAACCTGTTGCAGAGAAGCAAAGGTCTCTGGACTGGAACCCAGCATATGTTTAGCAGGATCCACTAAGCTCCTTGGCACGTGGAATGTGAAGGACATGGCTTTTATCGGATTTCACTGAGCAGATCCAGGAAAACAGGACAGAAAAGAGGCTCTCCAGGCCAGAGGAGTCAGCACCCCTTTCTCGGGGAAAATTGTTGCCGTTTCATATCACGGTCCAAAGGGCCCCTTCTGCAGCAGAGCTATCTCACCTCGTGCTTGTTCATCGCCGTCTCAAAGGGAAAAATGCCCACCGCTGCATCCAGACATCTCCTCTGACGGGCTTTGTCCTTCCTTGGCATGCCCCCCCGGCACGTCAGGGTGCCTTCCATTACCAGGGGAAGCGGCGTGACTAACATCCGTCACGTAGGTGTGACATCCTTCCCCGGGGGGAGCCGTGTGCACAGCGCATTGTCTCAGTGGAGGTTTCTATTTGTATTGTTATGTAAGCACGTGCGGGGCCAATTTCTTCCCCTCCGCCACTGCAAAAATGGCAAGGGAGGAGAAGCTCCCCGTGCACTCAGGGCAGAAGGTGGGAGGCTTGCATCTGTCCTTCCTAGGGTGGGGTGGGGGTGGCCTGAGGAGTCTTGGTTGATGGATCCAAGACACAATGTGCTCTTAAGGCACCCTGGATCCATTCAGGAGCTGACAAAACCACATGGGAGGTTTTATTTCTACAGAATAAGACCTGGAACCTGTGGCACCAGCCTAGACGTCAGGGTGTTTCTTCTAAGCAGAAGAAGACAAAACGGATGATGCTACGGTCTCCCACCAGTTACACAGAAGCAACGCTTCTGAAGTGAAATGGAATTTTGCACCCAAGGAAAAGAAGCCAAAACCTGACCCAACACTCTTTTTATAAGGCATTTATGCTATTACCCATTCAGGCATTAAATTGAATTAATCCTCTCCCCCAAGGGTACCTTTGGGCATCACGCTGCTGTGCCACATAGAGACACCTGAGCTAGCTGAGATTTCTGAAGCAACATATTTACCCTACTGTGGCACTTCACTCACATACACCCTCTTTCTTCACACCCCGTCCCTGCACGGCCCTTGATAGCTGGAGCCCAGGGCTTGCACTTTAATGGAGGTGCTCTAGCTCACCCTCCTTGAGCAGGAGGGTTGGACCAGGGGGGTCTCCTGCAACCTCAGCTGTTCTGTGTGCAATTTGCAGAAGCTGAGACCGTAGCCCTGAAGGGACCTTTTTTGCTTTTGTGCCTATACCAGTGTAAATCCACCGCCCTCAGTTCGGTTGCTGTGATTTACCCCAGCCTAAGCACCAGCCTGCACTGCCCCAGCATACCTGGGAGTACACGCAGCTCCAAGCACACGATCACATCTGTAGGACAGACATGGAGAACTTCAGAGACTACATATGTCACCGAAGCCTGCAGAGGGGATTTTTGTGGTATTCACAGAATGTTTCATGTGTCAATATGAGAGGAGTGTAATTACCAGCTGAGACACTGCAGGAAACAAGCCAAGGTTGAATGAACGAAATGGAAAATAAAGAGAAGAGCAGAGGACACACACATTTTAAAACTATTACGGAGGTATGTATTCACGTGCTCATGGGAGCTTGGGAATATATAAGAGCTCATGACTGCGAAGGAATGAATTCAAGGACCAGTCTATGGGGAGCATTTTTTTTCTGTGTGACTTCAAACTTCTCTCCGAGCTCGCAGAGTTTTAGTCAGCTGGCATGCAACAGAGGTACGACTTCCCCAAGGAAACTCTTCCTCGGCTTTCGCTGGAAAGGCTGCTGGGAGAGTCCCGGAGACAGAAGGCTGCAAGCAGAGGCGAAACCTCCTCCTCCAGCCACGGAGCAGGTACGTGGAGAACCGGGTGAAACCGGGAGCCTGCTAGAAAGTTGAGCTGGCTGCCTTGTGCCTGCGAGAGGGAACGGGGCTTCGCTGGCTTAGAGCTGCAGCCTTTAAAAATAGCACAGATGAGGAAGGTACTGTATAAATAAAATACACTGTGTTTACGAATGGGCTGCGGAACTGACTAAACGCACTGTGTAAATGGCTCTATCCATATGGCTGTATATTTAATTCATCAGGGACTTGCACTACAGTGATTTAAATCCTTTAAGTTAAGGAGGCACCGGTTAGTTTATAACAACGCTGTTATCATATTCCTTTTTTGTTATTACTCTCTGTGTTAACAGTTGCAGAAGACGGGCAGACGTTTTTTCTTTCTTCGCAGAATTTTAGTCTATTTACGGTGTTACTGAATTACAGAGCTCTGAACCAAGGGTGCTGCAGAAAGATCAGTCCTGTGCACTGATTAAATGCTGCTACCCAAGCTCTCCGACACGGACTCCTAATATAGCCTTGGGCAAATCACACAGTGCCCGTGTAAAATGCACAGAGTACTATTGAGATCATCTGGTCTTCTCACCGTTAAAGCTGTCATTGGACTCTCCTTGCTGGAGTACAAGATGTGAGACAGCAGAGTTATTTTTTTCGACTCTTAAGATCCTGACAGCTTGGATCTCACTTTGGGTAAATGACAACTTGCTGATAGTAGCTGTTTTGCTGAATCTGTACTCTTATCATGAGGAATTAACGTTTTTACAAAATCTGGAAATTATAAAGTTCCAGAAAATCTCATCCTATATAAGAACTAAAGATAATTTTCTAAAAGTAAATCCTGTTATTTTCTTCATAAAAGTGCAAATGTTTCCTTTAAATAAAAGCCAAACTTAAATAACAGTGAAAAATTGATTTTTTTTTATTCAAATGTAATCATTTCAGCTTTAAAATGACATTATTATTCTAAAATACTGAAAATATTTTACTTCCAATAACAAAAATTCATGAACAGCCATCTCTTTTTAAAGCAGGTAGTAACACCTTAGCGAATAGATCAGTGGTTAGCCTTTTACTAACAGAATGATGGATAACTCTCAGGACGGATATTCAGTATCAGTCAAGTCAAATAGATCAGAACTAAAATTCCTCCCTTCATTTTACCTGCTATTGGATCACATAAACTGAATACATCTTTTCTTAAAGACTGAATGCACCTGCAGTTAAGAGAAAAAATTGCGGGTGTAAAAATGAGCGTCTCTGTCTTTGCTATGCGTAGATTAAGCTGATGAGAAAAGGTTCTTAGTTTTTTCCCAGATTTGAATTTGCTCCAGAAGTTTTGTTTTCCAGGGTAAACATTTCATTTAGTTTCATCTTAAAATGCCAATTCATTGCTGGTTTTGTACATTGAGGCATGTTCATTTTCTCATCTGCTGCTGTCCCCTTGCCCAACTGCTCTCTTATAAAGTCTCCAGGGTGACGGACTTTGTGGGATTCTTATTCATTTTCAGTTTCTCTTCTGGAGAAAGGAGTAAAGAAAAGGTGAAGGAAGTTGGGGAACTAGCTAAACTTTATCTTTATTCCTTTGGCCAAGGGGATCGGAAAGGCTAATGTCCTCTGGATCATTTTTTGCTGGGGGTAAACGTCATAGGTTGCCTGGCCTGGTAGAAGTGCATGCAGAGAGGACTGTGTGTGAGAAAGGGAAGGAAGGCAGCAGCTTGAAAAGACAGGAGGAAAGGCCTGATTTGGGTGAAACTGGTGATCCATGAAGTGTAGGTGTCGCAGTTTTGATGTGTGGACTTGACGCTGGAGAGCCACGAGGCTGGGTCTGCTCATGGCAGCGGTCCTGGTGGGTCTGCAAGACTGCACCATGCAGACAGCACCAGCAAATTGAGCCAGAAGAGGGAATTTATGGAGACGTCGTAAGTTCTCAGGAACTGCAGATGTGCCTCCTTCCCAATGGTGCTGGCTGAGGATGGCACGGATTGTTTATTTTTTTTTGATAGGGTTAATATTAATGTTTCCCGGTGGGATGAATCACCAAGGAGCTATTCCAGTCCAAGGGATCAAGACTTGCCCCCCCTCCTGCCCCTGCAGTTCAGACTTATTTCTAAGCAAGGAGGGTTTTTTTTGTTTATTTCTCTCAAGATTTTGATTCATGTGGCTCGACACAGGGCTCAGCCCAAAAGCAGTGCCTTAGAAAGCAGTAACGTTATGGATGGACAGACTCCAAAAGGTCTGGAGGTTCAAGTCACATAATCGTCAATACATATTCTTGTTTGTCTGAAACCCTTGGGAATCTGCAGCAGATGACAGACAGTCTCATGAGAGCCAGCTATTGGGATTTGCTTTTCCTTCCTGCCCCAAGTTGTTGTGGGGAGAGCCTGAGAGCCAGGGCTAGTGGCAGAGGCACCCAGTGCTGCACCTTGTGGTGCAGCCAGATTTGCCTAGAGCTGGCATGAGCTCCACCTGGCTTCAGTAGGAGCCAAGTAAGCAGTGATACCTAGAGAAGACCGCAAGAAAACCAGAAAGGGTCCGATTTCACGGAACTGCAGGTGCTCTGAAAACCCTCTGACATCAGAGGGATGGGAAAGCCCTCACTGCTGCTGGAAATAGGTGAGAGAGCCTGCTTGTCCATCTACCTGATGGATCTAACCTGTCTGACGGGGATGACCCTTGCTCTATAGCCCTGGAAACAAGCACGTGCCGTGCTAATATTTCAATAGCCCTTTACAGTGTAAACTGCTGAGTAGCCCAGTCCAGAAGAGCAAGCATGAAAATGCTGAAAATGAGAAACCAACCAAATGTTTTGGAGCCTTTGAAACTTTTTCCCTTCAGATCCCCTTTGGGAAAGAGCAGAGACGATGAAGAGACCTCTTGCCTTTCCCAGCACAGTTGGTGCATCTCTGAGGTCGCAGTTTCAACGGGGCAAAGTCCTGAGCAGCAGGATGGGCGGACGCCCTTCCCTCCCGCTTTGTCATTTCTTTCTGTCCAGGCTCACCCACGCAGTTCAGTTGGCACGGCTGCTCGGTAGTTCAGTAAATTAGCTCAAGGAACTGATACGGCTTTTTAAAAAAAGCATCACCAACAAAAACCCTGCTATTTTTTCGCCTGTGAATCCAAACTTCCCACTGACCTCACAAAGCAAATTGCTCTGCACATCCAGGTGCAGGAAAACGCGACACTGCAGTCACCCAAGACATTCGCTTCTCTTCATTGTATGCATGATATTTGCATTCCCTATCCAAATCCAAATCAAAACATCCTTTCACCAGAGATATTGTGTTTTTTTTTTTCTTGAAGACCTCAAATATTTGAGGTTTTCCTTGAGAAAACTCCCCACCAAGAGTAGCTGTACATTGCAAGTGATATCACATGCTACTGACGAATTGAAATATAAATTCAAAGCAACCAAAAGGCATTTAAACTTCTGGACTCCACAGCAATCCTGGGGGCCAAGTCCAGCTGCAACATGAGTTTCCTACTTCCACCAAGGGGGTAGCAGATGGAAGGTTGCGTCTAGTGAGCACGCCAAAGCGATTGAGTAAAGAGGCAGTGCTGTGGCCAGCTCCGACCAACGAAAGCTTAAGAACATACGTGCTAGGGGAAGCTGATCAAAACTAGTCTGATGAGAGTCCAGCAAAGGAGAACCTATCCAGATTGTGTTAATATCTCATTGACAAACAGTTCTCTTGAGAGCTAAACATGGATTTTTCTATCCCTTGCACCTCATCATGCCCTCCCCAACCCACATGTACGGCCGCCCCTGCGTAGCATTTACTCCTCGCATGCTCGGGGCGCTTTGAAAAGCAAACAACATGATAAGAGCCTCGCTCTTTGACGTGTTAGTTTAACCACAGGAGAAGTGCATTGCAGCAATTCAGGCTTGCGAGGTTGGGAAACAGCAATGGGGAAATCAGCACAATGGCAGGTTTTCCAGAAGCAAGTCTTGATTAAGTAGGAAAATGAACTAAGGAAACTTGCAATTAGGCAGCTGCTCCAGCCCTAGAGGGCAGCACAAAATAATAAATAAAGAGCTGAACTCACAGGCAATCTGACAGGCATGGCAAAAGTGTCCCTTTTGCAACGGGAATTTTTACTAGTGGGTCTGGTAGCTTGAGCACTGTGTACTCACTGCCAAAAATTAAACATCTCATCCAGACTTTCGGATCGGTCTTTCTTTGTTCATATCAATCTCCCTAATTTCTGCATCACCCCAGAGAAACCCACAAAGGTGCTTTAAGTCAGGTGCATGGAAGCTGATACCGACTCCCCGTCCTTCCATCAGGTTGGTATCGCGCTCTCGGACCAGGAGGGCTGTTACTAAAAAAAAGGGGTTATGTACTCCAGGAAAGATTGCACAGCTGTGAGTTTTCTCCTTATCAACAGCAAATCTGAAACCTTGAATCCCCAAATGCCATTTTTGCAAAGATGCAGATAACGATTTAGGTGGCGGGGTGGGAGGGCTGCAACGCTTCAGGAATGTGACGCACGGACACAAAACCCTAACATAAACACGCCGCCTGCACCGCGCACAGAGTTAAACAATGCAGCCGGCAAAGATAAGTCACATATTCCCCTGAGCAAACCCGGGGCCCGATCCCGCCCATTTCTCTGTCAAAATCCCCTTGTTTCCTGATGCGCGTCTGTCCCGCGCAAGGGTTGCAGGATGTCATACAGTAGCTGGCTTTGTTCAGCGCGCAGCGGTGCCTAGGACCCAGCAAGAGCCCGGAGAGGAATCAGAGGGAAGACAAGCAACATAATTTAAAGCAGACACTGTCCCAAATAAGGTTATTTCCCTCAAAATGCCGTAGTTCGAAAGTTACGAGTAAGCCGCTTTGCATCCTGAATGGGTGAATGGGAAGCTGAAGAGCAGTTTCATCGGCGCCAGGACTGAATCAGTTGTGAAGACCTGGATATGCTTTTTAAAGACATGATAAGCAGTGTATGGGGATGCAAGAAACCCTTGAAACAAGGTAAATGTGAAATGCTCACTCTTTCTAACGGTGAAGGCACTAACACAGAAGCAAAGTGTCTTGTCTGAGGAATTTCTTGGGGAATTTGGTTTGTGTTTTGCGTATTCTTTTTTATTTAACCTCTATCTGGCATAGAATAATTTCACTATAAGTTGTCTAAGCAGCTAACAAAAAATACTTTGGGGGGAAAATTGGAAACTGCTGCTGTTGTTACTTACAAATGTCATCTATTAATTTTTTTCAAATTTAATATTATAAAAGAGATGGAGGGAAATCTTCCTCTAGCATAAGAACTGGACAAACTGAGATTAAATCCTAATTCTACCACGGTTTTCAAATGTGTCTTGTGGCAAATCACTGCTCTTCTCTGCTTGTGCCCTCCCATCTGTTAAGTGGACATAGGGACACTGCCTGGGCACCATACTTTTTCTAAATGATGGAACATTTTACCAGCTTGCTAAGACTCCTTGGTGGTGTCACTGACACCACCTGTATTTTTCAACTGTGAATGGGGCTAGGTAATTTTCCCAAACTGTGGTGGAAAGCTGTGACATTAAACATGATGCAAAGCTCAGTCCTGCTCTGAGAAATGCTGGGATTTTTTATCCTATTTTTCAGTGGGAGCAGACTGGCACCATGAATGAAGCTGCTTCAACTTGGCAGAAGCCTCACAGCAGTAAAAGCTCCTTTAGGTTGAGTTATTGCTTTTGCTGCTCCCAGACTGGTTTTGAAAGTCATGGCTAGAGCCATCAGTCCCAACGCAAACAGACAGCTGCTGTGCTCAGCAGGCTTCTTTGCCCTGTCTAGTGTTTGCTCCTTCCTGATATGGGACCAAGCACCGTACCATGCCCCGTGCTGGGATGCACCTCTAATGTGAGGACCTCTGACAGCAAAGGGTCCATGATGCTAAACCACAACATGTCAAAGGGTTGCACTGGGCAAAGGTGGCAGGTGGCTGAGACCTGCCAGAAGGGGAGAGAGGAGGGGGACATGGTGCTGGACACACAAGATCTTGCTGACCAGGGTGCAGAGTCAAGAGAGTCTTCCGGAGAAAATCTAAGCAAGAAAAGCTCCTCAGCTGGGTAGCTAAGCTGAAAAATGACCTTGGGAAGGGATTCTCCAAATTCGAGGATGTAGCGCCATACCACGAGGAGTGGCTTACCCTTCTCTGGACTGAGTCTATGTGGTCTAATATTTTGAGGAAGAAACCATCAGGTTCCAGTACTTTGGGGCTCCAGGGTGACAGTCATCCTAACAATGCCCTGAGGGACAGATTCCTAGCTTGCTATGGAGCTGCCTTACACAGCAAGCCATTAAGTCATGCTCTTGGTTGGAAACATATCAGTTTCCTTGTTACTTTATGAATTTATGAAGTTTCAAAGCATGTTAAGACCCTGGATTGTGCCAAGGTTATTATTTAAGAAACAAAGGGGCCATTTTTTGCACTGGTAGTGTGACAGAGTAGACCGCGGACAGCATGGGGGACACGCTCTCTGTTAGGGCGGTGCCCTGTTGTGAGTAAAATCCATGGAGAATTTGTCATATTATTGCACTGCATTTAAACAGAAACAATTTCCTTTTGAGTGTTCTGAGTAACGCCTTCACAACTGCACATCATCAGTATGTTTGTCTTTTCTCTCAGTTCTAGCAAACTAATGATAAAAGTCATCCTCTCCTCCACCCCCTGGACAAATTTCCTTGCTCAGAGTCCACAAGCACCCACTTCCTGTAGGCCTCAGGAGTGTGTAACAGAGGGGGAACACCAAAGACATCATAGACGGTGCTACCAGCAGTTCCTCCCTCCACAAGAAGATTTTTGGAGCACTTTGCAAACAATAATTAAAAGGCTTGAGAATTAGCATATTCAGGCTGGGTTTGGAGAGGAGGAAACAGATTTTCATCATGCTGTTGAGTCTTGAGGAAAAACTCACAACCTGCCAGATCTTGGGGTCCCAGATCATCACCCATTACAGTTTTTTTCCCTCAAATGGAAGGAATATGGAGTCTAAAAATAGAGCAGCTGTGTCCTAAACTTGCCCAGTACTTTTCCTAGTGTACATCACTTATGTCAGGCTGGGAGGAGGAGGGAGGTGTGTTGCTTCACTCAGAAGTCTACAGAAACGCATCAAACTATGTCACGGTGTGGGGACTTCAAGGGAAAGCAACAGAGGGTGTGAGCAGTCTGCTCGAAAGCACCTGGTTTGTGTCTCCTGGCAGAAATGGATGTCCCAGGATGTCACGGAGGTGAGCTGGGGGAGCCCCATGGAGACCTCACCCTCGGGTGAACCTGTTCAGCAATTGCCATGCTCTGTGGAAGCGCAGAGCTTCAGATGCATCCCTCAGGCAGTGACTAAGCGGAGGGATCTCCATCAGCTGGGAACGATTCCATCTTTTCTCTTTTGCTTCCAGCCTCGTGATGCTCTGTGGGTGGAAGCCGCTGAGTAATGATACGTTGACGCTGTCTTTTGGAGGCACATGCAAGTGAGATTGGCTTTGGAGCTAGCTGGATGCAGGCTTGCTCCCGGAAAGTCTCAGGAGCTGTGCTAATTAAGCACTGCTGAATGTTCTCCTGTTGAGAGCTAGCATGTGTCTCACCGGCTCGGGATGTGGGCTGGACCGACTCAGATCCGCCTGCAAGAGGCCAAACAAACACAGGCAGAAGTCAGCATGTTTGTAACAGAAGCTGTAATACACAAGTGATCCCTGGAGCTTGTGTCAGCGGTGCTCGTGATAAGGGAACATCCACAGCTTTGATAAAATCTATTCGCTTTAAGTGAGGTACAGTCCCCCGCGCCTGTGATTTCCCCATCTGTAAAACAGAACTGATAGCCCTTCGCCAGGGTGCTGCCTGCAAGTCTGAACTCCCTCTATTTGATCACTGCAGCCTGAAGGCTTCACCCTCCCCAGCTGCACAGGGCTGTGCTTTGTATATCTTAAACTTTATATTGCTAAATGTTCCCCTCTCTGAGAATCATTTGTTAAAAGGTTAATGACCCTTCAAGAGCTTTGGGGCTGCAACTGAGTGGTTTGAACTACTTGTTTGCTGGTGAACAGCCTACTTGAGAGAGACGCACACAGACCCCTCTCCTCCTGAAAAACTCCTTCCATTATTTTTTCTGAGTTACCTGTTGTGACACTGAAGTCTCATGCTTGGACTCAGAGATCCCATTAGCGTCCACCTAGACACGTGCATTCTTGAAGAATGGATGCTTTCCCTTTCCCTTCTTAGCATTTTTCTCTCACTGCTCAGCAACAGGCCTACCAGTGCTGACTGCTCTTTTTGCAGCTATTTCTATGCTCTTCTCTCGAGTGCTTTCCAAAGAGTTAAACTCTCTGATGAATCCTTCATTTCAAACAAATCCATTCCATTTAGTATCTGTGCTCTTTCTAAGGCATCCGCTTTCAAATCTGTTTAAAAGTCTGCCCATACCTGGGTTGTATAAAATGGAAAATAAGATTTGAACAAAAAGTTCTCAGTCCATTATTTAAGCTGTTTATATTAGCCCATCAAATCTGGATGTGCTAGGACTAATGAGCATGTAAAAACTTTGATGCTTTGTGATGAGAGGAGTGGAAACTTGTGGAAACTGTTCCCAGCATTTGTTACTTCTTAGTGACACCCAGTCCCTTCGGCCGGGACTCGGCAACCCAAAGTACTAGTTAAAAGTACCTGAGCTGCCTCTATATATAGAGAGAGAGGTGGCTCTGGAAGGCAACCCTCCCTTCGATGATTGTCTTCCTCCATGCTGCCAGGCAACACTGCTCAGCTTGGGTGCGTGGAGTTAGGTGGGTGACCTGGGTACCATCCAGGTAGCAGCTCAAATCACACTAGGGAAATCCCGTGAAATGCCTTGGACCTTCCTTTCAAGTCCTCATATAAATCTCTCTTTTCCTCACTAGGCTTGAAGGTATGTTGATGGGTTAATTTTGTTGCACTGGATACATGCCTCTCCGTGCTAGAAGATGTTCTGGCGCCAGCTTTTGCATGCCTGCGCGAGCTGACCGCTGTGTTGAATTTGCAGTCTAACCATGATCACTTTCCCCCGCAGAACCATGAAACTGTACGTCATCTTCTTCCTGGCAGTGGTGAACAGAGGGATCTCCAACCATCGGCCCATGGAGGGGACATCCTGTGAAGTGGTAAGTGTATCTCCCTGCACAGGCCCCTTCCGAACCCGGACGAGGTGGCGATCCCCCCGTTACGGGCGCTACAGCAATAACTGAATAACTTTCTGCGAAGGGAAGCCCAAGGTGCCCCCCAAGACTAACCTCTCCTGGGATGCAGAGGTGGGCTTTGCTAGGCTAATGGATGCTCTGCAAACTGTTCCCAAGCAGCATCTGTTCCTTGCCATAGCAACAGCATGTAAAGGGTGGCAAAACGGAAGGATTATTGTCTCCATTTTTTCTGAGGGGGAAGTAGTTGACAGAAATATGACCTGATTTCCCCGAGACTGTACAGAGGATCTGTAACGGAGACAGAAAAAGAACTTAGACCTGAATTCTACTTCTTTATATTAGGCCTAAGTCACATTGTAATCTCAATAAAGCATCTCCTGTGAAATACGTCCATATCAGTCCTCCTTTTGTAACAACACTGAGTCTGATCTCCTCTGCCCTGATACTGCATTGCTTCCAGTGGAGTTGTTCCTAATTTCAGCTGGGGGTGAGAAAAGTGACAAAGCCTCTGGCTCCCACGCAGAATTTGCCCCTTGAAGTTTTGCAAGCGCCTGCTACGGTATTGTAAGTGTTCTTCACACTCGATTTTCTCTTTGCTCACTCCCTTCCCTATCCCAGTGCTGCAGACAGTAACAGGCCATTTAAAAACACTAAACTATTTTGTTGAATGTTGAAGCTGTTCAGCACAAATCCCCAAGAATTTCCAAAATAGGGAAAAAAAATAATTTGCTAGCTGTACAAATCTCCCTTATGGGACTCATTCCATTCCTGCCCACCCTGCTGTATTACTGCACTTCCTGAATTCCAGAGAAATTAAGACCTAGTATATATAAAAAGATCTTGGGAAGGTGACTGGGTAGCTCAGTTCATTGGCTGGCCAGGGAAGACTGATGAAACCACTGTAAACATGACAGTTTGGGTCCCATGTATCACAGTCACATGAACTCAGGGTGAGACACGCAGAAATCCAAGGAGATTTGCCCCGTCCCATTTCTTGATGGGTCACAGATCGGGCTGAGCCTTGAGAAGTAAACATTTGCTTGTTTCCACAACTCCACTGTAAACTGCTTTCGGCAGGCCAACTGCGCAGGCCAAAAACCCAACGCAATGAAGCCGGGATAAATTCAGTACTGACGGAAAACGCTCTGTAGTCAGCGGCTGGGATTCTCATCTGGTATAAATTAATAGCTCAGCATTGCTAATTTCAATGGCGCTTTACTAGACCTCATTTTCTGAGCACTTGGTCCAACGAAAGTAGGAGGGTATAAATCCAAACACGTTTCCGCTCTGCTTATAGAAAGAGAGAGCTACTGAGTTAGCTGACAAGCCCACTGGGAGTCCCTGTTATTTCACGGTGTGATTTTTCATCACAGTCTCACTGTTTTACATGTTACTTTCCCTGTGGTGACACCTTTAAAGTGGCAAAAGATCAGAAATGGAAACTTTCATTCCAGATCTTCTGGAGGTGAATGAGTCAGAAACCTGTACCCTTCTCTGACTCACCACTGGCGTTCGTTTTGTTCAACCAAAGCCTTGTCAAAGAGGTTTTAGTAAATAAACAATCCAAATCACAACCCTGCCACGGGAGTGAGCTGCACTGATTTAACAAGTTATTACACATCTGCTGAGCCAAGATAACTGTCAGCAATCTACCCATTTCCTAGAGAATAAGGCACAGCTTAAATGTCAAGGAAAGAGGTTCAACCCAGCTCACTTTACTTTGCAAGGACAGAGGTTCCCTCTAGTTCATATATTCCCTCCCAGAGTAAGGTGTTTCTACAAGTTCCTCTTACCTGCCAAGGAAGGAGTTTCCAAACGCTTCATATAAGAGAAGAGGTTTTGGTTAACTGTACGTTACCTTGCATGATTGAGATAGCGCAAGAATGCATAACCAGCCACCACAGGTTAGCCAATACATGGCACCTTGGTAAACTGCTATGGTTTGGTTATGTAGTTGAGCTTCTCTACCTGTGAAATTCTTTTGGAGAAAAGACATAAACTCCTAGCAAGTGCAAGTCAGCGCCAAGTGGCTCTATTCCAAATTCTGTGGTTCAAACAATCACAAACTGATACGGGAGAACGAGGCAGAAGCTTGGATCCAGCTGCTTCGTTTGCGGGGCTCTTACTCAGGTGGACGACAACATCCACCCAGTGCTGAGCCACGAAGCCGGGGCTGGAAACGGTCCTCAGCTTTAGGGTCGTGGGGCCAGTTTTTAGGGCAGCACCTGACTGGAACCAGACACCGGATGGGCCAGCGCTCTCCACCCTACAGTGTCTCCTGCCAATGGGCTTTAAACGAACAGGTGGCAGCACTGGCAGAGCTGATGAAGTGGGAACACGAGACAGACAAAAACCTCTTTTCTAGCCCCAGGCTGCCAACCCACTGGGCTACCGGGGGAGGAAAGGCGATACGCACACGCAAACAGATGCTGTTCACTCTGTCCCATGGAGATGTGCTTCATCTTTTCTTCCTGGTGTTGATGAGAACAAAATTAATGCAGTCTGAGCCCCAGGGGAGAAAACACAGTGCAGAACTGACAAGATAAGAAACGCAGCAAGGATCAAAATAGTTAGTGAAAAGGAATGAAAGTCAGAAAAATGGGAGGGGAAATGTTATAGAAGCAAATGGCACACAGTGTGGGGTATGGATTTTATCCATCCTTTTACCACTTGGAGGGTTCAGCGCACGCAGAGTAAAGGCCCAATTCTGCCTAGGAACTAGGCAGAACTAGGAGAACTAGGACTGACCTCACCCTCAGGGACATCAGTGGAAACCAGCTGCCTGATGTCGATGGGATTTGAATCAGGCCTTGGCTACGGTGCTGAGCACCCAGGGGGAGCAGAGGGTGCTCAACACTTGTTGAGCTCTGGCTCAAAGTGTGGGAAGAAATTTGTCGTTCTGTCTTGGGCTGCAAAACTGCTGCTCCTGCTTTGCTCCAGATTTTTGCAACTTTCTGACTTCTCCCTCTTCCTCAAACTGAACAAAATGAGACTTCCTCCCTATTCTTTGGGCCTCTGGGCTTAACTCAACTTTTTCCCCCTTTTAGCGCAAGACGAGTAACTCTACAGTGGCCTTGCAGGAAAGAACTAATGGCTACGGGGAGCGAGAATATTCCCATCTCTCTTTTTTCTAATTCATTTAGCTGGGGGAGATCTCAGTGGACGGGAGGTAAAAAGGGAAGGGGGGCTCAGATTTTAATAGGCTGTTTATCTGGGATCAAGATGTATCATAGGAAGGACAGCAGAGCAGCCTGTCTATACCCAGAGCTTGGATATGCTGTTACATTTCTCTAGTGCATTTATGCACAGTTTCCAAAACTCACATGATGCAAAAGAGATTCACGAAATGCTGGCTATTACCCTACTTCTCCTAAACAGACCTGCCAGTTCATCCACCTAGAGGTTTGCATGAAACAGATGTTTGGGGGACAGGATTTTTTTTTTTTTTTTCAAGTCAGAAAAATTAATACAAAGCTTTACGTCATGGAATCTGAGTTCTGTTTCTCAACAGAAGTTAAGATTCAACAGACCTTTTCTTTCTTTTCTTTCTGATCTTTCTATAAACAGTACATGACCCGGTCACCCATATACATTCGTAACGAGAGTTTTCCTTCAGTAAATTAAATGCTGCCTAAGCCTTTTGCATTCCACTTCCTCCTGCTGTTATATGTTCTCCTTAACAACAAAATACAGCTTGACATTTATGCAAGGGTGATTATCTTGATGTTTCCAATGTTCCTTAGGAGCATAACTCCAAATTCTGCTCTGGACACAGATTCAGTCCTAGCTGCAACAAATCCTCCGACTTGCATCTAGGAGATGAATTTGACTTTAACACTTGAGTTCTTCTCTACCCTGCTGCCAAAAAGTGACCTCAAAGGGCATGATCCTCCCATTGCACATCACAGCATTTTCCCCCTCAAAACGTGGCTTTAGATGATCTGTCTTCTCCCTGCTGTATCCCAAGGGTCTTGTATGGACAGCTGCACAAGGTATGTTTCCCATGCCAGGAGAAGGGAATTGTTGCCTTTGGAGAAGGATGAGTATGGATGGGAAAAACTGGATAAGTTTAGACGTTTGCATCAGAAGTGTTTGAGTAGTTGAAGGAATCATTTGATTAAAAATGCATTGCTTAACTAAGCCATGGCTAAAGGAAGACGTGATCACAAATACCTGAGAGATGTGACTAACAAGGAGAGAGGGTGTGTTCCATAGGATCCTTAGATGTTTCTCCATGGTTTGCTTTGGGAGCTACCCTATCAACAGAGAGGAGCTCTTTAAATGCCACTTACCATTGCAAGTAAAAATTGCAAAATCTAGTGCAGTGTTTTAGGGTGAAGTTGAGAAAATATAAACATCACAATAAAAGTGAGGAAACAATGTTTGACTGCAATGGAAGAAGGGGAAACATCTTCACTTGGGTCTTTTAAAATGATCCTGAGAAAAAGGTTAAAAAAAAAAAGGACAACCTTCTCAGGTTCAGCTGCTGAAGGTTAGGCTAGGTGATCTCTTTAGAGAGTTTCTTTTCAGATCTAATTTTAGATACTAGATCTCTATAATCTACTGATCCAGTTCTCCTCTCAGGTGGGTTTATTTATATAGGAGAGATCACAGACAAAGTTATAGCAGGTATCCCACGCTGAAGAACCCCTCTACTAGTCTAAGTCAGAAGAGTCTTTAAAATGAAATGAGTACAAACTGTTAGTTGCAAAGAAGTGTTAGGACTGTTGTGCTTGCTGTCTGAACGCTTAAAGAAAACAATATGACGACCAATGTTTCAGAAGAAGAATGTGAATGGGTGCTGAATGTTATTTTAAATTTCATCCAACGCTATTGTTCATTTCTCAGGTGACAACCCCTTTTCTCTCTTTTTCTGGCAGGCAAACATGCAGGCATTTTGCCACAGCAAAGACCTTCACCAAATCCCTCATGAGCTCCATCTGAATGTAAACAAAATAGATCTGTCCGGAAACCTGATTCAAAGTATCCCTGAAATACCGTTATCATTTTATATTTCCCTCCAGTGCCTGGATTTAAGCTCTAACCAGATAAGCTTCATCAAGCCCGGAGTCTTTGCACACATGACGATGTTGCGGGAAATAAATTTAGCCAACAACCATTTATATGAGTTTGCTCAGAATGGGACAGAGGGGATTGGACTTTTACCCAAGGTGGAAATATTGGACTTGTCCCACAACAGTCTCTACAACGGGATGGCTGAGTATTTCATTAAAGAAGCTCCAGCACTGCGGTATCTTTCCTTGGCAGACAACAGTATTATAATGATATCACAGAAGATGTTTCAGGGATCTCCCAGTCTTCTGGAGATAGATCTCCAGAGTAACATCATCATGGAAATAGAAGAAGGTGCTTTTGAGACTCTAGCGAACCTTTCCAAACTCAATCTCTCCATGAATTCGATTACTTGCATCTCTGATTTCAACCTCAGGCAGTTGGAGGTACTTGACCTTAGCAGGAACAGCATTGAGACCTTCCATACCACAAAGTCAGAGGACGAGTATAGCTTAAGATGCTTGGATCTGAGTGAAAACAAACTGCAGGCCTTCCCAGTCTTCCCGCAAGTGAACAAGCTGGTAACTCTGAATTTATCAAAGAATTTAATTCAGCTCACTACCGAATCCCCTCATAATAAAATGGACTATATGGAGAAAGACTGGCTAGATGCATCTTTTCATCTTCTTGATCAGAAGCAAAGCAGAAATAAAAGTTCTCTTTATTTATCTCAACTCGTATATTTAGACTTAAGTTATAATGAAATCAAATCTATTCCAAATGAGTTCTTTGAATCAATGTTGTCCCTTCACACCCTTAATCTCAGTAAAAACTGTCTCCAGACTTTTGCAGTAACTTATGACAGCACATTGATCTCCCTAGCCATCCTTGACTTGAGCTACAACGCTTTGCAGAACCTTTTCCTCGATGCTGGCACATTGTCAAATTTGAAGGAGCTCTATATTCAAAACAACCATCTTCAGACCCTGCAGGTGGATATCTTTTCACGTCTTCCTAGCCTCAAACTGCTTAATCTACAGAGCAATAATATCAGCCTTTGCAGCATGTACTCAGGACTGGCTAAGCAAAGACTCGCTGGAGAGGAAAGTGGCTGTGTATCATTTGTTGATTCTCCTGCTCTGCAGTACTTGTACCTAGCTGACAATATGTTGACCATCCTACCAGCATACACTTTCTATAAGACTTCCCTGATTGTCTTGGATCTCTCCATGAATCCAGGACTGAAAATAGAAGTTAAAGCGCTATCAGGACTGGAAAGGTCACTAGAATATTTGTATTTACATGGCAATAGCCTGATAGAATTAAATATTGACTTGCCTTGTTTTAGTCACCTTAAACATTTAAATCTCTCTGAAAATCAGCTGAATTGGCTCCCTACATGGGGTAGTGACTCTCCCCTGGAAATTCTGGACCTACGGAATAACAGGTTTAGCGCGCTACAGAGCAGCAATATTTTAGCATTAGAAAATTCTCTTAAGAACTTGTATCTCACTGGGAACCCACTCAATTGTTGTGGAAATATCTGGCTATCATCAATGATCCAGAACAAAAATGTCCAGATCCTCAATGTAGAGCACTTAACATGCCAGTACACTCAGAACTTCGGGTACCAGGAAGAAATGCACATTGGGAACATTAGACCAGAAGACTGTGAGAAAGAGGATCTAAAGAAAATCAACTTTCTGATTATATTAACGTTTGTTTTGGTGTTATCCGTGATCATCATTGGAGTGGGTTCATTTTTTTGCTTCCGCAGGCAGAACTTTAGCCATCAGTTTAAAGCATAGCACACACAATGCCTTGACAACTGAAGAAATCAGGTGCTACACTGCAAGTGTGTAGAAATGAAGGGTAAAAATATTGTCTTTGATTTTTAACTGTGGATTTTAAGACCATTTCAAAACTCCCCTGAACTGCACCACTATAGTGCTCTAGCTTGTGGGGAATGAATGGAGAATTTGTCATATTTTGCACTTACTTCATTCACGAGCAGATCTATCTAAAAAGTTTATACAGCAGTAGCAGAGACCCCTGTAAAGCTCTGCTGTTGTAAGGGATGAGTAATTTAAATCTGACAAAAAAAAAAAAAAAAGAAAAAAAAACTTTGAGGTCTTGAAACTTTTCATTAAACTCAGAGATAACTTTGCTGATGTCATCTGCATAGAAAGAATTTTTATAAATGGAGCATGTTAACTGAATCACCTTTTTATGACGGTCATTAGGGTAGTTGACATCAGCCAGGTGGGGTAGCTTCATGAAGCTTCACAAAACGATGCATCTCCATGAGGTATTTCACTTTGGCCTGAACTTTGCTTTTTCCTTAGCGGTTAAAAAAAAAACAGTTCCTAACCCTTCTTAAGCTGAAATCATACAAACCAACACCAGTGCGGATCAAAATATGATCACGCACTCTTTGAATTTGGTTGCAAATCTCTCGTGAGTTCCAAAGCAAAAACAGTGTAGCTAAACAAGGAAACCACATTTCATGCTAGTCTGTTGTGTTCATGACTGCCATTTAGAAATTCCACAGCTGTCCGTGGGAACCAAAGACTTTAATTGTAGGAGATTCTCTTTGGATATCTCCTTTTACTTGCAGGACATCGATCCAGCCACTGGGACAAGACACCAGAGAGAGAAGTGACCAGATACACCCATCTTGTCACCTACACCTGAATACCTACGAGCAATGCAACAGAAATCTCAGGTGTGAAACAGCTGCACTCTGCATTACCCACAGATCTGCTCTGCTGCCCAGATCTACGTTACCCAGATCTGCTCTGAAGATGAAAGTTCCACAGTTCGACTCAAAGAATATAAATTTCACCCTTGCGTGCAATACATATTTAACTGGGTTTAATGTGAAGAAATTCATCTCTTGGGTGAACACTTTAAAAAAAAATCTTAGAGAATGAATTTCAACCAGCTAATGTTGGACTGACATGTTTATATTTCTAAGGAAGACCGTTGGGAACTCACTGCATATGACTGCATTTCAATGCAAAAATATATATATATCTAAGTTTAAAGGTCACAGGAGGTTAGACAGCAAGAAGGTGTTTTAAAGATATGAGGGTGAAAAAAATGTAAAGGGAACCTACTTCCAGGCCATTATTCAGATTACAGGTTCACTGTCTCTATCCAAAAAGAGACTATGGTCAAGAGGACTGATTGCATGAAAAGTTATGTAATCCCTCGTTCTGTGATGGGTTTAACACGGCCAACCCATTACATTACTAAAAGCAGACTGTTATGTTATGCCCTGTACTCTGATAGCAGATTCACACTTTTGGAGTGAAAATAAACTCAGTAACACCTGACCTGATCATACAGGGGTCCAGTGGCTTCCAAAAGAGCTGTATCAGGGTTTCTGTTAATGCCAGGAACTGTATGTTATGGCACTAAAGAGAAACAGAGGTCTAACCAAAACCTATCCAGGTAATTAACTCAGAATCAGATTGCTGCTCCACTTCCATTTCTTCCAGCTAGTGAATGTCAAAATTAACACACTACAAAAGAATGTATAGTTCTATTTTTAAAGCAGTTATGTAAGAAACTGGCTGGTAGTTTTCATTGTGGGATTTTGTACAATAAAAACACCTTCAAGATTTTGTAAAATACACAGAGATGTGAATATATTAAAGCACCAGCTTGGAATACTCCACAGATGAAAAGCCATGTCTTCCTATTTCTTCTATGGCGTTCAGACTTCACCTTAGGCTTTCTTTTCTTTTTTTTTTTTTAATCTTCTAGTCCATATTTAAGAGTGCAACTAGTGAATATCAAGGAAGTCAAATGAAGATTGAGGCAAGGGGTGTCGGAGTAATTCACTTGTGTTGAGAGTTAGCAGCAATAGGGCCTGATCTGACATCTACTAAAGCCAACACTACGCTTTGGTTCAAACTCATGTTCTTTCAGGAGAAAGTCTGCACAAGCAGCTATCCAGGGTTTAGTTGAAAGTCCAGTGCCGAAGTCAATGAGCTTTTTCTTGGTGTGAAAGTAAGCAGATCCGCACATCCAAGCACAGGCTGATTTAGCCACACATTGAGTTCGTGCATCTTGTGTCGAACACGGCAAGATTATATCTCATCAACCAGTATTAGCTTGGCTGCCACGACTGGAATTAGTTAATAACCTGATGACAGAGCCAAACCCATTTAATTAACAGTTTTAACACTGCTTTTGTTTGGCTCTACCGAAAGAATAAAAAGGAAGTGCTTGCTATTACTAGACATCTGAGACTAATTAAACTCACACTGACTTCCATGGGAGCAAAAACAGATTTCTCGAGGAATAAGCCCCAGGAGTAACGTGCAGCGTGGTTCACTTGGATTTCTCTGCTAGCAGCATAAGCAATAGAGAAGTGACATGAGCCCACTCTGGCCTATTGCCTTATTGTAGATGGGATGAGGAACGTGAGGGAGAGCAAAGGGAAAGGAAGTACGAATAAAGGACCAAAGAAGGGGGAAAGAGGGAGAAATGGCAGATCTCCAAGTACTTATTCCTCAAAATCCAGTGCTAGCTCTCAGGGGACACAGATGATAGCCTTCACTCTTGCCTCCCCCAGCTGCTTTTGTGCCTGCAAGAAGCCCAGATGCCAGTATGCGTGATCTTGGATCAAATATAACACTGCTCACTTATCACACATCTTCCCCCAAGTCAGGTCCATCTAATAGGTGTGCAGAATACAGGCTGCTGTGAAGATGATTTTGTTACCTAAATTTACAGTCTCTTTTCCCTACTATTTCATAAAGTTCCTGCAGCTGCACCTGTTAATGCAAAGAGAACTCATGCTACTATGTTAGAGAATATCCTTCCAGGATCCATAGTGCAGTGCCTGGGGTTTAAACAACCCATACAATTTTTTTTCAGCTGTTGCAAGCAGCAGGTGACTTCCTCTCTGCAGAGATTTGCAAGGGGCAGGCTCAGACACCAGATCTTCTTCAAACGTTCCCTACCATGATCCGTTACACTCAGACACTGAGTGGTTCCTCTCTCTGGTTTGTTCCCAGAAATGATTCTCTGCTGTGAGGTCAGGTAGATAAAAGCTCTAGAGGAACTAGAAAATCCCCAAGAGGGTCCTTAAAAGTTCAGCAAGTGATGACTCATGCTGGTCATCCACGGAAAAGAAGTCTCGTCTTCCAAAGGAGTGACTCTTTCCAGTAAAGCCTAACCTAATACCCATGTAGAGTACCAGAACCTCTTATCTTCAGTGGAGGCCCCAAGGGAGATGCTTAACACAGTCAATGTCCTCTCTTGAGAACTTAAGCGGACACCGTACAGAGTCCTGGCAAGCCTTTTCTCTTCAGGAATTAACTTTACCTTTATCATACAAGCATCTTTAGGCATCCTGATAGTGCAACAGGAAAAACAATGAGGCACAACCATGGCTACTGAGAATTATTTGCTCTAATAGCAGATCCACTGGTGACAGAGCTCTCTGCAAGGACTGCAGTCAGCCATGGACTAGCCACTGTGGACTAGTATCAAAACCAGAAAGTGCCTCCTGATATTTCAGGAGCCCAGAGCATTTGCTTTTGTGTTCTTGTCTATGCCCCTAACCATTCTATACCTTGTTACATGGCTGGGGAAGAAATAAACCAAAATCATAGCCTGAATCACCTTCTGTACCTCAATACGAGAGAAAAACATATGTCTCACCTTGCATGGCAAAGTATGCTCTGGCCATATCTTTATTTTCCATAAACAATTATCAATTCTGTTTGTGCACACATGTGCAAAAGTACAAATACACACAGACTAGGACAAAAAATACATCACACTTGGACGATTAACTTTGTTTAAGCTAAATTAGAACAGCCTGTGCTAAATGATCATCTATAATAATGAGCAGCTGGTTATACTGGTGCCTGAAGATTCCCATTTCATGCCTGTTTGTGTGGAACAATTTGATCAAGATTTTCAGACATAATTAACGATTTCTTTCAGACGCCTTAATCTGTGGCCTGTATCTGGCAAATCCTGAAACCCTGAAAGCCTGATTTTCCAGAGAACTGAGTGTGTCTCTTTATAAAACCAGACTCCTTTAGTTCGTCTCATATAAGCCACTGCCCTGATTGATATTCCCTTCTTTCGCTTACAGCTTTCCTCACTGATGAGGACAGTCGTCCACTGCATCAAAGTTGTGTTGAGCATTTAAAGAGTTGAAATATAGCTACCTAATAATGCCTGCTCTGCCCTATAGCCTGATCTTAGAAAGACTGAGTTAAATATCTCCTCATTGGCAGAATAATCCTTTACCTACAGTTGTGGCTTAATTTGGGTGAAAAAGGAAAAGTAACCATAAGGAATAAACAAAAATAAAGTCTAGGGTTTGTAGCTCTCTGGAAACGCTACATTTACCCAGCCAGAGCAGATTTTGGTCTTGCAGGTCATGACTTGGTGAGGGGCCAGACAGAGCTTGCCAGGAAATGGAAGGAAATAGGGATGAGAGGCACTACCAGCCTTCAGAGAGCTGAGGGTTAGCAAAGGGATAGGAAGGAAATAAAGCGTAATTCCCTCAAAGCAGTGGAGATATGGAAGCACTCCAGAGGAACAGGCAGTAACATGCACCTACCCACCTTCCCTTGATCTAAGGGGTAAGAAGACATCTGTGAAGTTTCAGACCTTCTCTTTTCGTGGAAAAGTGAGGAGGTATCCTAGGAGGTAGAGAATAGAGGAGCAGAAAGGAGGGATGATAGAACAAGAAATGAAAAAAGGAAAGAAAATGGAACAGAGAAAAAGGTTTTCAGTACAGTTGAGTTCAGTTCTTCACAACTAGTAATCGAGAAGTGTAACTGGAAACTGAAGAGCATCCAAGAGAGAGGGATGGGAAAAGCTTTACACAGAGCCTGCCAGAGCTGAGTTATGTGGAGCAGGGGCAGATGTGGACACCTTGGCTGGGTGACATGCTAACTACTCACAAATATGCAACGCATGTAAACAGAGGAAGACCTCAACTCATGGATGGTGATAGAAATGATGGTAACCAAGGAGACGGGGTGAAACTGAAACAGGAGGAAAAAGCAACTGAATAAGCAAAGAAAAGCCTTCTGAGGAGGGCCTCTCAGGCTGTGCAAAACTCTTTCACAAGGAAAGGCATTTGGAGGCAGATGCAACATGATACTAGACAAAATTTTGGCAAACATGAGAGAACAATCCTGTAACACTGGGAGAGTCGTTTCCTCTCAGGCTGTTGATCATGGCTGTTTTGTCGCGTTGCAGAAACAGGTTAGTTCAATGGGTTTCCTTCTCCTATTTACTTCTAGCGTTACTACATTGAAGACACTCATTTTCCAGATTCAAAAGCAATGCCACTGGTTGCTTTGATATTAGACTGTCTCCAGGATGATGAGTGAACTTCTCAGTAGTAAATGGGAAAGATGCCATCAGGAAATGTCCCTTTATGAAAAAGAAGTCTAGAATGTGAGAACAACCGAGAATATTGTGTTTCTGACTCTCCCGGGAAATGGAGTGGACCATGGAGTACAAGGTCCCAGAGACAAGACCAGAGAAGGAAAGAAACACATTGTCAAGCAAAAATCCACAGAAGGTAAAGAGGGTTTGGAACAGAAAACCGGGCAAGAGGCATTAGGTGAGGAGTACAGAAGGGGAACGAACAAAGCTAAAGCAGGAATTTGGAATACAAATAGGGGAGGAGTGAATAGGATGAAACCATGAACTAGAACTAGAGGATGCAGCACTCACTACAGGGAAGAAATAAAAGCAAGGAAGGCAGCGTGCTTCTTTAAGCTAAATAAACCTTTGCTTCTTTAATGTGCAGTCAATACTGGTTGCTACTGCGTGTCCCCCTTCATCGGAGATCTGGATGATGTGACAGAGCCTTCAGCATGTTTGTGGGACACCAAAAGGAGCAGTGGTTGATACGGTGGGGGCAGGGCTGCTGATCGGACGGATCTTGACAGAGTGGAGTAATGGTCCAACAGATACTTTATAAATTTTGCTAAAGATAAATGCAAGGTCCTGCTCTCAGAGAGAATAACCCCATGCACCCATCCCACCTGGAGGCAAGCTGACTAGAAAGCAACTGTGTACAAGAGGACTTGAGGGTCCTGGTGCACAGCAAGTTGTCCACAAGTGAGTACTGGGCCCTTGCAGCAATAAAATCTGGCTGCATACCTAGATGTGTCAGCAAAATTATAGTCAGTAAGTATTATTCCCCTCTATTTGGCACCTATAAGACACCTCTGGATACGGTGTCCAGCAGTGGTGCTCCCAGTTCAAGAGAGATACCGAAAAACCATCATGAGTCCAGCAGAGGCCACCAAGACAGTAAGGGGGCTGGAGCATATAGTACAGGAGAAAAAGACTGAGGGAATCAAGCTTCTTCAGCCTGGAGAAGAGAAGGCTTGAAGGGCAATCTATTAGCAGTCTTCCAATACTTGAAGGGCAGTTACAAAGTCAGAGCTGGACTCTTCTTGAAGGTTCTCAGTGAAAGGACAAGGTGCAGCAGCTAAGAGTTGCAACTGGGGAAGTTCAGACTGGACATAAGGAAAACAAATCTTCACAATGAGAGGTCAAACTCTGGAAAATCTTTGGAGATTTTCCAGACTCAGCAGGACAAGACCATGAAGAAACTGATCTAACATTGAAGTTGGCCCTGCTTTGGTCAGGGAATTGGACTACAGCCCTCCAGAGGCCCTTTCCAACCTAAATTACTGTTTGAGTCTCTGTAGAACACAGAGGACTGATCATGTTTTTAGGTTGGTAATAGATTAATAGATAAACTTCTCAGCAGCAGAGTTTCTTAGTGGTATCTACTTCCTGCACTAAAGCTCTGGAAAAAAAATTGACAGTGGAAGAATCCAGAGAGATGGCAAAAGTTGGCTGATGATATCATGTGTGGGTAGAGCTAGTCAGAACATGCAAGTCTGAATCTACATAATGTTTTCCTTTTTTTCTTTTTGATGCAGAAAGAAAACAAATGGTTTCAAAATTTTCCTTAAGGATTCTGAAAAATGTGATATGGGGAAATGTTTGACTCATAAGGCCAGAGCTTCAGTTTGAACTCAGTTATTCCTACTCCAGCAAGCACATTCCAGTACAAAAAGAAAAAAAAAAGTTGAATTTTACTATCTTTTTTCTAGACAAGATAAAGAAATGTTTCAATCAGCTAATGTTAAATAACATCCTCCCCCCCCTAATTATCAATAAAATAAAATAATATGTTTAGGCTGTTGAAACTATTAGATCTTTTCCACCAAGTAGTACTTACACCAAGTAGTGCCTGGGCATGAGAAGTACATAAAATAATAGCAGTAACCTTTTGAAATTCCATAAGAAACCTATAAGGTAAGATTTACTTTCAAAAATATGGTTTTTCATTGTGAAATTTCCTTCTCCCATGAACACTTTAATCATAATTGGTGCATTTTTTAAATATTTGCAGGTTTTATGACTCCCTTGCTTTTCATTTCAAAGTGCTGTAACAAAATCTCCTGACAAGAGCTGTAGATTTGAGAGTTTGAAAACCTGAGCTTCATTAGTCGGTGCCTACTCTTGGAAAAAGCTCTTTATAACTTAGCAGCTGTTTCTTGTCTTACATATGTAATTCAAGACGGTATATTTCCTCTAATCTGTCCCTCATGGTCCACCATAGACATTAGGCAAGTTATAGCACTACTGAACTGGACCCATCATCCCTAAATCAAGGTCCTCTCCTATTTGGAAAGAAGGATGACCAGTGAGGTTACGCGCCACAAAAGTACTTAGCTGCTTTAATTGCCACTTCAGGTACTTAAGTCCACAATCTAAATCCTCACTTTCGTTGTCAGCTGCTGACTCTCCCAGGTGGTGCCTAAAGTCTGTAGAGAACTCTGTTTCTGATGTTACAATTCTCTGTGAATTTAAAAGTCATCGCCTTGGCATATTCAGAAATGCCTCAGACAGCACAGAGCCACTTATACATATATATGTATGCAAGCCCTGACAAGATACACTTGCTAAGCATCCCCCTGCCAAGGCTCCTAAGCTAGTAGATGCTGCTGTAGCATCCCTACTAGATAAAGGTCTGTACAAAGTACAGGGGAAATAGAGCTGCCATCCTCCGTAACATGATAGCTCCATGTCTAGATTGACAGTTCAGTTATCTTCCCTGTTCATAAATTCAGAACTGGATTTTCTACTCCTCAAGTAGTGCCCTTCTTGCAAGGCCAAGGGGAAGATTTGGTAGGACGCTACCAATTTATCCCCAATTTTATCTCAGTTTATAGAAAGTTGCGTCCTTCAAGGAGCATTTAAGTATTCTCCTCGCAGAAGGAACAATGTCCTCAACACAATGTATTGGCCACTGGGATTACAGAAGATAGAAGGGAATAACCTGAACAAGAATGCTGGGAAGTACCATGCTCCCAGAGTCCTCAATGTATTGATTAAAGCTAACCCCCTGCTGTAGAGGAGGAAATCGAACCAGGGTATGCCATACTCTATGTGATGTTCTAAACGCTATACTATAGGAGAAAAGACCACATCCTCCTATCACCGTGTTTCATGAAGAAAGGAGAGGGTAAAAGAAGGTCCAGAGATGTGAACCACAAGTGGCCTGTGCTGTCTTATTCTATAGTCCATATTAAGGCATGCTAGTCACAAAGAGAGGTTAAAATGCAGGTACCATCATGAAGTATTATGACATCTGAGTCTCCAGATGAACATCTAAATCCCGGTAGAGCATCTACATTTACATGGGACTGGAAGCTGTGACTCCGGTCTTCTGGTAGACCCACAATCCTACTACCCAGTGAGCTGAACCTCTCTTCAGGCTCCACTGACTGTATGGGCTAGAACTGCACTGGCTGTAATGGGAACATTGACCACCAGCTCATCCGGTAACACCTACATCTAGACACCTACTTTTAAGTATATTAACCTGGAGTTGTCTAAACATAGGCAGCTAGCTTAGCCTATTGCAAGAAACTAGTTTGGGACGCCCTATGATTTAGGCTCCATCAATACCGAGTTTGCAGGTGTGACACAGGATCGTATTGTTATAGAGTATCAGCTGGAGGCCTAGCACCATACCCGAGGGTGTCTCAGATGCCTCCAAACAACAATGTGTGGGCACCCACTCAAGTCCAAGTCAGAGGCAGTTTAAAGAAAAGGAGCTCTGAGTCCTTTGCTTTAACTAATAGATATGTCAGGTCTGTTCTCCAAAATCTGGTGCCAGTTTACCATCTTAAACAGGAAACACAACCAGAAATCATGATCAGCTTTCAACCAGGAAGGTTTTGTACAGTTCTCTGCCTGTTCTGGTGAGAGCATCCATGTCATGTTATCTGTTTTTTTTTTTCTTTTCCCACAATGTAATTGCTTTTCCAACCTCCTGCTTCCTTAGACTGCTCTTGAGGAGGCTTTCGAGTAAATACAATGAAGTCCAATGACATCATGTGTTTGTATGCTACAGATCGTGTTACTTCATTCAGTTTGCATCGTGCACTTCTTACAGCTGTTCAGTAGACTTCCAGACTCTCCCACACAAAGTGTTCCTAGATGTCTCCTAGTATAGCACCTGAGTGCCACAAAGTTAAACAAACCACTTACTGAGGTCTGTGGAGCAATGCTGTCAGCATCCTATGGCCCAAATGTTGTTTTTTTCTGCTATTTCTTATTTCACAACTTGCCTGTTGGGATTTTGGTCTTGTGCAAGAGTTTTTATGGGAAGAAAATCTTATCTTACAAAAAAGTCTTGCTTTATTTGGATCAAATAAAATGAGCAGATGTCTGTAACTTTCTTCCTCCAGCAAAAGCTTTGTTCAGTTAATATAGACTGAAAAGACACAACCAAGACTACAAATATCCAAAACTCCCTTGTTTTTCCCCCACACTATTTACTTTGTATATCTCTTCAAATTAGACACAATATGATACTGTCTGAATTTGGAAGGTATGAAGATAATTTTGCTAATTAACCTAATGCAGTTTTTGAAGAAGTCTCAACCGTAATTGAATACGATCAAATTACAATCTGTTCACCATCCAGGCCTTCGTAACTCTCTATACCTCACCCTGCTTGTCAAGCAGATTAAAACATCTTTATGTTTTACTTCACAACTGGGACATGCTAAGACTATGTCCAGTATAATTTACATCCTGACTAGGGATAATTCATTAGGCCACAAGACTCAGTTCCATGACAGCTGCTTCCATCCTCCTTCTATTGCCTCACTTTGCAGCTTTCCCAAATGTGCTTCCCAAGATCACTCGTCCGTTCTTTCAGGAATGACGTTACAGAACCTGGCAAAGTTTTCCAGCTAGACACTGTGAGAGAGTTCAGAGGGGATGCAGCAGCAACTGGGAAAGGTGTGAAAAATGGGACCTTTGCAGAAAGGTTATGAGAAATAGTTGACTGTGGAAGGAGGAGAATTAAAGCATATAAACAGAAAGGGATGTTTTAAACATTCTGAATCAGCAGGGAAGAAGGAAAAAAATACATAGAAAATGTAAGTCAAATGTTGGGTGGATTTATACAATCTCAGTTGTGGCACAGATAAAAACGTATATTGGGATCAATCCTCAGCCCAGGGGACTCCGCAGAGACTGCCTGCTGCAAGATGCTTTATGCATGAGGAGTGGAGTAGATACTTTCCCATCAATTTGGACTTGCAGATGTTTGGAATTTGAAATATTTAGGACTTCTGAGACTACTCTAATTATCCTGGAGGGTTCTCAGATCGGCCTCAGTTCCTGAATCCTTCTTGTTCTACTAATGAAAAATATGCTTGCCTTCTCCAAGGACAATTCAAATTGAATATCCCAGCTTCTATGTATATCATATGGCTCCGAGTCCCCATCTATGCCTTACAGCGTGCAGTCCTGTAGTTTCATGCACACCAGTAATGACACTGCTGCTATTGGCAGTCACTTTTTGCTCTACAAATGGCACTGACAAATGGGACTGCCGATGTCATGGCATGATGCTCAGCGGGTTTGATACAAGAGAGATGGGGATGTAAAGGGAACGGCACGTGGTGATTGCAGCAACTTTGGCTTGTGCTCAGAGGAAGATCTGTGTGAAAACTGATGCCACCTTAAAAAGTGAGGGTTTGTACAGAGTATGCCTTCTTTTAATGCATTTCTTGCTTTTATATCCCCAGTTGTTATGCTTAATCCATTCCCACCACTGCCCTGCTCCCGCTCTGTTCTTCACTGGACTCCTCTCATCTGTTTCAAGCTGTCTGTCCCAAACAGGACATAAACCCAACAACATTTGAGCCTGAGCTGAACTTTTGAACTGTATTATATTTGCGTGAACTGGAGATTAGGTGAAGGAAATTTGTCCACCCATCTTTCATTGAGAGATGAGTCCTCTGTTCCTTGTTTATTATTCCTACAACATTTAAATTAAAAAAAAATATTGTTGATTAGAAAAAAAAATACTGTAATTGGAATTGTCATTTCAATGCTCCAAAATGTTGTAATATCAGCCAAGGCTATGCTTTAAAGGATGCCGGCAAGTATGAATTATGGGTTGGCATTGTGTCAAAAATGCAACTATTGTTCTCAAAAACAGGATGCAGACCAAGGGGAAATGGTGTCTAGTCTTGACTGTTCATAGTATAGGCATAAAAAAACCCATAGTCCTGTTGAAAACATAAAGGGTCAAAACTTCATGGGAGAAAAGTTTCTTGATTTTGCTGAAGGTCTGTTGATTTCCACCATGCAAGGGTCTGGCTCTCTAACCATTAGGCTTGAAATGTTGTTAAAAGTATTTATTTCATCAATCAACTTGTGGAATGTGTTATCCATAGTGCATGGGGAAGACTTCAAAGCAGCACCTGATCCCTTCTAACCTTCTAAACAAAGAAAGTTCCCTTTAAGCAAGATTTTTCATCTAAACCTATGTAAAAGTCACTTAAAAACCAATAAATTCTTTAGATCAAGGTCGAGGAAGAATAAATTTTTTGCATTCCTCAGGTGAGCCCTTATCCACACTACAATAGCACAAGGAATCCAGCAGGGATCAGGACTACTTTACGGTAGATGTGCATTAAAAGATGTCCGAGGAACTTCTAGTCAAAGCCAGCCAAGAATGGGGGGAAAGAAACACAATCTGGCGCCTTCCATAGATGGGAAGGACCTGTGCAAGTCCCTTGACACACATGGAGAAGCCACACAAGCTGTCTCAGTTTAGAGCATCCTTATCCAGTAAACAGCTGACGCACCCACACCTTTGCTGAATTACTTTGCAAAGGCCGTGCCCTGTCTTTCGAGGACCCCTAGGGTAGGAACTGACCTTGAGGCTTTCAGCTTCACCACCAGACCAGCCGACTCCTCAGCGTGAGCTTAACTGGATGGGGTTTCCCTGTATTGTTCCGCTGGTGGGACGGCTGCCCTCATTCCTCCCCTGGGCTGGCGCAGCTCGTATGCAGCTCCCAGACCCAGGCTGGATCCCAGCGATGCTGGAGAGAAAGCCTTTCCATGGTTTAGCAACTCTGGCACAGCGTTAAGAGGAGTCCCTGATTGCAGGGGGGGGGAAGGCAGGATGGAGGGTGCAGAGTGGGGGAAACAACCCCAGGGGGTTCAGCAGCAAGCTGCTGCCTCTCCGGGATGTGCTGGGATACGACAGTGCAGAATAAATTATTCTCTCCCAGGCTCGGGCTGCTCAGTGCTACTGTTTTTCTTTCATGCAGTAATGTGTCACAAATCACGTCTTTATAACTCAACACAATATCAGGCAATGAGCACATTCCTCCATTAAGGAAATAGGCCTCCGAGGAGGGTTGCTCCAGATGAATCCTGTGCCAGGGAAAATTCTGCTGGGTAAGGCACTGGACAACCCCCGCCAGCAGCTCTGTCTTTCTCTTTGACCTCCCCAAGGGTATGTCTACATGGACGGATGCAGACTGATGTATTTGCTCCACCCAAGCGCTGAGCTGGCCGGCCACAAGCCAGCTCTGGCTGGGATCCGCGTGGCTTCATTTCTGTGGTACTATGCTTACAAGCTCCGCTGAGAAGCAAGGTTACTAGCTTGCATCCCAGACATGACCACGCAGCCTCCAAAGGTCAGCTCATGCCCTACCAGGGCCCCTCCACGTTGACAAGCCCAGAGTGAAGTCGAAGGCCGAAGAGCCAGGAGGTGACATAGCTGTCCTATAGTGTTCCCCCTATTAAATTAAGAGAGTGCTTAATAAAATAGGAACCAACTAACCCCTCAGTCTGCTTGGGCTGGCAGCGATGACTCAATAGCCAGATAGATAGCGCTGATGTTTAGCGTCGCTCTTATCCAACAGGAGGAAAGCGATCCCAAAAAGGGCAGCGCAGTGTGCTAGCATGGCTCACTGCATCAGGTAACATCACAGACACAGGACAGCTCATACGATGGACAGCTGGGACAGCAGGGAAGAGTCTTTGCTTTATAGCACACAAAATTAGTTAACATAAGCAGCCCCAGTTCCCTTTAGGGTCCTGGAGAAAGCCACAGCTCTTGCAGGACAGCAAGGCTCTGAAGGGGGAATATGTTTGGTACCCACGGACGAAGGGGACGTTCTCTGCCTAATCAAGCAGCAATGGAGACAGTTTTGCAGTCAGGAAATTCGCATAAATCAATGAGTGTCTTGCTGGAGTAAGGACTGCCTTGGGTGCGGCCCATTCCTTCCTGGTGAGGAGCTGTGATCTGGGTCTCCCCAGGCCTTTCGTTGCCACTGCAATATTATGGTTACACTCCAGTAAAGAAAAGAGGTACATGAGACAGAGCCGAGGCTCGAGTGTTCTCTGGAAGCTCATCATAGCCCTTTCTTCTCCATGTCCCAGAGAGGGCAGAGAGGCTGGAAGGAGTGTAGAGAGGCTATGCAGCAGCCCCGGGGAGAGATTTTGGCTGATTCAGCAACGTTACTCACGCAGACTCTTTGGCTGCCCAGGGCTGAAAAGTCCATGTGGTCTCTCTTGTGGGCCAGACTACTCCTGACTAGGGAGGTTAACAGATAAGCTGTGCCCTCGTTAGCAGCTGCAAAATACGATAATCAATGCAGTAAGCCAAATATTGCATTTTTCTCACAGTGGGAGGCTTATCCCTTTTGGAAAGGCTTGGAAAATATCCAAAGGGGCATGAAAAACCAGCTGGGGGTGTGGATAGAGTTCATTCAAGGTACCGGACGCTCTCCCTGGGGTAATTCTAGGTCTTAGCCACCGCTCATGAGGTCCCAGGTAGCGCAGGGACAACGTGACCAATCTGGGGTGCACGCGAACGGCAAGAGACCTCCACGGTGCAGGTGCTGAGGGGATCAGAGTACGGATAAGGCAGGAGGGACACGATTGTACGTCTGAGGGAAAACAAGGAAGGAGTGGGGGCAGGTGCATAGGAAGATGGAGACAAAGGTGTTTTACGGGCAAGTTTAAAAACAAACGGCGGTTTTCATTGTTTTCCCCTATTTGCTTATCAATGGCGATTACAACGCAAAGTAAACAGCCTTCCTTCTGGCACAGCTTGTGTTTCAATTTTTGCACAAATCCTGGCTTGAATCACAGTTCATATGAATTGCACCGCTGGGAGGGCAGAGGTCTGGAGGAGGCTGGACCATCTCTAAGTAATCAAGGAAATGATAGTAAATTAATCATTATTATTCATCGATTTGCAATGTTTGAGTTAATTATTAGTGCTTGAATATCTAAGCCCCTTTCCCCCAAGGTCCCCAAAACACTACACTCCTATGAAATTACCGGTCTCTTGTAAAAGATTGAAACTGAGTCTTAGAGGAGTTAATTGAACGTAGAAGTGTAGGTGGAAATTGAATGTAGAAGTTGTGACTCACAGTCACTTGCCTGTATCCCTGTATTGTTTGCATTGCTTGCACTGCTTGCAGAGCTCCGATTTCTGAAAAATGAAGGCTTTAACCAGGCCAGTAGAAATAAACAACAATCTAGATTTAACATCAGAGAAATAAATACCCCAAAGACTAACTGATACACATAGATAACTGTCACCCGCCATCCCTAGCAAGTGTATGAAAGGTTGTGCATGTTGGAGACGTTGCTCTTCAGAATAAGGTTAATTGATGGTATGACCAAAAGGGGCCACTTGGGATTTTGGTTGCATATCCAAACACAGGGCAGAGAGACTCCAGCCAGGGCACCACTGCCAAGTCAGACAGGAAATTTGAGAACCCTTTAAGGAAGCTGAAGGAGCACGTAGGGGAATTATAAATGAAAGCCAGACAATGGGGCACTGTTTGTTCAAGGGGGGGAAAAAGACTGTGCTTGTATATACGCAACGTTTTCTTAAGGTTTCTCTGGACACTCACTCTGCTACGGCATGAAAATATCTGACAAGTTGTTGTGTGGGTCAGGCAAGACAGACGCATACTTTAGCCCATTCTACCTATGATAGAAAAATCCGAGTTCAGAAGATTAGCAGCCCAACCTCCAACTCCAGATGGTAATTTTCAGTGGGATACCCACACTTAATGTGGGGCAGGTTTTTGAACAAGTCAGTGTCAAACATTTGAATTGCACATGGCTGTTGCTGAGGATCTTTTCCTGGGTAAAACACTATCCGTTTGTAAGAGGTTACCACTGAAATTAGGAGAAGTAACAGCCTCAGTCATCAGATCTTGCCAGCTTAGCTCAACCCAATATGCCAATACGATCCCAGGAACACTGGAGCATTTCCAAGAGAAATGGGGTTCCCTGTCCCAACTAATGTCTTTAAAAGTTTATGCAAATTAACCAGCTTCAGGATATGTTCATTCAGGGAATGTCCTAGTGAAGTACTGGCAGTCCAGGGCCACCTCGCCCACCATGAACAGCGTGATGTCCTGTTTCTGATGGGAAAGAGGCTGTGATGCTGCTTGGGTACTCTGTCCAGCTCAGCTCACTGAATTGCACTCGCCCACCAGAATAACCCCTCGCCTTCAGAGCGGGGATCCCTTCTATAGAAGAGACAGAGGCTGAAGGCCCTTGCAGAGGACGGATTTGAACCCTTGATCTCTACTGCAGGGACAATCTATTTCCCTTGGGGCGATATCGAGCTGTTCTTCCTGCTCCTCCGAGTAATGAATGGCAGGCCAACCTAGCTTCAATTTCCATTGACTTTTGTTCCAAATAAGTTAAATTGTATTGCTCAACCCAAATATCCCCCAGTAGAAAACGGCTTGAAAATTTAATTTCAAGTTGATCCAACCTATCCGTTTAGTTTCTTGTTTGGTAATTGAACCAGAAATACGTATGATGGGCTTAATTTTCACAAACCGTAGATCCATCAGCTGTTTTCTACGCAAAGGCAGTCACCGTTCAGGGCAGTACGCACAGCCTCAGCAGGGCCTGGGAACTGTTTGTTTGCTAGTAAGCTGCCACTTATGTGTTTCATTTTCTGGAAAAAAAAAAAAAAGTCACAGTAAATTTATAGCTGAAAGCAATTTTGCAGTAGTCCTACTGAAATACAAAGCAGATGCCTTCAAAAAGCAGAAACAGAGCAGAGCTGACTGATGCCTCTGTGATGGAAATAACTTTGATCCATATTTCAAAGACCAAACTGAGACTGGACCTGCATTTCCAAACCTGGTTTGTGTTTCTCTCTTAAAAGAACTATCCACTTACAAAAGATGTGGTATTTGACTTTTGTTTTCTTCTAAACAATGTAATAAAAACTACTCACCATTCCTTATAAGCTCTTTCCCATATTTGGCCTATTATCTGTGTTTAGCAATGTTTGTTCCCAGTTTTGATTCTTAGCAGCTATGTCTTCGATATTTTGCTCAATAATATCAGATTTATTATGTTCTTGGTCTGGGATTCCAGTCTCAAGTTTTGCCATTTGACACTTCAAATAGTTCATTTACTTCTATAGCTTTACTTGAGATTGGAAAGAGATCTAGGACCCACATAAGTCCAGATAAAATTTAAGTACATCTGGTTGGACTCATCAAAAGCACTGAGAGCCAGTCTTGAAAGGACTCAATATAAATCATTGCATCATCGCTATTGGAAAATGTGCAGTTTAGGTCTCAGAGTTTCCAGAACACGTAGATGGTGTTCTGACATCAAGAGAGATTACAAACATATGTTTTGGGTTTGACAGAAAATGGGAAAAATCTCAGAAAAAGTTATTGGGAAAATTAGTTTGATTCTCAATATTATACTTCCCATTACAGCAAAGTGTGCCTGTTTCATGATGTGGTGAGCTGGAAAAGGCATCAAAAAGGAAAAACTGCATAAATCATTAATGAGTGCAATAACAGCAAAAGTAATGATGCACTGACATTGATAATTAGAAACACTGGCAAGTGTAATAAAATGGACTATCATCAAAGTAACCTTATATTAGAAAAATACGTAGATTATAAAGAGAGACTGTTAATGATATAGAGAAATTGCATAATAATGAAATGATTAACAGCCATCTGAAATCCTGTCTTAAACACTTTACTTAAGTGATTCTGTTATTTAACTAACAGTTGCCATCTTATCCTTTTCCACAATATTTACTCGCCTACTCTCATATGCACTTTGCAAAGTTAGTGACATAACTTTGAAGTTTCGGATTGCGTGCCACACCTCCGTGTAACTGCTATTGAAAACCTGTGTGAAAAGGGGAGTGTTGTTTAACCTGGGAGGTCTGAAAGAATCAGAATGGGCCATTTACTGCACCGGGACTGAGAAAACCAGTAAAATGATTTCGAGGAAGGGCCATTCACAACTGCTTCAGTCTTTTTTTCCGACCTTATTTTTTTACCAGAACTCAGAAATGGTCTTTGAACATAGGCAATTCAGCCTACCCAAGCAGTCCCTTTAAATGCCCATTAAAGGCAGTGATACAACAGTAACAGCACTTATAATCTTCAAGCATCAGGCATTAGCTCTAGAAAATATCCCAGTGTCAGCTGCATATGACAGAAAAAACCTGCCTGCTGCTGTCAGAGTGGAGTACTGGACTTTCAAGATAGACTTAATGCACCAGGCTCTAATGGAAGGATAATAACGGTGGGTGGGAGAGGAGACTGGAGGTCTTCTGGTCATCTAGTTCTTCCCATTTGGTTTCAGCTTTGCAGTAATTTTCTTGTCACCTCTGAATCACACTCTGCTTTTAACGAGGTTACGGTGTCACCGGCAGATGTTTTGTCATACGTATCCAGGCTCTTCTACCCAAGCTGTGCAGACTCACATTTTTCAGAAACACACATTAAAGGTCCATTAAGTCTCCATTTTTGTAGAGGGATTTTTTTTTTTTTCTGCTTTCTTGGGATAGTGAGGGTGACCAGAACTAAACTGCACAATTAACGGAACATAACTAACTTCCAAAACAGGGTGGAGTTTTGTTCTCTGCAGTTTAACGTGTCTTGGATAAACCGGGTTACACTGACTGCTAAGTCAACACTGCAGTCTAAATATGGGGAAAATGTATGCCCTAGGAAGATACCAAATCTGCAGTCCAAATATCCATAACTAGAGTTTGCTGATTTGATCTTTTGGAGACCAAACACCCCACAGCGGTCTCTTAGGGGCTTCTGCGCTACGCATTCCTGCTGAAACAACCAGTGTTTCATGGTATGGAGAATAATTCCTGTGGAGTCTGTTTTAAAGATAAGAGCAAACTTACTTACTTCCTGAATTTTCAGCTCACTCAGTCTGAGGAGGCTCAGAGTGTGGGCACCGTTTCGAACATTAGTTTGTTTGTATTCAGCTTGGGCAAAACTTGAAAAAAGCAGATGAGAGGAAGCAGCTTACCTTTTAGTTACGCGTACTTCCACTCTGCCTCCGTTTCTCTCATCTGCCGGTTGCTTCTGGAATGATTTGGACACGTCCATCTTCCACTGCAGATCAAATCTCCTCCCTCACCAGCTCAGGGGGTTCTCCCAGGGAATAATTCATTGTACTTTACTGCCATGGTTTCCACATTGCTACCCTAAAGCAATGCAGTGCAGACATTGCTGCCCAGCGTTACAGTGGAATGATTTCCCTTAGGTCCAGGCTGTCTTGGTCTTTCTAGCCGTGTTTGCGATGTTTACTGGTCCAGGATTGTCCTCAGTTTCTCGCTGTCAGTCCTTTTTCATAGCTTGCTCAGGTTTCCTCATAAGCTCCTGTCCCGCAGGCAGTTAATGACATTCCGGTCCCCTTCTTCCCACAACTTCTTCTCTCAGCATGGATTTACCCTCCCTGATACCAGCACCTCTCTTCCCAAATCCAGGTTCCTAGGACCGTCATCAGCATACCTTTTCCTTTTGAAACTTAGACCTTGTTCTCCGTCACGTGTTTTAATTCCGTGTCTCCATGGAATAAAAGTAAAACATGTATTTTAGGAATAAAAAAATTGGCACAAATTAAACCTGGAATTTGCACCCCATCGAGATCATCCTGTGAAAATATGGTTTTGGATCTGGGCTCTGAATCCTGGACTAATGGTAGTCAGATTCATCACCTCTTGCTTCAACACTTTGAAAGCTGGCCAGAGAATTGGAGGTGTTTATCTATAGCCAATAGAGAGACAGAGGCACCTCCAGAGGAGTCACCCCACCTGTATTCTACATCTGGTTTTGGGTAGGAAGGGTTATGTCTGGAGATTCTTCTCTCTCTCCACTGCCAAAAGTCGGCTTAGAAGAGTAACTTAAAGTAGGTACGTTACTTTCAAGTCACTGAAATGAAAGGTGTCAAATTCAGCCATCAGTGCTTCATCGGTTAACGCTGGATTGAGTCAACTGTGTGTGTCTCTTCACTGAACTTGAAGGGCACGTGGTCTTCCCCTATTATTAGGAACAGCTCAGACAAACACTTGCCAGGGAAGATCCAGGCATACTTAATCCACCCTAGCAGACTTAGTGGGGACAGGGATGACCCTGACGACCTTCCCAATCTACGAAATGAAGGGCAATTCCTAGATCAGGCCCTTCCAGGAAGGATTTCTCCCTCGTGTCTATAATCAGTCTCTAGAAGTGCTTATTGCTCTTCACTGGCTATAAAGGCAGCTCAGACACAAACATCTACATTGCATACATCTATATTTAATCTGGCGAATCCCACCAGTGCGGTTCAAACATAAAGCATATCTTGTGCAATTCAGTCTCAAATATTTGCAAAAGTTTCAGTTCTGATAGTGCGGCTGTCTCCTACTTACTGGCAAAGCAAAAGATCTCTAAAAACAGTGCAACGCATACGATGTTTATTAGAAATAAAGCATTTCTGATATCTGCTATTGAGTGATAATGTGCAAGGTTGCAGAGCATGCTCGCAGTTTATAATTCAGCACACTTTCTGATTGTCTAAAGACCAGATGTTTCAGCAAGAAGATGAGGAGCACTGAGTGAGTGGAAGGTTTGAGGACAGGATGATAATGCAGAGCTAAAAACTGCATATCCTCCAGAATCTTAGGTGACTATAAATCATGGTGGGCTCCTTCAAACCGCATCAGGAGCCCAATTCCAGCTACACTCTCCATTAAAATGAAAATGAGTAATGCTGAGAATAGCTTTGATCTGCTTTTAAGCAAATAAGAATTAATCAGGTAGTGGGATGAAAGCAAATATATTTGTATTTCAGGGTAATACGAATTCAAAAATGAATTGAAGATCACCTTGTGCCATATTGTTGCAATGAGATTGGAAGGATAAATGAGTACAGCACAGAAGGATAAATGAGTACAGCACATCATTATCAACGCCCTTTATAGAATAAGTCTTTAGAGAACCTAAAGATTTCTTCCTATGCATATGAAAGAGGTAAACATCTGACTACCCATCCATCAAAAATTCAATTCAAGGATTAATAAAGAGAGCCTCTTCTCTGCCTTTCCTCCATAGTTTCATGCTAAGTGGGTCTCTCCATTAGGACTAGAGATGGGACAGGTCAGTCTCTTCAGAAAATGGATAGCTATTCCCACAGTTTTCAGGGTTCTTCTTGTGTTCCTTACAAAACTCAGTCATTCCAAGGAATAGCACCTTATGCGTCAACAAACTTCACTGGGGATAGGACTACCTACTTAACCTTGTTTCTATTTTTAGTGCCATATTAACTTAATGCAGACTAAAGGGTGGACAATTTGACCTTTTTTTTTTTTTTTTTTTTCTAAAAAGCTCAGTGTCAAATCCCAGTAGTAAAACGCTGGCATCCACAAAGGTGAGGGTTTGGATTTCAGTGTGGCAAAAGTTTTCCCCTTAGTCTGACCTCTGGACACTTTTCCCTCACCCTGGACATTTTCAATGCCAATTTAAAGGTTGTGGCTGAAGCTTTACTTAGGACTGGCAGGCTCAAATGCTCAGACGGCGTCCCTTGACAGTGTTCGCCTCCCCCAGGAACAATAACATTTTTGGCCAACAGCAAAATGATGTGACAAGATGAATCTTTCATAGGCGCTGGATTTAGAGACCATAGACACTTTTTCCTTCAGAGATATGAAAGCTATAAATAGGATCAAAGCTTCCTTCTCGCAAACATTTACACACATGCTAAGTTCCATTCATCAGACTGGGTTAATTGACATCAGTCAGACACTTGTGTACATAAAGTTAAATATGTGTATAAATACTATCAGTACGGGGGGTCTAAAAGTAAAAGAAAACCCTGAGGCAAACTGTTTAATATAACCAAGTGCGAGGTTAAGAAGTTACAGCTCAGCCCTGGTACTTGGCTTGCATATATTCTTAATGAGTTTGAACACATAAGTACAAATTTAGCTTTGACATGAGCAGCGGAGGAGAGAGACTTAAGCAAAAGCTTTTCGCTACGCAACTAGGGTAGACTGAAAGCAGGAACACGCACAGTGACGGCAGCAGGATTTTGGTAAAGGTCAGCAGAGATGTGCCGCCAAACCTCTGACCCACCTTCATCAGACCAGCTTCTCAAGGACTGTTCCTGCAAGAGAGAGGAGGGGTAGAGCAAGGAACCGTGAACGCGTTTCCATTTTAGCATGAGGAGCAGAGTAGATTTTATTTGCATGGTGGAGAGGGGTATTGTACAGATAAAATGTCCTTTAACCCTCTTGAAATGTAAATCTTTTATGTGAACGTTGTCTCTCTCGAGAAGGAGCAACAAAGACCTGCACAGCCGGAGTAATTGCTGACACTGCTCAAAAGCATTTCCTCCAAGTACAATGATTCTTTAACAGCACGAAAACCTGCAAGAGACATTTCAAGAACTTTTTCTTTTTAAAACGCATCTTTTGAGTCTCTGCAGTCCCAAAACTGAGAAAATGTATGAAAAATGTCAAATCTGACAGCAAGGCACATTATAAAAATATGTCAATATGTTTAGGTCCACTTCATCTTTGTGGATAAAGCCAGTTAGCTTCAGAAAAGATAGGAAGCCACATGGATTTTCAGAAGATAGCTTCCTCACCCAGAGGAAGCGGATACTGTCACTCAGTGGTTTGTTAATGAGAGATGTACATGGTGACACAGAGGCTTTCTGTGACTTCCTACAAGAGGCCAGGAAGGACATAAAACCCATAAACAAGTCTGACAGCACTCCAAGTCTGACAGCGTGCTGAATAAACCTGAGTCATATACATTGCAATAGCTCGTTCCCTGCAAACAGAGGAGTGCACTGGGAGAATGGGAAAGAAATGCCTTTACGGTTCTTGGTGTCATCAGGAAATGTTGCACACTAGGCCATGTCAGAAGGAATTTTGGAACGTTTTGGTAAAAGAGCATTGCAATGGACAGATTGCAAAAGAGAATGTTGCTCCAGAACACTTACAACAGGGCTTGGGAAGGAATTCCCATGGCCTGAGCTGCACCAGAGGTTTGTTTCAAAGGAGCGTACAATGCTCTAAGGTTTGACACGGTCTATTCGTCTAGATTTCTACCTCCACTTGCCAGGATCAGTCCTCTAACGTGGAGGGTTCTTCCCTCCTCAGAAGTCTCAAAGCTGCAAAATCGTGAATGGCTGAAAATTCTGCCAGGTAGAGCTGAGCACCTCTGGGTGGCTTCAGCAGGACTGGGACATATCCAAGATCCTGCAGGGCTCAGCCCCAAACCAACAACTTGAGAAACTGCCAAACATGAGTGGGAACTGGTACATTTTAATTGATCTTTCTTAGCAAAACCTCTGCTAAAAGAGCTGAATAATTCTGGCAAGTAGGATTAAAGTACCCACTAGGAATGAGTTCACTGAAGTGTAAAATCTCTGGGAAGAGGTCATTACTTTGCCACTGAATTGAAGGGAACAGGATATCCTCTTTCTTGTGCAGTTTCAAAATGATAAAAACTCAAAAGATCTTGGTTCTAATCCTGATTTCTGCTCTTCACAGTGAACAATTCATTCTACCCAGTCTACACTCTCAGACTCCATATTTCTTACACTGGTAGGGAATAGAATGTGGTATTTTCAGAGAAAATCCTATATTGTGTGTATGAATAGCACCTTTCTTGCTTTTGCTATAAGACACATATAATGAAAAACTCTTCTCTCAAGGGAGTAGGTTTTGCCTGTTCTGCGCCCTGGGAACCACCAAAGCTTTGAAGGTTGAACTGTTCAGCAAGAGGTTCCGGATTAAAGCTGATGCCTTTGATGCCTTCGAAAAAGGGGTGATGAGTCCACTGCCTACATATTTTTGCTAATAAGAAGCACAAATCTAGAATAAGAACCAGAACTTACCTCAAATTCAGACTTGTTATTCTTTGTGCTCTGGTTCAGACAAATTGCAAAGCCTCCATAACAGAAAGAATGGGATCTTATTAAGAGAAATAGTCCAGCAGTCAGAATTTACAGGCTGGGATGAGTGAACAGGAATTACATTCCTTCCTGTGCGGCTTTGGTCCGTCACTTGAGGTCAGACCTGAAAAGGTGTTTGGGAACCTAAGCTTGACCTATTGCTTTCAGTGGACTTACGCACCTAACTGCTTTTGTGTATACGGTCTTTAGTTCCTTTTCTCTTTATATGTAAAATAAATATCTTCCCTCTATTCAGTGGTCTGTTGTGCAGATAAATACAGCGAAGATAATGCTTTGCTCAATACCATATTGAAGATCTGATGTACATTTACAAAGAAAAGCTTTTTTCCCTGTTTTTTTCCCTTTTTAGTGTTTCCCAAATTGAGCATAGATTAACTATAGAAAACAGCAGCACGGTTGACATTGCATGTTCCATTAATCACTATGATGAGATTTGTAACTCATAATGAAAGCTGTTGTCCTGGATGAATACTTTTTCCCCCCTTAGAAATAATTTTGATTAGTCATATCTTGGATATCAGATAGTGAAAACAGTTATCTTTGGCTATTTTCAAGTGTTATTATGAGCTAACTTAATATTTGAAAAGTGACTCAGAAGCCCTGGACACTCATCTTTGAACTCTTGACATGGTTCAGAGGGCCAATTCCATCCCCTCGGCAAGTATTGCTGGGTTATACATTGCTTATTTTCCACGGGATTTATGTTATCCATGAAGCAAAGGCTGTGGATTAGTAGAGGAGCAACATAGGTCTTTAAAATGAGCAAATTATCTTTCTACAGCGCCCAAAGCCCCACAGGAAATCAAATCAGACACCAAGGCCTGCCTTGCCTCTCCTGCACGCAGTAGAGTCCTATAGATTGATGTCATAACAGTGCTCCTTAGGGATTTAGTGCCATTGGCAGAAGACCATCTACAGCTCCAGGCTTGGGAACAACCAACTCCTCTGGCACAGTGACCCTTTCTACCAGAAGAGTGACAAAATATAAAGTATTCTCAGGGGCCAGCATGGGACAGACTCCCACAGGAACAAAAACTCTCACAAATATTGCAACGCTCTATTCCAAATACAACACACATTTTGGATCTCTCTTCTCTAAAACGATCACAGAAAAACATGTATACTAAAAAAAAAAAAAAAAAAGCTTCCAAAACAAAACACTCCACTGCATCTCCTTTCCCCCCAGAGAGAATGAGAGAATAAACACATGATACATTAGTCATAGATTATAAGACCATTGTGGAGACCACTGTGATCATCTTGTCTGATTTCTTGCATAAGAGGCCTTTAGACTTCTGGCAATTAATTCATGCTTGAAATAAAGAAAAATGTACTGTGGTAATTTAGAGAATTTCTAGTGATGGAAATCCAACCACATTCCCTGCTCCAAGCTTTTCCAATGCCTTGTTTCACACCCCTATCCCAAATCTGAATTTGCCTAGCTCCAATCTTCAGATCCTGTTCTACTTTTGTCTATAAGACTGAAAATCCTCTTAAATCAAGTTCTGAAATAAGTACTGTAATGATCTGATCAAATTATTTCCTCCTGCTTTCAGAGCTGCACAGTCTGAGCACCTGATCACTTTTGCTATAAGTCAAGTTTTTCTACAATTCCGTTATTCTTGGTTCTCTTATCTGAACCCTTCCAAATTTGCTTTTTTTTAAGTGTGGACACCAGAAATGGGTACCTCTTTCTAGAGACAGTCACTGTCAAATGAAGCCCCCAGTATTTCTCAAGTTTCCCCCCTTATGCAGTCTGAGACTCCATTGGATGACTATGTTGAGCTGAATAGCCTCCTCCCAAGTCTTTTCCTTCCTTGCCGCTTTCCATAATCTTCATCATCTTGTGAGTGTCACTCTCAGTTTTGATCCCTTATGTATGATTTTATGTTTTCCTATGTTGTAAACTGTCTCCTTCATTCTTGGCCATTTTCCCAGTCTTCATGTCATCTGCAGATGACTAATTATGATTTTTAGTGACACCAAGGCTTTGATAGGATTGCCAAACTGTATGTGGTCGAGAATATATCCCTCCAGGACCAGACACAAAGGAAATGAGCGCGGAATGAGAGTAGAGGTGGCAGAATATGGAAAGGGTTGTTTCTATTAAGTTTACTTATTTCTGAATATTATATCTGGAAATTGATGTTAATCTTCAAATGTAGACAAAGCTTCTTTATTTCGCTTTGTGTTACGTGGAACATAAATGCTGTCCAGTGTCAGTACCTCATCACAGCAAGTTTGCAGAGTACTCCATTTCAGTTTTGGGTAGATCATCCCTTGAAACGTGACAGGCTTGCTTCTCTGGGCAAAAGTACTATGTTTCATTTGCTGTCTCCTCTTGCATAAGGACAACCCTTGTGCAAGTCGTACAGGGTCTAGTGCCCATGGAGCAGGCATTTGATGTGCCTCTTTGCTAGTGCCACCTTTTCAGTTCTCGCTCTCTGGTTCTGGATGTGTCTACAAAGCTGGAAAGAAGCTTTTGAGCTGATCTGAACCTGGGCTTGGGCTTGAGGCTACCTAAACCAGACTTGTCTTCTGGAAAGTTCAAGAGGGTATTCACCAAGGTCTGCGTTCCCTCCGGCGCAGGGGTAGGCATCATGGGAGCACCACAGCAATCCCACTACCACAGGCTCCTGAGTAAAGCCAGAGGGCCACAGACCCACAGCCCTGCTGCTAAATCTCTGTTCTTGGTCCATCTTGCCTCACGAGGGGGTACACAACTATAGCACCCTATCAGCAGGGGGAGGAGGCAGCCTTTTTGGTAAAAACACCCTCCTCTTGAGGTCGTGGCTGCTTAGTGGTGGCATAAACCAGACTGGCCCCAGGTCACCGAAGCATTTAGGTCATTGCCAAGGACTCAGCACTCTGAAGGTCCTAGGTCCTTCTCGTGGCCCTTTCAACCACACCAGCAGTTGCTAGCTTCACCTAAACCAAAACAGTGACTTCTCCTTCTGTTGCAGGATCTGACTCAACTATTCCAGACACCCAGCTTTATCATCCTACACTCTTCTTTAATGAGAAGCTACAGATGGGTTTATCAAGTTTAGCTGGCACAAAGCAGGACATTAACACTTAGAGCACTGATTAGAAATACACAGAAAAGGAGTAACTCAAATACAAGAGCCTCATATTCCTCACAAGCTCATTTCCAGCAAATGTTGTATTCCAGTCAACAGATCTTTCTCCCAACTTATTAGAGACAACATCATTTTCTTTGATCTCCAGCCACTAGAGATAATGATATGAGCTGGCTTACCACAAAGCCCTCTGCACACACATAGCTGTGACCTCCAATCCAACACACTGGTTCGGTCGGTGAAGAAAAAGCTAACCTCAGCCCCATAGAGTAGACAATCACATGGGAATGTCCTAAAACAAAGGTTTTCATACTGTGCATCTGGGGTCTGAGCAAGAAACAAAATGCACCCGAACTACCAGTCTGCCTGAAATAAACCAAAAACAAAAGCCTAATTTGAGACAATATCACAACTATCAAAAAAGGGTAAAGTTGTTTTTTTTTTTTTTTTTAAATAAGCTACATAGGCAAATAGTGTCATGTTGCTCTTTGCATTCCTCAGTGACTATAAATTAGCTTACTGAGGATCTGGTAAACATGTGCACACATATAAATAACCCAGGCAGATAGCAGAGTGCTGATAAAAACTTAAAAAGGCATTTCCCAGTTGAAAAAAATTGCAAGGGGCTTGAATAGTGGCCCTGTGGGTCTAGTATGTGAATTACTTCTGCGAGCCAAGGTGGAGGCAGTGTTTTTGCATTTGGAAACCAGATGGTTGTAGAATTTGATCCAGACTATTTACTTGTTCTTGGCTTTAATTCCTAATTTTCCTCATTACACGGGGAGACATCTCAGAAACACGCAAGCCAAATTTTACTCTCATTTATACCAGTTTAACACCAAAGAGGTCAGCAGGACCCTCCAGAAGCTCCTCCGTGGGCTGGTCAAGAATGCTAGTGCTGAGCATAACTAACCCCCTCCAGCCTCAGAGCTGTCTGACTCATTTGCCACTTCAGTTCCTTGAAACTCCAGACACTGTGTCTAATGCTAAGAGGAAGCCTACCGTGTAGCACTCTTCCTCTGATCTACCTGTCTGAGGCTTTTTCTATCAATCACAGCTTATTCTTCTCTGTTCCTTATAGGACGGTGTGTTCTTGCGAAAGTTATACTTGCAAAACACCTACTGTTAGGCCAGCAGATTCACGGACTTCACTGGGGATGCCAGCAGGAATGAATGTTTCTACAGGCTTTCACCTTTAAATCATTGCCCTGTTTCTTTTGTGTGAGTTCTATTAGCTATGTTAAGCAGCTATTTGAAGGAACTGGGCTGCCACTACTTTGCTTGAAAAAGCACTCCTCTGCCAGCGCATCCAAGAAGTCTAGTTTAATGGTCTGCAGAAAAGGACAGTGCCCGCTTATAGTTTGGCTTAGCGTGATCCTTCTCCAGATACGGCTCACTTGCTGACAGCCCCCTGTCTCAGCCACACTTGTAAAATTGAGTTTCATTCACAGATTATAAAACCAGAGTGGGCCAGTTTGATTTTTCAGCCTGATCTTCTGCAAGATGCAGGGAACAAACCCTTCCGGACAAGATTTCACTTGCACCAAAGTGTATTTGTGAGCAAAACATCTAATTCTGACTTAAGCGTGGCCTTGACGGGACATGGTACAGTAGGTATGTTTTTCCTGATTAATTGAGCACAGTGTTAATGTGCATGTTAATTAGTGATATCACTGATAAAAAATGGGTTAACAAGGATTGCTTAGATTTGAGATTATAACCTACAGTTTTGTTCCTCCTGGGGAAAAACATGCCGCTAGCTCATGCTCTCGGCCAAAATATTTATCCTGTTTGAAACACTAGAGTATTGAAGAATTTCAGAAGCAAGGACACGCTGCTCCATCTCATCCTTGAGTTTGTGGTGACCTCCAGAATTGGGACTGAGGTTCAGAAAAGGTTCACAGTTCCCCTTCCCTGCTACAGGAAAGTCTGAGATGGAGATGAAGTTTGGAGATGAACAAAATCATTTTGTTTGGTGCTTAAAATTATTGATAATGTTATTTTTAACATTTCAATTCACACGGCTTGCATAATAAACATTCTCCCTGTGGTTTGCTAGCAAGGTCTGAACTCAGGACTCAAAGCCTGGTTTCCAGCATTGAGTCTAAGGGACAGGCCACCAGCAACCACATTTCACCTTGAAAAGCCAGTCAATAAAGGATGTAATTCGTCCTAATACATTTGCTGGTCTTCTTGTGTCCTCTCACTTCATAGTATACTTACTTATTAGTCTCATCTGTCTCTTATATCATCTTTAAGCTTATTAAGGAAAAGATTGTCACTGCTTGTATGTTTCTGTGTTGCACAGTATAACAAGATCCAGTCTGACTATGCCTCTATACGATATGGTGGTCAGTACTATTGCAACTTTGCACTCTGAGGAAACATGATATTTTTTCCTGTCAGTCATGTGAATTACAGCAAAAAAACAGGAACAACATATTTGTGGGGGAAATTCTGGGCAAGGAGACTGCATGTGAAGAGTTCATGTTAAAGTCCACAAATATTGTTTAAAAGAAAATCATAGTTCGGGGAGTTTTTATCTTTGCTTGCATTTGCAGAGCCAATGGTGTTTCCCCTTCACATTCTATATTCTCTTAGGGTTACTGGGATTTCCTGCCAGGCTCAAGACTGTCTCAATTTCATTTCCCAAAAACCAAATATTTTATGTGAATTGCAGTTACCCAATAATGTTACTCTAAGAGTTCCTTTGGAAGAGGAAGAAAGGAGTTGTTTCCTCACCAAACAAGTTCAATCAGCTTTGACACACTTTACCTGTACAATCTCTGCCAGGGAACCTCCCAGCAGGCATTTTGAAGGCAAAGTTCCCAGCAGAGGAGTGTTTCTGTGAGAGAAAAAGAGCGCGGTCATATTTATTGCTAGTATCTCACCCTGCTCTTCTTTTGGTTTTGGTTTGTTTCTAAAATTTCTTAATGTGCTGGGAATTTTCTGTTAACGTGCTGGAAGGTCATTACTCTACTAGATCTCAAGAAATTGGAAAAAGAAGTCTCAAAAGTTTAAAGGTTAGATTCACGGAAAAATAGAGCATCTAGTTGTTACTTTTGACACCAGTGTAATGCCCCAAACCTCCAATTAGCTGCTCTCTAACCCTGAAGATCCCTAAAATCTCATTCACATCTGTGTTCACAGCAGTAGTACTCCATGGCTGCCTATGATGGTCTACTGATGGCATGAGAGATATGTCGAGGTCTTGACATCACCTTTTAGTACCAAGCTTACCCCTAAAATCCAATGATATTCATAAATCTGATGTTTCTCTGTCTCCTCTTCAAGGTCTAGTCTGGTGAACCCTCTCAGACTTTGCCCTCTCCCCCAAAATAGCAGCGAGGAGACAGGAGCCTGGGATGTCCTTCAAGGTACTGCAAAGGCACTCTTATTTCGGGGCAGGAACTGTGTTCTCAAGTCACCTGAAGGAGAGGAGGGACTTGAATCCAGCCTTTCATGTCTCCATGTATGCCCTGTCTTCCCATTTCATTTTCCATTAGCCATCTTAGGTAGCTCTCCGCCCAGCAGCGTAACCCCCGCCCTTGGAGCACCACGCCACATGGTAAAACCTAAATCCAGCATTAGCTGCTCAGCACAGGTTAGGCACCTAAGAAACCTTTAAACCAAACAATCCTCCCTGTAAATCTGACCCTGGCAGAGACTATTTACCAATGCTATTAAAATAGCACCCAGAAAAACAGTCCCTCAGGGTAGGCATTATAAAATACACTGAAAACAAGGCCCAAAAGGCTCTGTCCAAAGAGATTACAGCTTAACCGCACAATAAGTGAACAAAGCAAAGACAAGAGGCAGTTTTCCTGAGGGTGGCAAACAGATAAAGGAACAGGAAGAGGCCCCCAGCTTCCAGTTGTGGGGCTTGTGTGCTGGTCCGCGCTATATCATGATTATATTGGCGTGACTCAGCACTTTATCTGATAATGCACCGCTCATTTAATCCCCACACCGGGCATCCGAAAAACGTATGCAGTTTCCCGAAAGCCAGGCTGATGTTTTCCTCTGGGCCTCTTCCCCTTTGTACTATTTCCTCTCCCTTTTGTACTATTTCCTCTTGCAAATAATCCCTCACTTTCTTTTATGTTTACAGCCTTCACATGTCGACTGACTGCTAACCCATGTTCCTACTCAGTCATCTCCATGCCAAGCTTTATATACTAAACTCTTTAATCCCTCCTCACAAGTCTCTTGCTTTCCAGGAATATGGTTCCCAGAAATGAATGATTTACTACGTGCAGATCTACCACAGCTGTAGAGCACATGCATATCTGCAGCTTGGGAAAGGGGTATGAGTGAAGCCAGGCTTAGCCATCTTCTCCCTGTCCTCCCCTCTGGGTCGTATTGAACATGAGGGACAACTGCAAAGACTCCTTCCAGCCATCCCTCAGAGACAGGATCAGATCGATGTCTTTCAGACAAACTTCTCTTGAAGTTTCAAGGAGATTTTGGAGCAATTTCATAGCACTGATGGCACAAAGGTTGCAGCCTCTGCCTTTAGGTAGGACAGTTGCAGGGGAGATCTGAATCTCACCTAAAATGTCTCAGCAACCTCAGAGGTTAGCAAGATAGTGGTCTGTTTCTGAAAAGCAGTATGATAGCTATTGGAAACCAGAAAGCAGAATACTAATCTTAAGCTAGAGTTGTAAATATTTTCTTAAATTAAAACTCAGCTTCTTGTTCACTTTGACTGGCAAGGTTTTGTTATTGGGTATTGGAGGATTATGGGAACTATTTTGAGAATCCTGAAATGAACTGTAGCATTTACTTTCTTAAAAATTATCACTGGAACTGTATTTTGGAGTTGTCATTCTCCTATTTAAGTGGTGTGCAACAAGAGAGCTTAAGTGAAACCATATGAGCAACACATCCAAAAAAACAGAAGCAGAGATCAGTGCAGACCTGAATGAAGAGGACGAGAAAGACCCAGCTTGTAGCAGCAGCTCCCAGCTGAGAGGTCACTGAAGTTATGAGTAGAGTTATGAGACTGGTGGAAACTCAATTATTTTTGAACGGAGGACATCAGGCTGATTAACAAGGAGTTAAATTTCAGAGCTGGAGAAACAACAGGAGAAGTGGAAACTGCTGCCACTGAATAAAAAATTTTCAGTGAAACTGGTGTTTTTTTGCAAATAATGGAGCCTCTGAAATTTTGACTGATTAAGGAACAATACTTCAGCCACACAAGGATTAATGTGTAACAACTGCACTTGAAATAATTGCATGGCTCCTACAAGAAATATCTAAATCCTCTTTTGGCAACTTTTTGATAGAAGCCTCTATATTTTCTGCAAATGTGGATGAGTTAAATTAGAGTCTTCCTAAGAGTCAGACAGTGAACATCTGGTTTGCATCATCAAGATCTTAAGTGTGTGTTTGCATGTGTGCAAAATAACTTCATTACTAACTCCCCCTTCCTTAGTGTTGCTTGTCTCTCTCCCCACTTTGAGACTAGAAAAAAAAAGAAAAAAAAAACATATGGTCTGTGATCTCAACACTTCACTGCGAAGAAGACCTAAGTTTCTCACAGGTTCTCTCCGAAAAGCTTCCTAATAGAATCAGCAAGGAGGAGAATTGAGAAAGTCATGAAATTAGACACCGACGTAAATTTTTCATCCCAAAAACATGTCAAGTTTGAAGCTTATTTTCCAGCTGAAGACTTGATTTAAAGGGTTAAAAAAATCTTATCTAACCTAAGCCTGTCCCTTTCTCCCAGACTTCCCAGCTGTATTCGGCTAATAAGATGGTCTCAGAGGTCCCCAGGCTGGCTGGGTTGTTTGCTAGTAGACGCCCCTTTGCTTCAGATGATTATCTGCTTTATCAAAAGAAGAGTCTATGAACTTAGTGCTTGGAAGAAAAAGCTTTCAGGTCTCTGAGGAGCTTTGACAAAAATGGCCAGGCATGGCTGACAGTAAAAAAAAGAGGAGTGGGAATCAGAAATCAGAACACAGACACTAAAATAATGCTGGCACAGAGCCGTTGCTGCTCATTCACAGGAACAACCTCAGGGAGGAATCTGACCCACTTACGTATAGCACACATATTTATATATATATACACACACACGTATATCACGTATACTCGATATCACCTATTCTGGATTGACTCCATATATATAAAGTCTATTGGACAAATAACAACAGCCCTTCAGGCAGGGGTTTTGGGGTTGAAGCCGGAGTCAGAGAGGGAGGGGCAGCAGCCGAAAGAAGCAGGTGGGTCTCTTTGACCCACCTCCACCACCATCTTCCTCGGGATGTATCTCCGCTCTGCAGGTGCGCTGCGTGTCTTGCATCAATGCTGGCAATGGCTTAACCTCTTCTACTAGTTCGCCTCACGACCAGACCCTTCCCCCAGCCGGGAGAATTAAAAATGCCGTCTCAATAACGGAGCGTGCAGCTCAGCCAAGAGACAAAGCTTCACATAGAAAGAGGAATGGGACACAAAGTCCAAATGTCCTAACACCGCTTATTACCCCATTTATTATGCTCTGAGAAACTAACTGAAGAAAATGGGAACGTTTATGAAAAATCACCTATATACTCCTTTTCTCTCTACTTTGGCTACTCCACGTTGTGTCAGGTCGCATGTCAAGGTCAGGACATTAGAGGCACTGGGACCTGCTCTCCAAGTGTGAGCTGATGACCTTGGATACATGTGAAAAATAGCACAATTTGTCATGAGGAACCTATGACACATCTTCCTTTAATCCCAGACCTTCATCTCCGCCTTTCTGGGCCAAGGATTTCTAATGAACAATTAAGTTGACTCTGATTAGGAGTGTCCAGTTTCAAGTACCGTAAAACCTTGCTTTGAAAGAGGCAGGTCTGCTCTTCCTGTTGAAGATGCCTCTATCTAGGTGCTTAGCCTTTGGCATCTAAAAGACCTCTCCTCTGGAGGATCTAGCTGTAATTACAGTAGCACTTTCTACCGGGACTTTCACACACTCTCCCAGTGCCATCAGCCAGCTGCACGAACAAAGCAATCTCATCATCTGCCTGCTTGGAGGCTGGTGCCATTCATAAAATTCTGCTGGAGAAGAAAGGGCATTTGTAAGGACAACCCTGAAGTAGCACTTCATTTTTCAATAGTGAACATTCAGCATTGTTTTCTTTGCCAGGAGAAATATATAAAACTCAGACGATAAACAGCTCTCATTTGACTTTTCGTTCTGTGGAAATACATGTGGTTCCAATTCAGCTGCCCCAAATATTAGCATATTTTTCTGAATATGTGTCCTGGTATGTGTAGTTAGTTATCAATCTTGCTTCTTGTACCACACCCATGGGATGATCATCCAACCTCATGAGAAAAAGGGGTGGAAGAGCAAAGGGGAAGAAGCCTGTCATTTCTGAACACGGGGATGTCTTTCTTCCAAAGTATTCCCATTGAAGGCTGAGGCCTGGTCAAGTAAGACAAAGATCTTTTCACTGGCCCAGAAGCAACGGCAGTGAAGAAGTACTGTACTGAGAATAACAGTGTGCTTTGCTTTCCCTACTGACCTGGACAATGGCAACAACAGAGATTTCCAGACAACAAGTTACCAGATAATTACTTATCTGCCAATTGCTAGGACTGTGAATCGTTGTCGTCAGGCTCTGACACCGAGGTTGTCTCTCTCTGTGCTGGTTCACATCCTGGTGCAAGGAGACACAAAGCAGAACTGGGACTTGAGCAACCAGCAAAGGCAGCGGCATTACCCAGGCGATAAACAGGGGGCGGTGCTGACTTGTAGATGTACCGGACTCACCCAGGTGAGTTACGACAAGATCAAAAGTCAGGTGGAAGATCAAATGTGGCACTATTCTGTCCTCCCAGTCCAGGCGTTAGTAGGTGTTTCGCCATCCGCCCACCCTTCTCCCAAAAAATCAATTCAAAGTAAAGTATATAGCAAACCTCCATCAACATAGATGGCACATTTAGGGGCTGGCAGAGGTTTCTTTAGCATGGGGGAGGTCCTGTTCCTGCAGTTTTGTTGTTGTCATCATTGTTTGGCTGTGCTTCATGAAATAAATGCTGATCTTTCCTGCAGAGCGCTGGTGTCTGATGGCATTTATCATCTGTGGTGGCTTACATTAAACCAACAGCCCACTCTACACTCCACATCAAGGCAAGAATGTGGTGGGAGTAAGCTATGTTCACTGATTTAAAACCATTTTCAATTGACCAGTCTAACCCTTCTGGCTCCATTAACAGTATTATTCATGTCTCCTTTAGCTCAGCTTGAATCCTAGGAATTTCTACAGGCTTCACCACTTGAGGTATTCTGGCTGAGAATTACTATAATTTTTTTGTGCCCTTGCATCAGGTCAAACTTACTCAAGAAATTCGGGTTGCAGTTATTTTGAAGGTGTCTCATTCAGCTCTGTGGGCCTTTGGATAGGAAACCCCCTGCAACAAAATTTATCAAACACATATGGTTCACAGTTTTCTAACCAACAAGAGGTTGTGTTTGGGTTCATAGCTACCCCCTTTGCCTAAATAACAGCGATATGAGTTTAACACTTGCAGCCACAACAAATATCTGGGAGAGCTTTTTGAGTTTTCAGCATGTGAGTTTTTTCAGGGCACAGCTTCTTATAGTTTCAGGGGAAGGGGACTCTTAACTCATTACTCAGGTTCATAAGGACATTTAGCACCTGGTTCAACATGAAGAGAAAAAGTCACATTTTTACTGCATTCAGCCTAGTAAGTGTTGCTGATGTTGGTTTTGTGTGTTTCAGCTATTGCACTCCTTGAAGGCGCTTGCGTGGCAGCACTTATGATGCTGAAACAGGTCTGTTGAATATGACCAGGCAGACTGAGCTATCTTCAGTTTTCTTATCAATAGCGTTCTTTCGGTTAGGAGGATGATCTTCTTTCTCCCCAAAAAAGAAAGAAAGAAAGAAAGAAACAGCTGTAATACCTACTACCATCAATATTTCTCTCAGTACAAAAGTGCTAGATGTCAAAATAAATTGTCTCATTTACCTGTGGTAAATATGCTGTACTTAAATAAGCTTTAGTGATCCTCTAGCTCTAACAGAGGCTTCACTGTTTTCATTACACCCACAGCAGTCCGGATTTTATGTATAGATGAAGTCTCAGGTGAAAGACTATCGCACCAAATAACAAGGAAGTCTTCTCCCCAGATGCATGGTGGAGCCATGCCTGCTGGCACCCAGGTGTAAAGATTTGGAAACGTGGGTGGGAAATTTCAAAATAAAGACGAGGAAAATGAGATGTTCCATATCCCTTAGGAGGTTTGCAGGATGAAAATCCTGATACATCTCCTCACGCCAATGTAAGGAAAGGGTAACGTAGTGTGCTTTCACCAAGATGCTAAATTCTTCCTAAGCTGAATGTTTCCCCAAAGGACATACTAGGTTTCTAGGAAACAAACACCAAGAAACCAGACTGACCACATCACCTTTTACTCATTTCTCCCAAGAACTTACCCAGCGTACATATGCCGCAAGAATCCTTTCACTTGTCAACAGCCGCTGACAGAGCTAGCAGCAGTTTCTCCATTGTTATCACAGAGATGAAATTGTTCATTCCCATTGATGAACATCTGGGTCCAATCACAAACACATCCTCCAAGGAACATAGATCTTGGAATCAGCAGGCTACTTGAAAAGAAATCCAGCCCATCAGAACTGCCAGCATGACCCACCAATACATTATCTCATTTGATTCTTTTTCTCCAATCAATCTTAATTTCTATCCTTTAGATTTTGTCTCTGTGGAAGTGGAATTAAAACATGGTTTGTTATTTTCTGCCAGGGATAAATAATTAATTCCTTTCTCGTACTGGGAGAATCCAATAGGACAGGCTAGTCACGTCAGGAGGAGTTTATTGAAGCCTAGTGCAAAAAAACATGTCAGAATTTGGAGTAGCTAGCAATACCACTTATCACTAAGCTCATGAGAAAGGAGGCTCTCTCTGGTGATAGGAGTGCAGCTTCAGCTCCCTTCATTCCCCCATGTAAATGCCTCTCTTCTCCTGAGGCACAGCTATCAATCAGCCTCCCTTGGCCACACTGTTCTAATGGGATTTGAGACCTTTGCCGTGTCACACTTGTGCTGGGAGGATGACCGTATGAGCAATCAGAAGAGAATGAGATGAGGTGAAAACAGAGACCGTACTGGTATCTAGGAAAATCACCACTAAATCATGTGTATATTTAATGCTATCATGGTTGTGTATGTGAATGCGTCATGCTAAATTCATATACATAAGTATATATGCATGCGTGTGTGTGGGTGTGTGTGCATATTTAGTCACTTGGGTCTATGCATTTGAAGTTCCTAATTTAGGACCATGTACCGCTATAGGTTCCCTCCATAGTCAGTATAGAGCCAGATGCCGTCAGATGTCATTCCTTAGAGCATCTGTCTGGAAGTGCAATAATGCATTCCAAAATAATGTTTACTATCTACTGGATAAAATGTCAGAAATTGAGTTTAGCTCTTGACCTCAGACTGCCCACACTTCTTTGTGGTTCCCAGCTCCCTAGCTGTGTTCAGACCTGCTCCTGCCAGCTGTGCCCAAAACAAGAGCTGGTTATGCAGTCCTCCAACGCTAGTTCAGCAAGCTTTGCATTGTCACACTCCCTCATGTGCCCTGATTCTCTACCTAGGGCGTTCAGCACCTTTGTGGTTTCATCCCGTCAGCACACTGCGCTGGTGGGATCAGCCATGCCTACGTTATTTCAGATACTTTGGATGTCTTGGGGCTACAAAGCAACACACAGAGCCCAGAGAGGAGTCAAGGCCACATAATTTCAGTGCAAGGTTTTGGGTCAGTAGAGTGATAAGCATAAGCAATGAATATCAGCCTTCGACTAGGTCTGAATCCCTGTCTCTCTTTGGGTTAGTGGCAAAGGCAGCATATACTTTCTATTAACTATAGAGGGAGCCTAGGGTGACGTGAACGTGATTCTGAAAGCACAGCTCGTTGCCTATATTTAGGTAGGATGAATCCAGGCCCTTCTTCTAAAATGTTTACACTGCCTTTTATTTGTGGCTTGAACCGGAAGATAACAATTATGCATGCCCCAGATGGGGAGAGATGTTTAAAGGAAGATTTGGTTATATAAGGAACCCTGTTGCTTGCTTTTTCTGCTTGGCTGTTTGTTCGTTTCTCCTACAGAAGGAGCAGGAAATCTTTAGGGGCTGGTTTTCCCTTCTCTGCTATTTCCAAGAAACTGCACCTCTTTGATCTTTTTTAGTCTTGCAAAACCTGAGCCTGCCCTTGTTCCGACTGAAGTGAGTGGCAAACTCACAGGGTCAGATCCTTATCTTGGTGTAGGCTGGGACACCCTCTGCACTTCAGAGAAATTCCCCCTGATTTACACCTCTTGCAGATGTCGATCTTCATACGAGGTGGGATCACGTGTCTCCAACTTCTGTCAGTAAATTACTTAATTAAAAATGGCCATTAAATAATCTTGAGTCTAATGTTTATTTCTCCAGGCCAATCTGTTTACACTACTTTTTGCTGCTTTACATGAGAGAGCAACGGGAGGCTACAGCGAGGCTGTTTCTGCAGCGTCTTTGATGTCAGTGCCCTTGCTGCAGCTGAAAGTCTTGGGTGTGTTTGCTCTTTTGGAAAAGTGCAGCCTAATGGTTAGATAGGGAGACAAAAGCAGTGCCAAGAACAGTGAAAAACATCAAGGGTCATATCCCTGGTGACCAGACTCTTCTCCTCTCCCCTTCGCAATGTGCAAGTTTTACCTTGAGTCTAGCATTCAAAATAAAGCAAGCTGCTGTGTCAGCAGCAGAGCCTGTGTTCTCCTCTGGGTTGAGGTTACTCTGGGGATTCCTGCTGTCAAAGGAGGACCAAGTCACCTACAACTTGTCCCTCAGCTGGAGCCCTCATCAGGACTTTTCCAGAGCAGTCCATTTTCGTGACACTATCTCTGGATGACATTAGCTACTGGGTTTATAAACAGCAGACTGGTAAACAGATCCCCTCCATGCACATGCATGTGAATTCACAGAGCTGGGCTGCCTTAGGAAACAGGACAAATCTCAAGGCTGACCATGCTATGTGTCTCACTCAAAATGAAGAGAGGGCATTCCCACCTCAGAGCTTCAAGGGGCGGCTCTGTGAGGGCCTCTATTTCCAGGGCCTCTAGCCTGAATTTTGAGGGCTCAGTTTCTCAAGCACCTCCGCGCCTTGGCTCTCCAGAAGCAGTGACTTGCTGAAGACTCCCTCCTTCCCATGGCCATCAGCCTTAGCAGCTGAGGATCGGGGTGCAGGTGCCCTCAGCAGGTCAGGCAGGGCTCAGGTCTCCATCCGTGTTCACAATTCACTGTCAGGGGCGCAACCTCATAGATCTCTGCGCCTTTCTTCCCCTCTGAAAAAGGGGAATGGTAGGCGGACAATCTTCACAAATACTTTATGTAGCTGTGCATAGTAAAAGTGATTCAGGTCACTGGGGGACAGGAACTTCAGAAGCACAATCACTAAGAAGTTAACGCATGCCATTTCACCTTGCAGCTGTCTTTCCCCAATCTGACTGCGTTTATGATGTTAAAACCCATCTCGACCCGCAAAGGCATCCCTCCAACCTCCTTATTACACATTAGAAGAGAAAGGCTTTGTTCATTTTCTCAGGTGCTGGCAGCTCTTGCTCAATTCATAAGAAGGAAGGGGATTGTGAATTCATGTGTTGAGATATATTTTAGAAGAGACAGTTAAAAATGGTTTGCAACACAGTTCTGCCAGGGATGGGTTCTAAAATGTTAAGGCTATTCTTTCAGGAAGGTCATGCTGTCATAACAAACATTTCACCAAAATAGAAACAATACCATGGGAATCTGAACGTCAGAGTGGAAAGTCAGCTTCCTGGCAGATATTTGTAAAGTGCTTTGAAGATGTAAAGAATGACATTGCTACTAAAAAGTATTTATTCCCCTTTTCTGTACAATTATGTTGACAAGTTTAATTTTTTTTTTCAGTGCATAGTATGATAGAGGAGACATTTTCTCCACACTTGGGGATAAAAAAAAAAAACATACAAGAAAAACTCTGAGATATGTCTTCTATCAGCAGGAACATAAACAGCACTGATTTATGTATAGATTTTTCCATGGCTCTCATCACTGTGGTATCTGAATGACTTTACAAACATTAAACAGCTACAATAATTTTGTGAAACAGTGAAGTATTATTATGTCCATTTTGCCTAGAGGGAACTGAAGTATAGGACTAATTAAGCAGCTTGAAGTCAAACAGCAAATTAGATCCTGAGTGCTGACCTCTCAAATCCCAATTTGCTCTTTCTTCTATAAGCTAAAAGAAAAGCAGATATGGGCTTTATAAAAAAGATACTTAATGTAAGTCTTTGACCTGAGTTGTATAACTCAGATCAGATTATCATAAAGGTCCCTTCTAGTTCCAAAGTCAATGAAATTATTAACTTTCTCTAATTCCTTTGTATTTGGGTATAAGCCATTCGGTCTATGTGCAGTCCCCCAAAAAACTTACATGAAGGCTTACAGGAGTGGTGAGTGTATTTGTGTCTATCCCAATGTATTTTTAGCCCCTGATTTCAGACACATTTAATGGAGGGGTGAAGTTCTCAGACATGTTATATTCCCTCCAGCTGTGTTAAGACCAGCAGCTGGACAGAGACGAGACTCTACAAATGCTCATCTGAGAACCCACAGTGGGGAAGAGAGCCAGAGAGAGTGACTTAATAAATGACCCCACCAACAGAAAACTGTAAATCAGAGCTCAGAGGCTTTTCAGGCACCAAAGATAATTAATTGACCAAGAGACACAGATCAGTAGAAAACTTGGCTTTATCATTCCCAGTGCTTGCAGGACTACCAGGGTTTTGAAAAGTTTGAGATTCACCTTTTGCACTGCAAGTCATTTCTCCCCCGGAGAGGAGTTTATCACTATTCATTTTTAGCATCAGTGGAGCATGATAACAGAGTCTGGCTGTAGATGAGACATCATCTGATGTCCAGTCAAATCTCAGTCCAATTAGTCATTCAGGAGACAGATTTGGGGCTGCTTTATGTTCTTCACCTCCGATATCACTTCCAGCTACTCCGAGACAGCTCTCCAGCAGCCAGAGTTTTGCCTCCCTTGTGTCATGCGCCCAAACCTTGATATCTATGGAGGTTCATGGGAAGGCCCATGTCTCTGAAGGGTGGGTGAGTCAGTTCTCCCATGTCCTACCACAGCCCGTTCTCTCCGATCAGACTTCTCTCCACGAGCCTCACCGTTTGGGGGTGATGTGCACCCCACTGTGTTGGAAGAGCAGCCCCGGTGCAGGGAAACTTCATCAGGTTCAAGTTGTGCTGCATGTTGATGAAGTAGTTCCTATCGTTACCATGAATTCAGCTTGTTATTCTAGTTGTCCCATAAAACTCCCGTACTGGGAAAGACATGGAAGTGAGACATCCTTATCATACATGCTACGGAGAGGAGGAGAATGATAAATTCCTGGATACATGGTTCAGGCTAGATCCAAGAATAATTTTTTTTGCTTTGGGCCCTTTTACTAGAAAAAGAAGAATAACAAATTACCCTGTCAGGGTACCTAGAATGAGCTTTACCGGCTCCATTTAGGTAATGAGGGGTTTCTATGGAGAACAGAGGGGAGAGAGGCTTTCGTATCCCATGTGCCCCTTCTCAGCTGCCTGTTTACGTGGTGGCTGTCATCCGAATGCCTCGGAAGTGCTCTCATTTTCAATTATTATTCACTCACTGCGAAGGAGGACGGGCTGCCTAAAAGCAGACATATCAGCGGGTTTCTCCTAACAAGCTGCTCCCAGCTGTTCCACACAGCACAATGGACAAGAAGACACAAAGGAATAGTTTTGGATGGTTGGTATTTTTGTTTGCTTGTTTGTTTTTTCTGAGACTTTTAAGAACCTTCCAGGTTTAGGAGGGCTAAAATGAGATATTTTTGTTTTAATCCTACCTAGCAGGGAGGCAATTTTCTTGGTCTGTAAGTCAGGACGTGGTAGGAGGTTTTTAACCGCTGAAGCAACCCACACAAAATGTTTATTTCCACACTTAGGAAATAGTTATAATTGAACTTTTTCCCAGAGATGCAATTAAGAAATGATCAAGCTCCCCCCTGCTGGGTAAGAACTTTGTGATTCGCCCGGAGGGCTGTGGTTCATAGCAAAGTCATCAAGGGGAAGAGGTTTCCTCTGACACATGTGAAGAAAAGGCATATTAAATCCTGGGCAGAACAGAGAAGTACGACTGAAAAGTGCTATACCTTACCTGGTCTTCTTCATTTTATCCCATTTGTGGAATCGCTGTAATCCCACTATCTGCTCCTCTGTTCGCACTGCCAGATGTTGCTGGAAGATGAGAGCGGGGAAGCAATCTCTTATGCTCCCCTTCTCTACATGTTTGCTGCTGGCCACTGTCAGAGACACGAAAATACAATAGAGGGATTGTCATGCATCAATGAGCTTAGATTTCTGCTGTTGGACACTGGCAACTAGCTAAAAGAAAACTACCACCATCCTGGATTGGATATACGCAGTTATCCACCAAATTCACCTTCTTTTCTTTCTTTATATTAAAAAAACTATATATATAACTCTCTATATATGTAAAATTAAATATAGGCACTCAGAAACATCAATGACAGGAACATCAGAGATATTATGCCCTCTTTTACAGTACCTTCAAATCGCAGCTCACAGGAGCCAACTAAAATCCCTGTAATGCTCACAGCTTTGTTTCCAGGCTGAAAGACTGAATCTAATCTTGATTTGTTTTCATATTTGAAGGCTACAAATCTATTAATGAAAATAATAGGCTTTCGAACATATTGCCTGCAGCCTTTGGCTTTGATATAATATCCTTCAATATGCGCCTTAATTTTTCCTGTATTCATCTGATGATACTTCAAAAATTAGTGTCTCTTGCAGAGAAATTTTATGAGTCATCTTATGGTATGAAATATTCCAAAGCATGTTTCATTTTATATCGCATAAAGATGACTAGTATTAAGTACTCTAAAGGGATGCCTGATAGACCAAAATGCAAAGGGGACATTAAATTCGGTGAAAAAAATACTCTGCAATGCATGTTCCTCATAAATGCTGTGTGCATCATTGTGCAAATACAGAGCTTGAAAATGTTTTCTCGTTGACCATGAGGAATAAAGCTACTTTTATAGTCAGGAACAAATCTTCCTACTCACAGAGGAGAGAAAGCTTGAAGTCAGGGGGAGACATCAAAGGCAGACAACTGATCTTTGGTGAAATGATGACCAGACGACTGGTCTTTGGGATTGTTTAGCCTGAAGAAGAGAAGGGTCGGGGTGGCTCTTATCACTCTGTACAAATACCTGATGGGAGGGTGTGAAAAAAACAGAGCAGGCTTCTCTCAGTGGTGCCCAGTGACAGGAACGAGAGGCAATAAGGCACAAACTAAAACACAGGCAGTTCTGTCTGAACATGAAAAACTTGCTGTGAGGGTGACTGAGCACTGGACCAGATTGGCCAGAGAGGCTGTGGAGTCTCCATCCTGGCAGATATTCAAAAGCCGCCTGGACATGGTCTGTGGCAACATGCTCTAGGTGACCCTGCTTGAGCAAGAGTGGTTGGACTAGGTGATCATCACAGGTGCCTTCCAGCCTCATTCATTCTGTGATTCTGTGAAAAATATCCTAAGCAGAAGTAAATGAGGAGAACAGTGAAGACCTGCAAGACTGTTGACTATAACAGGAGCAGATACACAGTTTGTCATGCGCTTCCACTTTTACATACCTTAAGAGGGATTATGTAGAGGTTGAGAAATTCAGGTACTCTTAATGTTCATCTGGGTGTCAATATCCTGTGGCAGTGGAGGAAGATAAAAGGCTCTCAGTGCTGGTATGAATGAAGTGAAATCAACCCTGCTGTTGTTGATGAAAGCTTAGAATGATTTTGCTGAAGTTCAGTACAAATATTCAAGGTTCATGTTGCTGCAGCTGTGTATATAGCTCAGGCCATAACATCTGTCCTGGACTGCAGAAGGATTATTCTTTATAGCCTCATGAGAAAGAGAGTATAAGACATGAGTTAGGACTAAAATAGAGAGTGTGCTGCCATCAGCAGAGTGGTGGCCAGGCTAGACCAGAGGCGGGAACTGCAGATTCTCTCCAGAGCCAGAAAACTTGTCTTGGTGTCATTCAGCACTGAACTGTTTGGAGGAGGGATTAATGGATCATTGGGGTTTTAGAGGACTGGAGGAAGTGCTGGAGGACTTTCTAAAATCTCTAATCCCTCATTCCCCGGGTGATCTAATCTGATCTAACTGGTCTCTGAACCACCTCTTGGCACTTGGAAAAGAGATTTTGGTGTTATAACAGTGATTTCTATGAAAATGTCAGCTGAGCACTCAGCTGTGGTTTAAAAGATGTTTAGGAAAAGCTATTATGGGGAAGCTATTACGAGGAAAGTAACAGAAAACTACATGGTGATGTCACTAAAGAAACCACAGTGCACCCAAATCTTGAAGACTCTTTTGCTCTCTGAGCTTTACTCCTCACAAGGATACAGTAGAACTAGAAAAGTATTAAAAAGATCAATGATGCGAAATGGCTTTTCCACAAGAAGTGCAAAAAAGACAAGACTCTTCAACCCGGTAAGAGATGATAGAAGAGAGATACAGTAAATATCTTTACAAGCAGGTGCACCATGGCACAGAGCATAATTATTTCTAATACTGGCAAAATTAGGATCATCAAATGCCATTATTGGGCAGTTGAGTCAGAAGAAAACCCTCAGGAATATGCCTTTTCACAAATTTGGAGTTAAGCTGTGGACCACCTTGTCAGCAGGCACTGTGAATGCCAAAGGTTTATCTGGATCCCAAAAGCAGTCAGATAACTAGGGGAAGAAGCGTCCATCAAAGGCTCTTAAACACAAATGCACAGCATCTGGCTCGGCAAGTGCCTCTGCCACAACCTTGGAGGCACGGAGGGGATATCATGGCAGCATCACTGCTCCGGTGCCATTCTTACGCTGCTTTCCTAGGCTTTCACCCCAGGGGCCACATAGACTTGGTCTGCCTCAGCACAACTGTTCTTACATCCTTGCATGCTTGTAAAACAGGTCTGAAAGGTTTCTTGTCCACTCGAAGTCAGGAGAATTCCCTGTACCACGACCCATACCTCCCCTTTCTTTCAACGTATTTAGCCCTGGTGTACACAACTGCTTCCCAGGAACATAGGAGAGCTGGCAGGACTCAAAGCACCCCTTTTAGTCACCGCTGGCCTGAAGAGCTCAAGACAAGACAGGTCAAGGGAAGGTTTTCATCTCCATTGTAGAGGATCAAAGTTATAGGCCCCATTAAGCAGTTTGGCCAGCAGTCTTATGTGGCAGGACAGTACAGGAAGGAGTTTGGTCCCGGTTTGCCAAGTTTTGATCTGGCCTTCTGTAGCTGTATGATACATCTGTGGTGCTCTGCAAGTAATAAATACCAATTTTACCCCAAACTAAAACCAAGAGTAACTGAACAATGTAGATTCAGCCAGGAAATGCCTATTCGGTGACCTTCCAACCCACTTGCACATAAGACAGTGAAACTAATTCTGCTTCAACCACTCCTATTCTGTGTCATCACTAGGCATTGTCCTCTTGCTCTAAGTTGATATTCATCTATGCAATCCAGAAAATTTCTGGCTGTTTACATATTGAAACATTCTCCCTTTTATCCTCTGTGGTGGCTTAATGTCTCATTCTCTGTCTTGGCTTTACCGTATTCCTAATTCAAACTTTCTCCATATGGAGCCATTCAAATATGAAACAGCTTTGACCAAAGCAGCTGCTGTCTTGCAGCTTTCATTTCTACAGAGCCAATAACTAACACTTCAGCTTAAGATTTTGGTGAATTTTCCTACTCAGCCCTGGCACTTGGGCCTCTGGTGTGTGATTTGCAGCCTGCAAAGTTCTCAATATGCTGCTCCTGTTTGGACTTCATCTGGTGCCATCTCTGGAAATGGCTTTCCTCCCACCCACCGTTTCAATGAATGTCATTGACTTCTATTAACTTGCCCTTGGTTTACCCCAAGTGAATGGCCACAATCAGCATTACAGTCTCCAGTCCTTGTGTGGGAACAGACTACTGTCCTTCCTTTGGGATCTCCCCAGCCCCACCCTTTCTCCTTTTATATCTCATACTCGTCTCTGGAGCTGTCAAATTTTTTGTAGTCTGGGAACTTTAGAGATGTCTCCCCAGAAAGAGTCATTGTGGTGTGTGTGACAGTCTCTCTTAGGAACCGAGCCCTCTTCCTGCGAGTGACTCTGCGGACCCTCACAAGGGAAAACCGAGAATTTACACAAAAATGACTGTCAGGGCAACAATCATTATTAAAAGTCTGAATAGGAGAGAGGATAATGCTATGAGGGTCACCCAGTCAAGCCCTTGGCAAAGAGCCTCTAATATCTCTGACAGTACTCCATGGGTTAACGGTACTCACCTGTAGCCTCCTGGTACACGTTCATCTGCATTACAAAGAGGTGCAAGGTGGTACAACAGTAGCCTGCAGACGCCCACCTCCAAACGCAAAGTGAACAATTGGCAAGAGATTCTCTTCCAGAAGCATTTCCCATGTACATCAGCCAAAGGAGGGATGTGTCATCACCTCCATGTTATAGCTGAAGAGCTGAGCAGGACAACTGTGGTATAATGGCATCAGAGTCCTATGGAAATCAATAGGACCTGGCCAGCTGTGCACTGTGGAGATCTTCAGGCTCTGCTTTCAGAATGACTTGGTGGCTGGTGTAGCACAATGCCTTTTTGCCCCTTGTCACATTATGAAATCCTCAGGCCTGTATAACTCACCTCCTCCCCATAGACAGTATATGCAGAGGTAACCTCCTAGAGAAGAGATCTCCAAATCCAGGGGAGCAGAGACCTTTCTCCACTACTCAGGCTGGAAGAAAGGAGCATGCTCTACGTCTAGCCAAGAGACAGCCCTCCTTCTGCTTCAGCTCCAGCCTTTGTATCCTTGCTACTAGATTCAATTGCCCAATAGTCCTGTTCAGAGAACATTTACCACCCTCCAAGAGTAAGGAGCTTGGCAGCTTGTGTCCTCGGGAAGAGCAACAGGTGTCTTGGATATGTGGGGTACCGAGATCAAGTCTCCTCTTCGTATCCAGTGGAGCAAGAACGAGAGCCTATGTCGCCTCCAAAGAGGAGAAGGACCCATGTAAACACACACTTTGTCACCTGGCTGTCTCTAGTGCAAGATGCATCCAGCTCAGACTCAAAGCTTTCCTACTGGATCAGGCAGCACAAGGGACCAATCTAAAAATCCTGCTTAGGGCTTTCTTGTACAGACTGATCAACTTGTTGGATGCAGATAGATGTTACCATGTTGGTGACCACCAGCAGCAATGTAGTACCCTCGGGGTAAGAGAGTGGCTGAGTAGCAGTTTTGTCTGCCATACTCTTGTCTACCACAAACAAAATACTCCATGCAAACCTGGCAAAGCATCTCAGCCAAGGTCACAAAACTAGTCTGTGGCAGATATGGGAACAAAATCTGATCCCTTGAGATAGAGTCTGGTGCTTTAACCACATGAATAAATTTCTTGTGTTATCTGCTCCCCCTTCTCATGAACTCTGCTTCACTGTATTTTTCATACCTAATTTTTTTCCTGATCATAAGGAAAAAATGCCCCCTCTCAAATGCATATGGCACTGAACACAAAGCAGATTCATGGTCTAAAGCCTTAAAGCCTTTCCTGATCTAAGTCTGTGTGAAATATGTTCTTTGGGTGTTCATTAATTATAAAGATTGTGAGATGGGAATTTTAAGTACAATAATAAATCTATTCGGCTAAACCATGGTAGTGGAGTTTTCATCCAAGCAGAGTTTTATGCCATTAGATTACAGCAAAAGTTTTCTGAGACAAGAAGAATAAGTTAAGACTTCAGGGACTCCAGTGACAAGGTGGTGAATATGCTGATACCTTGCACAATGTGTTTCCCCTGTCTCTTCACAAGAAGAGCTAAGTGATCTATGAAGCACTGCAACGTGAGTACAAAAGGGCTATAGGATACCTGAGGAGTTGTGGTGGCTGGCGAGGGACCACCCTGAAAGAAGTAGGGTTGGCCATGAGAAGTTCACAGATAGAAAAAAGTTCAGGTGAAGCAGAGTGTGACATAATGGTCTAGAAAACCTGAAAGTTATGGCCAGTGAAGTGACTATCTCAGTCACGGTGTGGATGCAACACTGAAGTTTGTACTACCCCAAGCCTTTAGGTATTACATCCTTGCATAGAGTTACAGAGATACTCACCCGGTGTTTAAGCTAAACACTTTCTATCAGTCATACAGATATTAGTACAGCTTTTGGTCACTACGCTGGTGGCCGTTATCATATTCACCGCTGCGCTTGCCGCTCCTCCATCAGGAACGATCTCCTAGGAAAAATCTAGATAGTCTTTTCTTTGATTGCCCTCTGGGCCCTCTTCAAATCATCCCTTCCTTCAAGAGTTAAACTAACTCACCTACAGATAAAGATTAGGTAGGCAGCTAGCAGGGACAGTTTATATTCTTCATATCTCCTGGGGCTTCATGTCTCTTTGGACATAGGGACTCTGAAGCATAAATTGTGCGTGGTGCTGCCTCATGCCAGTGCGAGCTCTTGTCTCAGGGACTGCCAGCCTTTACTGTCTGCTCGTCCTGTTGTTGGTTGTGTGCACTCAGATGGCATTTTCCATCTGTGCTATTTCAGCCACTGCTGTGTGTCTTTCCAGCGGGGTGGGGCTAAGCTATATAAAGGATCTGACCATCTTCCGTCGCTTGGCACGCAGCCTAGGGCTATACACAGCTCAGTTAAATCATTCCACTCATTCCTTTCTCTCCCGGGGAGGAGTGTAATTCGTTGCAAAGGTTTTTCACCATGCCCTCCTGAGACAGAAAATTCTTCACTTTGCAGCTGCCTTGACACATAGGTCTTGGGATGAGCTTATCGCAAGCATCTTGAACGTAGAAAGATTCCATGGCAGCATTAAAAAATAAACAGACCTTTAGAGAGTGTGCAATGTGCAAGCAGCCAAAAAAATGATCTATGTTTCTAGAAAGATATTTCTACTGTGATCTTCTTCATGCTGTTATCATCCAATTAAAAATATATAGCTTGAGCATCAGTGCATGGTTGGTGGGTTCACTAGAAACAGTGGTGAAAAAGACAATAGGACTGTGGTCTCCTGAATGATAATTACAGCAACTTTGTCAAAATGCTGATCTCCCATACTTTCATTCTCAAATGCGCTCATTCACGTCGTATTAAATCCATGTCCAGTCCCAATGAAAAGGACTAGTCACATTTTTCTTTTTTCTCTTATTTTGTGTTTGCATCTTCTCAAAGTGTTTGAATTCATTGGCTTTGTGTTGCAGCCCCAGAATACTGTCAAATGCTATGGTGGCAAGAACACATGTTCATCCTTGTGCACGACATGAGGGTGTATGGAAGTGATTGTGGCTGCAAAGTTTTCAGGGCAGTGTTCGAGGACCATTTGGAGTGAAGGGTGCAAAGCTTTCGAGTTGGCTCACTCCTCAGAAGAGTCCAGGATAACTTAGGGTTTGGGTTTTTTTTTAAGTCTAGATGATCAGGGCAGCAGGACTAGGAATGACTCTAGGAGCTAAGTCATTATATTGACAATTCCCCTGTTTCCTGCAGTCAAAGAGAAAGGTACAAGAGAATGTAGGATAGAGGTTTAAAAGTATGTTGACATCTAACTCTATCTCCCACAAGCCTCCCATGTCAAATCCAACCAAGTCCCTTATTACTGCCTGTCTTCAACTCCAGGCTGGATATACAAAGCCCAGGGTTTCTAAAACTTTCAGAATCGAGTAGCTTGCATGCTGGCTCTTTTGGCCATCTTGGTAACAGAACTGAGAATATCCCAAATTCATCTGACCATTTGGACAATGGACATCGGAGTTTTCTGAGAGTTATACATCTCCTTCCTAGAACGTTTCCATGTGTGCTTGTTCAAGTGTGCCTCACTCGCACATGGTTTTTTTTCTTTTTTTTCAGAGCGGTAACTGAATGTGTTACAGAGACCTCAAGGACCGAATGTGCATCAGCTCTGCGGTCTATGGAACTGATTTGCTGGGAATTTGGAAAGACCAATAAAACATCATGCCTTTCTGATTCTCTATAGTTTAAACTTCAGGCCACTGGATAAATATTTGACTTATGCTGTGGGCAGCTTCTGGAATGTGACCATGAGTTGTGCAAATATATGAATACTTCATCAGGGTGAGAGGGCATCGCTTGCTCTAAAGGGCCTTGTAACCTAAAAATTAACTTCTTGGAACAGTCTTTTCATCATGCTCCTGATATGCTAGATGTTCCCCAGAGGATACCCTGGAGGAAATGGCCTTTCTTTAGTGCAGTTAGAAATTTACTGATATGTTCTGGACTGTGGGACAGTCTGCTCGCGATGTGCTTGTTAGAATAAGTAAGCTGGGATTTTGAATGAGGATCTCAAGGAAGGAGAGAACGTTTTATATGTTGTCTGATGCAGTGACCTGAACCAGGACTCGTGTAGTACATCCTACTTGAAGAGTCCAGTTTTATTAAGCAAAGAGTTTACTTTCCATATGAAGTGCAGAGGATTTAACATGTGCCTCCCTGCTTTGCTAAATCTGATAGACCGAGCAAGTACTCTGTGTTTTGATGACCCCAGTGAGAAAAAACTTTTGGGGGGGTCTGTTCAAGTGGTGACTAATAATTACAGATAAGGCAGTCTACATGCTTATTCCTGTAGTTCTCAGCCAAATGTGACTGTCATACTTCTTGCTGCTGACTCTATTTCTTTTACAAATGGATCAACCGAGTCTACGAAGTGCTCAGCATGTCTGTTAGGAATGCTAAGTTTAGAGTTTGAAGATAACACCACCACAGATTTATCTCATTGATCCATGAAAAGTTAAATATTTAGTATTGTGCAGTAAACTTGTCGATGTCAGGGAGAAAAAAAAAAAAGGTGAGCAGTAAGGACACTGACCTGGTGCCTGGATTTCTAGCCCTTGCTCCACAGCAGTGGCTTTTTCTGAGGGCAGTGGAGCTCCAGGTGGTGCAGGGTTCTTCTAGCACAGACCAGTTTCAGGACTGTGATCAAAGCCTATTACAGTCACACTGGCAGGTACTCTGTGGATCACGCTCAGCTGTGGAGTGAACAAAAAGAGTCTAACTATTAATTATCTATCTATCTTTATCGGCTTTTTTTTGTCCTATCACACCATTTATCACCACTATCTGGTTAATGTTCTTACTTTCGTAGGAACAGACATTTGAAATGATAATAATAATAACTTCATCAATTCATCAATAAATTCATCAATTCATCAATAAATTCATCAATGATAAGAAAACACAGAGGAGCTGGACCACCTAACTATACGTTGGGTATCTTGCCTTTTACAGAAGTGGCTGCCATACTTGTGATCTACTATTCACACATCCAGAAGTGAAAACAAAAGTGACATCAAAAGAGGAAGACTTGGGAACTTCTGCCTTGTGGTGAAGATTTTTGCATTTGCAACAATCCTCCTGTTGAAAATATCAGTATGAACAGTGGAGGATCAGTATGAACAGTATGAATCAGTATGAACAGTTTCCTCCTGTTATATACTGGAGAAAAAATCTTCCCATACGGTAGTTCTGGCCGGGTTGGCATTTACTGTGGTAATTGAGGTCTGCAGACCTCCACATCTAAACAGTATCCAGGACATACACTGGACTATGGCAGATGAAACATTTCCAGCTGCTCAAAGGTTTTGGGGAACAGGTCACAACTCAGCCTTTACTTTGCACCTTCTCTTCTTGATTACGGCTTGTGCCACCGCTGGTGTAGTCAGTAAGATAAGTAAGTGAATCAGAGCATTGACTGTGAGAAAAAAAAACAGGATATATTTGTCCCTGAACCTGGATGATAGGGACAAACTGGGAACAGCTGAGGAAGCATTAGCAGAGGACATACATGTTAATTTCCACATAGTAGGATGTCCTTTGGTTTAATTAAGGGATCTGAGGCCCATATGAGGGGCTGTTCATTATGTGGTCTGATAACCTTTCACTAGATCCTGTAAGGAAGAAGGGAGATCCCTATAGGCTGCCATCAAGGCTGCAGTCTAGTGAATAGCAGCATCAAGGGAGCAGGAGGACCAGGAATATGCATAAATATAGAACCTACATTTTGCATCAGCAACTCTCAACCTACAGAAAAAAATCTTCATCACCCATCTTTTACCAATGAGCAGGCCCATGAACAGACGTAGAAAGGCACTGTCCCCAGGGCATCTAGCAGAGTAGAGCATGGTACCCAGAGCATGGTGGAGAGCTCAACCTGCACAGCTACCTTGCTCCGTGGTTCTGTAAACAAATGAGCGATATGATCCATCTCCCCACCAGGTCAGGACTGTGGCCAAAAGGCATAAAAGACTTTTACATTCCATTAAAGGAAAAGGACATTTTTAAGGCTGTAAAAAGGCTGAGGTCATGATGACCTGAAAGCCTGGAAGACATCAGAGTTTTCCCATAGTGTCTTCTTCAGCTTCAACCATTCCTGGAGTTTTTCCATCCAGGCTATAACTGGTTTTGCAGATTCTTTCTGTTAGATGCCTTCATGATAGGGCCTCTCCTAATCATCCACGCAGGTACAATAGTTGTAATATTTTATGTTTCAGTTATTGCAACTTCCTTTACTCTCATTCTGACAAATACAAAATAAAGGTTTTTCTCTAACTCGTCATTCTAACCACCTCCTCCAACATTATATCCTTCCATCGGCTTCTCTTTTTCTAACTTATTAAGCTGGTTTTCTTACTTCAGGCCTCTTCTCAGATTATGCTTACCCTATCTTTTTCTTCTTGGTGCTAAGATTTCAGGTCTCACCTACAATTGATCTATTTGCTATGTCCTAGACCTTTGAGCAAATGATTACAATAGACACTGGACTGGGACTCAGTAAGACCTTGTTCAGTTTCTGGCTATACACTTCTGGTGTGATTGTGCTCTGTACTTCAATTCCCCGGCTATATAAAGAAGAATAATCCTTTTTCCACACTTTTTTCCTAACCATTTTTTTTTTCTGCTTTGCCTAGTTAGGCCATGTTTATAAAATCTCTTTTATAACAAAGCCCTGACCTTAGCTGAAATCTTCAGACACTACCAGAACCTAAAAAAAATAACAATTTTGGGAAAATAAATTTTAGATTATCAGTGAAGAACTCTGAATGATGTGAGCTATTTGGTTGCAGAAAAGTGTTCAAAAGTACATTCCTAAGACGTGATTTATGGTAGACAAACAATAGTAAATAAACTGTGAAGACTATTCCTACTGTCATGTAGGGCTAAAGAGGTCCTCAGGCTCTTGAGATCCTAAGCTCTAAAGTTCACTGAAAAAAAAAAACCAAGATCCCCTGAGCAACAGAAAAAAGTCATTAGCAGTCCAGACATGTTACAGATGTGGAAGTGTTTTTCATATCCATTCCATCTACGCAACAGGAATGGTTAGTAATTCTGAGCCCGGGGATATTTTGGGAGTGTGTATATTTGTACTTTTTTTACTTACATAATTTTTTTCCGCTAATAATCTGATCATCTTCATGTTCTGGGAAAAAAAAAAAATGGTACAAACAATTATTGCCCCACACAGTCAAGATTGTTTTCATTTACTCCATTACAGCACAGATGAGTCGGAAAACAATTCTTAGTCATGAATCTAGCGCTGCATGAAGGGAAATTCCTGGGGAGTGAATGAGCACAGCAGTATCTGAATGTCTTTCTTTTTTTCTCCGCACTCTACAAAAAATGTTTTATAAAATGTTTTTAATGATTTGTCATCACTTGAGTCTGAAGTCAGCACTTCACGTGCAGCGATTCTGCTCTGCTTACTCTGCACTGTATTAGCCTGTACAGACTCTACCTTTTAAGTGCAGTTTCTAGATGTAGTGTTGCTTGGAGCAGAAAAAGGCCAGGTTTCTCCTGCTTAATTAACATTGTTCAGAAGTAGTTCAAAACTTTCTGGTATAGCTATTGCCTTGCAGTCAGCCAGGTTGCTGATTCAGATGGAGGTTAGGCTTCCCCGTTACTAACTCACATTTACTCCTGTTAATTCGACAGAGAAATATGGCCAAAATAAACAGTGTTATGGAGCCTCAACGTGTCTTACTCCATTGGAAGAAAGGCTTTAAGTGGTTTGAACAGATCTCAGAAAATCATCCTGAGAATAACTGCATGAAACAAATTGTTTATCACTTGTGAACTGCAAATAGTCCGATACCCAATCTTAGTTTTTCATTTCCATATCCGCAGCTCAGACAAGTGCAAAGATACCAAAACACCCTCACAAAGGTCTTCTGTGGAAAGCTAAGAGCATGTTTATTGAAACAAATATAAAAAAAATGGGGCTTCATAAATCTCTCTTGATCTCCATGTGAAATGATTAAGTCTGAAATCAGAGTTCAAATACCACTGGAATCTCTTAGATGTGGGCTCTTATGCTTTCATTTGTCACCCTTCTGACTTTTTAAGTACTACTACGATATTAATGACTAAATAACTATACCTAACACATTTCCATCTTCTTCTGAACCCACAAAGCCTTCAAAAGAGAAAGATAGTAGTTGCCACTTACAGTCGCTCCTTGCATTCGAAGAGCAGGGGCATCACCTGAGTGACCGCCCTGACCAGGGGAGGAATAGGGGACATATTTTAAAGAAGGGAAATAAAGACACAGATGATAAGGCTGGGATCGCTCTGAGCAAAAACAGCCTCTAACTAGGGTTTGAGTCACCCTGGGCTCTGCTTATAACGAAAGGGAGAAACAGGAACTCCCAGGGTGCGATTCACCCTCTCGGGAAGAAGATGTCTCAGGCATGTCAGATGAATCGCACCCTAAAAGTGCCCATAACGGGAGTCATGGGTGATTAGATCAGATATAGACGTTTATATAGCATATAACTAAAGCTGCGTGCGAAGATGTGAGAAATCACATCTTCTGTGGCTTGCCCACAATCAGACAATCAGCTATTTCAGCGAAGTCTGAAATGCATTTCAAAATGTCATTCCTTTAACTAACAGAAACAAAACAAAACAAAACAAAAGCAAATAAAATAAATAAAATAAAATGAAATGTATAACTGGTACTCTGGTCTGGGATCTGACTAGTTTAACTGACTCAGATCTTACTATTTGTCATTTTTAAATCTCTGTAGCAACAGGAAGTCAGTACATCGCGGACTACAGGATATGCAGCAACTCTCTGCTTAAACAAGGCTGCCAGCCAGAATGAAAGCTCTGGGGGATCTGCCCTGCAGGTCCATGGTTGGTATACTAGGCATAGAGGAGATGCGAGTGCTTTCACATCCCAAAATATACTGTACATGGAAACTTGATACACCACTGGTAGAAAACCTGACCCGAAATATCCTACAGTTTATCTTTTGTATTACTTTTCATCCTCACAGTTATTCCTGCTCTCCTGAGTTCAAAACAGCAGTGCAGGGGCTCAACAGTGCTTAGCTCTTGGCAAAAGTCAGGAGGAATGCAATCTCATAAATCTCCCACTGATATAACATTTGGCCCAAATGGTGTGGACTCTAGGGGCCAAACTCGTACCACACCCAGCCGTATGTGTGCTTAGAGTTGTGGGTTTTAGAAGAAACTCAGTGGTAACGAAAAAGAATAACCAGCTAAGGATGATTCTTTGGCCAATGTGTGGTGGTCCCAGGACACTTCAATTGTGGCCAGAAGTCTATGTGAAAAATCATCACCCCAATTGACACTCATCTGGGCCAGCTGATAGCACTTTCAAAAATAAGGGGAAGAACTGCTTGGAGCCCAGAGATCATTCTTTCCTCATCATTTTTCTGGGGGATGGCTCGAGCAATGAGCGTCACAAGAGATGAGGGACTTCAGTATGGCTCTAGTTTGAAGCTACTGGAGAGCCTGAAATGGTAGAGTGGTCCCTTCAACTGAAATAACATGGTGGTAAAGATCAAAAAAAGGGATTTTTTTTTTTCCTTGTCCGGGTAAGTGCTCTGTTCTCTGCTGGAACAACCCTGGTGGTATGCAGACCACCTGAGGATGGGAAATGATGCTGAAGTCTTGCCTTTCCCATGGTATGGTTTGTAAGGACTCTGTACTAGGCCCTACATTATGGGCACACAGGGGAGTCAATTAGTACAAATTAATATAAAGTATTACGGTCAGTTACTTTCCCTGGAGATGTCACATCTTCTGTGGTCAAATTCCACGGTAAACCTACATTCCCCTCTGACGGATCAGCCCAACCATATGTTTGTTGCATGTGACCGCTGAAGCACTGGGGTTTGCTTCAGTAATTATTTACGGTGTTTGGCTTGGAGATTGAGTTTTACCACAAAATTTTCAGCCAAATGAGTCAAATTTGGGTGCCTACAACCATACTTAGGCATTCTGAGAAAAGCAATTGCATTCAGAGAAGCGCTGAGAACCTTTCTGTGCCGATGGAAAGCAGAGGTACTCAGCACCTTTGAAGTACAGGCAACTTTAAGTGTCTAAATATAGACTTTAAAGCCTAAGTTAAGAACTTAGGTTTAAAATGTTGACTTAGAACATTTTGTGGTGGAGGCTTTCCTCCCCTCACTTTCCTACCTTCCTAAAAGGTCTAGTGCAATGAGCTCCAAAACACTTATGAATATGTCATCTCACAAGCAGTTGCATTTCAGTAGAGGAGAGAGGTTTGTTCGGAGGAGGCAAATGTCAGACATATGGTGTCCCGCTTCCTTTGGGGGGAAACTTTTGTACTAAACAATAAGAAGAAATCGCTATTTTAAGCATCTGTTATAGGTAAAATTGTATTAATTCCTTCACGACGTAAAACATGAAGACCTACGTTTTTACTTTTATTACATAATAAAGGTAGAGTAAACAAATATATACACATATATTCACATCTTTTGTGACAGTTCCTTCAAAATCAGAGAACATCAGTTTGGTAAGTTCTCATTTAACCAAGACGTTTTATGAACTTTCACTGAATTATATGAATTTCCATTCTGAATCTGGTTTAATATTTTGTCCTGTACCTTTATTAGGAAAAATTCAGAAGAGAAATAGGCTTCTCTGGGATGACAAGTCCCAAATCCTCTCTCCTAAATAGCAACAGATCACACAGGAGAATGTCGAACTCAAGATGTAGGTTCTGAACTCCAGACCATGCTTTTTTCTGTATCTGGGCAATAAATTGAAAATAATGATGTGGTCCATTTACCAACTGCCTGGTGAAATGTCATCAAAAATGTTTCAGTTGACATTTATTTCTTCACAGCTATTCTCTTATACGGTCTCATAACCACCGTAACACATTAACCAAGAAGTTAAAAAAAAATAATAATTACATCATGCATAAATTTAATTATCTCATTTTAGGATCAGCTATACTTTTTAACAACCATTTTTAAAAATAACCATGACTTTCATTGCTAGTGTGAATTGTCAACGGATACCTATTGAGGTTCTGAGCATCTGTACTATCTTCAGTAAGATGACATGTTTTCCCAGGCTCAGATATTTTAAGACATATTAAGACGTGATTTACAATTTACATCACTTTTTCCAAACAAACCGTCCCATGGAAAGTCCCCAGCTGTGAAGGTTTCACAAAAAAAGTGATGAACTGGTATTTGGCAGCAAATCTAACAGACCATTATTAAAATTAAACTCAAAAGGAAGGGAGAAAAAAAAATATTTGTGGTTTTTAAAGATTAATCAGCTTATATAGTCCCCTCCCTGTAAACCTAAGATCTTGCTGCACAACCAATTACATCCTTAGAAGAAGCCTTACTTGGTAACATAGTCATATATACAAAAGCTTCACACTACATATCACAGCCACGATGATACACCCTGGGCATGATCCAGAGCGGGCTGAAGTAGATGGAAAGACTGTATGTGCTTGGAGTCACCGGCCTCCAAGTCATTCCAAGAAGTACAACATATTGCAGAGCAGCTCCACGCTCCCATGGGCTCCCAAGGAGATCTCACAGCCCATCTCTGTCCTTCTCTTTGCCATCAAGTCAAATGAAAGTTGCTGGTCATCATTTTCAAGGCATTCCAAGGCTTTCTCCAGTGCATCTGAAAGCCCCCTGCACCGCAGATCAAACCCTGTAGCTCTGTAGCTGTGTTTCAACTGCACATAAATGATCCATGGTCTGTTGCCTTTTTTCACATCAATGGGCCAGATGACGTGTCCTACCTCCCTGTCTGCACACCTCCCTTCTCTTCCCCTTTGGAAGGACGGGCTCCCCAGGTGTCCTCCCAAAACATTGCTGAGATCCTTTAACCCCAGGCAGGAGATGGGAACATGTGGCTAGGCTCCAGTAAGGATCAAACCAAGCCTTGCACCAAGCCCTGCCGATGCAGTTGTCTTTGCACCAACAGCAATACAAATAATACGTATCTCCATGGAGCTGTTGTGGCATCAGAATAGCAAGTAGTAGAATCAGCCCTAAGTGACTGAATCTGAAGTATGAAAAAAATTCATAAAAACCCTGAAAGGCAGGCAAAAATCTGAATTTGATTGAGCTTGTGCAATGAATGAGGCTGGCCCAGCTTTGAGTGGTCTTTGCCAATTTGAGGTGAAAGTGTATGTGAGTCAATAGTTCGCTTAGGTGGCTTGCTCTCCTTTGGCCTTGCAGTGGGAGCACAGCCCAGTTAAGTGTGGTAAGAAGGAACAATTTTGAGAAAGCGAAGACTTGCACAAGATATTTCTCTTGGCAGCAGCAGTTCCTTTGGATGAAACGACCATGCACTGTGGACGAAGCCAGATTTCCAGCCTCCTCACAGTTTGAGATAGCAGGATAGCTCTACCTAGGGATAATCACACAGCTCAGGGTCACATCATGATGTCATTTGGTCGACGTTTTTTAATGCTTTATAGATTCTTGTCTGTTAGGCTCTGCTGTGTGCACCTTATTAATGACCATCAGACAACTCCTAGATAGAAGCTCTGTTTCCTTATGTTCAGCTTCAGTCAAATTTGGAACAGTGGCTTAAGAAACGTCAAGTTCTCGGCAAAGCCCGATGGGGATCCATCACATGCTGGAAGTTACAAATATCTTCTAAGGCCTTAGGAGGGAAGAGCTTCAGTGTTTCTTGCCTTTATGCCTAACCTCTAATTCTGAGAGTTTCAAAAGCAATTAACTCAGCGTGAGGCTGCAATATTATGCTTCGGTCACCTTTTTGCGAATGAGAATCCAGCCTTCATCAGACATAGATGTGAGAAGTTCTCAGATAGGGTTTGAAATCAGGTGCTGATAAAAGCAATTAAAGTTAAAGTTACATTGAGGACTCAAAGGTCACTAGATAACAGTGAAAGCAGGATATACCATCAAACTAGGGAAGAGGAAATGAAGAAATGGAACCAGCCTATGCAATGAGCCAATGGGGATCTTTCCGCTTGAGGAAATGCCTTATCATACCTGTCATCATTCACCCATAGTTTCAATGCTAGCATCATTTGCCTCAGAGCCCCGCAGTAGTGGTCGCAGCAGGTTTTCAGGAGGTTTTCCCCTCCAGATCTGCATGCCGGGCCCACACTAACTGAAACCTACTTTGTGAGACTGGCACCAAACTCTCACTGCTCACGAAGAAGGCCGAGGGTTTGCAAGTACGTCTCGCCCTTACTTGCCTGAAAAAAGAATCTCTCAAATTCGGGGAAGGTAAGTTGAAATCCTGCTATACCTTCTCAAGCTGCAAATGTCTTAGTCCTCATAGCTAAATTACAGACCAGCTGAGACAACTCTGAAAACCCCTGTTCTTTAAAAATGATGATGTTTGTCACATAATACGTGCTGCTTTTGCCTTGGAACATGCAGCCCAACACAGAGGTCATCGGCTCCTTCAGGTAGCTGAGTTCAGGGGTCATTTGAGTTACTAAGAACCTCTAAGTTTTTACGCAATTAGAAAGAACTGGACTTAGCAACTGTCCCAGATGAAACCACTAGTAAAATGGGTCAGTAGGCTTTCATTATGTTGTAGATAAAACATAAACCCACAGCACTGGTCACTAAAAGGCCAGTCCTGGCCAGATCTCTGCTCTGTCACTCCAGATCTCCCAGACTGCAGGGTAGCGCTGCTGTCACACCGTCAAACAGTGAAATAACTAATAGCACTCTGGTAATGAGTGAAGCAAAGCCTAGGTATCTCACCACGGAGACGATGCTTGGCTTAGCTAATGTTCATTGGGTGCTCTAAGTTATGACATAGTCTACAGGAGGGCAGGGTGTCTCATGCTGCCTCTGCTACCCAGGCTGCACGTGCTCCACCACCAGAGTGAGCCAGACACGGCTCCTTTGACTCACTCTGTGCAGGCAGAGGAGGGGATGCAGCTTGCACCAGCTGAGGATTTGACTGGTGACGGTTGCCGCACGGACCTGTGCAGATCCCCTGCTCTGGAGAGACACCGACATCTTCATGGCCCCAAGGCGAGCAAGGTAGGGGCATTCCCAGGGGCTGACTGGGAGGCTGCTTCTGACTGTGCAGCCTGGAAACCACCATGGGTGGTGAAACCATTGAGGAGGCACCCAGAAGGCTGCAAAGGCAGCAACTGAACCACAGTACAGCACAAGGGCACCTCAAAGCACTGACTGTGGCTGTGAAGGGGCAGTAAAAGAAACGGTGCTGACCTCTTTTGCCACGCGAGACCCAGGCACAGCAGAAACAACGTTGTTCTGATACATGTTGGGGCAGAAGATACTGAAATCCAGCCCCTTTAGGCCCCTCCTTGAGCCTGCTGCTCCTTCCTGTAGGCTTAGTGGGAAATGAAGTGGTGAAAAAACAGTATTTTACATACAGCCTTGGAGCTTGAAGCTACTTTGATAAAGGGCAAAAAAAGTGTTGACTAGCAACTCCTACATATTATTCCCACACACCAGATAAGATTGGTCTTTGAGATTAAAAAACGGCGACATTTACAAACCGCCATACAACATAGGCTTCCTGATAAATAATTCATAACGGCAACTCCCCTGCTGCTCCACGTCAAAGCAAGCAGTCAGAGAGAGCGAAAGAGAGAGGACTTGTGAGACTTCACAACAGTGGGATAAGGCTAAAGGGCTGAAGGGAATATGCCAATCAATGCACGCGTGTAATCAGGCGCACAGATCCCCTCCCAGGCCTCTGTGTCATTTACTGTGAGATGCATGCAGTGTTTCAGGTACAAAGCCAACTAAATGGTGCCGAGAAGAGAGACAGGTAGCAACGACCAGGATTGCTCCGTTGTGTAAAGGTGATCTGCGGCTTTGTTCTACGTTATGCAGTAGGAGCTGTTTAGGTATGGCGTTGAGTAAAAACCCAAAACACTGCTGTTATTAAGGCACAACGATGCAGCGGTCTGTGCAGTTCCCGGAGACGGATACGCTGGAATTGCTCTGGAAAGGAGCACTCCCGGGACTCCGACATTTCCGCAAATGTCAGTGAACCTTCGGTTGTACTGAGGTCCTGCTGCAGCAGAGGAAGAAATCAATGTGCTTAATTATTAGCCAACCAGTCATTTTTATCCACAACTCCACCCTGGATCATACTTGAGAGAATGTCACATCGATTTCATTCCTTGCAGACTTGATCGGGAGGACTGCTTAGTGCAACGATTCTTGACGTTTCTCCCCGTTTACTGCAGTGTAAAATTTCACTCCAGTATTACCTAGATGGGCTTGAATCCGGAGAAACGAGGGCATGACCAACGACCGCTCTGGGAGCAAAAGAATAAAGCGCTAAGACTTGACGTGGCTGCATTTGGGAGAGGGATACTATTACATGGTTACATATCTCTTTGACAAATTTCACTGGCGTGCAGGGTTTGATCTACATTGCATCAGCCACTGTTTCTCTGTGCTAATTAAACAGAACCCCGGAGCATTTTTTTCTCCTTCTATGGCAGTGAAGAATAGCCCGCTCTTTCCTGACTGCCCCAATACATTCTTTAACGTAATCAACAGACTTATTTTAAGATCAACCTACTTATTGCAGTCAACCTGAGTAGAAATTCACTTCACAGTCACCAAAACGCCATTGTTTTTTAGAATGATTTTGTTTCAGACTCTAAACACCCTTCAATTTATGTTTGTGAGTCAATTCCCTTTAGCAGTAAACCACTGACTGGCAACTTCACTGGAAAAACAGCTTTCACCCTTTCTCTGCGTAGCCGTGAGCACTCCTCCTGCTATTATTTTTCAAACCCTCTCTCTTCACTCTGGACCTTAATATTGGCAAAAGATGCCAGGTGGATTGTTTTATACATTGAAGTCTCTGAATAGGTTCCTTCTGCTGTTGTAAGAAGAAATGAGCATAAACTGGATGCGGAGATTACAGAAATGACCAGTTTGGGATTATGCCGAGCCTGGTCACGTTAGCGAGTCTTTCTAATGATTTCACTGGGTTTGGATAAGGAAACTCATTAGCTCTGTCTGCTCCTATCAGGGTAGGATCCAAGGGTGAAGTGAGAGATGGATTTGGATTAGGCAAAAATGAAAATATGGAGTTTATGAAATTTAGTCTAAGAGAGAGTTAGGTTTGGGTCCATGCTGAAATTAATCCCTTAAGATATAAATAGTGGAAATTTCACAAGATCAGACACGCAGACTGCCTTTTGTTACATCTAGGCTGGACCAGGAAACATAGCTTGAGTTTAAACAAACAGCTTAAATCTATGGAGAGATTCAATCATTGCAGCTCAGAAGTCATTGGCTCCCGATCCTCAGCTCGTTGACATCTCCTTTTGCTGAAGGCCAGATTCAGATATGTATTTAGACAGACATTAATTTGGCAACCATATACAGACAGAGCTCTATCTACCCATCAAAATTGTTGTGAAGTCCCAATAACTGGCTTTTGAATCACGCCTTGCTGTTCCTCAACATGTGCATTTCCCATTAATTCACCAAGCAATTTAGAGACAGGCCGACATCTCAGGAGTATTTTTAAAGCTTTGTTACTTTATTATTACTTCTGTTTGTCTTTCTCTTCCATGATGATGGCTGAAGTAATCCCAGCCTTCGAGAATAAACTCAGTTTCACCTGTGTTTACTTAAAGATCACAAGGTACAATACTTCCCACAAACACAGCCCTTGTCAAGGAGTCATGCATCATGCGTTATGGCCAGATTTGATGGCCATATGATGCCCAATGACACTGGTGGAAACATTAAAATGCTGGCAGCTACTAAGGAAAACAGCTCCTTGTTTTTTGCTCTGCCAAAATTTCAGCTGAAATTTTGTTAAGAGCTCTCCCAGTCCACCTCCTTTCATTACAAACTAGCTCATGCTCTTTTTTTTTTTTTTTTAAAGTTAAAAGAAACTGCAGATGTGACTTGCAAATCTTGTGATAGGGTTGGGGTTTTTTGTTTGTTTTTCTTAAGTGTCTGATAATCCATATAAAAGGCTGAAACAGATTGTTATTGGACAAGTTTCAACTTTGCAAAAAGAAGCAACCACCCAAAAAATGATACATCAGCAATGAAAATGTTACATCTGAGCAAACTACTGGCATCATTTTCTGCTCTGAGATGAATTTTTGTCTGTCTCGCAATAAGCCTTGTAGCCAAAGTCTTTTTTGGCCAACTATAGTTTCTTCAGGAAGTTCAAGCCCTTAACCTCAAGTCCTTCTTTTGCTGGCAGGCTGGAGCCTGAACATTTTGGGACAGATGTTCAGGGCTGTGGATCACTAAGAAATAGGGACCTGTTTGCCTTTCTTGGAGTTAGTCTGGGATGTTTCATTCGAAGCTCATTTTGCTGCATACTGGATTTTTCATCTGAGTTTTTAAATAAGAGATCTGTTACCGATTCTCTAGCTGTTACTGAAATAAACCACAAAGAATCTCTCTTGTCATAAAATAGATTGTAAGAATGGCCATGTATGGGGCTGGTATGCAAGACGAGAATATAGAACAATCACAGAACGTTCAAGGCAACTGGAGCGCTCCACAGCCTTCACCCAGGAGACACCAAGAGCAGCAATTCATGCTCCACAATTGGGTTTTCATCTACTTGCTCTTCTCTGCAGGTTGTACAGATGCATCAAGGCAATATTTTTAATAATCCCCTTGGGGTCAAAGAGCAGAAGAATTTACATGCTGAATGAGCAGGGGGATCCAGAAGAAGATTACAGAAAGTTCATCATTGGATGCTAGGTCCCTACATCTATAGTTGGAAAACACTGTGTGTGCGAAAGGAACAGGGATTTTATCACAAGTTCATTTATTCTATGCGTCCTAAAGTGGTTCGGGTGGGAAATGGACATTGCGGGGCAGCAGAACGGTAGGAGCCAGGAGTACTTTTCACCTCCTGGCCATGTGTTAGGAAGAGACCCAGCTGCACTCTTTCTCCCACCTTTCCATGCGCAGATTTCCCCAGGAAGAAAACTTGGGCGTAGGTACAGCAAGGGAGCCAAAGTACCTTCCAGTAAGTGTCTTGGTTGGCATAACTGCCCCTCAATTTAGATACTGCAGGAATCACCTCTGATGTAGTAGTAGTTTAACAGTACTTTATTTCCCTAGTAAGTTTTCTGGAGTAAACTTATGCCTTCAGCATTTCAAAAATATCTGAGGAATTCAGAAAAGGTTTAGGTCCTGAACTGGGGTACCTACCTTTACCTAGGTTCTACCCAGCACACTTAAGTCTTAAGGGGAATTTTGGATCCTGTTTCTACTACAACCAATGGGAGTTAGACCAGTCCCTCTACCAAATGGACGCTTGGGTGATATAAAAGGTGTTGTGCTACTTCCCACAGCATGGCCTAAAACTCAGACAGCCCCAGCTTCAGGGGTGGATTTCATAACGCCCAGGTGGTCACCCAAGCTGTCTATGTGTTGGACAGATAGTGTCTAAAAGGGAATGCACCACTCCCAAGCACGCTATGATACCTGAGCCAGAAGCAGGAGTTTCCTAAGAGATGGGTGCACATACAGCGCAATCACTGGCACGATCTCAGTTATCTCCTTCTGAGAAGCTGGGACTCAGGGCTTCCTGCCCAAGCCCTGCCTTCCCACCCAAGCATGGCAGCAGACACCCATGTCATAGCCTCTCCTCATGCTGGCCAGACCGAGCGTGCAGTACTTGCATCTCACAAATAATGAAGCCAAAAAAAGAGCTGGGGAAGGGGTCTGACTCTAGTCTTGTGGTCAGAAAACTCAACCAGAAGGGAAAGAAGGAGATTCTGGTCCCTCCACACAAGTTTTGTTATTTACTTGCTGAAATGGTGTTTCATCCAGGTTTCCTTCAGCTGCCTACTGACACATTGCAATCACCCTTTCCCCTTCCCCACCCTCGCTACATGAGAGAGGTAGTAATGCTATTTATGCATTGTAGGGTGAACAAAAGGGAAAAACGTCACAGGACTGGCGCTTACCTGCTCTCTGAGGATCTTGGACTAGTTTGACCTCACACTTTCCATAAACAAAAAATAAGCTAAGAGAAAATGAGCAGAAGGAAACCAGGCAGGGGAACACACATTTGGTGCTGTGAATCCTTTAATAAATCTCTGATCTTCATCAGTTAGGCTGGGTATCTATCAAGCACAATTTTGTGCTAATATATTCAGAGAAACATGACTGAAATGTGTATCTGTGTGTGTACCTTGTCTAGGCAGGAAAAGAACTAGACCATCAGCACATGTTAATCTCCTCTACCTAATTGTCTTCACTCTTACTGTATCTGTGTTTTTCTGTTATGTTTTCTAATATTTTTACTGATCCTTCATACACTGCAAACCTGTAAAAATAGGCCTTTTGATGTCTCACTAATTTCTGAGAGACTGTAATCTTGATGAGGCCTCCAGGAGCCTCTCTCATAGGAAAAATAATATCCCTCGGATTGATCATCACCCCAAAAAAGTAAGAGTGATTAAAGACTTCCCAGCAAGCCAGAATACTGTGGTGAAGATATGTGTATTTATTGGAAAGAACACTGTCTTACTGAGTCTTGTACAGGTTGAGGGGGTTTGGCCATTCTGGTACAGTAGGTTAGCAATCTGTGAAGCTGCTCTTGATAATTCCTGGCTGACAGCAAAAACATACACACGTTAGAAAGGCCAACAATGATGCAACATCACAGACAAATGCCACAGATTTTGCTTACCAAATTGCTACTGGATGTTTTTTGTAAGAAGTGAAGTAACATTGGTTTTCTGACCTGTGTCTACCGAGAGAAGAAAGCAGCTGTAGGCTCTCTATTTCTTATTGTCTCACAAATGCAGAGTAGTAGATGGGCATATTTGGGAAAGACAGAAGAAATAGAACATGCAAGTTCATTTAACTTCTCCGTTATGAGTGTTATGGAGTTACCAGAGTCTCTTAGAATTTAGAAAAATACATTTTTGAGAGAGAGCAACACTTTTAGGACATCCTTTTGTTAGTTATAAAGCTGCTAGCAATGACAATCACCCACTGAGGGAAAATAAGACATTGAGAAGTAAGTTAAAAGGTATGGTGACTTTGTGATGCAATGAACGATACTGGATCAAAAGACAAACTGCCTTGTGATTCAGCAGACCTTGCAGAAGAGACTGGGAGCCTAGGGAAAAGATGACTCTAGATCTAATGTCTCTAGGCAGAGATGCTACCCATGAATGCTGGTGGCTGCTGAAGCACCAGGTGAACTTTGCTTGTCAGACTTTTGTTGACATTGGACACACACAGGGACACACACACACACACAAAACAGGTTGCGAGACACGCTCTTTACCTTACCCTTAATAAAAATGGGGTTCAAAACAAAAAAAAACCATAAGAAGCATATTCTCATGTTCCTACTTTGAATGTGCCTCGCATAAGAGGTTCTCAAGACATGCTGTGCAAAACCACATTTAGTGATGCACAACCAATCATGGAACAATGCCACCTTGATAACATTTTCAGTTTAAAGTTTGATAGAAAGGTACAGCTTGGTCTGTATGAAATTTCAAGGACTTAGGAGGATCTGCAGTCCAAAATATTCAGGAGTCTCTCTGTAGGTGAGAGGAAACGGACAACGGCTTTCCAACCTCTGAAGAAATCATAGAGTCGAAAGAAGACTCCTAAAAATAAGCGAATATAATGTGAAAATTAATATTTAAGCCAGCATAATCTTTTAGACATAATCTGTTCTAGTAAATTAAACATCACCCAGGAACAGACTCAGACACTAGACCTCAATTGTCAATACCATTAATTTAACCTCTGAACAAGCCAAACCAGCCCTCTCCCAAAATGCTGTTAAGCACAGTTTGGGAAATAGCACAGGATGTTCAGACGCCATGTTTTGGTGGCTAAGAGGATTTAGTAATACGGACATGGGCCATCCCATGCCAGTTGGCATCAGTGCTGGAGAACAGTCACAGACAAGTTTAATCTGTTAGTGTAGACATAGCCTTATCACGCAGGACATAAGGTTCAGGACATGGAAATGTCATATGTCCCATCCTGGAGCTCTTAGACACTTCTTATGCAGCTTAACCCAAAAGAAAGGGTGGCATCAAACTATTTTCATTTCCTGAGCCTAACAGAAACAACACTTGTGCCTCCAGGGAAAGGATTCACATAAAGGCCGACCTGTTTTGCTATTCTGGTTGAGTATAGAGGTCACGATCCAAAGATGTTCAATTGTTGCTTGCTATTTCTTAGATTAAAGTGGGTGAAATTTTGCTTCAAGAGGGGAAAAAAAAAAAAAGCATTCATTTCTCCCACAAAATATTTTATGTGCCAAAAAGGATGCAAGCAATAATAATTTGCATTCTGGATCTCCATTAAAAACATGGTTTGTCAGATATGGAACTGGGGGAGCAGAGAGAGAAATCTGTGTATTTTTGACTGCAGAAAGATCATGTGCAATCTCAGCTCACTTGCCAACGCTCCAGCCTTTCTGAGAAAAGTTCAGCTGAAAAATCTTCACACAGCTTTTATTCTAATCATGTGCATAGTGTGGCTAATTATGTCAACTTATATCCAAGAATAATGGGGAAATACAACATGTGCTAACCATTGCAGTTTTAGCAATCAGGAGCTCTGATGTCAAATAAGAAAATGCCAAGATAGAGACTGCACAGAACCAACTACAGTGTCAAAAACAAAACAGTTGTCAGGAAGCAGAAAGAGAGAAATACAATTTCAGGAGCTAATTCTACTGTAACAGGCCATGTTATTGATCAAACCAAAGTCTCAACTTGCATTGGGTTGTGACCTGTGTATGAAAAGTCCAAGGAATTTTTAATTCTTCTCTGAAAAATGTGGTTATATTCCTAGTACCTGAAGACACAATCTTTGCCCAGAGGACCTTACAGCATGAAAAGACAAGGCAGAAAGAGTAGGTTCAAAAGGTATCTGCCCAAGGGTTGTCCCTCCTCCCTCCCTTTTTTTGTACATTCAGCAAAGCTGTTATGACCACCTACAAAATATAGACATCCAAGTTTATACATAAGCAGAAATTAGGGGGATGTGCGCTCCCAGTCAACTTGAATAATGGCCAGTCAAAAATATCAAGAAACAGAAATTTAGTTAAAGTCCATCCTGACCTTAAATAGAGAGAAGGGTTTGTGCTGTGGGAAGGGGGTTTTCCTGAGCTACAGGCTATGAGATGAAAGCTACTATGAAAGCTGGAGGGTCAGGAACGTGAAAGCGTCTTCAAGGTGAGGTTTAAGAAGTAGTATCCCCTCTCCTCTCTCTGTGCAGACACTTCTGCGGTGAAAAGGAGCCCTGCACATCACGAGGCCCACCAGCTTCCCAATTCCACCTTGCTTTTTGCTGCAGAAACGCCCCTTTTTGCCACCTCAGAGATTCATCTTGGCTATATAAAGTCAACAGCAAAGGCAATGCAGCAGCAGCAGCCCTGTCACGTGTCCTCTGGAGGAAACGTCTCTTGACCCAGAGACCGCTTTTGAGAGCAGCACTGCACCGAGGCAACCCCAATGGCAGCATGCAGCTGGCTCTCAGGGCTTATCAGCGCTGCGTTCAGCAGGCAAGACGCAGCCGCAGCACGAAGTGAGGAGACAGGAGCAAAGACCGGGGCAGCGGGACACTCTCCCCTTGCGGGACTGGGAGTTCCCCCTTCTCCCAGCGGCGCTAGCAGACTATATCTGCACTTTGGTCATCTTGGACACTCCTAGATTTCAAGTCTAGAAAGGAGCATCACACAGAGCCCAGCTCTACAGCTTCTGCCTGTCATCTACCAGCCTAGCAATTCCCAGGCTCCTGGGTAGCCAAGCACCGTGGATAAAAAGACCCTCACGCAGGCACTGATTGATACAACTTTGCACATGTCATGAGCGCAGCCTGCTTCGGATAGACAAGCAATCCCAGAAAACAAACTCCGGATTTGAGTCCTAAGTGCCCTTTTTTGGAGAAAATACTGTCTCCAGCTGAAGACTAAAAGAAACAAAGAAAGAAAAAAAAAGCCTTCTGAATGGAAATACGGCTGGAGATAATTGATAATAGCACAGACACAAAGCAGACACGCTGTCCCAGGGTTTGTTGGCAAGATTTGTCCAGCAGCTAGATCCAGACTGTTGAAGGGATGGGAAGAGAGCCTGAATACGCTCTGCAGAGGAATTACTATCACAGGCTAAACTTCCCATGTGATGTTTTTCCCCACCTACTCACACAGTAGGTCTGTGACTTTAATCTGTTTATTTTTAGTGGGAAGCATGAATAGGTAAATATGTGCCCTGAGTTGATATTTTAGGCAAGGAGGTTTAATTATGGATGTGCGCTAATTGTTGTTATGTTTCTGGGTATTATTGATTTTGGACTCTCTCCTGCACACCCCCACATGACAGAAGAGGAGGAGGAGAATAAGTTGTTTGGCTGCTATCACAAACACTCACTGCTACTACTGCACAAACTGGTCTCAGGGTTTTTTTTTTCCCCCCCTGGTTTCTTTGCTAAAAAAGTCAGTGCTGCTGGAAGCTGCCAAATAGGTCTCAGGGAAGAAGCCTCCTGTTTATCTGCTGGATGAGTACAGAAGAGGCTACGGCCATGCAAGTTGTCCCCACACCACACCATCCAAGTGCGGTGGCTTGGACATCCAAGTGTCACAGGGACTGAACCTCTGCTCTTGCTCTCTTTGCTTCTTTTACTGAAACAAGCAATGAGATCAGCCCTATCAGCACAGAAATTAGCTAGTCACTCTGACCCGTGTGCCAAATTCATTATCTTACGTCTTGTTGCATCCGACAAGCCAATGAAGCTGCTCAGGGCTCAAGTCAGTAAGAAATGAAGTCTTTCTTCTTCGGCTTACACGATAAGCCTGTAACCCCTCCAGTAGCCATAAGCACACAGCCATGCCCCAGTCACCCAAAATCACAAACAGCACAAAATCCCACAGTCTTGCACAGACAGATACTACGGTAACCTTGTATGGCAACATGCCCTAAGGAAAATTTGATAAAATGGTAAATGCATGCTGAACTTGGGGTCTTTGTGCAAATCTCTCCTGAGTACCTATTGTCATTCAGACCTCTCAGGTCAAAACACATCCCTGAATGGGAATACCTTTTTCTTTTTTTTTTTTTTTTTTTTTTTTAAAGAGACACTCAGGTTTAGTTCCAAATCTGAACTACATAGTTTGGGTAACAACTTCCCTTAAACGGGAGAATAACAGTCATAAAAAGAAGACCAAGTATAAGCAATGTCAAAAAACACTAAAGCAAACCGGCTACTAAATTATAAGATATAGTAAAATGAGATGGTTTTGATTAAAACCCAGAAGAGAAAGGTAGATCAGAGTTTAGAGTTTGAATGATACATGCCAAGTTGGACTAGCTGAAGACCTGTCTTAATACCTTTGAATTTAGTTGCCCGTTTGCTTTAGGTTTTTTTAACACGTATTTTCTAGCTTGTAAATCAAACAACTCCAATATCACTGTTACCCCAAGCAAACATCTCTTCTAATCACTTTGTCATTACAATGCATCTTTGTAATATTGCAGATGTTCAGGGACATCTTATAAACAGGATGTAAGCTAACTTCTATTAAAAAATTAACTAGATTACTGCAGTTGCTAAATATTATTAGATGTTTCATAATACTATGCATTTTATGGCCAACAAATAAAACAGCAGCTGCTTTTAGAGGAGTTTGTTTTTCCACTCACAATGAAATTTTGGCTTGTGAAAGGGTGTTATTTTGCTATCCTCATTCTTTTTCTGGGAATTGTTGCATCAAGCACAGACATTAAAAAAAAAAAAGTGTCATCCTAACTTTTTTTTTTATGGGTTTCTTTATTTTTGTTTCTAATCCGCCCACCTCCTCCCCCGCTGCATTGCTGATAGCCGTTCTCTGTTACTTTCGTGCTGCTGGAAATGGTTCATTGAGTCTGCATCTATATTGCTGCACCTGGGGGTGTTTCCTAGTTCCCATGTCTGTGTGGGTGTCCCAAACCACTTCCTGAATCCGTATTGTGGTCAAACTGGGCTATGCACCAGCTCTTCTCTGCAGGCCGCTTTCCCTACAAAGGAAAGTCAGGAACATGCCTAGATTGCAGCCATAGCCCTCTGCAAACAAGTGTGAGGCTGGATGGCTGGTGGACCAAGATTTGGGAGAATCATGGTGCTTGTTGAAGGATACACACAGAGCAACTTTAGAGGTACAGGCCCAGAAGACAAACAAGCTCATCTTTTCCCAGATCCATGAGTAAATTATTTCCACGTAATGATGGAGCGCGCTTCTTGGCCCACGTTGCTGTAGCCAAGGCAGAGAGCTCCATGAGACCTGCCAGAAGGGTGACAACACTCAGCATCAGCTAAAAGGGAGGAAAATCTAGACTAGGACATGACTTTTCTGTAGCACCGCAGCACCCGGAAGGTCTACTGAAGAGCAAGGCCCTCACTGTGCAAAAAGAGAAGGGAAAAGATGTTCTGTGATCCACCTGACTCACAATCAAAGTATAAAGCAAGGGATGGACGCATGAATGCAGGTGCTGAGTACAAGGAACCACTAAGAGCAATCAGCTACAGTCAAAGAGTTCTGTATGCATTGTAGTAAAGGGGCTTAAAGGAGGATGGTGTAGACCTATTTGTAGATGTCCGTAAGGGAGCTTTCTCAAGGATGAGGCACAGAACGGAAAAAGCCCAGATATGTTTCTTTGGAAGTCTAATAAACAGGCAATGACAGCTACATGCAGGCAGGAGGAGTTAGTGTCTCCACGTTGGGTACAGGAAGGTAGAGGGAACTATGTCTGTGACAAAATGGACTGAGGAGGCACTATGGAACTCACAACCCCCTCTGAGCCCTCCCACCTTTTCCTTCAGCATATTCTGCAAGAGCTCCTCTCTCTCTCTCTCTCTCTCTCTCTCTCTCTCTCTCTCTCGAGTCCTCTGCTATGTGTTGTTGTTCCACAGGGTCTGGATTCTGGTCCTCTGTGTTCATTCCTATCCATCTTCTCTCCTAAATTCTTTCTTCTGTGCTTCTCCTTCTGTTGCATAGCCATGAAGCTGAATCTCAGCCCTGTGCTCTGATCTCTCCTTCCCCCTCCACCCTCTCACTGTTCCCAGTGAATCCCCACCAGAACCTGCATCTCAGACACGCTTTTCTTCCGAAAATAAACTCATTTTCCTCCTCTCCACCCTCCTAGGCTTTTAACTCGTCTTCCTCCTTTCCTGTCTTTTTTACATCACATCACTTACTTTTTTCTTTGTTTTTCAAATCCACACGTTCCTCTTTGAGACCAAGACCCAATACAGTATTTAACCATACACTTGGAGCTATAGTCATAGCAGTCCCAAGACCTCTCCTTTTCTACCTTCGTTGGCCCCTTGCCTTTAATAATTTGTGGGTTTTGGACAAGAATGAAGATCTAGTCCCTCATTTCACAGCGCACTGGGTTATCTCTATCTTCTCATCTAATTTCTCTTATTGTATCTTCACAGTCTTGGCCTTGTGCCTTTGCCCCTTCCCTGTGTTCATCTGTCAGCTGTCCTCTTTTCTTCAAAGCACTGTTTAAAATTCAACTCTCCAAGCAGCACTCCTCTTTTCTAATCACTGGTACCCCGAGATAATCCTTATCCTAAAATATTTTCCCATGTTCTGCCATGTGTTTATCTTGACTACTTTAGATTTCAAAGTCTCCCAGACAGGGAGTATGTCTTATCCGTAATCTGTAAAATACTATTCACATCTATGCTTCTCTACAAATGTTATCTAATAAGTGGAATTCCCTGCATGTATTTATGATCAGCTAACACAAGGAAGAGGAAGACCAACTAAGATGCAAAGTTAACCATTTAAAGCCTAAAACAAAGGACCTAACAACACAGAGATTGATTTCAAAGTGAGATTCTGTTTGTACTACAAACTAGTTATTTGTAGCCATATTTGAGAAGATACCTGGTTTTACTTCACTGCTCCCATCCAGGAGGAAATTGCTCTGAAGCACGTGCTGAGTTTTGAGACTCACGTTACTTTGCACTGCTAGGAATTGCAGTGCCAGCAGATAAACTCTGAACTATCACAGGACCATGCTCAGGACCACGTCCTCACTCTGCTAAGCAAACTCCAGGATGACATTCACTTCCGTTAGTCACCAAAGTGGTACCTCTCGACCTTCTGCGTGATGGGAAGATCCTTTGGGAACTGAGGGGAAGGCAGCTTATAATATTAGGTCCCTACTAAAGTATGCACCAGCTCCAAAAAATACACTACTGCAAACATGCTCGGCGTTTGCCCAGCCACTAGCAATAAAAGCTTTGGCAGAACATACAGCAGCAGCTGCTGGATCTTGCGTACAAACTCAACAGCTAGATTACGGTTTCTATGTAAATTTACATTACAACATGTGGCTGTTTCTAACATTCCTATATTCCACCCAAGGTGGAATGGTTCAGCAGAACGATTCTGGCTGACCTGCTACCTTTTCAAGTGTGGCCTTAACACTGGGGCCAGAAGGAAGGAAAATGAATGTTATTGGCAGCTTATAGAGCCTAACTGCCAGAGCATTTCGGCATCATCAAATGCTGAGCCTTGCAAGCCACTGTGATTCCAGTGGAGAAGCAAAGCGTTGCTATTGTGTGCTTTCAGAAAGCACTACACCTAACCAATACGCTAGCTGACAGGTATCATCCGACATGCATACAGTGCTAGAAGGACTTCACACTTGGCTTCTCGCTGATGGCATTGAAGAGTCCAGATCATCCTACAGAGTATACAAGCATAAAATAAAACTTAAACTATTACAAGAAGTAATATTCTCCTAATTTAAAAAAAATGGATCTCAGCTAAAAGTAATTGAATGGGTGGTCATGAGCTGGCGTGAATTAGTGTAGCTCTGCTCTCATCAATGCTGGCTGATCAAAGCACGCCTTGTTGGAACCTAGCCCAATACTTTTAACCGAGCCTTACAAAACACTTTAGATCGTTGTGGTTATAATATGAGATAATCAGCTTGGATATCACCACACAACACTATTTGTATTCTTGCAGCCACAGCTTCTAGGGATGTATGAGGAGCACAGGCTTGCTGGGAGAAAAAATATCTTTCATTAGATCAACAGGTACAGTAGGTACAGCAAAAAAAGGTAAATTTTCAGGCATGCAGAGCTTCCTTTGCATCTGAAATAAGCAGTGAAGACAGTGAGCTGGATGCAACAGTCCAGAATTCGCCCACCTATTTTACACAGCTAATTTTGTCTAAGACACCAACGATCAAGAGGGTGTGGTTCTTTTCAGTGAAACTCAAAATCTTGGCGTGGAAGTAGGGAATACAGAGATGAAAAGGTGATCTATTTATATTCTATAATAGCATAATAAGATCTGAAACAAGCACTGCTGGTCATTGGTGGCACAGGATGCCTCTGAGGAGCAGATATGGGGGGGAAGGCCCTGGAAGAGGGCAATCATGGCATCACGCAATGATTTTGTAGCGAAAGAGATGAAGTGTTCTGGAAGATGGTGATGATTTATCAATTAAAAGCTGCCAATTAGGCAGAGAAGTTGCAGGGCCCCGTGGAGAACTACCGAGAGGGGATAGCAGATGACAGCAAGATTGGCAGCTCGGGAGGGCAAAGTCCCAAGGAAAGACACAGCAGTTGGTTAATTATATGAGGAGGGCTAGAGGCCCCGAGGGAATACTCTAAAAGATGGGTTTTTCTAATTTTTTTTTTCTTTTAGCCCTAAACCTACACAGTATCCAAGCAATTTCAGAATCACAAATGGCTTTTAGCCTCATGCTACCCCATGAAGCAAAGAGAGAGCCAAAAGCTCAAGGAGCCAAACTGAAGAACAGAGCAAGTGATTCATTTGCCTAGGGTCACAGAGACTGTCTAACCCAGATGATGCGAGCCCAAGTTCAGTGTCTTCACCACATAGGCATGCTTCCTCTGAAGAAGGAAAGCTGGTCAGCAACCTGCTGATATTTATTTAAGAGGGGCCTAATGAAAAGATACCACTAACAGGAAAGCGGGAGCTGGTCTGAAAAGGGGCGACAAATTTAAGAAAAAGAATAAAAAAAAGCTTTATTATAGACGTTTTCTATTCGAAAATATATACGTATGTATACATAGATATATACATACACATACATATATGTAGATATACATACATATATATTGTTCCTAAAACGCAAATATCAAAATATTTCAGCCAAAGGCTAGAAAACTGTGGCAAAAATGGGGAGCCGAGGTTTGCCCATACTTGTCTTCTGCATCTGAACTGTGGGTGCCTCTTGCTCCCCGGTCAGGAGAAAAGCATCTTTCAGAGAGCATTTGGCCCTTCTGCTTTGCAAATACTTCAGCTCTCTAGGGAGGAAAAAAAACATTCCAGCTGAAAAATTTTCATCAAATTCTGGGAGTAGGTGTCAGCAAAGACCGTTACTGGCTGAAAGTTGGCAGTGTTACAGCAAGCAGATGGACACGTTAGGTGGCAGCTAGACGGAGACACAGTGATGCTGTACATTGCTCAGGAAAAGGCTCAGCACTTGCTGGGGAATTAGAGAGGTGTTAAAGACAGGGAAGACCAGGCCAGTGGCCCCTTGCTCCTTAATGTGCCGAGCTGGTGGGAAGAGGGCAGCCACGCTTGCCTCATTGGCCTTGGGTCTTTGCAAGCTCTTGGGCTTGGGAGCATGGAGGCACTCCTAGGCCCTGCAGGACCCTGGCCCAAGCCCATGATGTGAGCCAGCACGTGAGAGAGGCTAGAGAGAAGGGTCCTGCTGAGATAATCTCTCAGTCATTGGGATCTAATGCAATCTCTCGCTCAAACCAAAGGCTTCCCTAATTAGAAGTTCCACAATTAAAAGTTATCATATTGTCTAGCCACCTAAATGAAACAAGGACTGGATGATATATGAGTCAGAATGTATGAGTCAGAATTCTTCTTCCTCTACTCTGGGTGGTCATCCTTGCTTCTCCAGGATCATGAACTTTTACTTTTCTCTTCCATGAAAGCTGTATATTACCCTCTGAAACAAACTGGATTGTAACCCTGGAATTTTATTAAACACCAGGGCACTAACCATATCTCCGTGACTCACAACAAGTTTGTGTTTGGTTGGTACCCTATAGGGTACCTCACATTTTTGTCCTGTCCAGGTGTCTACATTAAGGTTTCCACGTCTATCTTAGAGACCATTAGAATATAACATAAAATGCATTAGACCAAGTATCAGAAAATGCTACCTTTTGCTCAGCTCCATTTCCGAAAAAGCCTTGTGATATTAAGCGGGAGAGCTGTTACCCTAGGCAAGGTCAGCTTGCATAAAGACTGTATACAGACAGAATTTAATTATGATTTCAGAGATCACTGCTTGCCTTCCCTCCAACCTTCATTTGTTTCTCTTACGTATGTGTGTTTTCCACACTGTCTTCAGCGGTTAACATAAGCAATTTATTCCATTACAAGAAACTACCATCCTTTTTCCTTTCTCATAAGCACAAATAAGTGAGGTATTTAAACAAATATTTGAACAAGTGAACATAATGCCGTCACAGTTTCTTCAACTGTGGACTTTTAAGAACATTCATATCACTTAGAAAATGGTGCCCTTTAAGAATTGCAGAAAATATATGAAGAACTAAACTAGACCTTCACCAGAACCCTTTTTTGTTCACTTCTGGACACTACTTCGAATGTCATGGCGTGAACACTGGAATGAATAAGAAACTAAATGAAGATTGGTAAAAAGCATCATTTCTCTGTTCTTTCAATTGTGTCTGGGAAAGACATGAAGAATTCATGTTAACAATCTCACAGTACATGGCGTGACCAGATTAAAGGGCTTGGGGTTTTTCTGGTAGTAATTCAATTTTTTTGAGCTACTTCCTTTGTCAAGTGACCGTGAAGGAGGCCAGCCTGCCACCAGACTCAAATTGCAACATAAAAATGTGATTAAGTATTATTGTTCCTCACAGGAAACTGTTTACAATGGGATGCAGTTCGCTCTGTTCTGCTTTGGGTTCCCAGTGAAACATCTGCATTGGATTGTTTATGCTTCTGCAAAACAAGAGTGAACTTGGAACACGGTTGAAAGGGTCTGTCTTCTTTCCTAGCCAACTTCACACAGGTGACATCTGACAAAGACACCTGACACTGATTTGTCTTTTACATCAATAATTACACGTTTTTAGGAAAAAAAACAACAAAAACAAAAAACAAAAAATCCCCATGCATTTAATATACAACTTCCTTAAGTTATCTACCAGCTTAGTTCTTCAGCATCCAAATACAAGGCCATAAAAGACAAAAACACACAACATTATGTGCCCATGTTTCAGGAATGAAGCATCCAGTGAAACTACTTTTCCCAAACAGCAGTCTTTCTCCTCTTTAATTATATTCAAGTTCTATTATTTAGACAGAACAATGGGGGTTTTTTTGTTTTTTTTTTATAAAATTCTAAATTATCAGGAACTGAATCTAAAAGGCAAAGATAAGTTGAACTATTAACACAGAAATGCATGAAAAACCAAAGTAAAAACGACATTTTGTTTCTCAGTTTTACTCACTCACACTGTATATGGTCCTGTGTTCCTTACTGTCAGGGGCATTAAAAATCTCAACTGCTCCCTGCTTCCTTATTACCACGAGCCAGCAGTATCTTGCATAGTTCAGAAGAGAGCTGTGGCACAGAGACAGACAGTAATGGACAACTACAATCTTGTACCAATTACAGAACTATGATAAAGAGGAAGCAGGAGTGAGTGTCCTAGGGTCTCTTTCTCACTTTCTCCCATCCCATTTCAGCCCTCCTCCTTGCTCCATCACGATATACCAAAGACTATGAAAGATTACGTCTGGAAGCGATAGGAGGTTTCAGTCTCTCGGACCTTTCAGCTGCTGAGAACCAACCTGAAACCAAACCACCAGGAAGAGTGGCAACGAGGTACCTATCTGCAGTAACCAACTGATTGTCAAACTTCTGATACTCAACTTGAAGCACACGGCCACAATGTTTGGGTGCAGAAAGGAGCTTGCTCTGAGGATTTTTAAAAGTGGGAGGGTTTAGAAAGGAGACCTTAGTAAATAGCATGAGAGTTTGCTGCCATCTGGTATCTGGTAGCCAGAGGAAAGTTATTATTAGGTTCAGAGTTGGTAGCAACTGTTTCATTTTAGAGAGAGAAAAAAAAAAAAGAGTATTCTTTAGTAAACATCCAAAAGGCACTGATGCATCAAATACTCCCAGTCTCTGAGCAACGACAGCACCCATGTCACAGGCACTGGGCTTCCCAGAAACAAGCTCATCCACCAGAAATCATTTTCTAGTCAGCCTCTGAAACATCTAAAGACTGCTGGGAGAGCCCAAGGGGAACCCAGGCCCACCTTGCTTCCCTAAGTTCTCCTTCAGGGCTCTGCCTGCCGCAGCCATTCATGCCCTGGTGCTGCTTTTCCTTGCAGCTCAGCTTATGAATACTCTCTTGGGATTGCTTCATACCTCCTTTGATTCCTTCCAGACTTGCTCTCCTCACGTTTTGCAGTTAGCCTTGCTCCATCACTGAAGCATTCCATGCTCTTCCCTTGAAGTTTTTTTTGCTATTCCTCCTCCTCTCCTCAGCAGCCTATTATTTCCTGGGATCTATTGATTTATCATTTATTTTTACTACCTAGTTTTTGCTGTCTCCTCTTTAATACAGTCAGTCCTAATGACAAGTGTTGGGCAGTTCCTCAAAAAATCCATCAGCCATTGCCTTAGCATTTCTAAGTCAATAACAGCAATAAAGTCATGCAGCTGCTGACTCCCTAGAAGCAGTCTTCTGGGCTATCGCAGCTCTACAGCATGAGGACTGGAAGACTCCCCAGAGAACGTGTCCTCTATGGTGACTCCTCTCTGCTCAGGAGAAGGTGGAACCTAGCAAGGCATTAGCATTAAGAGAAACTTTTCTAACACAAATGGTTTATGGAAGAACAGAATCAATTTGAATACACCATGACAACAAGGTTGGAACGTCACTGTCACAACGTAGGAGGCACAGGGCTGTAGCCAAGACACCACGCTCAGCATGGAGCGCATTGTGTCAACAAACAGCTAGACTGGGTCCCTGCCAAGTTAACCAGAAGGTATCTACACTAAACCCTCTTGGGTTGGATTATTTATATTTTGGTATTAAAATCTGACAAATAAACCTAACAATATTTTTGGCAAGACTCCAACACCAGCAATAGCGAGTGTTATGTTAACATAAGTTACTGCTTACTACACTGCAATATGCGACATATCTGTGCAAAGGAAGCAGAAGACAAATCTTTTCAGCGTGAATTGCAGGAATGGGATTGGCCCACTCCATCTAGCTTCTTGCAGCATTTCAGTGGTTACAAGGGATATACACACTGTAACGATGATAATTACGACAAAGATGAGCAGAATGGTTGGAATACGTTGCAAGAAGGGCTCATGTCAAATCACAAGTGTTTTAATTGTGGCAATAAAAAAGAAAAGGAGGTAAAGAAATCATTAATCTCCAAGAGAAACAACTGCCATTTTCCACAGAAACTAAACAGAGGCTATCCAAGTGCATCCTTACAGTCCCACTACCTGGGATAATCCATGATGTCAAAAAGGAATGAAAGAGCTCTTGCTACTTTAAAGGGCACTGTCATGAGAATTTTTAGCAAATGGAGCTGTCCCAAGGAGGGAGAATATTTTTGCCGTACAGGCTGGTTAATTTGCAGAGAACATTTTAGAATGTTATCAATCAATGAGCAAACGGACAAAAACCGAAACAAAGGAAGAACGCATGTTAAACTCCTGTTATGAGATTCCACAAGCTCCTGACGGTTAGTATCGTTTCCTCCTCTAGCTATTGCACCATGAAATCTCATCACAGCCAGGAGTCTTCACACATCCCATGAGACAGCAGCAGTGATTGCAAGGTTGATGTCATCACACCTCTTGAGGGGCATGATTAGCAATCTATGGTTTGCTAGGCCATGTTTCAGTTCACAATTGATCTGCTGAGCTCACCAGCTTTAGGCTGTGAAAGAGGTCCTTAGAAGGCACCTCTTTTTCCCTTCCTGCCTCTCAGCAGCTGGTGGACTTCACCCACCTATGAGGATGGTCAATGCAATCTCTCCAAAGACAACAACACACAGTGCCCTGTGGAGCACAGCTTCCCCCTTTGTGCCAAGGAAATCAGTGTGCCACGCGCACCACTGCCAAATGACCTATCTCACAGAAGGTCTCTCTTCTGCATGATGGTCTCATGAGGCGTGGGAATCCAGATTTTCTAGACCTAGAGTGAGAAGGTGGCCTCATGCTTTTTTGCACTGTTCCTAACAGACTAAGGGACTGCTTGGTGATTTCCAAGGGGAATCTCATCCAGATTTGACCTGAAAACCTCCATTCATTATGTTACACCCATCCTGTTAATCTCTCTGCTGTAGTCATTATTGTAGCACGACCATGAAGTCTGGGAATAAAGGGCCAGAGAAGAAGGGAGAAGGTATCCACAAAGTCCTTTGGCAAGCACACGAAGGACAACCTTTCTGCCAGAACCAGAGAGCAACATCTGCAAACTCTGCAGAACAAGTATACTTCAGTCTCAGTCAGTTAAACTGCTGCATTTGAGAGAAGATGGGTGGCGTGAGAAAGGTAATGGTCTTCATACATCTGGGTTTGTTAACTTATGCTATCTCTATAGAAAGTAGGTACTATCACATGTCATATCAAAACCCTCCTGTACAGTTCTGGCTGGGCAAAAAAGGCAAAACACCCTTCTGAAGACACTTATATGCAGATAGGGCACATACTGTTTCCTCCAGAGATGGCATATAGGATTTTCTTCACTGGCTGATTAAGCCCCTATAATCTGTCAAGACACTGACTTGTAACAAAGCTGTTGCTTTAACACATTTATTAAAACACACAAACGATGGATAAAGGCAAACAAATGGGCAGGTAGCTCTCATCAGCATGACCTGCCAGATGTGGAGCAGAGGACTGAGTGCTGGGGGCTGGCAACAGGAAATTCTGTGCAACAGGCAGTCACTATGTATTTGACTTGGTTTTTAGTGGCTTTCTTTAGCCGCTTAAACGCTGACAAAGCTGTGGAGATGATGTCCAGAACAAACCACATATTTGATTAACACCCGTAAAACAGGGGTGTCATTTGTGACGAAAATAAACCACACCCTCTTAAGAAAGTTGTCAGTCTGGAAAAGTGTTTTTCAGAAGCTAAGTGAAACCTTTAAGCACAAAGCTGGTGAACTGAAGCCCCTAAGAGACTGCTACCTGCTTTAAAATTTATCTTCTAGGGGTGGAAAATGAGGAGAGTGAGGCAATGGGATGCTTAATCCGCCACCTTGGTCAGGCAATGGATAACTTTGTTTTACTTTGAGAGCCTCTGGAAGCTTTGCAAACAAGTGTAACCACCACTGATTCACCAGTCCAGGGCCATCTAGGTACAAACCAAGGTCTCACCATAACAGGAGCTGCAGCTCTAGGTAGGGGGTTTCGGCAGTTCCCCTCTGATCGTCCTACCATGCTTTCAGACGTCGTATCCCATGTCCCGCTCATCAGGCAGCATCTGTAGATGCCACGTCCATCCAAGGCAAGCAATTGCCTAGATCGTTGTTTCTGCTCGACTCTCCTGAAAGGTGGCTACAGCTCCAGGGCCAGAGTTGTCCCCTTGTCTTCTTGTGCCTTGATGGAGAGAATCAAAATGGTCCAGATTACATCTACCCACAAGTTCAAAGTTTGCCATCCCTCCCTGCCCCAATCCCAGTTTTTTTTTCAGTTTCAGGTTCCTATTTTATTTCCAAACACGGCCACAGCAACCTTCCATAGAGCATCTGTGTCACCCCTTATGGCAACAGCAGTAACTCAGAGCCTGACGGTACGTACACAGCCTCAGATTAGACGGGGCAATTGCTCTCTGATGCCATGCACTAACATCAGCCTAACTTGGCTACAATTATTTCCACAGAAAAGTCCTGTTCTACATTTTCTGTACTCGGTCAGCTCCGGTTTGCAGCATCTTCCAGAGTTCTTTGTCCTAAGATGCTCCAGCAAAAGTTTATTGCTCTTTTGGTATTCTCCATCACATCTGTTGCAGGAGAACCTGCCATCTCTCAGGAGGCATTGTGAGGGGCACTGGAGAAGCAGCAGCAGTCAAATGAGTTTGTGAGCCCTCAAGGCAAAGCTAGCTGGCCTCGCCATGACCCAAATCATTGCCTTGTAGCGGTCAGCCCTCCAGTTGTGCAAGGAAACAGGTCAAATTAGTACATCCAGGCTTGTGAGCTGCACGTTTACATGAGTTTGAGCAAAAACCACAAATCAGAGCTAAGCCTGGGCTATAGCCACCCATTGAGCTCTGTTATACATTTTAATGCACAAAGAGGGGGATGCAAAGTGCTCACTAAAAGCCACTGCCTCCAGTTGTAGATTATTTTTGTATCGTTCTAGGGGTTTGATACTTATTGGGAGTGGTTTTGTTATATCCTCCAACTATTATGGCTAAAAGTAAGGTGGGGGCTGTAGAGAGCGATAGTATCTTTTATCACACACATTGAGGCAGCTGAGCAGACCTTTCTGAGCACCCAAATCCTTCCTCAGACTCTTTTGCAATATTAGAAAATACTAGAAAGTGGGAAACGACTCTAATGCTTTGTTAGTGCCCGGCACCACTATAGCACAAATGCGGCTGTAGGGACTTTGTACAAGTAAAAGCCTGGAAAGGAAAACAAATATCGCTATTTCTGGGAACGCTGGAGCTACAAAACTTTGTTCTCACTAAACTTGTGCTACTTCCTACTTCTTGTGGTTTGTTCTCATGCTGTTTTTAACCTCTTCTCAAACCAATATAGTATTTCTGTTTCACTTCCAAAACAAATCAAGGAAAAAACAGAAAACACAGCACACATGAAAAACAATTGAACAGAACCCTTTTCATTCCCAAAAGGATTTTAGCCACAATTTAGGTTGATTCCCCCCTTCCCCCTCCCCCCCCCCACCCCCAACAAGTTCACATGTTCTTATTTTAACTTATTACAAAAGCACCATAGCACTTCTAAACAAAAAGTAGGATCCATTTTCCAGTTAAAAATAACAAATCAGTCAGGTTTGGGGAAATTTTCAGCTAAATTGGAGAATATAAAGAAGAGAGTAGATATTTTTAAATAGCTACTTAAGTGGCACTTCTTTTTGTTCTAACCCTTTATATCCGATTTTCATTCCATCCACAGTGAGGGTCTACTCCTGCAGGCACCATGCACGCTCCAAAGACTCTTCACGCTCCGTCCTGGCTAGGGCTGGCATGCCTTTAAAGCATGACCTGCAGCAGTCCTTTAATTCCTGGGGTACAGAGAGCTTGCAGGAGACATTAGAACTTGCTAGATGTCAGAACAGACACGGTAGTCTAGGACTAGCTCCTACCATCATGGTAACCACTGAATAACTCCTACGGTTTGATCTAAAAGCAACACGACCAAGTGAACATGAATTGGAGCTTTCCATTCCCAGCTGCAACATATGAGTCCTTGTGCATCTTCTTTTCCACCATAGGACACATCCAACCTTCACTGATACGGCAGAGGGAGGTAACTTGCATTCTTTTTCCTTCTTGTGACCACCCTACTCAGCAGATACTAATGAGAGAAGAGCTGAAGACTGATAAAAGGAAAGGAACTCCCAGAGGTTTAACTATAGAGGGAAGAATGCTTTAAGTCACCTGTCAGGGTAAAGAGAGACAACCACAACAGAAAAATCTCACTTTTGGCACTGGATCAGTGATGCTCTACCCAGTTCTGGTATCCAAAAAGGCACTCACTTCCTCCACGTACCCCAAAGGAGGCGTTTATATCACAGGCTTTGCTTTTACTGCTTATTTCTAACAAAACTTTGCCATTTCCTGACCAGAAAAGCTGTGCTTTTATTTCTGTGCTACAAGCTTTGAAAGTCTAGATACTGCTGGTTTCCACTATAAATAGCCCAGGCTCACTATGACATCTCGCTATGACATTTAGTTCAAACAAATTAAAAATTCTGACAGGAAATAAACAAACAAAAAAGATATAAAGAATTAAGAAAAAAAAAAAAACCACACACACAGAAGAAAAAGATAATGAGTTCTTGTATCTCTAGGGGGAACTCATTTCTGGATAAATTTGTAACCTTGACAGCACAAAGTCCTGTCTTCTGATCTTGGGTACACATGGACACCCTAGAGAAACTACTTGATCTTAACTGGAGCAGGTAGATCTCCATGTGACAGAGGAGAGCAAAACCTTATTTCTTACCTCTCTCAGTATTATTTCATGCTATTTTCTGGTATCATTTTCACGCTTCCAAAAGCCCAAGGCTCACAACCTTCCAAGCTGCCTTTACAATGGCTATATCTGTTAGCACTCCAGCTACTTCCCGGGGCCCTGAAGGAAGCAGATTTTACATCATATGCAGTCAAAACCCTTCCATCAACAGGGCCTCAAGCCCAAAGCCTCATGATAAATGTCATGCCTTTTATTGAAAACTCAGAACAGAAGTGACTTCTCCGAGTATTTCAAACCACTGGTTTTGCACTCGGGTGTCTGGGAATACGGAAAGGCTACAGGACACAAAAGAGGCTCAGAAAAGGCAAAGACTGGCAGCCTACAGACCAGATCTAGCCTACTGAAGCCACAGGATGCAGATGAAGGACCACTGAGCGCAACTCCTATTTTACTCTTCTTCATCTCCCTCCCAGAAGAGAAAAATCAGCAAGCAGCACTGATTTAGGACCACAAAGATGATTAAGGGACTGGAGCATCTGTCGTACAAGGAGAAGCTGAGAGAGCTGGGATTGTTTAGCCTGGAGAAGGCTCAAGGAGATATTATCAACATGTATTAATATCTGATGGGAGAGAATAAATCAGACTAAATCAGTCTCTTCTCAGTAGTATCCACTGAAAGGAAAAGAAGTAACACAGAATTGAAATGCAGAAAAAATTCCACTTTGGTGTTTTTTTTTTTTTTTCTAAAACTCAGAGGATGAAACATTTGAACAGGTTTGCCCAGTCTCTGTCCTTGGAGACAGTCAAAACCCAACTGAATAGAGCCACCTGCTCCAGCTTGATCCTGCTTTGAGCAGGGAGGTTGGACCAGACCATCTCCACAGGTGCCTCCAACCTCAGCGCGTTGGCGTTTCTACGAGCCTACAAAAAACCCTTCAAACTGCCCTGCTACGTTCACAGAGAAAAGGTCTCAGACACTGAGAAGTTTCTTCCAAAAAAGGGATGCAAGTATTCCCGCTCTCTGTGGAAATTATGCACGCTTAAGGCAGCTTTTTCTTTTGCAAGAAAAGCAGGAGTGAGTATAGCAGATTCTAGGTCTGGACTAAACTTGTGGGTAACGTAGCTACCTAGGAACAAACCGTGGCAAAGTCAGAGAGTTAGAGACCTGAAACAAACACCAAGCAACAGCGGTTTTGCACATTGGTTTGTTTTGCTTTTGAAAAAGGCTGTAGTATCGCATAGTAATTTGGCAGTTAAGGATCAATTAGTCTGCAGGAATAGTCTGGTCTAACCGAACATCCTGCTCAAAGGCTTTACACTTAGGGAGCCAGAGTCCGTGCCCGTGGTGACAATTACAGCCTCATTGTCATCTCCAGAGAGAACCAGCCTGTGAGGCACTACGTATATATGTATTAAAACAAACAAACAAAAACGAAACAAAACCCTACACGATAATAAAAGCCTAGGCAAGGGCAAAGAGACTTCAACAGCCCTTAGCTGGTCTCTGGTAGAGATTGATGTGAAGAAACTCCTGAAGTTCTGGAGTCCTGGAGCTTCTGGGACCCTCCTGGCAGATCGCTGCAAAAGGTACAATAAAAGACACAATAATTCCTAAGCCATTCCTACCGTTTGCTGTAACAAGCAATACCCTAGACAGGCTCGCACACTACGGATTTTTAAAGTTTTGGCAAAAAGTCCGTCATGGGAAATTCATGCCATCTATTAATTTGGGCATTCAGTTTACTTACCCTCTTTGGAGTCAAAGCACCATACACAGTCCATAAGAGACTGGCCAATTACCCTCTGAAGGGTTCGCTGACAACCCAAGAGGCCGAAGGTCTTAATTACCCACACCAGTAAGGTTGTATGACTATCTTTATTCATGACAAAATACACTTAATAAAGGGGGGTATGATGGGAGCGATCCCAGAAAATTTCCAAACTGCTCAGAGTTTACTGAAAAATGGAAAGCTGAGAAAAACAACAAGATATTCTCATTAAAAAAAAAAAAAATCGTTTTTCAAAGGTGGCCAAGTGTTGTGCAAAAACAAAATCACATGAAATTCTGAGTAGAAAACAAAGCTGATCTGGAGTAGTATTTATTGGACAATTCTAACTGTCTCAGACTTTAAAAACGATTCAAGACCAAGCTAGTACTCTTCAGTCTCCAATGCTTAAAAAACCTCTAAGCATCCTCCCCACCTCAAATGATGCAGACTCTCCTCTCTGCAAATGATTTGTTGAGAAATCAACAAGTTCCCAAGGCACTCATTAGCCTATTTACAACCCTTTGGCAACTTCTCAGCTTGGTACAACGATACTAAAAAAAAAAAAAACAACAACAAAAAATGCCCAACAACAAAAAAACCCATCCAATCACCAATTATTTTCACTTGCCAGTCATACCTCTCTAGCTGCCTCTAGGTATCATCAAATACTGGCTCTCTTCCATAGTTTAAAACTTGAAGATACTAATGCAAATGTCTAGTTTCATTGCCACCATATGATATGATGCAACATCACCGGATCTCACCCTGCAAGTCCCTGGCCTTGTTGGAGAGAAAAGACTCCAAACGACTTGAGATACTTTCCTGGGTAATCCTAGCTAAGTATCGTCCATCTTACTATTTTTTTTTTTTTCAAGTTTCAACGTCTGTATCTGCCTACCAAACTAAAGAGCCATTAAGAACATCTTAAGGCACTTCTTACCTGCCAAATACAGTCAAACAGCAATAAACAGACTTTCGCCAATACAGGTAAATCTCTAACAGGGTATTTCTAGTTCATGATCATCGATCATGATGATAATTTCCACTGGACAGAACACTGCCAAGCTGAAACTGTCGGCATTTGCAGTGTAGCTGTGGGGAACGCATAACCACCTTTATCAACTACGGAATACTACTTGTACTTCAGAAATTGTTTATACCCGAGAGGAAAAAAAAAAAGCATATGGTCACAAGTTTTCCTTTTTTTTTTTTTAAAAGGTCTTAGGTTTTTTTCAAATCTCATCTATTCAGTCAGGCATTCTGTTCAAAAGGCCTTCCACATGCAAGATGAAAAATCTTAAATTCAAGTAGCTTCCTCTGTTTTTGTATTTTGCCCTGAAACTTCAAAAGTTCGTTTTACAAGTGGGAGAACGAGACAGGCTGAAAATACTTTCACCCTGATTTTTAAATGGTTAAAACTTTCCAGAAGTAGCACTCTGAGATTGTAAGCATCCTTAAGGGTACATATGTTCTCCCTTGTCTCAGGACTTCCTCCAAATGTTTCACTTTCTTAACGTTTCTTGAAAATTCACATATGTACTACTGCTGCACCACAACACATCTGTTGAAATGCTGAACTCAAAGCAACTCTTCAATGCTGTTTTACTTACTCTCCAGTTCATCTGCAGCTTCCTACTAAGTTTTAAGTCCGTAACTCACTAATTCCTACTATCGCAGATTATTATTAACATAACTCATCTTTACTCTGTTCCAGGAAGGGAGAGGGTAAGTTCATCTCAGGAAGGAAGGTGCAGCTTAATAGGGGAAAACAGCATATCGACAGAGGTTAACTGATGTGCAAATGCTGTCTTACACAGTGATGCTTTATTTTAGTGGTTCAGTGTTATTTAAAAGGATGCGAGGAGTGGATGCATGGCTGAGAAAGGGATGAAGTACACACCCCAATGTGCAGATATGAAAAATGTGTACCTCTGCAGGACAGACTAAAGAATAGGCAGTGGTGCCAGGAGTCCAAGAGAAGGGATGGGGGGGAGGCCCAATACTCTGAGTACCCACGTATCTTGTTACAACTGTTCTCAAAAATCAAGTAACTAGGAAAACAATTTACATCTTGACCCTAAAGTTTAGTAATGTGGAATATACAAGATGAGCTCAAGTTATTTATATGGTGAAATGCTGGAACAGACAAATAAAATGATCTGAAACAATTCAGCTGATTTGTGAAAGCACTCAGAGAGGAGTTTCAAGTTAACCAGAATATATCAACTGCAACAGTCCTCTTTCTAGATTTCATACATGACCTCTAGAGTCCCCGGCATGTGCCTCAATTTGTCAACTTGCAAAATGAGCACCCCTCAAAAAATGAAGGCTTTAGCGCTGCTATAAGAGATGTGTGGTCTTCAAGGAACTGCCAAATATTTCACTGTCGATTTGGTCATAGGTTTGCTGGGAAGTCATCATTAAGGTTGCAAACAAAATTCTTACATAAAACATTGGAACAAATTGGACCAGGACTTAACAATATACATAATGCAATATGAGTGCTGAAGTCATCATACGTGATTTGTTTTTACTATCCCTTTTCGGCTGGTGAAAGGCAGGCCCCTTGCATGTGCAAATCTAAACCTGAAACCATAATTTATGGCAAAGTTCTCAGGCAAAGGTGCTTAAGAAAAATCTCACTCTGCTTTGTTGTCTCACGGCCTTTTAGTGCTGGCTATGACAGGGACACTTAGATAATAGGTGACAGTGAAAATCTGATATAAACCAGAGGGATGGCATGTCATCTGCTCAGGACTTCACATGACTTTCTGTACAGACTGTGCCCAGGCTGGCATCTGCAAAGTGTAATAGGCTGCTTCGTCAATCCCACTAGAAAGAAAATCTGTATTAAATAACTTGTTGTCATTCTGTAATCATGGAACTTGGATTATAACCTAGTTACTGTTGTTGGTCATGGTTATTTTGCTAGAAGAACAACAGCTCTCAAATAACTATCAAAAACCAGACCTGCTTAGAATGGCATATGGTTAGGCTTATCTTTTAAATAGAGAAAGACATAAGGTATGTTTCACTTCATACATTTTCTCTTCCATCCTGAACATGAAGTCCAGCAGAAACCAAACCAATACCTATTCAAATATTGTTCCGACATAAAGTAAAAATAAATAGTTTCCTATCCAAATATTCCAGCATTTCCACATTAAATTTGGCAGAGCGCTTCTCGAGCATAATAAACTGTTAAGATTTCAAAACTAATGCTGATGGAAAAGAAAACAGAAGAAAAAAAGGGTATGAAAAAGTCATAGGGACTTCATTTATAAAATAACCGAGGTTAGTGGAAAGAGCAACAGCACCATCTAGAGGATACTGCATGTTCTTACATAGGTGGATATTCAGGACAAGTAAGATTAATTTTTTTTAGGTTTTGTATTTTTAGTTTTGAGAGTTACTCTAGCTGGAATTCAATCTTAACTACAATACCAACAGTAAAATCACAGCTTAAAGAAAAGACTGATGCAAAAACTGTATTAGACTTTGGATGAAATCTACTTACAGTAGTACTTCAGCACCAAAAAGTGGGCAGTTAGGTTGACAGATGTATACACAATTGAATGATATGTCCAAGTCTTAAAATGACTAGTTATTTATAATGAATTCTATACAAAACAGTTAAAAACGTGTTTTTATATACATTTGAAAAAAAAAAAAAAAGAAAACTATTGTCTTGATTAGCAGAATGTATTAAAACTGCTTCTCTTATCCCACCTGAACCCAAACCTCTGTGGCTTGTAACTATCACAAAAACCCAATGTATTGCTTCAACGAGCCAAGTCATAAGGCTAATTTCTGAAACCTACCACTGTATTTCAATTTAAGCTTTTAAACTTCCAAAATGGTCACTTTAGAAACAGCATGTAAGAGTAAAATACAGATTTTTAAAAGCCATAGCTCACTTCTAAATTCGGAAGTTCAACTTCAGATGCTGAACCATTTATTCCCCAATTTCGAAAAACTCATTTATACCAAAATATATCCACCTGCATCCCACTTGTATTAGAATTAACACACCTGCCTGTTTAACAGGAACTTTTCAAACAACTTGGCCTCACTTTAAATTTTATTTTTAAATAAATAATCAAGGATTAACTAGAGTAGATGAGCATTTCACGTGCTTATGGCACAAAGAAATGCTTCATAACGCCATTACCCTACTTCTTGTAAAGCATGAAAACAAAAGTCCACTAGCAAACGCACATTGCTACTAGTTAGTGATTTTTGCTTATTTCCAAACATTCACCAACAAGGATTTTAAAAAAATAAACTATATTTTTAGGCTTATTAAAAATCTTAACTCTAAGTGAGCACAAGTGCAAGAAAGCTAACCAATTCCAAAATTCCTGGGGCTTTTCCAGCACTGTCAGAGACACTTTTTCTCTCACATGCTATTTAAAAATACAAATATTTAATAAACATTCTCTTTTTTGATGGTGTTTTGCTCAACAGCTAACAAAAAGACACAGCAAAGTAAAGATCCCTTTTCACTGAAAGCTGCTTTCAGCATCTGGGCAAGGGCTTCATATGCACGAGCTGTAGAATTCGCTGCAGATTTGCTTTTTAACAGGAGTACATTCCACTGTCACAGGTTTACTCTATCTCGGTAACTATACCTTTTTGGAAACATTTCCCCCCATCCCCCCCGCCCCAAAGATGCAGCTTTTGCAATACTGTCTTGTTAAAACACACTGATGCTTCAAGGGTCCAATGAACAACTCTAATAAGCAAAGTGCTCTAAGACATCACAATACAAGGGCATCTGGGATACTCAAATCCCAAGATGTTTTAAAGTGCACTCCAGTGTCCCAATTCCTTAGGATTGTTCAGCAGAACTCTGAGAGGGGCTGGGCTCAGTGCCGTCCTCAGTGCTACTGTCCACCTCTTGTTCCATTGCTGTCTCCTCATCGTCGAGGCGCTGGCTGGTAAAGTTGTTGAGCTCCAGGAGCCCGCTGGGTTCCACTACCACATTGGAGCTGGAGTGACAAGGGATGGAATATTGAGGGATAGTCTGAAAAAGAGGAAAAAAACCCAAGTTTTAACAAGCACGGTTTTCACAGGTAAAGACGTGTAAGAGCGCTGGTACTCGTGGAAAAGGGGTATTTGGTTTCCAAGAGCAGTTTTCCCTAACTACGGCTCGTTGAACGTTTCGTTATAGTAGCTAAAGCTTCAAAATACCCTTTCACAGGGTTAGGTTGTGAAAGATAAAATTAGAATAACCTTGCTGTTAAAGGACTGATCTTTGAACTCGGATCCTCACTGAAGGTCTGTGACAGACTGCCTGCATAACCAACAGCTAAAGCACTAACACCCTCAACCCATCGTTCCCCAAATAGAGGTAGAGATAATACTTTCTTCAGCCTTATCTTTGTCAGGCTAGGCAGTTCGGCCATAAGGAGTTCTCCCTTTTTTTGCATACAGCACAATGCAAGCTGGCCCTGCTCAGAGATGGAGTAGCACAAAGGCTGAGAAAACACAACAGATCTAAGCTATTTATTTCTGTTTCTACTTTCACAGGTTCTAGAAACTAAATCTGCATGTTTATACAATCAAAATTCTGGGCAGTACTTGGATTTTTGAAACTGCTCATAGCAGGCCACAACGATGAGCGATACAGATTTTCAAAATATACAAGTTTAAAGGAAAACAGAAATCCACCTTTGTCTATCTAGGGAAATGAGGACTAAAAATGAGTATAAAGTGATGATTTCTACAAAAGGAAAGTTAGCTGTGACGAAGACTTTACAAAGTAAACATGAGAAATCTGAAAGCTCCTTATGGAAATACTTTTCCACCAAAATTTTTTTCACCGTAACACAATCATGAAACACAGCAAAACCATTCCAATCTACACTATAATTTGTGTGAACACATACACCGCTGACTTGTCTAGACAGATTCATATAACATCGCTATAAGTCCTCACATAATTTAAATACTTTACCAGTTGAAATTCTGACCATATGTTACATCATAAAAGATCACATTCAAGACAACAAAAAATCAATGAAAATATAATCATCAGTTAAGCAATGATTCAAAGCATTTAACTTAAAGGTCCATAGAGTCATTTTAACTCAACAGTGGGAAGACTGTTTATATGTAAAACGTTTTCTGAATCCAGACCTCATTTCTGAACTCTTCCCGTTAGCAAAACTCCTCTACTTCATTCAGTTTTGTACTCTAGGTAATCGTATACTCAATACAACGTTATTAGATATCATAAACAATACTAGATCATAGATCCATAGGAAGTTTTTAAGCATTACAAATAACAGTAGTCTGTGAAATTAGATGAGTTGGGCTTGTTCCCCTAACAGAAAAACAAAGGAAAACACTGAGAACATAGTGAATGACATACTGCTGGCGAAACTTGAGCTCAATTGAACAAGCGCTACACACTTCGTAGCAGTAATCCATTGGCAAGTACAAGAGTACAAGATAAAGAACAAAAAAACGAAGAGAATAAGGAAAAAAAAATACTTGAACACTGTTCAGTTGCTATCATCATATCAGACAAAGCGAGTTTGCTCTGCTCAATCTCTGCCTTATTTGCTCTGGTCTTCTCTTACCTGGATAACAATTTCTGATGAGCTCTCTTCAGCTTTCTTTTGTGATATATTCTGAATGTGTATAAACTGGTTTGTTGTAGGCATTCCTTGTGCATCGAGTTTCCTCTCTGTTAAAGTAGGACCAACAGCAGGAGGACTTGAACTGGATTCTTTAGATTTCTGTTGCTGGGGGATGGAAGTTGCCGTCATCCCTACTGCAGTCACCCTCGGCACCTGAGTACAAGGTGACGACTCTGCTTCGCTAGCGACTTTACTAGTGGACCTGGCCTTGCTTTGGGGATCCACTATCATACGTTCTATGCTTGCATCAATCTGAGCTTCCATCATAGACATTCTCAAAATGTCTGCTACTGCTGTCTTCACGGATGCCTGCGTGGGAAATAGGCTTGTAACCGGCAACGCCAGTTTGGGCACAGAACTGCCACCTGCTACCTTTGAAACAGAAGGAGGCTGATGCCCCTCAAAAGTTATCTTTGTAACAGTGGATCCGTGCGTTTTAATTGGATGCTGCACCTGAAAATCAAATTTTTGTTGTGCATGTTACAGCTAGATTTTTATTGAAATCTAATCAATATTTCCAAGGACAGTATGGCACAAACAACATACTTGCTATTAGGAAGACAGTTGAAACTCAGTGTTTTAACAAAGGAATTAGCAATAGTATGGTAACAGTTAATTGAAGCCTGGGGAAAGGCAGCTTTTTGGGCTGCTAGACAAGGATTGTAGCAGTATAATACCACAGCAGCCTCGTTTTCCTTTGGGATTTACATCCCCATGTAATGTTTGTTAACCCTCTTGTTTTCATATATATGCCTCAAAGGGCCAGGAAAAAAATTATACTTTTCTGCAGTTAAAACACATGTTTTTTTTTCCTTCCACGTTTCTTACTCTTTAAATTTTCCCCTCCCAAGGAAAATCAAATTACTCCAGCACATAAAAGTCATTTAACTTTGGGGCGATGTAAACTACAAAGGAAGACGTACAATGGAGAGCCTCAGGAGACTGCAGTGTATTCATCTTTATTTCCACAGAAATAAAAAGTGCTACGGGAACGGAAATTAATAATGTGTCATATCTAAAAAAGAAAAGAAAATAATTAGGGACAAATTCCATGCACCAGTGGTGGCAGAAATTCATAAAAACTGTCCAACAAAACACGTTTGTGAGCTCTATGGATTTTTCCCCTATAACACGTGCTTCTCTTGCCTAGTGTCAACCTTCTGATGGGTAATTAATACCAGCGGAATGAGGAGTTCTCTCTTGCCAGGACAAAACACTGCTACAGCGACAGGGTTGGTGTTTTGATTTTTTCCTTGAACAGCGACGTTTATTTTGCATGCTATCAATATTCCGTTACCTGGCTTGCTGGCTGTTTCTCTGAAGAGGCAGGTAGCTGCATTTGACTCTGGGGGGGTTGGGGCTGCACGTAGATTTTTTGTGCCGTTGGTGCCTGTTGCAGTTTGGGCAGCTGCTGCGTGGTTTTTACTGCAAGCACCTGTACTACAGTTTGCTGTGGCTGTGCCACTAAGGTAGGGAGTTGCCTTTCTTTGGCCATCATGTGGTGAGGGGGGTGCTGTGCATCTGGTTTGGTCTGTGCTTGCTCTTGCTGCAGGGGGGTTAGCTTTTGATGCCTTATAGAAAGCTGGGGCATTTGTGGGAGTTTGTGCTGGATTTGATCAGCCTGCAGGTGGATTGTCTGCTTCTGCTTAGTCTGGAAACACTGCAGAGTTTTCACTTGCAGTTGAGTCTGTTCCAGCTGTGGTTGACTCAGTTTTTGCTGTTTCTGTGCCTGCGATTGTGTCAGGGCAGATCTGTAAAACAGGCCAGTCTGAGGATCTAAGGTGTCCATCTCTTCCACTTCTCCTTCCTCAGTTCCAAGCTGTTCACTGTGTTTGGTAAATGCACTGTGACTGCTTAAGGCCTTAATAAGAAGAAGTTACAGATGAGTTAGTAAAGAGAAGCCTAAATTATAAGAATGCATAATCTAAAAATAGTTTGTTTTTTTTTTTCTTTCAGTTGGACTACCTAAGTTATTTTACCATTCATTATAGGCTCCCAACTCATACTTAAAAACAACAAAAAACACCTTTCCACAGTGAATTCACAATACCTAAGCAATCATAGCTACTTTTTCCCTTGTTAAAACGTGGAATGTCCCTATGTGACAACATTAACTGCGTAACTAATTCTCGATGGTGATTATGTAGCCCTTGCACTTATCAGACTAAGGTTCAAAACCCCTCAAGTTCCACAGCAGTTTGATATGAAGCAATAGGGATTAGCAGCTGGGTGAACGGATGGGTCTTTAAGAAAGCCAGAGTCTCTCAACGTGAAAAACTCTTATTCTGTCTCTTGAGAGTCTCCTTACTATCTTCGCCGTTTCTTCTGCAGCTGCCTGTATACCTAGAAACTACCCTATTTCAACCAGATCCTCTCTTCTCTCCTCTTCCTCAAAATCTTACTGCAATTCTTGTTGCGCATAGCACAAGCACTGAGCTTTTGAGGGACCTGAGGGAACAACAGACCTATGTTACTGTCCTTTGCATGCCATAGCATAAACCTGTTAATAAGTGGTGTTAGCAGAGCGAGGCAGCCCACTCAAACACCAACCAAAATAGGCTCTCTGCTGTAGGTTTATGACCTGCGCTGTCTTAGTCCACAGTTGCAGTTCCTAGACATTACAGCAATGCGGAGTTGAGCTGTGTGCATTCATCTGGGGTAATCTACTACTCCAGAGTGACAAAAACATCAGTTCTTGAATAAAGGAATCAACGTGGCTTCAATAAGATTTCACCGCAAGATGCAGGATTTGCTTTAGTGGTTTGACCTCTTTGGAATCCCCACCACACGTGTCTAAATATAATCTTATTTTTTGATTCAGCAAATAGAGAAGTTTGCCTTTTCACAAACTAAAGCCCTCCAACCAAAAAGGCATTGTAAGAGCTCTGTGATACATCATCTGGGTTCTGCTTCATCCCTCTTCCCCTACACTAAGGCCATCATGACCTGAAGAGCCCAGTCCTTCTGTAATACAACACACAGAGAAGCAGTTTGGTTCTGCTGAAGAGATGACATGCAAACAGGAAAAAATAATCCAGGTAGCAATATCTTTGTTATAGCAGCTGCGAATAGCTCTCACTTAACAGTCTCAAGTAATCCATTCAGCTTCTCCCATGTCCCACCACAACAGGCAACATTAAAACGAAGCTACTGATTTGTCCTCACGCTTAGCAGTTCCACTGGTAGCAACCAGTGTCTTTCACAGAGTCTTTCAAATCAAGCTGTGGTCCTATGTAATTCACATAACCTACTGCTGTATAGACTGCTTGGAAAAGAAAGGGTACAACCTGCTGCATGATATGGGTAATTGCGCCTGTGGAAGATGCGGGGATGGATTTCACCACAACGGAAGTCTGCGTTGCTGTCTGCGACTGAGCCACATGCTGCAGCAGAGTCCTCTGGGGCTGGGATGACTGCTGGTGGGGCTGTGACCGATGACTGACTGAAAGTAAAGAGGTGAGTGGCATTTCCCAAAACTAACTGCGGTAAACTCATCCGTTTGCTTTGCACTTAACCTTCAGCTGAAAGCGTATGAGCGAAATAAAGATCTGAATATGAAACAAGTCTTTTACTGTATGCTAGCTTCAACCTTAAAGTGTAGATCTAGTCTGAGATGCCACTTAAAATAGCATCTCGGGGGGCTGGTTTTGTCTCCGATTTCTAAGCAACCATGCTTGGTTTGAATCTCCCATGGCCTCCCTCTCCCAATACACTAACTTTGTAAACAGAATCTACATTCAATTTTCATCCGGGTTCTTCATACATCACCAGCACAACACTGTAGAGCACAAATTATTCTGTAATCTTTGCACTGCTAAAAGCACCTGCACAACTGACTGCAATTAAGAACAGCAAGCCTTGCCCACTGAATATCTACCACTGATACATGGCAGGAAATAATCTTCAGAGCATAGCTTAAATTTGCAAGATTAGTAATTAGAAAATTATTCGGGAATTAAGAAAGCAAGGAAGGTCGATCAGAAATCACAGACAGAAATGGAGACTTTGTCATTTGTCCAAGTTATTTTTTAGCACAAATCCAATACAAGTTATGCAGCTCTGGTTATGGCTCTGCAATTAAACAGTGGATTGGAAGAGAAATGATCTTCAGGTGAGAAAAAAACAAAACCATTCTATATTGCAGTCACTGATAAGCCAAGGAGTCACTGATAAAACAAGACTCTAAATTAGTTTATGCCAGTCCATACCAGTATTCAAATATTTACTTTAATTAACTTCTAAAAAGTCACAAAATACTGATTGACTGAGAAAGTAGTAGTAAAGAAAACTTTATATTCAGTTATCACATAACTGAAGGTTTAAAGTTACTAGAGATCTTGCTGAGAGTTAAAAGGCAGGCTAAATTTTTACTTAATATGAAAATTTTACTGTCCTACTCCAAGAAAGCAGTTGGATTATACCAATACCGGCCTGCATGCTGTGCCAGATCCATCATCATGAATCTCCCCAACAGTTCCTGCAGAATTTAAGACTTCATTTAAAATATAAAGTTTCTAACCTATATGGTTGTGTAGATATTCTTCCGAATGTGAACCAATACAGTGTTGTCTTCCTGAGTCTGCAGACAGACAAAAAACGGTAACACTGAGATGCGTGAACTGCTCCTTTCATCTCACTAGGAAGTTCATGTTGAATCCCAATTCCCATTTAGATTAAAGTGGGCCTAATCCTTCGTTCGAGACGCACGCATGAAATTTCACAACAGGCTATAGCTTGTTTACTACCTTGCTAACAAACTTTCTCGCAGAAAATATAGCTGCTTGGATTACTGATGAATCCTGAGAAGCACACATTAAAACAAAAGGAAACGCTCCATTAAGCGAGCGCTGCCAGGGAAGGCCGGTAAGCTGGTGGAAGGAGAGGGCAAGGGGGGGAAAAACGTAGGAGCAAAATAACCAGGTTTGCACTGTAAAAGAGACTGCTGCTAGCCAATCCACAGCATATTGCGCTTCGCCGGCAGGTTCCTGTAATCACCTCAAGATTCACAAAAAAACACTGTTTTCATATAGTGTAGTGTCTCAAACAGTAGCTCAGAGAAACTTTCAACGTTGTTGCTTGCACGGCTTCTCATCTGCAGAAAAGGATTTAAGTCTACATAGATACTGACTGGACTTTCCCCCCTTGCCAAGGGCCCTGATTTAAATCAATTTTTACAGCATGCCCCAGGGAAAACTATACCTCGAACTTTGAATACAAGCACAGTCAATGCATCTGATCACGTCAGTGAACATGACTGGCTGCCGTGTTAACTGGAGATCCGTTTAACACTATTTACTGTACTCCCGAATGTGTTTTAAAAGGCATCCAAGAGAGCATGACTCAAACGTTCAAAACTGAAGCCAGATACAGTAAGCGTTATCTGAAAGAGCAACAATAACATCCCCTACCTCCCTGCCCTCCCACACACAGTTACACACAACTTTAAATTTAGACTGTACCAGGAATGGAAGTGAGGGGAGGAGGTGCAGAAGAGGAGAATGAAAAATGGAAATATCAGATTGGACACTTAATACTTAGAAACCCTGAAGTTAGATATGAATTTATACATTTTAATACAATCAAGTTTTATTCCTCTTTTCCCATGCAGATTTTCAACACTTTCGTCTTCATTTTCCAAATTAAGCAGAGAAACCACTAATGCGAACGTAGATGAAGAAATTAAACCAAAAAATATATCGTTCGATCCTTTCACATATGTAGGGGAGGTGGCTCAGGGCTAGTGTCCTGGGGTAGCAGAGAACATCAGAGAGGCATGGTATAATCAGAGATGTGTCCAGTGGAAGGGAGCCAAAGACTGGGGCTACATAGGCACCCAGATGGACAGATGGAAAGTGTCAGATTTAACAAAAAAAAAAAAAAAATTTATGTTTGAGATTCAGCCCTTAAAAACTTCTGTTTGAATAATTCCTTTTCCTATAATGTGCAAATATAGCAGCTCAAAACCTCCTAGCAAATGAAGCAGCTGGCAATTACATTAGAATGCTAAATGCTCACCTGTCCAAAAAGCTGACTTAGTGCTGGTACGCAAAACATTTTGCTAACATGGATTGAACTAATTTAAAGCCTGACTCCACTCAACATACACAACACTAGTATGTAGCTCCTGCAACTTTTTTTTTTTTTTTTTAAAAACTTTTTCCCTAAAGGCAACAAGTGGGATCGCCTGCCCTCTCCATCAGATCAGAGGGCAGAAAATCTTTTAAATCTAGTATGTCTTGAAGCACCAACCCTTTGTTTCAGTTAGAAACATTCTCCAATATGCCCCAGAAAAGCAGATGCAATCTCTGTCCCCTGCAGAGGGTCTAGGGAAAAAAATAATTCATTTGCACTAAAAAAAGATTATACAGAAAGATATAAATGAAACCCATCCTGAGAAAACCCCAAAAGAAAATCCCTAGATTTCAACTGCAAATCCGTCATCCCAAAATATCTTAGTCACTTACCAGTTGTGATATATTCAGCAACTAATTCTGACTCTACCACAGCAATTGAAGGACTTTCTGGAGAATGCCTCTTTTCTTGGGTCATCTGGATTGGGACAGCCATTTGGCTCAAGTCAATGGTAGGCTGTCTTGGCTTTGATTCTAACTTCTCCTTCACTGCTTTAAAAGACAACAAGTACTGGATTTAGTACAATAAACCTCCAATATAAACACAAGATCTTAATTAAATAGTGAACGCTATGTAACAGTTTTAAACAAACTTTTACAGGACAGAAGTACAGAAACAAATTGATTCGAGGTAGGTGGTTTTCAATTACAAATTGTTATTTAAGCAAGTAGCGGCTGACTGCTTTCAAGTAATTCTTAAAGCAACAAAAAAAAATCAAAAAAAGAAAAAACCACATGCATTAACACACCTGTTGTCTGCTGAAGCTCCAACAGGGCTTTTATTGTGGAAGTAGCTGACTGAGATTCACCGGATACATCCTGGTAAATTATTGTAGGGCTCGTGTCCACAGCAATTTCATGTTCTGACCAATCCTGACTTCGTGAAGCAATCACATGGACTACAGGCTGAGAATCTGTTTGCAAAAGAGTAAGGGCACATCAAATCATCATAGAACCAAGACTTCCAACCCAAAGCGCTTGCACAAAGCAAGACTGGAGTTCAAATTTCAAGCAGGTTACTATTCAGAAATCTACTGGACAAGGCTCTGAGTGTCACAGATGCACACTTTCATTCTGCAGTACTTTATTTTTTATTATAGGTGACTCCTGAAACAAAACACAGCTAACGCTATCAACAGCTTCCAATAAAAAGATTCTATTTCTTAGTTGCTTATAAAAGCTTTTGTTTGAACAACTGAAGTTTGGCAGGTTATTTTGTATGGCGAACCTGTCTTAGACTGAACTTTTTTCAGAAGGTTTCAGTGGTTTAAAGGCATCTAGAATTTTTTTAAGCTTGCTGAATCCTCAAAACTCTTTTCAATTAACTTAAAATGACGGTATATACCAACAGCTACAGAATTATATAGCAAAGGTGACTGAAAGAGAAGGCGCTTTAAATAAGTGGAAAGTGTTTTATAGACAGATATTGGCTTTTGTTTAAAGCAGTGATAGGCCTTAGGGACCCTCCTGACAAGAGGCTGGGTGTTATCTATGCACTGATCCTCCTCTACCACATGATGAGAACTGCATCTGTTACCCATGGCATGAAGCCATGGCGGCACTTCCATCGTGGGTGCAACTCTGCTATTGTCTCCACATGCACATGCGTGTTCCCACAAAAGGGCCAAAATTCATGTCATTCACATGACTGCGGCAGTTTTCAGTCACGCAATGGAAAGATGCTCCAATTGAAAGAGAGTGGCAGGTGGCCAAACAGACTGCAACTCTGCCCATCTCTGAAGGATCCTCTCCACCCTCCCTTTTTCCTCCCCGCAAAAAAAGGGAACAGGCTGCAGGCCACACACTAGTCAGATCTCAACAGGAAAAACATTATCTCCATTTTTTACATAGGAAGGTGAAGAATATAGTCTGGTCAAATAAATGAATAAATAAATAATCAGGGAAGTGGACAATGACACTGCTAACAGGTTGGGTAAGAAACTGTGCTAAAAAGAGATGCAGTGAGTCATATGAACACAGCTAGCACGCTTGGGAGACAGTCCAATTACATTTTATTCAACACTAATAATACATACCTTGGGAGCTCTGGGAGGACTCTGTCGAAGATGAGCTGCTATCAGTGTAGGTTTGTGGTTCTTCTTTCACTTCTGGGAGAGAAGAGTTTCCTGTCTCTGCCACTCTTGATGCCTGCTGTAACGTTTCAGTTACCAACTGCCTAGTTTGCTCGCTCACAACTGTTGCTTGAAACGTCACTGGCTTTGGCTTTATAAGAACCTAATCAGAAAGACATATTCTGTGTACAGTAAGAGCACTCAAAAAAACAGAACCGAGCAATCACCGAACGGTGTTCCACTAAAATAGATCAATGTAAAAGACCTACGTAATATCAACATTTTACTAAAAATGTCGTCCTGTAAATTCAGCAGCTCTGGTTATTAAACTACAAAGCCCTAATAAACGGCAGTGCACAAGAACATACTTCTGACTTCAGTAATATGGAGCGCTAAACAGTCGTTCTTCAGGACCGGATACAACTACGCAGCTGATGAGAGAAAGCTACGCAAGTGGCCTGGAACGTGGACCGCACCGATAAGAACAAGCCCATCGTAAATGGAGTCTTAAACAGTCACCATAGAAAAAAAAAAAAAAATTAACCCCTGATAAAAGTTGAATTCTTTTATATAGAAAGTGCAACCAGAGAAAGTTGAAACAGAGTGTCCAGAAATAAGCCAGATTCTCTGGGTACAGCCCCACCAACTACACAAGGCTGCAGGGACAACCTGAATGAACACACACTGAACAGTACCTAGGTCAAATTCTCAATTTTCAAGGATGATGTACATCTCCAGAGCAGAAGGCTCTGCATTTTTATTTCTCATGATTTAATCTTTAGTTTTAAGACTTAAAGAGGCATCTAGAACCATGCCCAAACAGTTTTAAGTTTTACCTATGTAACAGGCTTAGCATTTCCTTTTGACTTTCTCTAGGCCTCCAGAAATAGCTAATAATGCAAACGCTGTGTTCAAGAAATCGGAATCAAGGCCATCTGATTAAGATCCTAAATCTCATTCTCCACATACACATACTATGGACATTAATCCCTGCAACAGATGTGGCACCACAGTGAAAAATGGTTTACTTCCCATTAAAATTTAGGGGTACATTTCAAGACAGAAATGGGACCTCACTGTACCTGCGTTTTCCCTTGCTGACCATAAACAATTTTAGTTGGGATGATTTTGGTGGCTGGCTGGACCGTGGACCCTATTCCTTTTGGCTGTGTAACAATCATTTTTGTGATGGGTCTTGTGGCAGTGATGATAGCAGGTTTTGCTCCTGCTGGCACTGCCTGAATAGTTTTCTCCCCCTGTAGAGAAGCCAAAGTTTACAGGTTAACTGAGTGAAACACTTCAGAGAGACCCACTTCTCTTAAAAGAAAGAAAACAAAACAAAACAAAAAAAACATAGTTACATGAAATCAACTTGTTGCTGTTAGAACTGGCTGTTTTTAAGATGAAGAACGTTCAAAGACCCAGAAGAAGAAACCCTACTGCTTCAAATGGAAAAGCTATTAAAACTCCCTTTTCCATTATTTGTGGGGGTTTTTTATTCAAAACTTAAGAGCAGTTCAAAAGGTAAGTAAACGACACTGACAACTTTTTGAAGTTGCTTCAAAGAATTCACGTAAGTTTGAACTTCCCCCAAATCCTTTGCAAATGTTTTTCAAAACCTCTTACTTCTATTGACATTAGCTTTGGCAAGGTATTTTTAAAAATTTGAATCAAGTTTAAAAATTACGAAAAGAAATTATTTAAATATAGATCTTTGTATTATCATCACCACTAAGACATTAAGTTTGGGCATTTTTTAAAAAATAAAGGTTAATTTATTGAAAAAATTGCAGATTCACAGCTGTTTCATGGAAAACATCTGATTTTGAAATTCTTCTGACGCATGACTAGATTCTTGATAGCTTAAGAACAGTGATGAAATTGAGCAGGCTTTTTCAGTGCTGCACAGTAATAAACCAGATGAGAAACAACATTAGCTACCAGTACTTTCAGTATGCCTAACAATTCCCATCAAGCAGCCAGAAACTCCAAAAACTATACTTGTTTCAGAAATAACCATACTTGTTTCAGAAACATCATCACTTTTTTGTGTTTCCTACTTTTTAATATCATGAGATTCCTACTTCTGTGAAAACACCTTTAGGCATTTGTTCTTACTGAAACTAGAAAAAGTTTGAAATCTTCTAAAAACTTCTCCTGGGGTGGGGAAACACACTTCCCTGTTCAGCTCTGCTACCCCAGTAGATTTTAAAGATTACACCTTAAAGCATTATCACATAAATCTCAGTTTTATCTAGGAATGCACAGCAGGTTCATCATTTCGGTAAGTTAGCACTTGAAGGTGACCCCAGCTAAAGTAGGAAACTTGATTGTGTTCTTACTGCACTTCAGGTTATCCAAAAATAATTCACCACTGCATGATACTCAGGAACAGGACATTACAGTGCTATGCCCTATATAAAATAAAAGGCAGTACTCTTACTCGGAACATACCATTTATTTCTGCCCTTTATCTCCAAGAGATACACAGTTGGAGATGCAAGGTTATAACACAGGACCGTGGTTCTCATTACAGCATTAAAATGACTCAAATCTTAGCGCCGTTATTCTACTTAATCACTTCAGGATTACAAGGCCATTAACCAGGGAAAAAGGGCAAACACAAAATTGAAACTTTTTATTTTCCTTTAACTTCAGGAAGAATCCCTGCTCATTTTAAGGGCCTTGCACAGAAGATACTGCAGAACATACTTGCTTCTCAAACATCGCTGACATTAGGGCATGCTATATGGGTTATGTAGCTCATGCACAGTTTGCTTTTTAATAGGGACTGAAGCAGAAAGAATGCAGCAGCCACCACATATCCTGTCACTAGGCTTATAGACTTTAGTCTTGAAACTCTTACTTACCCCAGCATTTAACAACGTTGTGACAACATTTTTGCCTGGAAGCCCTTGAATTGTAGTTCCTTTTCCAGTAGTCTTTTGCACAACAATCACATTAGGCTTGGATGTCATTGGAATTGTAGTGATTTTGGTTGTAGTTCCTAAACATTAGTGGGAAAAGAAGTAATGTGCAGTTTACAAAATGTAGATTTCCTTCCACTTTAGACATCGGTTAGCTCATAGGAATCACTGTATTGAATTCTGCCAACACAGCAATGATTAAAGCTAGGCTTTTAAAACAGCATTTAGAATAGGAACATATCTCACCTAACTAGACGTATACAAGTTATATGCTTCCTCCACATATCTTTCATATACAATAAAAAGAGGCAGGCACATGACAGAGTAATTCATTCCATATTAGGACAGGCAGCCCCTTCTCATGAATTACAGAGCAGACAAACGCAATTTTCTCAGGCTAACGTGCCTAACTTTTTGAAGGCTAGAGTTAGAGAAGATAAGTGCAGCACTAGCATTCAACTCTAGGTCATATTTGCATAGACAACAGATAACAGATGTTATCAGTTCACAGAGCACAGATAACATCTGTAGAAGAATCTGTGTACCACGAATACATGTCTCCTCCAGCGAAATATTAATGTTTTCTGGAATTGAGCTGATATAATAGAAAAGGCTGGAAAGATTAAAAAAGCTATTATTTTATAAAGTCAGTTTTTAAAAGTTGAGTTCAGAAATGTTTTTCCTTTTCTTCCTTTCTTTTTCTTTTCTAAAGAAGAACTGTGTTGACTATTTCTCTTCCTCTCCCATTGTTTAATTAGTTCTATTCCCTGTAGCAAGTTTTCATTCACCTGCAGTGACAGGTAATTCTGGACAGTCGTCCACAATCTGCATACATTGCATGTATATTGACATTTAAGTCACTAGTGTTATCAGGCTACTATTTCAATATCCACTCAGACAGCTTTCTACCACACCTTCCACTTTCTCTCTGAAGAAGGTACCACTGAGTCAGCAGAGCTACAAAGCAAGGATTCCACTCGCTGCCTTCAATCCATCAGTGATACCTGCACGTATTTTGCTATATATTTCAGATTAGTAACTCTACTTATTCTGGGAAAGGGAAGGCATTGTGAGATGAGACCATCATGCTCTTATGAATGACTTAAGAAGCAACTAAATGTCTAGTCGCCTCCTCCCTTAGCAGGAAAAAAAAACCCACCCACGTAGACGCTCTTTCCAAACTTGCGTTATCTCAGGACAAGCAGTATAATCCTTACGAAAACTACCTAATAAGGGTTCTTCTGCACAAACTGGTGCTCTGGAGAAAAGCGGTATTTGCACCTGTCTAGAAACTAACCAATATATTTAGAAATTTTCTCAACAATTCTTCATCCATGCACCAGGCTGAAAAAGTTACTCACTCACAAAGAAGCAACTGCTTTAGTCCCAAAGTAAGCTGAGTCTTCATAGAAAGTAAGATCTGAAAAATTCAGGTACCTGAACCAGACTATACTGCAGCATGGATTAACTAAGCAGCCCTTCCACGAGCTCCTGTAGCACCTTCTGGTGAACTGAGCTGGCTGGTGCCATGTTGGGTCTCTGCTCATCACCAACAGTGGGAGCCAAGAGTAATTTAAGGATCTAATGCGATAACCAGAACAGATGCGGCTGTTTATCTGTGCCTAGCTAGGTATTGTACCAGACCCTGTCTCTGTGAGCACCGTTTAAGCCCAAAACTGACACTAAGAAAGTGAAACAGGTGCGAATGTGCCAAGTCCTGGTCTTAAAGAGACCTTATGTTTAGAGACTGTACTGACCGAAAGCATCAAGGCTGGTCAGAAGACTCACGTAAAGAAAAGCAGCAGGAATCTGCACAAGGCTAGGAGGAAAGCCACAAGTTAGAACATGGGGTAAGGGAAAGACAGACTGAAATCAATAAAAGAAGAATGGGATGAGAACGAGACTGCCCAGTTGGACTCAACACGTACCGTTGGTTCTTTGAGTGAGGAGTGAAAAAGGGCAGTATCAAGATGCCAGACTACAATACAGCTGTATGAACTTCCTGTCCTCTAGCACAGGACAATGTAGTAGTTCTGCTCCTCTAGATTTCTCTTTTCTTTCCCAGCTTCCCTCCCATTAAGTGCTTCCTTCTTAAATCTTAGAATTGCTGTAACCCATGAGAACATTCCCCTTCTATACCTTCCACCCATTATTTTCTTTTTCATCCTCAGCTGTTTTTCTTCTGATTTCTTCTCCCATAAAGGGCCTAATAATTATTTGAGCACGTACCCCACAGAAATGATCTGAACAATTAGAGAAAGTCTAAACTTGCTTTTGAAATAAGTCTTAATATCAAAGTACTCATACGCCTACCTGAAACAATATTACTGCTGATAATCTTGCCTCCCAGCGTAGCCAGTGATTTCGGTACTACCGTAATGATGCTACCACTCGTAGTTTTCACATAAGTAGCGGCCCCTGGAGTTCCAGCCATCCGAGCCCCTAGAGAGGGGCTAACTGTTGGCCGTGTATACGTTGCTTGAGTTCCTGTTTGGAAGAAAAGACAAGAAAGTTTGCTGTTAGAATATGTTATGCTACCTGTTTTTGTGGAAAAGGTTAATTTAGAAAGAAAGCATTAGGTTTCATTCAAAGAGATCCCACGTTGCCATTTATTACCACCCTTTACTCCAGGTAGTTTTTAAATCGGCAGAGCGATATTCAAGTATATGCCAATTTTAATTTAACGTAAGATTTTGGGAGGCATTATATCAAAATGCTCCATGACTACCACATTTTAATTTGTGTCCTTGTGCTAAGGGTTTTACGTTTCAATAGGTGTTTAGACCTATAGACAGGTGTTAAACCCGTACGTTTGCCATTTGCTTTATTAGAGGCACAAGAGTTCATCCGATGACACTACCAGAATTGAACCCTTCCGCTCTTGAAAAAGACCTGCAATCTCACGTTTCCCATGAGACAAACCATTCAGAACACCACAAATGACTGGCTTAAATAGCACTCTAAGAGAAAAACATGATTTATAATGAAAATGCAGTCTTGCAGATTTAGCATTTAGAAGTACAAAACAAGCCTTTTGACAGGGTATAAACGCTCCTTCTGCCTAGCTGCTGCTCCTCAGAATGGAAGCAGGACTGAGTCTACAAAAGAAATTTGCTCAAAATAATAACAGGAGTCAACAGCTACGCTAACATGATTCCATTCTGATTATACTGCTGCTGATAATGCACTACAGACCTTAATTGCTAAAGATCACAAAGCAAAACAGTTTGTGTTAACAGGGAAGCCACATGTTCAAATCTAGGAGAAAGCAATTCAGTTTGTAAATCAAACTTATTTTTTTTTTAAATGCACTTAAGAATATTTGTGAGAAGTATTTCAAGAGTTAAAGTTAAAGATACTCAACATTAACCATTAGTTTACACTAATATTCCCAACCCATGCTAAAAGTTCAGCAAGCAAATTTATCCTGGTTTTCAGGAAACTCAGGATTAATCTGCCTTGAAAATCTTCCTCACACAAGTTACAAACTGAACAGTCTATACAACTTCTGATTTTATACAAAAAAGGAAGCACAAACACAATTAGAACCCCAGGAAATCACTGGGCGTTTAAAGTTCCATTTACTAACCTTTTTACAAACTCACTGCAAGACTATGAGCAAGTCACCTGTCTTTTAAATTCCACACATATAACATAGGAATAATGCTGACCTACCTGCTGGAGGTACCTAAAAATTTAATTTAAATCCTCCACTATAAGGTGCTACAGAAGTGCAAAGTATCAGTGCAAGTTGCAAAAAATTTCCTTTTAAACAAACCCATTGGGGAAGGAATGGTGATACTTTTGTGCGTTCAACTCAAGGAGACCACAAGAGGAATAATAAAAAAAAAAAAAAAAACACTCAGCGGCAGAAAGTCTAGTCTAGAATGATTATGAACAGGTTTGTGAATGTGCTGTTGTGCTCACTGTTTACAAGAGGCACAAGGGCTTTTTTACCCTAATAAACCATGTTTTAATCTCCTGCATGTTGGGTTTACCCTCCCTTCCCTTCTCAGAACAATAACTTACCAGTGGGAGTAGTGACCAGTTTAGTTGTCATGATAGTCCCATTACTGCTAACCACCATAATAGGTGAATTGCTACTGCTGGGCAAGGTCGCTGTAACTGGTTTGGGAAGGATTTTACTGGGTTGCACCTGTTGAGTGATTATTTTAACACCTAGGAAAGGAGAAAGGTCACTGTTAAAATACAGGCACGAAAAGTTACTTTTTGAAATGTTTTCTCAGACCAAGCCCTAGTAGGCAAGTAGCCTCACAAGGCTTCTATTCTGGGCCCAATGTATTCTTGATCCTGAAAAGAATTTTTTTCTGTTGGGTTGGGGTCTTTTTTTTTTTTTTTTTCCTCTTTCAAATAACAAGACAGCATGTGCCTGTTTCAATTCCTTGCTACTCCCACTGACACATGGGATTCTATTTCATTATTGATTTGTTGCAGTGATTTTTAACCTCTTCTGGTTCGTGACTCAAAAATAGCACACATTTCCCAGGAACCAACAGGTTACAACCAGTATCAAAGTAGTTTAAATATAATGAAGTATCACAAAGTGAGATAAGTTCTTCATCAATTTAGTCTGTAAATTTTAGTATGTTTTAATTAGACTAGTTGAATTTCATTCGTTCAAATAAATAAAAAGTTTTTCCTGCACTATGAGTATTAGAGGCTGTAAAGAAGCAACTGCGACGCCGACTAAGGAAGGCTGCTGTAAGGAAACCTCGTCACTTAACCTACTGGTTGTTTTGAAGCTACAAAGGAATGGAACTGAAACAAGTTCTGGGTAAGGCAGCAAGAACAAAGGATGAAAACACCTTAACACGTCAAGGATTTCTGCTCCCTTTCTCTCAGTTTGTGTAGTGGAATGGGATCTCGCCGAGATTCGCTTTTCAGCTGCAAATCAAGAGATTCATGTAGTCTGTTCAAAAGTATATGCAGGTGACTTGGAACTTAAACTCTGTTCCACACTGAGACAAGTGTACTGTATCGTGTTGATCAAGTTTCATGAAACCACTAGCCTGAATTTACCCCACCTAAATTCAGGCATTTATGCTTGTAGCCAGAAATTTCTAGGTGAGCAATTTTGTCCACCCAAGAAACACCCTCCAGAGATGTTTTCTTCTAAGTCAACTATAAAGTAGCACAGAGCAAGCAAGCTTCAAACTATGTGCCACAATGAACTGTCTGAAGTTAGAGAAGAAAAACTAAGCCCTCTGCATCATCCAGACACAAATCTGGATAAAAAGTAAAGATTTCGTGAGAACTGACTCATCTTTCAGAAAGAATATGTATCAAATGGTATTTCCAAATAAAGTTTAGCTAAAAAGCATGCTGAGCCTAAAGCCATAGCAGAAGGCAAAGACTGAAGTTCTGATCGGTCAGATGGTGTTCAGTGACTGCAGGATGGAGGCCTTTTATTTGTTTTCATTAGTGGACTTTTTTTCCCCAGGCATTGGTCCCACAATCCAAAAATAAGGTAAGGATATTTGTTTTTTTCATTTTATGGTCTATTTTAGTTATTTGACCTAAATATTATAAACGTAAAATAGTAATTTTATTGATCACATGATTAATATAAAATAAGGATATAAAAATACTTTGCACTTTTATAGCACTTCTTTCTTCAGAATTCAGTAACTTTGCAAGCATTACTTCTAATCACATCTCAATGAGATAAGAACTGTCCATTTTACAGAGAGTAAAGCCAAGGTAGAAAGATTACATGACTTGCCCAAAGTCAGCGGAATGAATTATGTCACAAAAAGAACGTAGTCCAACTTCAGTTTCAGTTCTAATTGCATTTGTTGTGACAAGTATCTCAAGAGTAGGTTTCAATTTCTGGACCCAAGAAAAGAACTAAAACACAGATTAACTTTTTTGAGGTGATACAGTTCAACAGCTCTTGCATCTTCAGAAGACTGGTGTCTTCCATGTTGTCAGCCAAGTTACTTTGGAAGATATTTATACATCTTTCAATCTCTAAAGATAAAACATTTCCTCCTAAAAGATGGTCCTGTAATACTTGAACCAAACAAGAAGAGTCACAAGAACAAATCCCTCAGTTAGTGTTGCCTGAAAATGTTAAGTCATGCTTCACTATTTATTTTCCAGTTTAGTGCCAAATCCTGTACTCAACACATTATGCCTTTACGGTAGGTCCCCGTACACATTTTGGGGTAGAACTCAGCCCTGCTTTCTTGACATGCAGTTAGACCTAACTAGTCAGCAACATCACCCAAGATTAATTCAATCTACCTGATTCCTGTTTGATCTGAATGGTGGGCTTGATGCCAGGCGGCAACTGAGATTGCTGTGGCTGCTGTTGAGCTACAGAAGACTGCGCCAGCTGCTGCTGTTGTTGCTGCTGCTGCTGCTGCTGCTGTTGTTGTTGGGCCTGCTGTATTTGGTGCAGTTGCTGTTTTGGGGACTGTTGATGCTGTTTGGGAAACTGTGCTAAAATCTGAGTTGGGTTCCCAACTAAACCTTTTGGGGAAGGTAGTCTGGTAGAGGCAACTTTAATCGCTGATGTAGACACACCTGTGAAAGAGTAAATGGTTTAAGACTGAACAGTGCAAAACAAAAGAAAATTACAATTTTTTAAATGCAATATAGCTTTAAATTGCCTTTGCTACTGAAAGATGCAAACACATATACACAATTAAAAAAAGCTACCACATCTCAAAAGTGCCGTTCAGAGGCAAGGAAGCTCTATACAGATTTTCAGTGTCATGCAAGAAAGCGTTAAGGAAGCTAATGCAAAGGCCATAATTCCAAGAGGCTATAGTCTACTCCCTCCACCTTTTGTAGTACTAATAACTTCACAAATCCTTTCAAAGCGTGATCTTTAAGCTTCAAGAAAGAAAAGTATTTGTAGTGGAAACCAGGATTGCAAAATAAGCATTAAACTCCTTAACATTAAAAGGGAATATCTGTTAGCGAATGCAGTGTTACTCTAAAAGAACAAATCAGCTAATGGCATTTATTTTAGAAAAATTGAGGAAAGCGTATTCTTTATAGATTAAATGATCTTAACAGTAATAAAGTGATTAAAATAAAGTGGGCAGTAAGATGGAAAACCAAAGTTCCCAAGTAAATACTTATTTCTGCCATTCCTTTACATAGCTGTCACAGCATTTCTCCAGCATAATTTGTCTTTATCTATCATTTAAAATTGTACGTCCATAAAACATTGACTTTATATCTGTCTTTTGGGTGCTTACGTAGGCAGTTTTTCACCAAGTCCTGGCTGGAGTAGAACATGGCGAGGGGGGGAAGAAATCTTCCTGCTCTCTTATTTCTCCCTCTACATTTATAGATGGCAGTGATAATGATAACAAACATAATAAGATAATAAGCTATAGATATGGCAATCCAAACAAGTAACCCTTTTCTCATTACATCATCTAAGATGGTTTCTCCATCTCGTTGGTCTTTTCATCCATTAATTTGAATTTAACTTTCCTTATGGGGGGGGAGGGCTGTTATCAGATTATACCATATGACGTTTCACCAGCATCTTCTGCAATGGCACTGATAATTCTTCAACATGGCTACACATATCTCACCTAATACATTTTAGAATTATAGCTGCTAATTTCATGATCAAATCAGACTAAAAATGCACAGTGCAAATAATATGCAATTTTGCTCTTGTGCTCTGTAGTCTAATGACCTACCTCCACGACCTCAGTAACAGAAGCAAGGTGGAATTCAAACTACCTCTTCAGCTTTGATTTAGCTGCCCAAATTTTTGTGAAATGGAAGCAGGATGGAAAACATGGACCAGGAAGAGTCACTCGGTGATGCTTGTCACTGGCAGACACAGCATATTTCAACGTTTCAAGTGTTTATCGCTGAGGCCCTTTCGTTCATTCACAGCCTCCCCTCAAAAGGGTTAGCTACTTGCTGTGCAGTTGAACTTGTCTGTGCTAGCATACATAGTCGGAATTAGAAGCCAGAAATCTAGGAGTTTTAATCTAGGCCCAATCCAGTCTTAATTTATAAGGAAATGAAAAATGAGATGTTGATAAATAGATTAAAAAGTGCAAGCACTTCTCTACCTTTCAGAGTGGTCATGGAAATTAGTTACCACAAGAAGTATTCTAAGGACCAGACTTGTCAAGCCTAAGTAGCATGTTTTTGGTGTTAATCTCACACGCCTTTGTAAATCATGCATTAAGAGACGCAACCGTCCTCAAAAGATCCTGGAAACATTCATTTTTCACACATCCGATGGACAGAGTTCTTAAAGGCCAGTCAATTCGAGGCTAGAATATTTTAATACTTGCAAGCAAAATCCTCTCAAAATAAAGTTATGCCACACTTCCTCACCAAATTCTCTTCAAAAATATAATTTGTACATGAGAATTGTTGAAGGAAAGAGTTATTTGCTACAAGAACTTTTGTGCAGTACCTTGGATTAGTTTCATCAGATTTTTTTTTCCACGCCTCCTGCCTTTTACTCAGCAAATGAAAACATAAAGCATATCATCTCCTCTATACTATTCTCAAAACAAAGTCTAATTAAACCTGTGAATGAGCTTTTACAATATAATATTACTGCCATACCTTGTGCTACTGTTGACATCACTACTGACGGTGTTGATGATACCACAGCAGTCACCGCAATAGTATTTGCTGTACAGGAAGGAGCGGAACAGCTACTACTGCTGCTGCTACTGACCAGAGAGGACTGAGATGCAGTTATAACCACTGGTTGCTTTTGAGTAGTTGAGGCAATGACTGACGTTGGGACAAGTTTCGTAACTGCTGCATAGTTGTGGGACTTTGAAAGGATGTTGGGTACAAAAGTTGAGCTTGGAGAGGTGGTTACTATTATCACCTGAAAGAAGAAAAAGAACAAAAGATTCATTTGTTCTTTGCACTTATTTAAGAGTATAAAATTTTAGTAATATATCTGCATCTGTGCATTTAGTTTCAGGGGTATCTGTTCATCAAGATCATTTAAGAGTGCCATAATTGCATTTGCTAACAACAAAACGTGTTTCCATTAGTTTGAAGGAAAAACGGTAATCAGATTAAGTAATAAGCTTTTCCTTAAAATTGGGAGGATATTTCTTCTGAGGAAGATATCTGATTAAAGCAGAAATATCTTATATTTGCAAGCAAATACACAGGTATGAACTCTTTGGGTTTATTTAACTAAGTCAAGGCATCCTGAAACCCATCTTAAACGGAACTGCTGGGATTTCAATAAAGTTTTAAACACCATCCTCCCAAACCTTGCACATACATCAAGAAATGGCAATGAGGGAATAAAGAGATGTTTCCTCTTTAACAATTAGAAAGCAGTTGCTAAGTTCATAATGAGAAATACTTTTGATCCACGTGGCTGCAAACAATCAATATTTCATCAGTGAAAACCCTATTTTAAGGTTCAGAAACAAGCACTGCTTTGTTTAATGCTTAATACTCCCAATGACAAGAAATTCTTTCATATCTGCCTGAAAACCATTTGTCTAAAAGTAATAACAACTACCCCTACTGAGAGTTACAATTACAACCCCATGAATCTGAGTCGACATCGAAATACCTAGAATTCATTATCGTCTTGGAAGAGGTCTGCTCTTATGCAACTGACCTAGAAAACTAATCATTTGAGTTTTGAATATGGGGACTGCTTATGTAAGGAGGTTTTTGTTTTTTTTTTTTTTACAGTTTGCATATGTACCTCCTTGTACTTACAAACATATGCACAGTCAAAATGGAAACATAAAGCAGAGAAATAAAACGCATTTTCAGTTTACCATGCGAGAACCTCATGGAATTGCTTCAATAACATAACTAGTCCAATAAGAAGTTCATTTATTAAAAATCTCAAACTTTAAAACCTATTATTGCATGTAACAAAAGTCAACAGAATAAAGGTTCAGAAGGAGGAAAGAAAACCTGTTAGCTCAAATGAAAAGTCTTGCAATACTACCTAAGGACTACTGAAAGCTTGCCTGATAAAGAAAAGAAATATGATGATGGAATCAGAAACAGACTTAAGTGATAGATCAAGCAGTAAGAGATTTTTAAGACTCTGTGTTTTGTTAAAAATATGAGGTAACTACACGGAAGGAATAAAAGCAGCAAATTGTACCACTATGTTGCCTCTTCCTCTCCTTTTCCTCCCCAACTCTTAGTTTTATGGCCTGCAGTACCTAGGTGAACCTTTAATATCTTGATCTGAGGAAAATCAAAACCTCACCGTCTTCATGAGTTACAGCAGGTGAGTGCCAGAAGCACGAGGTTTGTGTATCGGCTGCTCTACCACTTGGTTGTATTTTCCAAGCAACGTTTTCTCTGTGTCACTCTTGTTTTTACCTTAATCCCAACCCTGATTTAATCTGCCAAAACACTCTTCTGAAGACTGCTATTAGGCTATGACCAAGCAGACACACTGTACACTACACAGCTTGATGCCGGTTCAAATCTTAAAGGCGAAAATACCATTTGATACGCCTCTGGAGTTTTATTTACGTTTTTTTTTAAATTGACAGTTAACACTCGAAATACCTCCCAAGTTTTCCATTCTCTCTTTTCTTTCTACTTCCTTCTCCTTTTTTAATCTTCAGGAAACAGAATTAGAGACTTTACTGGCCAGCTCCCTCCCACCTAAGATTTCTCCCACCTAATTTCGGAATACAGACACTCAAAGGACAAGTTGCAGTTACTAAACACAGACCAGTCACATTAGGCTTCCTATATAACCTTTAGGGAAATAGGGCAAGTTAAGTCTCAGCTAAGATACTAGAGGTACCTAAGATAAATCTGGCCATGAGCACAACTCCTGAACATTGTTATTCTTCGTGTGAAGAGAGAGGTGATACCATGATTCCAAGACGATCAAATGGTTATTTTAAATAACACTTAATGATACAAGGAAAAAAGCTTGCCAAGTATTACGCTTTAACAACAGTTGCTGTCTTGGGACTAAGCAGGCTTGGGTCTCTTTAATCTAGTTCTACTTTCAAAATTAACACAAGAGAACATGAAAGTTACTGATCTTAATGTGAGAAGTATCCAGAAAGCAAAACTTTGATAAAAATTTACAAATACTCAAGTTCAAGTCACGGCATTTATAGTTTTGAAATACTGTTTTCTCATACACATCAAGATGTTCAAAGTAAACCTGTCATGAGCACCAAAACTGCATCCTTCCACCGCAGAGAGACGGATCACAGACACTTGCTGTTTGTCCTTGTTTTTTTGTTGATTTTAATCACTAAGGTAAAAACTAATTCCTAATACACTGGAATTAGTCTTGTCAGCTCTATTTTGAGAGTCATCAAAACTTAGTCCCTAAAGAAATAAACTGGCACTAACTGCCAGAGGCTTCACTAGCTGGATTCCTTCTCTGTCCTAGACAGACGACTACTACAGGGAAAAATCAGAAATTGGAGCTGTGACATTATTAGTTGTTGCTACAAATCCTTCTCCAACCTACTGAAATGTCAAAACAATTCTGAAAGCTGGCGTGCAGAAATCAAGAATATCGTTCACATCCAAGAACCTCATTTAGATCCAACTGCACTTGTTGTTCAAAAATAGTACATTTCCGATTTGAGTCTAACAAGTCTGCCATTTAATTTAAAATTACTAAGAGAGATTTCTCCCAAAATAATGCCCTTATGCATTTTAGCATATCTAAATCCAATGAAAGAGGGTAGCATGACAAGTTCGGATACCAACGCTATTATGGCTCCTTTAATGAAACAAATCATGATTTTCCTATTATTGCAGATTAGCAAGAGAGCCAAATAGAATTACACAAAGCAAAAGCTAAAATTTTCATGTCAGAACGGTCAGAGGCACAAGCGCAGAAAAGACCCTATCAACAACCCATTCTTTTCCTTTTGCAGGTTTAGTACACTTCGCCTTTAACTAGCATGCTATAACACATACTTGGTACAACAATGTCATTTAATGCAAAGGTTTTTCCTGTACAGAAGATGACCCCGCCGAGAGCCACAGGCTGGGTAGGTTAAGCTCTACCCTAGCCGTGTATTTTGTGCATTGAGTGCAAGGCATGTTACTCGATGGGTTTACGCTCACTCACGTATTTCTATACGTGACTTCTAAAGTGAAATTTGAAGGAGCAAGGACACTGTTAAAGAACAGTGAATAAAATGGAAACATTGTTAAAGAGCTTTGGAGTGGGAAAAAGGCCAAAAAGCAAGCTCTTTATTGCATATTACTTCAGTTGAATCTTCTTTGCTTTTTAAGTTTCCAAAAATCAGGACATGGGAACTCTGCTAATCCAAAGAAAGGCTTAAAACAATTAGCAAGACTGATACAATAAATACTGTGTTAAGGCTCAAGAGTCAAACCTTCACGGTTGGGAAAAATGCTTGTTAGTGGCCAGCCTACAATCGGTCTGTCAGTATCAAGGCCAAATTCATTTTTTCCGCAAGTCTGCAATAATCAGCAACTGCCCCAAGAGTGAACTTGGTTCGAAGTGTTAATCTTTTTTAAATCTTAAGGATGAAAAGTAGACACATCCAAAATGCTTCCTGAAACCTGGGAAAATAATCATGCCATAGATCCTGCACAGAAAATCTGAGTTTCAATACAAAAAACCTATATGGAAAACCTTTTCCACACACTGCATTCTAAGGAAACTTGGGAACACTCAGCAGAAATAATGCAATTGATTTTGGGCCCCATAATACTGTTAACGCAGAATGACAAACGGCACATTAGAACTGAAAGGAAAATAAAGCCCCACAGTCTTCGATCAGCTCCAGGAACAAACCCTACAGACCCCAAAAAAGTAGTCTCTAGACAAAAGGAAATGGCATGGGAAAGCCCATGCCAACTCTCTTGGAATCTATCACTTCAAAGAATAATTATAAATAAGGAAAATAGAAATAAGAAAGATTACCTTTGACCAATAGTTGTTACCATCTGAAGGCTGTTCAGAGGCCTATGTGATCCAGTTCTCAGTGGACTAGTGTCCATATCACAAAACCCAACACCACAAATGGTACTAACTGGCAACCTTGTTGGCAGTCTCACCAGAGAGGCCAAGAATTGAATGAGCATGGAGACTGAATCCCCTCTCATCCCTAGAAGTGGTCCCTTCAGGTCAGGGTTGAGGCACATTGGTGGGGCAGTCTGGGGGAAGCTTGCACTCCCGCTGCCTGTGCTGTACCTGTTCTGTGGATAAAAAGAGGGCTTCAGTCTCCACGGCTGTCAATCCAGGTCCTTTCACACACAGGTGAACTAAATTCATACAAGACTTCGGTTTTCTCTTTGTTTGTTTTAAAGAGGGATTATCTTATCCAAAGAGCAATCCTTAAAACACAGCTAGACACTTCATAGAAAGATAGAGTCAAACATCACATCTTATTCATTGATAAAAAAACAAATGAAGTAACATTTGGCAGCTTCCCCCACATACCTTCTGTGTTGTCGTGTTTGTTGTCTGTGTTGAGGGCTTAGTGAAGGTTATTTTCACAGGCGACATGTGTGGTGGTAAGGAGTTGGCAATGCTCTGCATTATATTACTCATCTTCGGGCTGCCACTTACAGGCACTGTGATAGTTTTAGTGACAGGAGTCACTGCTTTCGGGACTTCCTTCAGGAGAACAGGGGAGGAACTAGAAGAATTAGTTCGCCGTCTTTTGCGAGGCTTTTCATCATCATCTGAGCAGCTGACACCTGGAAAAGAAGTACTTTTCTCAATTATATTTTCCCCATCTATGGCTCTCAATGCTTTCTAAAACACCTCACACTTGCTGAGTCTTATACCCATTTTCAAATAAAATAAAAAGAAAGAGAGGCTAAATTACATCTTACGGTCACAACTAACCTATAACAGATCAGAGATGCTCCTAGTCCTTGATACAGACCACACTTATAAAATCAATAAGGGGGGGGGGGGAGGAAATCAAGCTGGAGTCATTTGGCTACTTCATGCTGTTTAAGAGATTAAAAGAACATAAAAGCCAGTACAGGGGTTTCACTCTGTCTCCAGAAGTTTGATTAATGATACCACATAAACAATGTGGTTTGGACACCACACGTATTTTGGTTTAAAACTCTACAGTTCACTATTGCTTTGCTGGTGGTTTTGTTTACAGCAACTGGAGTACTAGAGTATCCCGCTGCAGTCATCTCCGATTTCAACCTTTGTACCTACTTTCATGCCATGTTTATGATTACAGTACCCTTCTCCTTTTCACCTCAACATAGCCTCTTAAGATCTATTTATTTCAAAAGGTACGCTAACTAGGAAGGTCAAACCTTACTTTATCAGCTTCCGCCTTATTTATTACATTTTGTGCAACAGACACAAAACGTTGCCTTACACGCAATCACAAAAACCAAGAGAGGCCTGGCCTCAAAGGAGTTTGTTCTTCCCCTCAATCATCTACTGCACACGCAAAAAACAAATCTGCTGCAATAGATTCAGCGGAGCAACTGGTAACTCTACATACAGCACGATTCATTGGTCTGAAACCAGTATGAAACTTTACAAAGTAGGCAAGAGCCTCATAGAATGGAATACATTACAGAAGGACATTGTTGAATTACCTTGAAAATCTTTTACAGCTATTACAGAGTGTTTATGGCCACCAAATTATCCAAAGGTAAAGTAAAAAAATAAAGACATGCAGAAAAAGTACAATCCACCTTTACATAAAAAGACTGAAGATCCTCCTCCTTATGCCTGTGCCTTGGAGACAAAAAGTTGGTTCTCTACAGAAAAAAAAACCTGTAATGGTAAAACGCAGCCTTGCTGGCAACCAAGCAAACTTGGTTGGCAATAAATCTCTAATTAGGGTCAGGATCCAATTAGGGTCAGTCTCTAATTAGGATAACTAAATAACTTGGCACTGAAAAGTGAAGACACAGGAATTTACATGGACGATAAAGCACCGAGTAGCACAGCAAATGATTTCTGAAAAATGGGACTCCTACTATATAACCAGTTGGTTTGCAGGTACGTTTCAGATCCATGCAAAAGGCTGGCAGTTGTATCTGCATAAAGGCCAGAAAGTGAACTATGAACAGAAGCAAGGGTTATATTTTAAGTCTGCTTTGAGTTCCAAAAAATAGTTTTGGTAGTTCGTAGCAATATGGATTAAGTGTGGATCCAAGAGTGCAGAGATCAAAGTCCGCATCAACAATTCGCTATATGGGCGAGGATCACCGATAGGCTGGTTCAGGATCATGAAGTGGAGAATTGGTTATATGACTTAAAAGTCTATTGTCAACAGGCTCCAAGTGTTATTGTGGGTGTACTAAATTACAAGAGCGAGCTCACTAATCTAAACCAATATGTGCAGAAATTTCAGAATCTCACGACCCGTCAGAATCAAAAGTGCACATGCAGCAAGGATGTTAGGCCACAGCTGTTATTTTGGTGGGTTACCATGAAATGCTGAAGATACTGTTAAAGTTGTTTCTAAGCGGTCCTCTTCCACAAAAAACAGAAGCAACAGATTAACCTAACAGAACATTATTTCATGTAAAGCACATTTCATTTCGTTTCTCATCTTTCAGTGTTAGGGTTCTGTGAGAACGATATTCTGGTAATTTCATGTTAGAAACTGCACTAGTACCAAGTTTTCCACAAGCTTTCGCTGAAAGATAATACTCAAAGCTCAAATGTAATTCACACTTGACAAGCAAGGAAGCAGAGGCATGGAGAGGTTAATGGCTCAATCAGACTGTGACTTAGATGAGGTCACACAACAGATCAGTGGCAAAGTCACGATTATAACCCAGGCCTCCCGAGTTTGCTCTAACCCACATATAACCAGGTTTGTTTAAACTAACATGACTCAAACAACACATTCTGACATGTGTGTGATTCCTTAAAAAAACAGAACAAGATGAAATGCCTGAAGTGGAGGGGAAAGAAAACCTAAGGATGGATGGAATAAAAATAAGAACTTTTCACCCCTCTATCATGCTTCTATACCAGTTTTCTACTCATTACCATGTAACAACTCAAGAGAAGTCTAAATTAAATTTTTAAAACATCAAGATTATTCTCTGTTGACTCTTTAAAGCTCAGTGATTAGTGCATTAAATCAGAAAAAAATAAATTTTTATTTTAATGGGTTCCATGGCTCAATACAGCCATTAAAGATGACGGTTTGCAGGTAACTAAGTTCAATGTGACACGGCTACCTGGAAGTTTATACAAATGTACACATATAGCACAAAGATTAATACAATTAAAAAACGTAGCAGTTAGCCAGAACAAGCTAAAAAATTGCAGATAAAAAGTGTTTCTGGGCATTATGCACTGTATTTCCAAGTTTAAATGCCTAGAGAGAGGCATCTAATAGGATTTCATACTTGAAAGGATTTCCATAGGTGCCTAGGTATCCAAGCTTCACTACAATCCGCTTCCAAACAAATCACTGAACGGCCAAACATGGTTAATTACGTAATTTACTTAAACACTTAGTATAGAAACTCCTGTATTCTCTTAAGCTTGTATTACTTCAGTACAGTATGCAAAGAGACAAATCCTTGACTAACGCAAGGTTGGTTTAGATCAACAAGGAACCACCACAAACATCTGAATCTCTCTCCCTCATTGAAATAAGGGCATATACTTGCCAAATTATTGTATTCCAGAAAGGTTTAGGTCATTTGAGAATGTGGGAAGGAGGGACCTTTTCTAACTCAAGTGATAAGTGATAATCATGCATTATTTAAGCAGCAGAAGGAAGCGGGAAGTCCTTTGCAGAAGTAACAAGCAGGACCACCTTGAAAACAAATTCTAAGAAAACTGGGTTAGAAATCCACTGGTGTACAGCAATTCCTATATTATAAATTCATAATACTTTTCACTCTTGCAGTCCTTGCCATTAAGCCTCCCTGTAGCATTTTACACTCAGTGGATTCATCCTGAATACAATTGCTCTGAAAAGGTAAGTAGTATAACCACTCTATAGACCAAGCTAAGGCATAAGGGTTTTAAATGACTTGCCCAAGGTCCATCAGAGTATCTAACTCAAGAGTCCATGCTTCAGCCACAAGACTGGCCTTTTCTTTCCCTTTGGTTAATCAGTTACTAGTATCACTTACTTTTGACGTAAACAGTACTTCCACTTGGCAAGACGACTACATTGGAGGCTGGACTGGCAGGTCTGGGGGACTTCACTGTTGCTACACTGCCACTTGGAACAGGGGTAGATGTTGGGGTTGAAGTGGTACTTGTGTAGGAATAGCAAACCACCACTGAAGAGGAGAAAAGACACCTTCCATATAACTGAAGTGCAGAATCCCATTATTCTATCACTATTTTAACATTTGAAAAGGACGCCAAAGACTTCTTGGGTCATTATCCACATCTGCGCCTCTGCAATCCTGTTACTACTGAGTACTCCCCCAGCTTGACCTAAGCATGACCATGGAATTAACTACCTTCAAAGACAACGTAGAAGTCTATTTCCCCTTCTCCAGTTCCCAGAAATTTTTGTTGACAGTTCTAGTTTTTGGTTTATATTAATCATGTTTTACATTACAGCTTGTTAATTTATTAATTTGAGGGTTTTTTCACTGTTATTGTATTTCTGTAAAGGACCTACAATGCTTGTCTAGATTTGTAACTGATAGAAAATAGTGCCTCTCCTCAGTGGTAAGTCAACTGAGGAAATAAAAGATTTTTTACGTAATACAACCAACCATTCATACTTCTGTTAATCAGCCTTTTTTAACAGTTGTTTATACATAATAGTATGATGATACAATATTCCTCATAAAACCAGAAAAAACAACCTATTTCAAGAAGTGTTACACACTCTCTAGCTGCATGGGACATAGTTCAAGCCTATTCAGCCAAGTTAGATGGCATGTGTAGTAACATTACTTAGAAGGCGTGGGGAAGGTGGAAAGTTATTTTTCAATTTGTTAGCTTGATATATTTATTTGAAGTAAAAAAAAAAAAAAAGAAAAAAGAAACGAAAAAAGAAAAAACAACAAAATTTTCTTGAATATCACCAAAACTTAGAAGGACCCATACTGACTTTATTAAAATAAAATGACCCGAAACATTTTTTTTTTTTTTTAACCACTTACAGAACTACACAAAATATTAGACCAACAATCTAAGTTTTTGGAGTTTGCAGAGCTTAACAAACTAATCAGTGATTTTTATTCCAGTTGCTAGCACGCCCACCACTAACATAATGCTGTGAAATTTATGCTGCAGATGCTGCAAAAGCACCTTAAAAAGAAAGAAATTTCTTATTTCTATGAATATTGTACAAGAAGAATCAGACTTTTAAAAAAATATCTAACGCTTCAAATCTTAGATAACACTGTATAATGTGACATTATTTTTGTATTTCCATACTTTTTTAGCAGAATGCCAGCATGCCTCACCTTCTTTGTTTCCGGTTTCTGCAGGAACTGGAAGAGATGCATTGTGCTGAACAGCTGCATTGGCAACGGCATTAGCTGTAACAGTAAAAGCTGTTTGCGGAACGAGCCGTGGCATCAGTGGCACCAGTCGACGACCTTCTATAGACCATTCTGAAGAGCTATTTGGTCCAGACATACTAGACAGAAATGCACATTCTTTTAAGTATTCTGTTGACTTTCCAAAATACTCAATATTTTGTATTTAGTGCCTTTTTTCCAATAGCAAAATTCTACAAGGCCGTTTCTAAAGATATACTAGAGCAATAATCTCTAGCCTTCTTCATTTCATAAAAATCCTTTTTTCTACCCAATGCTGAAATCCTCCCAAAGCAAGTGTGAGTTGTTTTTTTCCTCTTAACATTGTCTTTTAGAGAACCCTTAAAGGATCAGAGGTCTGTGGATGACAGGTTCAAAACCTCCCTATCAGATTATCTAATACTCACGTACACTTGGTACACTGTAGATGTCTGGGTGAAAAAAATAGTTAGATAGCCAAAAAATTTCATAAAACACTACCAACACTAATCATGCTGTAGCAGGAAGAACAAGTGATTTTAATGTAAATCTTGCTTTACTGAAGCAGAAAATAACAGAACATAGATACACACTGCACTACTACTTCAATAGAAAGCAGTCTGCTACTTCGATTTTCTCTTAGTCTTAGTACTCGAAGACAAACTAGACACTTCAGTAAAAAGCTATCCTTATCTAGAGTAACGCTTCTTTTTATGATGGTTTTATACTACCGATTTGTCAAATAAACAAAATCAGAACTGCATATTATTTTTCAGTGCTGTTATGTTCTTAAGCAAACCAAGCCATTTAATATTAATTAACATATCCTAAAAATAACAACTTCTCACTCCAATTATTGCAAGCAAGTTGCAGCAAAAGCTCCTACAACCTTGTTCGTAAAATGCAGAGGATCTGCTTTGCTGTTAAATCCAGATACGCTTCAGCACTCCTCATACACATTCATATAGAATAAGCAGAGCAGCAGCATCTTAAGTAAAAACATATATTTTTAATCAAAAATAAGAGAAAAAATGTTGCACCTAGCAAAGCTGGCAAAGTCTGACTTCCTAATAAACTAGAGAATTATTTAAGTCAAATACTATGCTTACCAACTACCACTTAGGAAGAATTTACAACAGGAAAAAATAAAGAGATGGAGCACTCTGTAATTGCACCTTCTCTGGATATATATCTCATCTGTTTGAAGTTCTATAGCTCAGGATAAACTTTATGCTGCTTCTATAAAACAGAACTAGTACTTAAAAAAGGAAAAAAAAAATCAAGAAAAAAATTCTGATTTTGATAATTAAATCAGTATTTTTCATTATTCACTTCTATTCTTTAATGAAGTGTAAAGAAGCCAGTGTTTTCTGTCTGAGAAATAGCGTATTTCTAAATCTTTAAATCTGAATATTAAAATGTCAAACGTCACCCTGCAGCACAAAAACAGTATGATGATTTTGGCAAGTCTCAGTTCAGACTACTACTAATTTAAAGTGGCCTGTTACTTGCATGATTTCGTTTCTTCTCCCCACAGCATTTAGGTCAAAGAGTTAAATTTAAAAATCAGTGGTTATAATATACAAAAAGAAACAAAAATACACTTTTACAGTTCAGATGTGTTTAAAGACACTTCTTAGTAGTAAGGCTATTAAGCATCTATCAGATATCTGCAAACACTTGTCCTCTCTCACGCCTCTCCACTCCACGAAATCACATGGAATTTGGGAGAGCAAATGCAAGAAGAAGCCATCCCAACTGATGCCAGCACAGCAGCTGTATCGAGCAGTTCAAGCCGAGAACAGCGGACACTGATGTCATCAGATAGCTTTCTGCCGCTTTTCACTCTGACCGTTTTTTTTCCTTTGCGTTTATATACTGTTTTCCACTAATCTCTCCCATTTCTTCCCCTCACTTTGTCTTTCTATGTAGTTAACTCCTTCGTAACATAACCACATCAAATGGATTTGCACAAAACTGAACTAGAAAACAGAACGTGAAATTCGTACACAAGAGTTTGTTCATCCTGCTTATGTTTTCTCTCTTTTCTTTACCCTTTGTTTCTTCTCATCTATTATACTGAAAGCTCTTCATGACAAAGATCGTTTCCAAATTGTGCTTGTACAGTGAACGGGATACCTGTAGATCCAAAACGTGAACCTACTAAACAATTCCTTCCAGTATCCTGATGCAAAACTGATACTCTTAGTTAGGTCTATATACTGGTTTGAACTACTATTCTTTAAACAATCATCAATCTTCAGAGTTCTATCGTTCATGTTAAGGAATAATGGATTTTCCAAAGGCTTTGGAAATCACATAGAAAATGAACTATAACTTACTTGTGTGCAATAGTCGTTAGTCGTTCATCATTTACTGCTCTCCGAACTTCAGCACGATGTCGCTCTGTTGAAATACTATTGGGGGGGGGAGGGGAAGATACCAATATATTTTAGTCAGAGGGACACATGAACATTTATCTAAAACTTCTAGCTAAAATGAAACTTATGAATAATCCACTCAGAAGACCAAAGGGAATAGGCATCTACATTTAAGAGACTGCCACTTAATTTTTGCTATTACAGCATGAAAAAACATATTATTGTTCAAACTACTTCTTAAGAATAAAGAGAACATTATAGCTTGCAGGTTAGCACAGCAAAACCTCTAGAATCCAATCTCCTAATGAGAGCAATGAATTTAAAGCATGTGGTAGAAAAATCTGCACGGAACATGCAGCTTTCCTCATTAATATAGCTTGGATCCAAAGACCTTGAAATCCCACCTTTATGAAATTCCAAGCTAGCATGCACTCATGAGCTAGCTGTAGTATTTCCAAGACAAAACATCTCAACGGGAAAAAAAAAAAAAAAAAAAAAAAACCCAAACCAGTAAATCTTCAACCACAGAAGCACGGTTCCTTCCCTTATTCAAAACCCAAGCTGAATAGGAATCAAATCTCCACGAGATGGAGAATTACTTCTCTAACTTACAATTTGCTTTCTGGTGACAATGATTAAAAAAAAAAATAGCATGAAATACCTTAGAAGAAAACAGTTCTTCGTGTCACTGAATGCACGGCACTTATCACTTATTTTAAGAAATGTTATGATTACCTAAGCACTTTAGAGAGTTCTCCAAGAAGATCCTTCTTCTCCTTCGTAAGGTCTCCCTGCGCACGTAAGGCACTGATGACACCTGCATATGCCTCCAGTTCTAAAGAATTGGAGTAAAACGCATTTTTATTCAATGTTCACAGCAAAGGAAAAACGTTATTTTCAGTATTAATGACAGTACTCTATTAATTTTCAAAGTCGTGAAAAGGAACACGTCTTTCAATTATTTAGTGCTTTTCAAAAAGAGATTGATGATTTAGAACTCTCTCAGTCAATTACTCTTCAGCGTACAGCTTTTCTATGAAACACAATTGTCTCATCACAAAGGATTATCTGGAAAGGAGTTTATAAACCCAATGGAATTCAAGCTCTCTCTGAACTGACAGTTCAGCCGGAAAGCTTGAAGAAACAGTCCTCAAATTTGTACAGCAGCTTAGAATTCTCTAGAAGCAGGAGAAGAAAATCTTTAACATGTACCATTATTAAAAGTTCCACGGAAAAACTTGCCTTGAGAGAGAGAGAGGCTCGATCAGAAGAGCAACTGATTTATTCCTAATGCTGCTCCTTAATTAGGATGTAGGATATCAGTTCTAGTTTGTTAAATATGATAATTATCTTTTGTGCCCATTTACTTGATATGGGCAACTGCTTCAATCAGAAAAATGCAACACAGCGACTTGAACCTGCCCAATGCATCAAAAACCACAGTTCAGCTACTCTTAAACGTACAGACACATCACAGAGATTAACACACAAAAACGTTATCTCTGAGTTACGATAAAATCATAATTCCACGTGATCCACGTAAACGCTATTTCATTAGTTTTAAAAAAATAAAATAGCTAAACAAATACATCTAATACACATAATTTTGAAGACTGACAGTTTGCCAAAGAATGACCTGCTGCTAAGCACACAATAACCTTTATGCTTAGCAGTGTTTTGAAAAGTGTTATTAAAAGACATGCTTTCACACTAGCAATATCAATTTTGATACTTATGTAGGTGCCTTTCATTCAGCATCCCATTTCGGTGACCAAACAAACCAGTCCCACAGCAGATCTCAGTTAATCAAAAATAAGAATAAAAAGGGGCCAGCCCACACCTAACAAAAGCCCAAGAATATGTCTGAAATTTGCTGCAAAATAAAGAAGATTGATGCTATTCTGGAAGGCATGCTGAGCAGGATTCCAAAGAGCTAATTTACAAATCAAATCAAGGAATTGTACTGAAAAGACATCCTGCGAGATCTCCTGTCCTGATTAAGCAGACAAAATACAAAGCAGAGTCACTTTGGTTAACTATACAGTCTGCGCAGGGATGCCGAGTGACCTACAGAAGCATTTACAGCTTTGGTTACAAAACATTTGCTAATTAATGCAATGGTTATTACTAATGTCAACATTTATTTAGACAACCATGCCACAATATTTAAGATGCTAATTATTTTTCCTCTCTTAATAACATAAAGTAATTCCAGATACAACCATGTAATTATTTAGCAAGGATAGGTCTTTTGGGGCTTTTTCTCTCTGCATTTTTAATAGAGTTTCTCTACACTAAGACTTTAAAATGCTGGCTTTTTAGAAGTCGGTAAAGATTACAGAACAGGTCTAACTAGCTCCGTCACCCTTACGGCGATATAGGAAACACTACCTGGTGTGCTCTGTTCAACATGAAACATGTCAACAGCCAAAAAAGCTCCAAAAATCACATTTATCAAGCAGAGATCATTATTTCAAATGTAAGGCTGCCACCCTTATCCCCTTATTCAGTTATAAACCCCAAACACTGCAGAACAACGCTAGCTATTACGACACCTCAGGATACATTTCAGCCTCACTTGCACCACCGCTTTCGTTTGTTGTGGAGTACCCTGGTACAGCAAAACTGTCAACCAAATAAGATGTTGGATTGAGAGCTGGAAAAGTGAGACCTTATATGCAGCTCTACTGATCGCTTTTATGACTGTTCACTCCGTCTGTGCTCCTCTCCCCTCCAGCCTTCTGAATTGTCTGTTTAAACCAAGAGCTTCTCTACCCTAGAGGACTCGGCTGCTACAGCTCTGATCTTGTTAAGAGTGGCAGGGCCCCCTTGTGGGGATACAGCTCATGCCAGCAAAGAAAGATTTTTTTCCCTGTCAGCCTAGGTTATGTCATTGAAGGAGGTGTAGCTGCAGTTCTGTTTGGCTCAGCCGCACCAGCAGGGCTCTGCCAGCGCACCACCGTCAGCTGGGGTGGAAGTTTTTTTCCACGCTCCTAGCCAACAGAGCTACGTTAACAGAAATTTGTAGCACCAATCCGGTCCAAATTTTTTGGCATCACGCACACACTCCCTTCTCCTGGTTTTCATACTTCTTGAGCCTCGCTTAAGACCTGTCACTGTAATGGTTGTACAGCTTAGTTCTAACATAGCATGCAAAATCAGAGTCACTATCTGCTTTAAAATAATGCATATTCCAGATTCCCAGGAAATGAAATAAAAAGGGTGAAGTGAGGAAAAAAAAAATTCTCATCTCAGAAAACAGAGGACCTTGGTAGTGTCAAGCAGCACAGCACGCAATCTTAACAGTCAGGTAAAACGAGACTGAGAAAAGCTAAGTGACTTCATTGTCTCAGAAGTCAGTGGCAGCCTCAACTTATCTTTTGACATCATCTGCTAGATTGTGCTCCTCAGCAGAAAGTCTGAAAAGAAATCTGTTTTTTCTTTCTAATGCTAAGCATCACTTCACCGGCAAAAACCCTTAACTAAAGAGCTTGACTTTTTTGTATTTAAGAACATGAAAACCACTACATTAACCCAGACCAATGGTCTGTCTAGCAAAGGATTCTGCCTCCAGAAGTAGCCAAAAGTTGGTGCGTACAAACAGAGCAAATATTTTCATTAGTTTCCAAAACAAGAAGTGTCTTCTTGTATACACGTATTCACGTAAACAGAGCACCAAAATTCTCCCGATAGAGAAGCATTTGCTTTTGGGCAAGGCACTCAGATACTGAACTACATTTCAACACAACAAGCTCCTGTTATTGTGACAGTTAGGCAACATCATTGTTTTCACACTTCCTTGACAGTCTGTGTAACTGCAGACTGCAAATGACACACTATCACGCAATTTTTTTCTTAAGTTTCATGTCTTTAGGACAATACCTTCACTACTTGAAGTCAGTCCCACAGAGTTGATCAAACCTGGGCTACACGATTTTTTTGGTACAGAAAAGGTGTCTAACACAGAATTAACAAACAAATGAAGAACTTCCTCTCAAATAGGTAGGATCTTGTTGAGCGTAGTCACAAAAGGAACAACAGGACTGCAACACAGCAATATCAAGGCAGAGATGGACAGGGATATCCACCAATGATTCTATGCAACCAAAACAATTCTGCTCCATTCATTTTGCTCAGGCAGAGCATCTGCCAAATATCATTTTAAGCCTGGGCTGTCAAACCAATGACACATGCAAAATACAGGAAATGACTTGTAAGTTGCCCATAGACATATTAAAGTATTTCTTGGAAGCAGCAGGCAGTCAAATCTTAAAAGGGCAAACATACAGACCCACAAATTGTATCTTACTGTACCCAGTTTGCGAAGGATCCTCTTGCATTCATCCCTACTGAGATCCAGAAGCGTCGGCCACACGACAGGCATCTTTCCCCCGCGTTTGTGCTCCCACAGAGCTCACCCTCGCTGAAAAGGAATATAAACGCAGTAAGTGCCAGTCCGTCATTTATTGATTTGCCAAGCTGATTAATGCAAACTCTCTCTGGCCTGCTCACAACTCCAGCAGCATATTCACTTCCAACCCTGCTCCAACCTTTGTAATGGCATGCTTTACCATGCAGGAATTCAGCAGTTTCCCAAGGCCACACACTCCCCATGCTCTTTTCCGCAGATCCATCACCCAAGCCTTTCTACTGAGAGTTTCCTATCTCCTTCCCAAGCCTTTTCTCATGCTGAAACGCTCTCCGAATTGATGTTCAAGTCTCCTCCCTCTCTTTATGCACAGAGCACCTATTATAAGAACTCTTCCAGCTAACCGCACGCCCCCCTTCCCCCCGGGGAATGCATTTAGCACCAGCCTATTATATGACAGAATAGCAAAAACACCGTGGAAAAAAAAAAAATCGCTTTCCAACGTACGTCCCCTCCCCCCCCCGGAAAAAAAAAAACACAAACAGGGGAACACCCCCCCTGGCCCGACCGCATCGCGGCGAGATTTCGGCGGGGGGGAGGGGGAAAGGGCGCATCTACACCCACCGCGGCGACGGCAAGGGCGGAAAGAGGAGCCGGAGGCGAGCGGGGCGAACCGGTTCGTGCCCGCCGGAGGCCGCACTCCCCGGGACCGGCAGCGGCGCAGCGGGGGGGGGGGGGGGGGGGGGGGTCTGGCACGGCGAAACAAAAGCCCCGGCCCCGCCGCACCTTCCAGCGCGGGGTTGGAGGCAGCAGGATCTCCCCCCTCCCCCGATAAGGGCGCCCAGCGCGGGGACTCGCCGCCCCCGCGGCCTCTCTCCGGCCCTCGGAGGCGCAAGGTGGGGGGAGGTGGATGGACCGGCGGGAGCGGGCGGCGCTGGGTCTCCCCCCACCTCTTCCAGGCTCCCCGGCGGGCGACAGGAGAGGGCGGGCGGCGGCCGCCTCCCGCCGCCGGGCCGAGGGGTTATCGGCGGTGGCGGGAGGCGGCCCGGGCCCGTGAGGGGGCGGCGAGTCGCCGCCGCCGTCCCGGGCAAGGGAGCTGCCCCTCTGCCTGTGAGGGAGCGCCGGGCAAGGCGGGGTGGGGGAGGCCGGACGGTGCTGTGCCGGCGAGCGGGACCCACCTGCCCGGCCGTGCCCGGTACATCGAAAGGCTCCGCGGCGGCGGCGAGGCCCCTCCCCCCTCCCCCGGTGCCGCTCTCGGGTTTGTTTGGTGGCGGTGGTGGTGGCGGCGGCGGCGGCGCTGCTGCTTCCCCGGGCCAAGATGGCGGCGGGCAGCTCTGCGCATGCGCGGCCGCCGCGGCGCACGCCGGGAGTTGTAGTCCTCCCCCTCCTCCTCCTCCTGCGCGTTCAAGCAGCGCGACACGCGGACCCGCCACCCTCCGCGGCGGAGGCCAGTGAGGAGATGGACGAAACGGGTGCCAAGATGGCGAAGGGGGGGCGGGCTGCGCATGCGCGCCGACGCGCGGCGCTCCTGGGAGCTGTAGTCCACTTGGCGTTTGTCGACGCGGTGGGAAGCGGGGCCGGCCGTCCCGCCATGGCCCGGCGGCCGGTACGGGCAGCGAGAAGGGACAGAAAGCGTGCGAGCGTTCTCCTCCTGGGCCGTGCCGTGCGGGGTACAGCGCCGTGCACACTCGGGCACAACGCGGCCCGCCGGGTGCAGCAGGGACCTGCTGGGAGAGCAGCGGCCCCCGGACAGGAAAGGGGCGTTCGCAACCCCGGGGTGGTGGCGTAGCCTTCTCAGATGGCGCGTTTTCCACGGAAACGCTTCGCTTCCTTCCTCTTCCTCTATTTATAGGCGCTCGCCGTTGCAAAGGAAAACTCCACATAAAAAGCGGGGGCAGAGTCGGCCTGCTGAGGTTTTGCAGGCCGGGTTTACGGTCGGGCTGGGCCGCTTCGGCCGCATCGCTTTCCTTTTTGCCTTAAAAACCGTGAGCGTGCAGGGCTGGAGCCGCTTTGCCGTCAGCGCCGGGATTTCGGGAGGGAGCGAGGCCTCGCCCGTCGCTTCGGCACAGCCGCTGCCCAAAACCGCTGCCGAAGCGTCCTGCGGTTTTCGCGCTTGCCGCCTTTTCTAACGCTTCCGGCGTTGGCTGCCGACCGCTGTTTTGCCAGAGGAAACCTGGCGAGACTCGACATGTGGTCTGACCTTATTTGGCCGTTGCTGGCTTTCTAACGTAAAAATCGCCGCCGGTTAGGTGTTAACGCTCAGGAGGACGCCGGCACTCCCGTAATGAAATCCACGCCCTAAAACCACGCTCAAGGACTACTTCGTTTTTTGCTCCCTGTGGTCATTTGTCGGTACGGAGCGCAACCGCGTAATCCCGAAAGCCGCCAACGCCGCCTGCGGAGTCCCGAGCCCGGCAGTCATTCTCTGTATCACAGCGATTGTACCTTTGTTTGTGTCGTCCTCAGTGAAAGGCAGTGAATTACATCTTTTGAAATGTCTTTATAGCTGATTAGGAAATAGGAAAGAAAAAAAATAAGTCTCTAGGATGAAGCTGTAGCCTAAAAAAAAAAAAAGCACGTTTGCTGACACAGTTTGCAGCAAAAAGATATATATATACATAAATATATATATATATATATCATACATATGTATAACTTTCTGCATGGTGGTCGCTGGAAGGAGGTGCTGCTAAAATCATACTTGAGGCCCCTCCGCATAATCTTCTGACACCAGGCCATCCCTCTCTCAGGGCGACATTTTCGCCCCGTGCGCTTGTTTTCCGTGCTTAATCCGACAGGCTTTCTGCGATTTTGCTAAGCGACCAGTCAACCGTACGAGCCGTCCGCGAAGGGATGGAAGGGGCCCCCCCCCGCCGGCTCTGCTCTTGGTTTTCGGCGTGCAGATGCTGAGAGCTGCGGGAGAGACGCCACTGGCTCCAGGGACGCACCTGTATGAAGCACGTCCGTGCTCTGATCCCTTTGCAGAGGTCAGCTGCCAGCCGGTCGAGCTGCGTGTAACCGGCAGCAGATCTTTTACCAAAAAGTCACACGCAAAAAAAAAAAAAAAAAAGCAACAAAAAGAGCTGAACCTTTCTTTCTGTGTAATTTGAAAGCGTCAATGCGCGGAAGCTGACGGGCCGAGCTGCAATCCAGCTTGTGCCTGCGTTTTGCGGCAAGGAAGTAAGAAAATCTTATTTCATGTTGTGCTTTAAAAAGGCCAGAGAGAGCTGGAAGTTTTCAGAGGTGAAGGCAAAGTGGATAGCGTGCTTTGAATTGTAACACCTATTTCCAGGTCTGCAAGCGCTATTATTTCCACCTAAGTATATATTCTTCCCTGAAGATGTGATCATTGATGAACGTTTTCTCACTTGCCATTTTCTTTTGTTCTCTACAGTAGTATAAAATCTCAAGTGCTTGAAAACAATTATGCTGAAGAGTACAGTAGAGCTAGTACCATCTTCTCACTTCTTTTTAAAATATCTTCTTAAACAAGAACCAGCTGAAGGCAGCTGGCATTGTGTCCGCACAATATTACATGACAAAAGCAAAGGTCCTTAGCTGTGCACAAAACTGAGGGAGATGCAGCAACGTTACTGCCAGAGATGAAGCTTGGCTTTGCAGGTAATAAGACTCCATGCAAAGTGATCTTGAAAGGCGTCTTTTAGTTCAATTAATCTGTTCAATAGCAACGGGCAAGATAGCCTCACCACTTACCAGAATAATAGAACCCTTGTGAAGTTCATTAATCAGGGATAACTGTGATGCTCTAGCAAAGAATCATTTCCATTGCATCTGAGATGTTTCAAATCCGTCCCTTAAGTTTGTAGAAGAAATTATTCTGTGAGGAAGAAACTACTGAAACCTCTTTATTAATAAACCTTTGCCTAATGAGTTGTAGATTTTAGCTGAATGTTTTCTTGAAGTTTGGGTGTTTATAACAACACACTCCTCTCGCGCGCAATCTCAAGCGGAATCTCTGTTATCTGGTATTAGCTGAGCTCATGCTCTTACCTGTCCTCCGAGAGATCACCAGTACGTGCTCTCAGCCCTGCTCAGCAGCTATATTCATTAACTTCATTTAATGAGATCAGTTTGACTTTTTTTTTTTTTTTAGATCTTTTATTTCTCTTCTGAATGCAGATGAAAGTGGCCAATGAGATCCAAAGTTATTACGGGCAAGGCAGACAGACAGTTACTAACACTCACATGTATTCATATGTCTGTACCCAAGAAAATCATATAAGCTTCATTTCCTTAGGCACACAGAAGAAAAGAGATTTAAAGAATGAGCTGGTTATGTATGAGCTGTCTGAAGCTGCAACTGCTATGTTTCTGCAGATGTCGTAAGATGATTTCCAAGAATACTTCCTTTTTATTAAGAACGAAGACCCAGATGTGGAAGTATGGAGGAGAGATCCAGAAAGTGCGTAAGCCAAATTCTGGTCGTAATTACAGCAGCACAGTTGCCATTTACTTACGGTTAATTTATCTAACTGCAATCAATTCTCCATTATCTGTAACAATGGGGGAGCCGAGATGTAGCGCACAAAGGAAAGAAAAAACCTAAATAATGAGTCCTGATGAGCATAGGTAGTCATCTGAACCAGTCAAAATCCGGCGAGGTCAGAGCTCTGCAGCGGCTAATGGACTTGGATGGAGCCATCTAGGTTGTCTCCGTACAGAAGAGAGATGATTTCTAGCAGACGCACCTGAGCTGCCTCTGAGCCAAGCAGGCTCTGGTAAGGCAGCGTCTTCTTGAGTCAAGTCCTGGGTCACACAAAAATCATTTATCTGCTTCTAGGCCCAAACCTGTCCCAGGAGCAGCACAGATCTTTGCATTAGACCTTCATTAAAAAGGTTATCTGGACCCAAAATGACTGCACAGAGCTAACTTGGATCTTTTACCCTAATCCAGAGACGCCACTAAAATAAGAATGGGACTTGACTGCGTTTGTTTCTGTCTGATAAACAAAAATATCAGGAGTGTGCCAATAAACTAAAAAATGAAAATACAATATGGTTTAGACTTGCTTCATTAATACAGAAACGCAGCCAAATGATTACTGCAGCTGAAATTTTCTAGGTAAATTCAAATAAACTAAACTGATTCATTGTGCGTAAAGGAAGAAAATGCAGAACGTGAAACTGCCAACATTTCTTTTTCTCTATTCTTGCTTTCCAGATGTTAACCGCTTTCTTAGTTCTCATCACCTACCCCCTCAGCCCTCAGTTTCTGAACAGTCTTCAGTTAAGGAGTACCAAGATTATACAGCACTTTCTGACTTTTAAGAAAGTAAAACAACAGGAGAAGCTTATCAGTAGCAGCACCACACCGAATTAACTGCAGAGATTTCTTATGGAAATTACCATCCGTATTATCTGTGGAAGCCTCAATGCTATTGAAGTCCGTGGTCAACAAAAAGGATACAAACATCAGAATTTTGGAGCTAAATCCCAGAAAGTGCTTTGAGGTGTGCTCTTGTTAGGAGGGGCTTTTTTTGTCTTGTTTCCTAAGGAGGCAAGACTCACAGCTGTGCTGTCTGCCAATTTTACCCCTCAATGACTACTAAACCTATTGGCCATTCAACCAAGTTTGTTGATTCTCTAGTTGGAGAGACTCAAATCGACGCCCTGATGCAGTTATCAAGTGGTTTGTGTCCATGAGAAGGAACAGCGAGGTTGTCAGTGATCACACAAATAGCCCCAGATGAGCCACAAGCATGTGCCACCTCTTCCTCTGGCAGGGAACAGAGAGGGAGCCACATGTAGGGACCCGCGCACAGGGTCATAAAATGGAGTTGGTACTGTCGTGTTTTAGGGATGTGTGTGGGAGAACCTGGGGCAGAGTTGATAGACGGTGGAATGACAGTAGGGGATGCAAGACTCAAATTCGTACAAAATTTCATCCACCAAAACAAATCTGTGCATGAACGGAGGCATATTCCCCCAATGAAAAAGCCCACAAAGTGAAAGCAGTCCATAATAATGCACTTTATTTTGCGCTGGAGGAAGCCTAGGATCTCACACGTTTCAAACACCTACAAGCAGTAAATCATTACATTTTATAACTTGGTCATATTTGACATTTGAAAACTCCAGCATATAAGTCAGCATAGACTCTAATACAAATTAAATTGTTTCTTGGTCATTTTGTTTGTTTGTTTCTCCATTAAATGGCTTAACCAATGGAGTTTCCACTTCTCAAGAGATTATTCAGTGGCTTGATACGTTCTCCTGACATAAGAATCTCCATTTCAATTTCATCCCATTACTCTTAGGCCACTCCTAAACTCTCTCTTACTCCTCAAGCTCTTTCCCATCCTATTTTTCTCCTAGATAAGATAAGAACACAAGGCTCAGCAACATTTGGGCATTGGCAGCTTGCCAGAGTAGCCTTTTATACACAGTCTTGTCAGATACTGGGATTGTCACTGTGGGCACACTATTTGTATTTAAATCCCTAACAATATTTCAACTAATTTCACCCAACACAGCTTTGGGTCGCCAGAGAAGCCTTTTTTCTCCTTTTATAAATTATACACATTACATTCAAAATACATTATTTATTCTATAAATCCTAAGTCTAAGAACGTCAGTGCTGAAAGAAGCTATATTCAGCAATGCTGACATGCATCAGAATGCCACAATGCATTGAGTCGAGCATCTACTTAAACCCTTTGCAACACTGAGGCAAAAACTTGATTATATAACCTCATATAATGAAAAAACAGTGTGGTTCTGTGGCCAGCAGAACACATTAAAGCCATGCCCTCTGCCATTTAGGGAGACAGCGGTATACCTCCGTTCTCTTTACAGTGTTATAATATTGGTTGAGAATGTACAACCTTGCTGAGAAGAAAGCAGAGGCACTTTAAAATAGAAAGTATGGGAATAAGGCAAATGATTAAAATTATAGCTACACTGTTGCAACTCATGTCCTGGTCTATGTCCACATACACATATTACAGACCACCAGTAACTCTCGTCTGCTTTTAGATTCAAGGGAAGATACCCCATTTAAGCATTTAGCAGAGCTCAGCCAACTCAAGGAACTGATTTGCACTGTTATTTTTAGCGACCTTGCATGTGCTCCCTCAAGCTGCACTTTTAACCCATCAACATACTATGCATTGCTTCTAAGTTCAAGTCAACTCATCAGTGGATGGCTTGCTCCCAACTCTCAAATGCTTTTACAAGCCTAGATGTGCTAGAAATGTGCGTCTTGGGGAAGCAGGCACATATATCAACTGGATATATTATATCATTCTACAGACACTAGACCACAAGGGCAGCTCCACAGACAACAGCATAAATACAGTTGAAGATCACGATCCCTAACGGCCAATAAAACCAGGCGTTTGCTGATCTGGACAATCATTGCCCTTATTTATCCTAAGAATACAATCATTAATAAACTATCTATGCCCAGCTGTTTCTGAAGGTTCCCAAGCACGTGCTGTGCCCTGAATTCAAGAAACGGTAACGATCCCCTAACACCTTGCAGGTGAAAGTTTACTTAAGTATACAGAATTGTTGCAGGACGAACGCAGCACAGATGAAAGCCAAGTCAGTGCTGAATTTGAAACAGGAATAATAGGGAATAATATCTCTATCATTGTGCACTCTTCACTGTAACTTTGAGAAAGGCATGTACTTTCTAAGAGTATGGTCTGAACAGCGTTGATTAGCAAGCCTTCTGCAGACTAGACAGGCTACGTGTCACTCCTGGGTTGGGGCAAGCACACAGGGAAATAAGGGATGACTTCTATTCTCTCACTTTAAGTCTTGCATGGAGATACAAATGAAAAAAGCATTCCCCAATAGGAAAAATATACTATTGTGTGCATAGTAAATACATGTCTGACAGTGAGATTAGTTAGTGTATACTTATGTTTTAAAAGGACTTTGTCTCTAAACACTTATACCAATATATTGCACTAGCAAGGCAATTTTTTGAGGGAACAAGGACGGTACATTAAGTTTAGCACAAACAACTAAAGACGAATGCCTCCAAATAGGCACAGAGGCAGGAATTCGCTAAGATGCTGCTTTGTGAATCCCTGCCGTAAAACTAGACAGAGTCTATGGGCACGCGCTGCCCAGTAGCAGCGCAGTAGGTTGCAATCCTCCTCTTCGGCTGAACTCTTCAGACGCTGCAGCAGCTCAGGCAGAAGTGAGGACTGACCTCAGAACAGCTGCATATAATTTAGAAGGCTGTTTCCTAGGCACAGAGGGAAGTTTTAACAGTCCACAGTGTAGAAACCAGGTAATGTAGGACGGCACTGCAGGACTATCTAAACACCGAGACAAGGACGTGCATTGTATTCTCCCTGGAAGAGGCAAGCAGAGCATGCTTCAAAGTGCACAGTTTTTTCTTTTTTTAAATCTCACAACCTTTATAAAACTGATAGCTATTTCCATGCTATTTCCATAAATACGTGGATAAGGAGTCACAGCTTCAATAATGAGGGTCTACGAAAGAAAAGGATAATAGTACATCTTCACAACTTCAGAACACAGCTTTGTGTAGATAGCTTAGCACAGGTCATTTGAAGAGCAATGTCTGTGCCCCAAATTGTGTAAGTGGGCAGACCCTGACTGACACAAACTGCACCTTAACATAAAAGCACAGGGCTGCAAAGCTAATGGCTTTATTTTCTCATATTGAAAACCTGACATAAAAACCCATAAAAATCAGCATTCTTTGACTCGGAGTCAACATTTCCACGGGGGGAAAAAAATCCCAGTAGAACAAAGAAGAACGCCACAGGATTTGGGTCTGATGACCCTTACATACCATCATCATAGAAAGAACATATTGCAAACTTTGATTTGCAAAAAGCAAACCATGAGGAAGGTGCATGCTGCATTATTCCAACTTATGGCTAGAGTGCGTCGCATATCGGTCACCAGTACTGCATACGGCAGCATGCACTCACACAGTCTCAGAGGTCCTCCCTTGTATAGTATACAAGAATTAGCTATTCCCCACCTTTGACATCCATTTCTCCAGAATTGTGGGCAACCCATAGATGTAAGCATCTCTTTTGGTGCTGTGATTGAAAATTTCAGTGTGTCTCAAAAGGAGCAAGGATACAGACATACGCCATCTCTACAGAATTAACCTGACAGTCTTTTAGTTCTTACAGACAGGCCATCCCAAAAACAATGTGGCTCTATGACTTGCAAGAGATAATGTAATGGTAGTTGTGAGTCCTTAAAGCATTTTAGACTTCAAATACTGTCTTGCAAATAAACTTTCAACTTTCAGTAGCAGGAAACCTGCATAAATACACGATTATACTTAAAACAGTAAGTTCAGAAAGATAAAGGCATACTGAATTTCACCCTGTGAAAGGGACAACCAGTTCATTTCCAGAGGTACATTAAAGGGACTATTTTGCAACCACTATTATGTGATCCTGGGATTAAGATACAGTTGACCTTCAAGACACAATGCAGAAATAAAGCAATTAAAAAACTCACACACACACAATTCCTTTAAAAATAATTTATCCAGTGGATACAGATCATACATACAATACTGTTAATACAATACACAGTCCCCACATAACATGAAAGGGGTATGGATGGATACATTTGGAAATATATTGTGAACAACATTTCAAAAATCAGGAGGATTATTTAAAAACAACATTACCAGCATACAGATTATAGATGCATATTTCAAAGGCGACTCAGAAAAATTAAAAAAAGTTTGAGTGATTTCTGTACACTCTACAAGTTTTAGAAGCTAATTTTTTGGAAGTTCTCACTAAGCAGTAATACAAACTAATTTTTTTTTTTAAAGAAGCATTTCTAACACTGTTGGTTTTTGAAAATAATTAACTGAATTCTCTTTCCATTAAGTAAGTGTCACTTTAAAAATTAGTCTCTTAACAACGGCACTGTTGAGCAACGTGAATGAGTTAACTTTATGCATAAGTTATTCTATTCAACTCAGTAGAAATCTTCTAAATGTATATGTATGCACATGAGTTTAACTGCTGTAACAGGCACGTACAGTGATTCAAATGATGGACTATCAAAAGGAGCTTTGGCCATAATTTAGAAATATGTGCCATGGTTAATTTCTTCCTAATTCTATCATTATAATAATCTTCTTGTGCATGTTCAGAATCCTAAGAATGAGTATCAGCACGTGTTTACCTTGTTCGGTGAACCAATTTGGAGGGAAAGAAAGCACTTTGATCTTGGGCAAAACAATCTTCTCATTATCTAAGGCTGAAAAAGTTTATCTTCATGCTGAAATAGGTTTTAAAAGTGTTTTCTTAATTTTATCTAGCAGCTCAAAAATTAGAGAGCGTCATATTAACACTGCATGGCCATGCTCATAAACTATTACTGTAATTGAAAGTGAACCTGCTCTGTGTATTCCGTTGGCTCAGCATGAACGTTTATGCAATCTGCACAGTGAACTAGATCACAAAGTCACCTGAATTAAAATTAATTTACCAAAAACAAATGACTGTATTTAAAAAATAGTTAGTTCTGATCAGATTAGCTCCCTTACACAAATCACTGCATATCTATACGAATGCTGATGAACGCCCAGGAAAGTGGGGGCAGTTAGCAGTTAGGTGCAGCTAAGCAGATTTTTAGCATTGGCTTAGCCTGGTTACTCAATCTATATCGTACGATCCAGACCTACTTCTGAATTATCTCTCTCTTTTCTTTGTAGATCAGAAGGTGTGACAGAAAAAGTGATCTTACACCTACATAATGGAAGGTCTCTAACTGCTTGAATTTCATTGATAGTATTCCTATCACTCAGGAGGAATCATCTGATAACCGTTCTATGCACAGAGAACCACGAATACTTTCAGCTTTTGACTGCTATGTGCCATCACAATAGGAAAAAGCAAATGGAACATGGTGAAGGGCATAAGTTTAACATTTAAAATAATTTGCAAAGCTAATACTAAGTAAGTGAACACAGTAATTAAATATACAAGCCACCTGGGAAATGTATTGTCCACTACATCACTAACAATTAGCTCTTCAGCAGCAACAAGAAAATCATTGACAAGGCTTCACCAGACAGGAAGGTACCCAGGGAGAAGCTCTTCTCTGTGCCCACAAACAGTGACAAACACAGCTTCATGCCTGAATTAGAGTTCTCACACAGAATTAACACCAAATAAATTGATGTAATTGAAATTACTCCAATGAGATATGCTTTGAGTTTCCTAGTTTAAAGGGCATTTGATGGCAAGGAAAAAGTTGTCCTACTCGTACTAAAAAGAAAAAGAAAAAAGAAAAAAAGCTAGGAAGTTTAGAAGCCATCCAAAAGGAATCAAATGAGTGTTGTTTTACATTATGTACTTTTCAAAAAGACTCATACTTTGCCTATGTCATATATTTGGATTACGCTTCCAAATGTCCCCCCAATCTCCTTGCTGGGATTCTTTTTTAAGCGACATTAAAGAGGTATTAAAGAGGTACGTAAGAGATATCTATACCAAAGGTGAATTCTTACACTACGGCATTACAGCACCTGAAACAATTCTGGTCTGCAAGCAGAATTTATTCATCTTACAGTTCCTGCTTCTATTATCTCAAACCATCGGTAGGTCACAGTTGTTGAATCACTCTTTTTCGCTTCCAACTATCTAATCTTCTACTACTTTTTTTTTTGTTTAAATGAGCTCTGCTTTGTTTTTACCTTAGAGAGAACTGAGGAAGTCGTCACACTAGTTGTACATCCTGTTTTGGTTACTTTATTGCTCAAGACATACATAGTCAGCTCTTAGTTTGTCCCACTATCTGGGTTGTGGATTAACGATGTCTTCCTAAAACGCAAAACAAAAGAAAACACAAAACAGAAAAAGATTATGGCCTCATTCTACAACTTAAGCTCACTTTTAAAACTGAATGTACCCAATATAACACACATGTATAACATTATTCATATAGTCTGTACCATTTATATTTTGGCCTAGTAGTTCATTTACCCGTTGTGAATCACAGATATTTTGCCGGGTTTCTAACCACGTGCCTCTTGAAGGCCTCAGAGTTAGTTAAACACAAACAACCACCCAGGCTGACGCAGGCTGTACAATCCAACTCGAGGAACTTGAAACAACCGGCACCACCAGGACAACTGCGCGCTGGTGACTGACACCCCCTAAACTTCAGGATATAGCACTTAAAACCCTTAATTTCCTTATTCCATCTTTTTGGTATGGAATGAAATAAAGGCGAGGGGAGGGACCCTTCTCCCCCAGTGATGCTACAGACCGGAGTTGGCTCTTTTTTGCTTTTCCTTGACCCCAACAAGCTCAACACGGAAAATTACGAGGCTCAGGCCAGCCAGGAGCACTCGTGAGAGCTTCGCGCCCTCCCCACGGTACCGGGACACCCCGCGGGCGACGCGCCGGCCCCGCCCACGCCCCCACGTCGCGGAAGGCCGCCGCCGCCTCTGCGCCTGCGCGCCGCCCGCCTCCCACGCGCAGGCGCAAAAGCGGCGGCGGCGGGCCCCTCTGGGGCGCTCTGGGGGGGGGGGGAATCGCCCGCTTCGACGCGGCCAGGCCGCATGCGCGGCGGCGCTCATCCGGGTCCCGCCGCCGCGCATGGCCACTGGCCGGCGGCGGCCGGGCGCGCGAGGGCAGCCGGGAGGGGTGCATTGTGGGAAGGAGGCGGCTCTTGTCCCGGCGGAGGGTGGCGGTGAATCCTCCCGGCCGCTCACAGCAGTGTAGAGCCGCTTCCCCCTCCCTACCCCCCCCTTCCTTCCTTCCTCCCTCCCTCCCCCCCGTCCTCCTCCTCCACCCCACATACACACCCGCCCCCCCCCCCCGCCCGCTCTCTGCGGCCCGCGGATTTAAAGGGGCAGAGGCTCCAATCCGGGCGACCATGCCGAACTTCTGTGCGGCTCCCAACTGCACCCGCAAGAGCACCCAGTCCGACCTGGCCTTCTTCCGCTTCCCCCGGGACCCGGTCAGGTGAGACCCCAGCCGGGCACAAGGCAGCGCCGCCGCTGCAAGGGCACCCGCGCCTCGCAGGGGCAGCCCGAGGGAGGCGGCCCGCCGGCTCCCGGCCTCGCCGCTCCCCTCAGGGGCCCGCCTAGGCCCTGCGCTCCGCCGGAGGAGACAGCCCCCCGCGCCGCGGCGCCTCCCTCCCCTCACGCGCCGCGCCTCCTCCTCACCTCAGGCGGCGGGGCGGTCCGATGCGGGCCGTGGAAGAGGGGGGGGGGGGGGGGGCCGGAGGCGGCGGCGGCGGCGGCGCCACCGCGGCCGGCCGCAGCTGCCGCCTCCCCTGGCGGAGGCCGCGCGCGCTGTGCCGCCGGCGGGGCGGGGCTGCGCGGGACCCCGCGGCCCGCCGCGGGGAGGCGGCCGAGCGGCTGCGCATGCGCCGGACCGGCCGCTGTCCTCCTCTTCCTCCCCCCTCCCCCAAGCCGGGGGGCGCGCGCGCGCCTGTGCCGGGACGGGGGTGATTGACAGCTGGGGGGCGGGGCCGTGGGGGTGACCCGGGGGGGAGGGGGGGTGACCCGGGGGGGAGTGGGTGCTAGAGGCAGCGCCGTGGGGGAAGGGCGTGGGGCGGTGACGGGGGGGGTCGTGGGAGGCGTGGGGCGGTGACAGGGGGAGGGGGTCGTGGGAGGTGTGGGGGTGGCGGGGGGGGTCGTGGGAGGTGTGGGGCGGTGAGGAGGGGGAGAGGGGGGCATGGGAGGTGTGGGGCGGCTGGGGGGGCATGGGAGGTGTGGGGAGGTGACAGGAGGAGGGAGGGCATGGGAGGTGTGGGGTGGCTCGGGGTGGGGGTACACACGGGGCCGTGGGTGGTGTGGGGCAGCTAGGGGCAGTGCATGGGGCCATGGGAGGTGTGGGGCAGCTCGGGGTGGGGGTACACACGGGGCTGTGGGAGGTGTGGGGCAGCTAGGGGCAGTGCATGGGGCCGTGGGAGGTGTGGGGCGGCTCGGGGCAGTGCATAGGGCCATGGGAGGTGTGGGGCAGCTCGGGGTGGGGGTATACACGGGGCTGTGGGAGGTGTGGGGCAGCTAGGGGCAGTGCATGGGGCCATGGGAGGTGTGGGGCAGCTCGGGGTGGGGGTACCCACGGCCATGGGAGGTGTGGGGCGGCTCGGGGTGGGGGTACACACAGGGGCCGTGGGAGGTGTGGGGCGGCTCGGGGTGGGGGTATACACGGGGCTGTGGGAGGTGTGGGGCGGCTCGGGGCGGGGGTACACACGGAGCCATGGGAGGTGTGGGGCAGCTCGGGGTGGTGCACGGGGCCGTGGGAGGTGTGGGGCGGCTCGGGGTGGTGCACGGGGCCGTGGGAGGTGTGGGGCAGCTCGGGATGGGGGTACCCGTGGAGCTTTGGGAGGTGTGGGGCAGCTCGGGGTGGGGGTACACACAGGGGCTGTGGGAGGTGTGGGGCAGCTCGGGGTGGTGCACGGGGCCGTGGGAGGTGTGGGGCAGCTCGGGGTGGGGGCACACACAGGGGCCATGGGAGGTGTGGGGCGGCTCGGGGTGGTACACGGGGCCGTGGGAGGTGTGGGGCAGCTCGGGGTGGGGTACACATGGAGCCGTGGGAGGTGTGGGGCAGCTCGGGGTGGTGCACGGGGCCGTGGGAGGTGTGGGGCAGCTCGGGGTGGGGGTACCCACAGGGGCCGTGGGAGGTGTGGGGCAGCTCGGGGTGGTGCACGGGGCCGTGGGAGGTGTGGGGCAGCTCGGGGTGGGGGTACACACAGGGGCCGTGGGAGGTGTGGGGCAGCTCGGGGTGGTGCACGGGGCCGTGGGAGGTGTGGGGCAGCTCAGGTGGGGGTACCCACGCGGCCGTGGGAGGTGTGGGGCGGCTCGAGGGGCAGGGGGGGCACGCATGGGGGGGCGGTGCTGGTGGCAGTCCGGGGGAGCTGGCGTAGCCGAGCAGAGCCGTGGGAAATCCTAGGAGCAGTAGGAGCCGGGCGCCCACGTTGCCTGGCGGGTGCCGACGCGCCCTGCGAGTCTAGACGCTGCTCTGGAAATAATTCGACTTCCCTCGCTTCTGCCGGTTTGGGAAGGCGCGTGCTCCCCGGAGCGGCGTCAGCTACCTCTTTCCCGACGATAGATCGTACGCTGCCGGGTTTTATAGTTTAACCCGTGTTAGGTAGAGTTTTGCATTTAAAGAAAACTAATCAAAACGCTCGATTGCCTGCTCCGAGCTTATCGTCCGTGTTTTCCCCTCCTGATGTTGCCTCTCTCAACCCTTGGCGAGCTGCAGGTTCTTGCACAGCCAAAGTCACGGCTGCAGGTTGTGCAGATGTGGAGAGATTTGGGGCTGTCTGAACTTCAGTGTTAATTTCTCGGGAGTTCTTGTCGCAAAACCCGAGTCACACGTGAAGTTGCACAAACATGATTAATACATGCAATGACGATTTATTATATGAAGGAAATAGCCCCTTCAGTTTATGCGTCTTTTTCTATTGAAAGACGTTTTGAACGACCGTTTTCCACGTTAACACTAGAAATACATCTGAAAATGCGCAGTTAACCAAACAACTGCCACTACTTTTCAGGATTTGTATTGTTTTATTCTATTTCAGAGTTATAATACTACCAGTTTCAACTACCGTTCCTTGTGGAAGCTTAAGAGATAAAGACCTAGTGAAAAAACAATGCATGTCAGCTACAATGATTTAAACAATATAGACTGTTTGCAAAAAAAAAAAAAAGTCCATAAAAGTTGATCAGTCACGTGGTTTAAGAAGTATGCGCCAGTTTATATCTCTACAACAGCATCGGTGTGAGTAGGCGTGCTTCCTGATTTCCCGTTTGGCATAATCCCCGTGAAGCAGTTCAGACTAATCAGATTAATGCTCCTCTAACAGGATCGTAGAAAATAGTGCTAAAATTTACCTTGAAGGACCGTTTGGTCGTTTCCACTGTACAAAGGAAGGGTAAGCTCTACGTAAGCTGTTTTTCAGACTGCACAGCACCCCTTTCACTCTGTCAGTGTTCTGCCTAAGTTTTTCTTTTTTTCTTAATATCGTATACCTTTCTCATTTAAACCTATATACAAATGTCCTAAATTGATCACATGCTCTGTTTTAGAAACTCTTAGTATTTAAAGATTGATAGATCGTTGTAACCTTTATGGCTTTGTAGACGATAGGACGTTAGTGATTTATTTTCCTATTTGAAGTACAGCAGTGATCTGCAACTGGTAAATGACAGACAACGTGTTGCTTGTACAACCGTCCAGTACTGCATACTGTCATAGAAACCTGTTGCCGTTGTAGGTCAGACTGGTATGGTAAGCAAAGTACTTTGTGCTGCTATAAACGTCTTATTTGCTCTTGGGATCTTGCAGTGAGAAGGCAGGTGCTTAGTGCTTTCAATTTTTGCACGTTAACTAAAAAATAACCCTTACTTTTTCCCGATTCAGTGCTAAGCACTCTCAGCTAGACGTTCCAAAACTGATCTTTAAAGCATTAGTGAGTCTACTAGAGCTAACCAGTTATTTGAGACTACTTTGATTTACTTTTTCTATCTGAGAATACTGGAAGGGGTGAAATGATGAGGCTTTGAAGTAGAACTGATTGCGGTTAGTGGCTGGTGCATAGTTTTTTCACATCAAACATGAATGTGAATAAATAGCCTCTGTTTCCCCAACAGGCACGTTCATTTTAATAATTTTACGTGGTCTAGGCAGTGATACGCACAGTCAGATCTATCCATGCTTCTGACTCTTCTTCATCATGGCAGTCTGAGTTAAGGTGAAGTTTGAGTATTTGGAAGAAAATACATTTTAAGCAACAGAGATGCTATTCTACTGTAGTTGACCAACACTGAGGTAAAATAAATGATTTCAATTATACCTGAACCTGAATAAAAATGCCTTTTAAGCTTCCATGAGATGTCAGCAGATTTGTGGAAATAATATTAAACTTGTCACTGAAGAAAACCTCCTTAAAACCCAATAAGTGGTAACTATAATGCCAAGCACATCTATATTAAGTAGTCTGCGGAGTCTGACCCCCTTTTCCCTTTGTTCTTCCGTTTCTGGTTCCTTGGAGAACATTTGTTTCGGGGCCGAACTCACAGCAAGACTGAGTTGCCGCATTCTGAGTTAGTTGAAGAGTTTGCACGTTTGAATCCAGTCACGTAACCCCCATCAGCCCCCTCTAATCCTGTAGTTACCTGACAAAACGTCGACACTTTGGCTTTTACCAGTAAATTTTCCTAGATGTCTAGAGCTCCAGTTACAGAACTGCTGCTCCTGCCGGGTGAGGAGCTTGACGCTGCTGCCTGCCCGGGATCCTCCAACGAGGACTTTGCGTGCCAAGGCCCTCAGGGGCTTTGAGATCGTGTACTCGGGTCCTGTCTAGTGCAGGCTGACGGCGTGGACTTCGGCACAGAAGAGAGCCGCCGCAGCCGCTTTTATGTAACCGGAGGAGAAGTTGGGAAGGGAGAGGGGTATTTGGGGGTTAGTTTCATCTTTGTGAGGCTAACTTCCTGAGCTAGACTCGTCTGTAGAGTTCCTCTTGTCTTCTGCCGTCGCTTCTTACGGTCTTCTCTGGTCCCTAGCTGTGACTGCTGTCTAATGTAACTTGTTCTCTGGATGGCGGCACGATCTGAAGTGAAGCAATTCAGGCGGGTTTTGTCCGCTCTCGACAACTGCGCGCCACTTCTGGCGCGTGTGCTAAATGCACCATCGCGGCCACAGTTTGTGCCTGTGTGATGGCCAGGAGTTATCTTAGTGTGAGGAGCTCTGACTTTGCTTCCTGGCAGTCCTCAGCTTCCTTGAGTCAGTGGAGAGTGACCGGTAAGATCTGCTAAGGTTAGGCTCTTGTTCTGGACACCCCTCTGTCCCAAAGCCCTCTCCGTTGACGTAAGGAGGCTGATCGACCTTTATGACAGCCCAATGTGACTACCTTTATTTACGTGTCTAATCATCAGAGCAGCCGCTCAGAAAGCATGAGAGCCAGATTCAACATAACTGGTACGTTAAGGGTCTCCCATGTAAAAAGAGCGTTGATACCATTTGGTTATGGCAAAGTTAGAAGGAGAGCGCTCTCCTCTTGTTGAAGCGATACCACGTAAGGGTACGCGACCTATCGTGCCGAAAGCCTGAGCAATAAAAAAAATTATTTTCAACTAGCATTAAGGACACTGCATGTACATCTGTGAGAGCAATCTATTAGAAATGATCCCTTTTTTATGATACTTCCTGCCACAGTTATTTTTATACTTTAAATTAACTGAAAACTAGTCAAAATGCACAGCTGGTCCAGCCAGCAGAGACCAGAATCCAAGATTCTCCTCTTTCAAAGATGCCCTTTCACCCTCAGTTAAAATACAGGTGATAGTGAGTCCGTCCAGACCTGTGGATTTCCTTCTTTAACTTGCCCACCAAAACATCTGGAGAGGCAGTGTTCATCCTTAAACTGTTGAACAGTTGCTAGTTTACTCCCTGCTTCTCTTATGAGCAATATTTGTGTGTCTGTAGGCAAAAATAAGAATAAAATTGCTTTTTCATGACTTCTAGCGTTTCTTGGGCAAGGAACCTTCTGCTTTTTACTTTAGAATAAGAAAAAATTTTGAACTTTGTGGGCATTGCCAACATGTAGCAATTTAAAAAAAAAAAAACTTAAATCTAAAATATGAGAAATGTGAGTCCCTGTTGAAAAATATAGAGAGAATTGATATGTTGCGTTAGTCACTGGAGTAAAATAAATCATTGAGCATATAGTGGAAGTTCCTTCCCATTACGGCTGTAGATTATTGCCGTAGTTTCATAGTTCTCTATAATGTAGTTGTCTCTGGCCTTCTTGAGTTTGTTTAGGTAGGGACTTAGGCTAGGGGGAATGGGAGTTTGTCTAACCGCTTTATATGGCTAGGATAATGAACAAGTCATTAATCTTGTTCTTGCAAAGATTTTTAGTCATCTGCATTGTATGTTTTCAACTGTCTGTTTAGCTATATGCTGTCATGAACTGGTGGCTTTGTGATGCCATAGGGTGTATGTATGTGTGTTAAAATAATACTCCTTCAGAGAATTCTATTTGCAGGAGAGAAATGACTTTTTTTTTTTTAAACTTTAAATACTGAGGTATTAATGGCTACAGCAATCTTGTTAATTTATATATGTATGTGTATATATGTGTGTGTGTGTGTATATATATGCACACTTACCTAAATGAAATAGCAGATAATTTTTACTTTAGCTGTGCAGAATCAGTCTTTGCAAGTCCTGGCTCACAAATTCATGGCAAGAACATGATTGCAGAGACCCCACTGGGGGAAATACAAGCTGATTAATACATTTACATCAATTTTTTGGAAATGTTTTACTCACCAGAGGAAAATTTAGCTTGCATATCTGAAAGGAACCCTGTGAGTAGGGAAAATGTTTCTTTAGCTTTGTGTTGTATCTCAGAAAACTAATTTGGAGCAGAAATAAATGTTGTTTTTAAAAAAAAAAAAAAATCTAATGGCAACGTACGTCATATCTGTGTGCCCCCTCTGTAGTACCGCTGCTGGTGTTACCTTTTTAAACTTCCTGATAGTCAGAATAAATAAGAAAAATGCTGTATTTTAAAGGGAGACAGAGAAAAGTTAACCCTATTCATGGCTATCTTGAAAAAGTTAATGAGTTTATCTAGTCTACAAGCTCATCTCTTTTGTCTTTTCTTACTTTTAAGAATTAAATGTCAGCAGATTAGCTTTCTTGAGCAACTGCATTATGTGCCTTTGCATATGTGAGACAGAGGCAAGAACATAAGAATTATGGGAAAAGATGTGGACGTGAATTTGCTGGGGTGATGTTAAATAGTGAGTAAAAAGAAGAAAAACAAATGTTTGAAAATATTTGTGTAGCATTTTTACAATGGAATGTGTATACAACTTTCCCTAGCCTTGCGAAAAAGGACAGTGCTCACTGCCCGCAAATTAGGAATAAGGTTTTGAAATTCTTGTGAATTTTGTTTAAACTTACAACTAGCTAATTCTTTTGTTTACATGCAGATGTCAAAGATGGGTAGAGAACTGTCGAAGGGCAGATTTAGAAGATAAAACTCCAGATCAACTCAACAAGCACTACAGACTGTGCGCTAAACATTTTGAGACTTCAATGATATGTAGAAGTGTAAGTAAAACCAAATACTTGTTTATTGTATGTTGCAAAATGTGATAAACATTTCTAATCAGAAAGTTGCATTTTAATCTTTGATTCCTTGGGTAACTGTTCCCTGGGAGAATTAATCTCTTAGTCTAACGGAGATCCTTATCATGGACCAGGCACCGCGCAGGCTCGCGGATGTTTGTACTGGCACAAAGGACGAGGTGGAAATGAGCAGTTGGGGAAGAGAAAAGCTGAGCAGCTGCTTCTGCTTTAATGTGTTTCTAGAGCTCTGGCCTTCATTGCAGTTCTTTGCTCACTTGAACCCATGCTCATTTTGTTTACCGTCACTGGATGTTACAACATTACTTAAATACACTGAGTGTAAGAATGTAAGTTTGTATACCTCTAATTATTTGAAATCATTGATGTACTGTTACTGAAGTGTATACATGGCGTGATTGAGTTCAGTTACGCTCTGTTGCGGCCAAGAGCTTTAAACATTCTTTACATCTGTCAAGCTTTTGGTTCCTGCTATATTTTATCCAGCTAAAAATCATATTTCTGTTTCCTTGTAACGAAATACATAGTTTTCGGTTCTTCTCCTCATTAACCAGATGGTGCTGATTTTAACAGTCCCTATAGCAGTAGGAAGCCATGGATCTGAGGCATTGTATCAAGTTTAATTTGTAAGCTAAGTTCCACGCTGATATATATGCACATTTGGTCCTTCAGTTATGTAGGATAATTTAAAAGGTAGGCCAGAATCTGAGATCCTGGTGACATTACACATGACAGGGTGTATGAGTATCCAACATCCCAGAAACAAGGAAACGAATAGCGAAAGTAATTCTGAATCTGAAGTGGAGTTTTATGAAACTTAGTTTGCTTGAAGTGCGCTTCAAGCTAATGACATATATAAACATGATCAGGTGGGACTAGGTACTTAGTGGAACCTATCCAGTCTAGACAACATAAGTTTACAGTATATTCAAATATAAAACTATACTTAAAGTCATTTTCTCTAACTGCTAAAGGACGTTTATATGACAAATTCTTTTCTTCCTGCTACTGATTCGATAGATAAATCTGCATTCTATATAGTCTTCCACAGTAGCTGGGTGTGTTAATGCATAAATCTACGTAAAGAAGTAGTTGAACATTTTCGTTGTGAAAATACTTGCATAACTTTTTCTAGAACTGTGAAATAAATGATGACAAACAAAGCACAATAATAACAAAAGGTTTCCTTTCTGACGTATGGGTGTCCTTTTATCCGGAAAGCTTATTTAAACATTTACCTTCATAATAAGGTAAGTTAAAATTATTTTATCAGGTATATGTGATGTGAAGATAAAGGCAAAAAGTGGTTATGCTTTTTTAGGTATCTCTCTTCTTATTTTCAATTTTCTCTTGATATACCTGAAACGTGGATTACGTAGGATAGCATTCTGTTTGTTCTGAATTATTAGAAAGCAAAAATACTAAAGGAAAAAGACAAATGCAGTCTATCTTTACTGTCAAGTAAAATGCAAAAATGAAAATATAAACGGTTTAAAAAAAAGAGTGCGTGGTCTCTGAAAATTTTTCTGGGTTTTTTGTCTTCAGACAGTGAGCGCTTCCCAGAGAAATCCCTAATCTAGATGTCTGTCTTCTTACAGAGCCCTTACAGAACAGTTTTAAGGGATAATGCTGTACCAACTATATTTGATCTTACAAGTCACCTGAACAATCCCCACAGCAGACATAGAAAAAGGATAAAAGAGCTGGTAAGGTTTTAATTTAAGAACTTGTCTTTATTGTTTTAACACACAAAGAAAGTTCAGATGAAATGTTATATACAAGTGTCAAATAATATTTAGCACATTTAGTTTCTTTGCTACCTATCCTGGTAGCTTTTTGTTGATTATAAGTTAAATACCTAAATATTATGCTAATATAACTTTTATGTACTAAGCAAAGCTTGATGAAGTTCCCTGGAAAATGAGTTGTTTTGGGCCAGAGCTGATACTGTCTTCCAAAGACAGTTTACAGCTTCCTCTTATGTGTTATTACAGCACTAGCTGGATCTAGCTAGATGGTGCGTTGAAGTTCTTGCTACATATGGATTGCATAATCTTCAGTTCACCTGTTTCGCTTCTAAAGTCTGCAGCACTTCAGGGGTGCTTGTTTTAGCTTGCTGTTCTAAAAAGATGATCCATGCATAAAACCAAGATCAAGCAGTTCCTTGTGGAACTGTGACTTGTCAGTGGCTCTTTTGTATCATTTACAGAAAAACTGTCTGTTGGTCCCTGTAGATTTAAGTGAAAATTGAGAAGAATTCAAATACCGAGCTCTGTTTATCGTTTTAAAAAAGAATGCGGATGATTTCTAGATATTCCTTCATAAGTTTGATAAGTCTGTTTATTAACCAGCACTTACAAAGTAGAGTAAAAGACAGTTCTGTCTGGTGACTAGGTGCATGTCCATATCAAAGCAGAAGTCTTCCTTAAAACTGATTTGCTAACAATTATAAAATATAGATTGAATAATCTCCTGATAAAAGTATAGGAACCTTAGCAGTAGGAGCAAGCTATCCTCACATCGTTAGTAGATATGTATGTCATGACAGCAATAAACTATCTGAAGAAACTCCTCCTTTTGCACCTTCTAGCACTTTTTTGATAAGTATTGACACTTTTAAAATGGCCTCATCTACAATATGGTATCTGATCTTGATGTGTCTTAATGTTTAAAGGTCACGTGGTAGTCATTATCGTAAATTAAATTTTTTCTTTCTTTAAGAGTGAAGATGAAATAAGAACACTGAAGCAGCAAAAGAGTAAGTGGGCACAATATTTGGGCTCATCGAAGAGTTTTTATTAAAGTAGATAAGGTAATGCAGAATGCCGGCTGTAAGCTTACATGTATACCGTGAGGCTAGCTGAGTTGCTGCTTGATTTAAACAGCCAGTCTAAACTCTCTCTGACATACTTGTTCACTTTTAAAGTAGAAACATTATTCTCTGGACTCCAGAAACATAAAAGGTTGTGGGGATAGCAGGGGAAAGCAAATGTTATGTTTTATGCATGTGTAGTCTTATACTTACAGTATTTTATGTTTTGCAGTTGATGAAGCGTTTGAACGGGAACAGGCAACTCAAGAACTGAATGAAAGCAATGCACAGAATACTGTGTCAGAGGAAGGAGGGGAAGAACAAGAGGAGGAAGCTGTTCCCTTAACGCTTGAAGAAAGAGAAAACAAAGATTATCTTAAATCTTTGTTTGAAATTTTGATCCTAATGGGTAAACAAAATATTCCCTTGGATGGCCATAATGTTGATGAGCTTCCAGAGGGTGTTTTCACTTCAGATAACTTTCAGGCTCTGCTGGAATACAGAATAAATGCTGGAGATGAAGTTCTGAGGAAACGATTTGAGATGACTGCAGTAAATCTTGAGTATTGTTCAAAAACGCAGCAGAAGCAAATGCTTGAGATCTGCGAAAGCTGCGTTAGAGAAGAGACACTGAGGGAAGTAAGAGACTCGCACTTCTTTTCTATTGTTACTGATGAAGTAGTAGATATAGCAGGAGAAGAACATTTGCCAGTTTTGGTGAGATTTGTTGATGAGTCTCATAATCTAAGAGAGGAATTCATAGGGTTTTTGCCTTACGAGGCTGATCCTGAAATTTTAGCTGTTAAATTCCACACAACTATCACTGAAAAGTGGGGTCTAAACATGGAGTACTGTCGAGGTCAAGCCTACATCGTCTCCAGTGGGTTTGCTTCTAAAATGAAAGTTGTAGCTACAAGACTTTTGGAAAAGTATCCACAAGCGGTGTATACGCTGTGTTCCTCTTGTGCCTTAAATGTTTGGCTGGCAAAATCTATCCCTGTTGTTGGTGTTTCCATTGCACTAGGAACAATCGAAGAAGTCTGCTGTCTTTTTAATCAGTCTCCACAGTTGCTAGTAGAGCTGGACAATACAATTTCTGTTCTTTTCCAGAGCAATGAGGAGAAGGGTAATGAGCTGAAGGAGATCTGCCGTTCTCAGTGGACAGGCAGACATGATACTTTTGAAGTTTTAGTGGACCTGATGCAAGCATTTGTACTGTGTTTGGATGGTGTTAGCAGCGACTCATCTGTCCGGTGGAGCAACTTTATTGCTGGTCGAGCATTTGTACTCTCAAGTGCATTAACAGATTTTGACTTCATTGTCACTATTGTAATTTTGAAAAACATTCTGTCTTTTACAAGAGCGTTTGGAAAAAATCTCCAAGGACAAACATCGGATGTGTTCTTTGCAGCTAGCAGTTTAACCGCAGTGTTGCATTCTCTGAACGAAGTGATGGAAAACATTGAAGTTTACCATGAATTTTGGTTTGAGGAAGCAACAAATTTGGCTACAAAACTGGATGTACAAATTAAACTTCCTGGAAAATTTCGCAGGGCGCAACAGGGTAACTTGGACTCTGAGGTAACTTCAGAAAACTACTACAAGGAAATCCTTAGCGTCCCCGCAGTGGAGCACATCATTCAAGAATTAAAAGATATATTCTCGGAACAACATTTAAAAGCTCTCAAATGTTTATCATTAGTGCCCTCAGTCATGGGGCAGCTCAAATTCAATACATCTGAAGAGCATCATGCTGATATGTACAAAAATGACTTGCCTAATCCAGATACGCTTTCTGCTGAGCTTCATTGTTGGAGAATCAAGTGGAAGCACAGAGGAAAAGACATTGAGCTTCCAGCTACTATTTATGAAGCACTTCATTTGCCAGACATAAAGTTTTTCCCTAATGTATATGCATTGCTCAAAGTCTTGTGCATCCTTCCAGTGATGAAGGTAGAGAATGAGAAATACGAAGCAGGACGAAAGCGCTTAAAGGCATACCTGAAAAACACCTTGACAGAACAAAGGTCAAGCAACCTAGCTCTGCTCAACATAAACTTTGATATAAAACATGACTTAGATTTAATGGTGGACACCTACATTAAACTCTATCCAGATAAAGTGGAATTTCAAGAAGACTTTCTTCCCTCAAATAACTCCGAAGTAACAGAAGATGCTTAATGTTTTAAGCTCTAAAACAGTCTGTTGAAACGGCTTTTTCCTAGTTAAACTTCAATGTTGAGAGAAAAAGCTGTGAAGTCTCAAAAATCACTGCAGTTGTATTTCCATTTTAGGTCTCAGATTGAATAAGCAGTGGTCAGTGACCCAAGTTATGTTTTGTTTAATCTGCATTAAATATATTATGTGAACAAAAACAAGCCTGAAAATAAACCTGTGCTCTTGGCAAAGATGGTGCTTTCTCCATCTGATTGACTTCACTAGGTGCTTGTTTACTTTGTTGCATCTTGGGAAAAAGTACGTTGTGGTTATTGTAGATCTGATGGGGCTGTTACATATTCGCTCATGAATAAGGGTAAGAAAAAAAAAACTCACAATGTTAAAAGGAAAGTATACTCCATTTCAGTCTAGTTACTTAGAATTTTCCTCTTTTTGAAAACTCCAAAAGAAAACTCTTACTGGTGTATATTTAATTGGCATTTTGAAGAGTGGATTCCGCTGTTGCACGATCCTCGTGCTGTGGACTGTTCTCTGTAAAAAGTGAAAATTAATGGTATAGAGGTACGATAAGGTTTCATTGGAAGAGTCAGCCTCTTTAATCGCTTGATGACTGTTTACATTCCTTTGTGTGAGACACAACTGTTTTGTTTTGTTTTTCTTTAGGTTTTTAACAGGTATGTCAGGAATACTGCAATTCCTGGAAGACACTAAAAGTAAAATTTATTCCATGGCATTTATCTGTTTGTTCTATTCTGACTCTGACACAAAATCGTGCATCTTATTGTCTGTTTATTTGTAAACGCACCCAGGAAAGATTACAAAGAAGAGTTTGTTGTTTGTCTAGAAGTAAGATGGAAAATATTGCTGTTATTTTTGGCAAAAATAAAACATTTTGTACAGGTTATTGCAATTTAAAATAAAATGTGAATTTGCTTTTTACCTAATGTTGAATTCATTAGTAAAGCAGTGCCTCTTTGAGGATGTGTGTTCTTTTGTAAGTACCTTTAGTTTTGGCTATTTTTTTTCCCCCATTGTTTCTGCAATTCTAGTAAGTGGCATTGTCTTAAGGCACAGGAAACTTTGTGTAGCAGCACTTCTGATTGGTATGCTGTGCTGAAGGTTTTTTAAAAGTATTTTGAGATAACTTTGAATCCAGTGCTCTTAATTGTGGAAGTTTTGTTTAATTGAAACACTGACAAACGGAAGTGCATTAGATTTGAAATGGTTAAAATGTTGCCAATTTTTGCAGCTGTCCTGATGCATGCCAGCTTTGTAACATATTTACAGTTGTCATTTTGTGTACTTTTCTTTACAGTTGTAGTGGGAAAGACCCCCAGCAACTGAAAACTGAGTGATTATAGAGATTATGACACATAAAATTCTTAAAGTGTTTTAATACGATCGAACAATAGGAATAAATTGAAGGGAAAAATCCATTAATTATAATAAGCCTAGATACTAAAGTGACTGTGTCCATTTTAAGAAATGTTTTCAGGAGCTTTTATTTACATTGAAGCAGTAAAAAATTATCTATAAACTTGTTATCTTTTCTTCCACTGCTACTTGTACATACTTTTTGTGGCATGCCTTCTTAAATGTTAGTGTCGCCGATTCACGTTAATGCAATTGCTGCCTCGCGCAGTACAAACTGTTTTAGCTAATAGCTGAATATATGAAAACAGCCAAAATTATATGAATCTTATAAAAATTGCTATCAGTAATATTACTGCTTAGATTTCACACACAAAATTTCCTGCATTTTCAAAAGAACATTTCAATTGCAGTCTTAAACTAAATAAAAGTCCTTTCCCATCCTGGGACTGTCTGTGAGTTCCCCTGCCAAACAGCAATATGAGATGGCTGTGACCACTGAGGTTGTGAACCCCATCTCAAGTCTCTGTATAGAGGTCAGGAATGGGGCTTTTTGGGAGGAAAAAAATATTTTTAGATTCTTCTGGGAGATAAAGTCGTGACTGTGTAACAAGCCAGTTGAACTCTTGACTTCTGTGGCAGCAGGCAAGGTTATTTTTGTAGGAGGTTTCAATGTACAGTGAACCAGATTGATCTCATCTAATTTCTGTCACTGAGCTCCGATGGATCATAACTAAGAGTCTAGTTGCTGTAGACGCCTTTGCTGTCTAGGGCAGAGAGACAGCTACCGCTGAAGGACGGTTCAAACTTGTCTCCCTTTTTTTCACTGATTTACACAGAGACAACGTAGAACTGCTAGTCTGCTAATACAGGCGTTGCACTTAAGTGGGTAAAATCAGATTGGATGAATCTTGGCTTAAGTGCATAGTCACAGATGGAAGATTGATAGCCAGTGCCATATATTTGGCCAGAAGAGCTGAAGACAACTTTCTGACTATGCAAATGAGGTCTTTTTGACTGACATATTGAGTCAAATTCAAGAAAGGAAATGCAGTGAAAAGCTCCTTAAGCTGCAGGAAGAGTCTTCTGGAGCTCAACCGAGACATGCAGTTGTGAGTAGCTTTTCTAATTAGCTGTCTCCAAGGGCCTTATTTGCTTCTTTATCATTGCATTACCTTTCACAGAGGTGCTTAGATTGTCTGTAATCAGTCAGAGGAGGAAAGCACCTTGTTTAGATTATTTATTTGAATTGTTTTAGTGCAGAATAACTCCTTTTTTTAGGATCACTTGTCTACCCCTAAGAGTAGAGCCCTCCAGGGTGTTGGCTTGGCAGGATGGAGAGGACCAAAGGAATAGCATGCTGCAGTGGCACGTTTGCCTTTAACATAAGCGATCTGTGTGAAAGAAAAAAAACAATTACTGAAACTGTAGTGGCTTTCATCAACAGATTCTTGAGAATGAAGAAACTGTCATCTAAAATATCCCACCGATACAGGGCAGCCTGTATTTCCAAGGTGCATCTCTGTTATTTACCTTGCTTTGATCTGGCCCTTTGTCACGTTCCATGTAACGAAGCAAGATATCTGTTTAAATTAAAGTATAACTGCTGAGATTTCCATACATGTTTGTGACAGTGGATTCTCCTTACCTGCTCAGTTGATCATGTTTTGTCAAAGCCATGTTTGTCTTAAGAATAGACATTTCTTTTTCCCAGGCGAGCATAAAATTTCTATTAGAGTTCACTATCGGTTCCGTAAAAAGTAGCACGGAGCTTTTCATCTCCTGTAGTGCTGTTTCTATCATTGGCTTTTGAAATCCTGTCACTTCTTATTTGGCTGCCAAAGTTCTCCTGTAAGGAAGGAGAGGACCAGAACCACCTAATGATTCTGGGTGCAGCTCTCCTGTTCCTCCCTGTAGTCTGTCTCTGTGTAACACTACAAATCTCAGAGTTGCCAGAAACATCCAAACTACTCAAAAAAGATGAAAATAAATCTCTTTACTGGATCTATTTCGAGAAACAGGTTCTGACTTAGAAAGATCATAGGTGTTACCCCAAAGAAGGCTTAGCATTTGATAATTTTTAGACCTCCCTGATGCTCCCTCCTTTCCCTAAGGAAAACATTTCTTAGAAAGCGCAGCATTCTCACCACCATTTTGCCAACCGTGTGTATGTAGTGACACAAAAAATGGAATTGGAAATAGTAGATAGATGGACAGTTATTTCAAAACAGATGTGTGTTGATCATCAGCTTTCTTTGCATTGCAAAATAGCGTTCTGTTAATCACACTGAATTCAATATGCATGATCCAGAATGAAATAATAGCTCTTTTTATTTTGGCCATACTTTTTGCAACGTGCCTATTTATTTCAATGTAGCAAGCTTTCTTCTTTCTTAAATCTGTGCCTACGTGTCTTCTATTTTAGCTGGCAACACAGTTATCCCTGGAAGCGTCCCTGAAGACAAGGTGAAATCTGAGGCGGAGCAGTGCAGCCACAACAGAACAGACGTCCTGGTATTGCCCTATTCCTCTGCTTTTTTTGTATGACCAGCCTCTAGAGAGGTGATAGTTTGGCGTGAGTACCCCAAAGCTGACTGTATTTGTGCTTCAACCTCTTTCTTTCAGGATACTGGACTACTATTCCTCTGGATAAAGTCTGGGCTAACTCCACTCCCCTGCCCTAGTCCTGCTTTATATTTCATTAATTAAAAAAAAAAAAAGTCTGCTTTGTCTATATACAGCTTTTTCAAAAGAAAGCTATCTCTTTAAAAATGTTTCAGGAAAGAGTTGATTTCCTCTGTTTTCCCATCTCCCAAAGTGACTTAGCACTTCATAATTGCTATACCATTCAGATGTGTCCCCCCCCCACACCCCTTTATTAACATGGAGCAGAGACCAAGACTGGAAAAGAACTGTTTAATAAAAAGGTTAGAAATGACTGAGGACAGGAGGCTAGAAAAGAAACTGTTACACAGCCATGTCTGTAATGGTCAGGGAAACTGGACCAGTGGTTCACTATCATAGCCTGGTTCCTATCTTACTAAAATCATTTCTGACAAATGGCTTAAGCTGTTTCATAATCAATTACCTTAAATATAAATTGATGAGTAAACTGGCAGTGTGACTGCCCATGCGATCTTACGGTGGATTTTGATGCTCTTATGTTGCTGTGGCTACTGTTTCACAAAAGGTTCCCAACCACACTGCGTGGATGTTAATTGATATCAAAACTCTGCTCAGGAACAGATTAGTTTCCTAGTTGTAGTGCTCTTGGGACAGGCTAAAGGATGTATCTTCCCAGGCTGCCTTGTCCCTCAAAACTACCACTGATACCTACATACCTCCACAAACCTTCGTGTGCTCACGACCATGTGCTCCACCAGCAGCAACACTACAACAAAACATTTGTGGAGGCAACAATGGAGCCTTCTTGCTGAGAAACCATGCTGTGAGCCCACAGGCATACCCTGTGAAGTCCAGACTGGAACATAGGCTTCCCCAGCAACAATTAGGAGAGAGCTGCCTGTAACAGCTCCCCCTTTACTAAAAAGTATTGCACAACACAGACTTAAATTTCAAAAACTGAACTCCTCCTGAAAATCAGGCATAGAAGGCGTGTTTGGAGGCAATTGAGCCCATCTGCCAGTGGTTCCAGGAGTCACATGGTATCTTTCGCTGAGAGGTGACCACTGAGTCTCTGATCTTCTGTGACCATCTGCACACATGACTGTTCGAGCCTGAAAGTTGAGTTGTTGTCTCTGTCTCTTCAGCCACTAGACATCTGATGATCTGGATAAGAGGCCCTATTGCATTGCTCTTGAAAGAAGTTCCAGAAGGACAACTTGGCAAGACAACCCCTCTGGCATGACCCAAGAACCTCAGTGGGGACACCTAGAAACCAAGAGACCTCAGCGTTCACCATCAATAGGACATGATCTTTGAGAGGGGAAGAACTTTCCACCAATACGTTGATTTTTTTGTCCTCTCCAACTCTCAACTACTTCAAGCCTCATGGCTGATTCCCTTGTGAAACAGGAGTAGCAGCAGGATGCACTTGCATCGTGATCTTTCTCACTGATAGCCACTTGTAGTGCTGCCAGTCATGGCTCTGGACCGCACTTCAGCTCCAGATGAATTTCATCTATATCAGGCATATGTAACCCAGAGTCCACATGGCTCTTGAGACCTTTTCCTGTTTGCACCAGCTGTTGCACTGACACTTCAGAATGGTACCAAGCATGCAAAGATCACAGTTCCTTTGTTTTCTCCAGCCTCATCCCCTCATAAAACAAAAACATCTGAAGTTTATTGTGCAAACACAAAAAAGTGACACAGCAATTGCAATATTCCTGGGCATTCCTTTTGTGCAGCTCTTCCTTCCTACTCTGCATTCAGTCTACACATTTTCTAAAACAGATGACACCTTCAGTGCCCACCACCCTGAAGAAATATCCTCCCATCCTTAGTGCAGTACTCCCAGGCCCAAGAAAGGCCACAGAAAAGCTGGATCAATGACGTTGGTCTTCCCAGCAGAAGCAGTGAAGACTTCTGAGCTCTTTTCCAAAATTTGTGAGATAGAGACTGACTAGCTCTTGGCATAGGTTTGGCTGAAGCAAGAACAACATGCCAGTACTGCAGAAGGGGAACGATTGTACCTACCTCTTTCAAGGATCCCTGCATCCCTGTTCATCGTGTGTGTGTTATGGGTCTCCAGAGCACAGGGTACGTAGGCAAATGTCTCTTGCAGCAGGTCCAGCACAGCTCTATATCAGTAAGGGTAGCCAGTAATAGAGCATCTTTGATAGCTCACCTCACTGCCCCACACTTAATCCACCCTCTGTTTGAAAGCGCCACAAAATAAAAGTAGGAGCACGTTATACACTAGCAGCACTGCAAGAGTGGCTGGGACTCCACCAGCAACCTCAGATGCTGAGTCTGCCTCCAAGGGAGAGCACTTGAAGCACCAGAATATTGTCATATTTTGAATATTGTCACGTCCTGTCTAGAGCAGGCTACAAAGGTACCGCAAGGAATTACCTTTAGCATGATGCTTCTCAGACAGCAGATACAGGTGAGCTCTCCTGACTCTGCTCTGTCCACACTGTACACCACCTGTACTCTTGCAATCCAACCTATAAGGGTGCTTTTGTGAGCTGGGGAAGGGAGAAGTTTCCTTATTTATGCATAGAAAAGATTTCCTAGACCATTTATTTCAGAGGAATAACCTGGAAGAAAGGGTGGTGCCAATACCAGACTGGCTGTGTTTCACTGGTGAGTCTTTACCCCCTGCCAGCTTCTTTGCGGTGCATGTCGTCTTTGCCTTGTGAAGGCACTTTTGGGAGGAAATGCTCCTTGTGACACGTTCCTCAGTTCAAATGTTTGCACTGCATCCCTGAATAGCTCCATCGACTGCTTGAAGGATGTGTTGGTCCAGATCAACATCTCTTTAAGTGAATCATCTGAAAGTATGTTGCTTCTGCTGGTCTTCTGCTGTCATGGCTGTGTTTCTTCAGGGAGGACTTGTCTCATCCTTGAACCACTTGTAACAGAGCTGCACGGGTCACTAAGGGACTTACCGGAGCTATGATGAAAGAGCTCTTCCACAAGTGATTATGTGGGCCATGGGCTACAAACGGACTGGCCTACATTGTGGATTGCAAAGTTTGGCTGTGGGATTGAGAAGTCTGGAGGTAGCTGGGTTTGGAGAACAGGACAGTATGTCATGTGGCTAGAAGGTCCAGGCAGGACTGACTCATTATCTTTTCTTCCACAGTTACATCTGGTGGAAAGACCCCAGCTCCGGCTGCTCGGAGGGTATTTACAACACTCACCAGGCTCTGAAGCAGCAGGTTGCCCAGCAAAGGTCTGTAACATAAACGATGGGGAACTGAGGAGAACTAAGAAAGAGCTCATGGCCAAATTGGGCAGACTGGAGGGGTGCTCCTTAGGGAGATCCACCAGTGGGGGGTCGGGGAAGTGAGTGGCCTCAACACCTCCTGTAGTGCTTGTTTGGTCAAACTCCTAATCTGGAGCCTCTCAGACACCTAACGTTAGGGATGCCCGGTACCTAGACCATGATTAGCATAACCACGTGTAGGAACACATTATGAGAAGGGAAACAAGGAAATCACATATGTAAGACCCGCTTTCTTGCATCCTACTAGGCAAATGTTCTTGCAAGCCTCCGTAGCTTTTCCTTCCTCTTTATATCATCTTTAATTTTATTAATCAGGTCTGGGAAACGGATGTGAAATGTTAAATGCTTTCACTGTGGATACTGTGAGCTGCTTTGCCTTTCCAAGGATTTTTATGGCTTACTGCTTTCTCTCTCCTCTCTCCAACCAACAGCTGTGTGCAAGGGAAAACAACCTGCATGGGCAGAATTCACACTGCTCCGGGATGCCTGGTGTGCAGTAGCACGGGCAGCTTTAGGAGAGCATGCCTGGAAGGGAGAGAGTAAGAGAAAGGGACCACCATTAAACAGGCCAAAAGAGAAAAAGGGAAACCTGGCTCCGCAATCCCTGTCCTGTGGGCTTCTTTTCCAGCGTAAAGGGAGGTGGACTGCTGGTGGTGGGGGAAAGATGTTCACAAAAGAGATTGGGAAAGAGGGAACACAGATGTAGGTCATAAGGAAAGCAGGAAAGGGATGGGGAGATACTTGAGAGAGATGGTAGAGGGGGCGTGTTAGTTTGTGAGTGTGGTGTTCCTCACCTGTGTGGTACATGAGCCCAGATCTAAGCCCACATGGGGTCCTGGACTTCTCGTCCATCCCAGAAGCCAGGCCTCTTGCCTGTAGCGGTGTTAGGCTGAGCAGAAACAAGATAGTTTTGTGTTACTAACAGAAGAGGTCTCTTGCAAAGTGTGGAGGGGGCTGCAAGGAAGACAAAGTACTGGGAAAGCTGGACCCATATCTGTCCCTGTGGGTCCACTGTCTTGCAGGCAGCCAACGAAAGGCACACTTGGCCTCTTTACTAAGCGGGAGGACTTAACACGTTGAAGATGGAGTCATAGTCATCTATTTTATTTAAATCAGAGGCCACAGCAAGGACCACAGCCCAATTATGCCACGTATCCTGAAGAGGCTATCAATGAAGAAACAGGATCCATATGGGCAAATCCTTACTGATGAGCACGTCCTGCTGAAGAACAAGCTTGAATACCTGCCTACACAGATCGGCTTAACAGGACTCGGGCCTTAACTCTTCATTGGTAGCGTTGAACAGCTCTCAAGAAGAGTGAGGGATCTGTGGGAGGTATAGTATTAAGTGAACAGCACTGTGGCATACATTTGCCCCCCAAGGAGCAAGGCCTGCTGCCTTCGCTCCGGGGTGAGGTTCTGTGCTCGAGGAATGAGCAGGAATATCACGGTCTGGCCTGCATTCCCCCCTTGAGGAAAGAGACAGATGATATCATTTTTGGAGTTGCGTGGACATCATAAAGGAACTTATTGAAATGAGAAAAATATGAGTTTAATTCCTTTTTTAATAATAAAAATGTAACAGAAAGCTATCAGTGCCAGGAACCTCACTGAGAAAAGAGTCTTTGCACCCTGGAGAACTTTTCTTTGCCTAATGAGTAAGCACTTTAAAGTTGTTTTTTGGTTCATTTTTTATATATATGTAAAATATATGAAACCATACTAAAGAAGCTAGTTATTTGTCTTGCAAATGTCAAGTTTGCCGAGCAATTCTTTGCTTAAGAAGAAGCAGGCGCAGAGAGAAATGCACGTGGCTTGTTCCTGCGAGACTTCGCACACACCGTACACAGGTCCCCCGATCGCTTTACCTGAAGATTCAAACGCACAACTGTTACCTTGCGGAGCATGTGAGACTAAAAATATGCTAATTCTCAGATAGTTTCTGCTCCATTCTGTCTGAATGATTAAATGGAAGTATGCAACTGAGCACTGACTTTAAGACTCTTCAAGCGCATGATACAAAACTACACCTTCCAAATCAATGTCATGCATACGGCAGGGTATCCTGTTCAGCGTCAGCAGAGATGGTAGAAAGCTTGAAGAAATTACTCCTTGGCAAGCGAGCAGAGTTCCCTCCATTTAGCCGTTGTTGTTGTAAACGTTAATCCCATAAGTGTATCATCATTGTAGAAGAAGTGTTTATTGAGAAACCTGTGGCTTGGGTATGATTTCTGGCATATGGAAAAGCACCTTTCTGCCTTACTATAAAAGCTTCATTTGGAAAATACTTGCAATATGTATAATTTGACATCAGGTATTCCTGCAGTTTCCAGACTATTTCACATCTCATTCTAACAATGTGGATAATGGACCAGATTCGCGACTCTAATCCTGACTCTTTACACCTTTCAAGCAGAAAAAAAAAAGAGCTGGAGCCTGGATGCGATGGGCCAGCTGAGCACACACTACTGTTCCTGGGGACCTCTTCAAGGGAAAAATGCTGACAGAGCCAATTCCTGCACTATTTGCTTCTCCAAGGGATGCTTAAGGTACTGTACACCTTGCTGCTGCATGGTCCTTCCTGATTCATTGCTGTTCTTTTCTCCTAGCACTGTTATGCAATGAGCTGCAAAGAGGACAGATCTCTGTCCAGGGCTGGGTGCAATTTTTTTGCCTCTGTGTGGCCTGTGGTTTTGTGCCTAAGCTGCTATCCTGTAAGTCCATGTTTTTCAAAGGTAGGTGTTCTTGATTGCCTGTGTTTTAGTTTTCTCAAATGGAGATGCATTGAAAGGTTATGATTTTTAGAAAGTGTTCGGTATTACCCCCCTTTGTGAAAAGGAGCTTTTAAAGCAGTGTCAAGCCAGGCACGCACAGTTAAAGGCACTAAAAATCGCAATTTTGACAATTGGGTTTTGACAGTCTTGGTCTAGGAACAAAGTTCAACGTGTAAGTAGAGCGCTGGGACTGTATTTGTTTAGCTGCTTTGGTATTACATTGCATTCCCCAGGTGGCTTTTAGTAGGTACTGTGACAATAAAATCTTTCTAAACAATTTTTAAAATTGCCTTTTTTGATACGTTCCCTCATTCTAATTGTGGTTTGGAGAATAAAGGAACCCCACTGGATTCTGTTTCTGCTGTGAAATATTACACGTGCTTTTTTTAACGCTTTGTTCCATTTACCTTCTGCTTCCCAAATTCAGCCCGACACTGCTTTAATCGATTTGCATACAAAATTGCGTTCTGTTGTCAATGCCAGTTCGCATTTTAATTCTTGCTTCTGATCTTTACTAGAGTCTCTTCTGTTCTGACCATGACATATTTGCAAGATGGTGAGCAATACAACAAGTTCTTGGTGCAGATACGGTTTCCTCTATAGAGGCTGTATTTGCTTTCTTAGGGCTACTAGATGAGCTGCTAATAACCGCAGATACACAGACAAATCTCTTGGATATGGTTAGTTACCAGGAAGGGAGATGAAAAAGCAGCTGAGTCTTGGACAACCGGTGTCTTAAAATAGAAGTACATGGCACCTCAAAGGGAAGCAGTATGAATGAAAGTTGCAGCAAAACTCCATTGCTCCAGCCCTGTTGTGTCTCTCTGCTCAGCACCGATGTTCACCTCTGTCGCAGCAAGCGTTATGCTAGACTCTTACATTGTCTAGCTTTCAGCTTTGCTTTACAAAATGTTGTAAGCTTCCCAGAGCAAACAGACGTTAAATTCTCCTCGTTTTCAGCTTGCTGAGGGCAGTGCGTTTGACCATGCTCTCATTCCTTCCTGATCCCTGAAAATTCTGGTTAGATTTACTATTTAAACACACAAAATCACCCATTTTTTCACCTAACCTCCTATTTTTTTCTGCTATCCTAAAAAGCTCTATTTATGAAGCTTTAACTGCAATCTACAGTTGGAGAAAAGCAGCGAGTTCCTCTTCAGTTTTCTTGAAACACCAACCATAAAGATTTGTATTTTCCCCCTTTAACTTCGGTTATGCAGGGAGGCCTGCCAATTCTGCAAAAGGGAGCTGCCCTTGCAGTCCTCTGGGAAAAGGTGCTCTTATAACAGCTAGAACTGATGAAAAAATTCCCAGGCTTTACACTGGGTTGTCCCTTAAGTCAATCCTCAGCTGTGACTACAGGAAACAGCCCTTAGTGTAGTATTATGTATTAATCAGTAGTCTACAATCCTAAATAGCGTAAACCCCAAGGGATGCTTTACTCACTGAAGGCAGCAGCCTGTACAGTCAGGATTCACTTGGAACAGCTAGTTATTTGTCTTACTTTTTCTCGGGTTGACCAGCTTCTTATTTCTGCAGTAATTTCCTATTGTTTAAATTAAACACATGGCAAGGCATCATGAACAGCTAAAAAGTTGCTATGTTTCTACTGTTTCTTTCCTCAAGGATCAAGAGTAGTAATAGATGTGGCACACTGTTGACTATTCTGGTCAAATGGGCAGTGAATTGCAGAGCTGTTTAGAGGAGAATATTCTGCCCACGAGGATTTGGGTTACCTATCAGATAATATAGATCCACATGCTTTGCTGTGGAAGTCCAATTCTTAGCTTCGCTTCACTGACTTTCCATTTTTTAATTAAATATTGATTTGCATCATCATGTTACACTCTTTCCCTCTCTGCATAACCCCTAAACCCAGCTGTGCACGCGCTGCTGTCATGGTGTGGGTCACTCTGGTCTTTGCAGACAGACTTCAGCCTGTGCTCTGCTCCTGCTCCAAGCAGACTAGAAACCAGGAGGCTGCAATTAAGAGCAGGGCTGGGGGCACAGATAGACTCGCTTTCTTTTGTACGCAGAAAGCCATGTAGATATATTCATGGACACTAATATGACCCCCATTCATGCAATATTTTCTATGTCTTTGAACTATTTATAGCTGGAAAATAAGGCCCAGCTATTAGATATCCAAAGTGATTACAGCCTGCATTTTGTCACGTGAAAAATTTTTAGTGGATCAGGATACCAAGGTATGCCAAAACGTTGACTACTGCTATAAGACCATGTCTCTGGAGACTTACAGATGTGAGATGATGAGAGGCAGTAGAAACAGGAGAGAAATAAAGCATAAAAGGATAGCAGTACAACGGTGGCGTTAGTTTAGGGTACACTGACTTCATGGTATTCATGAAAAGTGAAAATACGACCCCTTCTAACATCAGTATTGTATTCGAGCTTTGTCAGCACTGGACAAGGATTACTGGCAAAGGAAGAATCTCGGAAACTCTCTCCATGTGCTTTTGGTTATCTAGGCATCTTCTCCTGTAACAGCGCTATCTCCTCTTACAGTGATAACAGTTTACGGGTGGTTCCACTTCACGTGCTCCTCTTCACGCTGACACTCGCTTCCTAAGGCTGAGCAAGGCCAGCTGGTACAGTCAGGTCTTTGCAGCTGGTCATTCTCATTAAACAGCAAAGGACAATTTCGCCTGAAGGAAACTTCCTCGGCAGCGAGCTTCTGCTCTCTCTGCTCACAAACTGGAGAGCGGCGGTGGGATCTCCTGAAGCCAGCAGCACAGACTGAGCAGAGAAAGGGGCAGAGAGGTAATGGGAGAAGGGGCAAGCTGGAGAGACAGGGGGAAAAGACTGCAAATTGCACACTTTACAAGTGAGGCTCCGGACCAACATGGCAGAAAAAGGGGCAGGAACAGGTTAGAGACAGTAACATGAGTGTAAGGAGGTAGCTTAAGTTGCTAACATCCGTTTCAATATTAAACATCCATGACTGACTCAGAAACCTACCTTCCATGTTTATCTAATTACAAAAATTAATATAGTCATTTCATCTTTTCCAAAAAAATCAGCATTTCCTGAAGTATTGTGATATGTTCCCTGCGCTAAGCATAGCTCCGCTAGGATTTTCATTTACAGGCTGGTGATATCTTATTACATTTAAGGATTGTGCTAGCTCAGAAGAAAATGTGTCTTGCATTCCTCACTTGTCCCAGAGCTGCTGCTCAGTAGATATTTGAATGTGCTAAAGGCACAGAGAGTAAAAAGTATGCAGCTTTTAATTATTTTAAGCATATTTGAATAGATCATAGCCATTACAGAGTAATTACTTCTCCAGAACAGGGAGAGTTTGGGAATAGAGCTATAAAATAATTGGTATTTTTGTTTCAACAGTAACCCTGAATAATCAAAAAACAATTTTTTCTAAATAAACAATCCAAATCTGGTCAAGCTGGTTTGAAGCACCTTTTTATAAATTTTTAATTCTTTCAAGATTAAATTGAAGGCATTAAGACAAACGTGGGTGGTTGGATATCATCAACACAAAATAGTTCGGCTTAAAACTACTGAGTTTCATTTATACACAAACCATTAGGGAAACACGACAATTCACACATAAGTTTGACGTTTCCAAGTTTACAGAAAATTTGTAAAAAAAAATAAAAAGTAAAAATCATATGGCTATGCTATCCAAATTTCCTCATTTTTGTAATATATGATGACAAATACAATCTTCTTTTTGTTTTGTTTTACTTTTCGTCTCATTAGATTGTTCTTCTCATAAGATTGTTCATCTCGTTAGGTTGAGAAAGCGTTGTTGTGCTTTGGGCAAATCTTTTGCTTATGGCTTGAGTTTTTCTTTTTTTTTGGCACAGTTCGCTTATAAATAAATAACAAGTGATGCTGCAGCAGGGTAAGGGGAAGGACATTTTTCATATTTGGACAATGTGGCATTCATTTTCAGTGTGGAAGAAAACTGTGTGTTGTGTAACAAAGCAGTCATCGTAGACCTGACGTTCTTAGGTTTTCTTCCTGTATTAACAAAGCAAAGAACAAGAAGCAAAACGGTATACTAGGAAAAAAACTGGCAGCAACAATTTCTCACTAGGAATGCAATGGGTAAACTAGCTGGGCTTCCAGCACGGGTGAGATCTGAGGTAAACATGAGGCGATTCTGTGTGTGAAAATTTCCTAGACTTCTTGAAATTAGTGTCTGTCAGATCAGAATTTCCAGATGCTGCAGTTAAATCTCAAAAACTGTTCTGTAAAGTTATCCCACATTTATGGTTTTGTAAAAGGGGGTGCAACTCAGCAGAACGAAGTGAGAAACTGCAGCTTTTTCTGTGCTCTCAGCACTTCATTGTGCTTGCGTCTAGTACATAAAAGTGATGCTCAGTGTGTGATATTATTTCGTCGCCATTTACGAACACATGATTCAGCTCAAACATTTGGCTAATTGTTTCTGAGCATGTCAGCTCACATACCAACGCAGAGAATTATGAAAATGAAACCTCACTGTGTTACAAAGGACGTTTTAATGATCAAGAGCAGTTGTTGCTACAAGTGTTTGAAAAGGACACCTATTTGCAGCAACCCCTGAAGAACTCCAGGTGCTATACAGCTGTGCGAATGGAAAAAGAGCCAAATGCCAATGCCAAAGAGAGCAGTGCTGTGTTAGACAGGCACCTTTGTAGCTCTTTCTTGAGCTTATTTGCTTTTACTTGTAGCAATAAACTGTCCCCCTGTCCCACTGTGGATTAAAAATTACCGGTGGGTCCCTTTATATTTGCAGCGTGTCATCCTCTCACTGTCATCACACAGGGTCGGGTAAGAAACGGGGGCAGAGATGGAGTCTGCTGACGTGGTGTAGGTTCCTTCCCAGACTGCTGCTAGTAACGTGCAGAGCTTGAGTCCCACTGCCTGTGCAAACAGAGGTCGGGCAAGATCTACAAATCCGATCCCTGTGTCCCTGTCCATCCTCGTCCAGCCTGGGGGTGACAAAGGAGGAGAGGCTTGCCAAGAGGACACTAGCTCTCTTGCAGGGCCGTGGAGACCTCTCCCATCCTCCTTGACTCTCTGTCTCTTGTTGCAGGGTCCTTCAGGTCTCACAGATGGATGCAACATGTCCCCAGCCACGTATCCAGCCACCTGATGACATTATGTGATGGCTATGGCACTCTGGCATGTTCAGTCCTCTGCAAACAGTGAGCAAACGCTGCTAAGCTGCCACTGCAGGGTATATCTTCAAGCAGTGTGTTCCCTCAGCCAGACGGGATGCCACCACCTGCCCGCCCGCATGATCTCAGCCTGGAGAGCAGACAGAGCTGGGCCGCTGGCATAGGAGATGATGCTCCACAGTAGGAGAACGTGGAAGGAGTGAATCTCATATGCAGTTTGTACTATTCCTTCTAGTTTTGTCTCCCTTGCCTTTTGCATCGTGATTAGGTGGTTAAATGCAGAATTTTGTGGCAGTAGGGAACTTCAGCAGAACCTTCCCTTGTTTTTTGTCTCCTAAACCTCCAGGACCCCAGTTTACATATGGTTTTCTCCATAATGCACTCCGACAGAGACACTTTGATTCTGCCCACTGGAAGGATGGCGCACAGGCCTTAAAATCTGTTTGCTTAGGAGGGTGTCCCTTTTTTCCGCAAAAATCTTCACCTTTCAGTCCTATTATTTTTTTTTAGTCAAGTGAATTTCCACAACAGGTTTTCTTTGGTTGCCCTCCCTCCTCCAGGTCCTGTAGTGACACTACTGTGGCATTACTGATCCCGTTTTTCCTTCAGCAGGGCACTTGTGACAGGTTGGAGTGCAAACATTTGGAGATTCTACAGCCTAGAAAAAAAGTAAAATGTGAGAGCAGCACAAGTACCGCTCCAGAAGCTGGAATGGTTTCCTCATGCAGATTTCTGCAAATCACAGCTAAGAAGGGGCATGGCTCGCAGAGAAAATGTGTGCCCTGTAAAATAAAAGGATTAGGAAAGCACTTTATAGCTTGTGAGATTTATGGATTCAGAACAAATGTCTGTAGTTCACTTGGCCTGCAGCTCTTAAAGAGGCCAAAACAAACTGTTAAAGCTTTAGTTCAAAAGGAAGGCTCAGATCCCCCCGTACATCGAGTGTCTTTGCGAATAACGGGAGTAGTGGAAAGAGACTTGTGTGTCCTGCAGTGCCCATAGGCTACCACCTCATATTGCCTGAATGTAGTAATACTGCAAGGCAAATTTGTTCCAAATGTCCCAACACAGTGGCAATGTCAACCTAGAAACCCACTCGTAAAGCAGAGGCTAAAAAGAAAAGAGTGTTAGGGGAAAGAGAACGGAGAAAATGCGTGGTGTCACCTCTCTCCTCTTTCAGAGAGACAAGCACAAACAATGGCATCACCTTGCTCTGTTAAAGAGGAGAACCGAAGCTGTTCTGGGGCCAGCAGAGCCAAAAAAAGCTTAATTTCGCCTTCACTTGTGTCTCCAAGGGGCGTGGAGTCTCCCGTGCCTTTGTGGATTCTCTGATGTCTGGTAAAGGGTGAGCCCACATCCAGCTATTTCCTATCATAAGGAGAACTTTAGGGTCTCTCTCCTCTCTTTAACTGCTTGTAGCTGTGCAGGACCTGTCTTCCTTCACCTTATTTGTATGGAACTGGCCAGTTGGCTCAAACATATTAGTGGAAGACCTGATAAGCTCACACACACCTGTCCCAGCACAATTACAAGGGGTTTTATTTGTTGTTGAGTTTTTTTGTTGTTTTTATTTTAGAAGCTGGGCTAAAAACGTCTTGGCAAAGAAGACCACATATAAGAGCGTACAGACCTGTTAACACCATTTCTGTCTGGCAGCTTGGTTTTCTAGTAGCGAAACAGGGTGGTTAACTTTTCCATGTGAAAAGCCAGGTGTGTTAGGATCCTTTTTGCTTTTAAATGTGGCTAATTTATAACATTTATAATAGGATTGGATGACGGACTAAAGACTAGATGAGTAAACTTGATTATTCCCAATGAACAGCTCAAATTGAATCGGTGCAGTTATTCTAAAGGATTCAGTCTTCCAGCCCAGTCGCATGAGGCCTCTCTTTAGTGTGATCAGAGTGATTCTGGCATAGGGGTGTTTGTCCCTGTTGGGTTGCTTCAGATTCATTTTTGACCCAGTCCCAGGCTGCTGACAACGTTTATCGAGCCCAGCTGCCGAGGAAGGATGCTGATCGTAGGCAGCCCATAGCGTGTCATGGGGAGAACGTTTCTTCTGTGCTTTCTAAGCCACTGAGGTCTTTCTCCGCAAACAGAGACAACATTAAATTCCTGCCTGGCATCATTCAGCATGGCCCTGTGGAGTCATCTGCCTACCACAACCAGCCACCTGCGTTTCAATACATTCACCTTCTTTGCATTAATCTACACGTGCTCAGAAGCAGTAGGGATGGGCTAAGCAAGCCAGCAAGGATAGCATCTGTCACAGGAAAATGTGTCCAGATTTTCTAATGAGACTGGTGATTACGGATGCCTCAGACGTAAGCTGGTTAATTTGCAGCCCCTGCCAAAAGGCTCTCTATCAGTATGCTGATGGCCAGTGCCTTTGAAATCAGGTGCCATTGAAGTGTCTTCCTTTGTATACTTCCCGATTTCTGAGTGTTCCAACCAGTCCGAGAAACCGTGGCACTGGGAGAACATCATTTAATGATTGAGTTTACTGAATTAGAAATTAGAATAAAATTCTTACTTACTCACTTTTCAGTGCTCAGTTGGATGCTTTTGTACTCATATCTAAATCCTTAGACAAGTGGCTTGATTTTAAAGGTTCAGAGATTATCTGTCAGCTCTCTGCAGACTGTTTGCCTGTCTTTAGGGATCTACTGTTAAAGCTGGTCCTAGATTAATGCGGTAGGAAAAAAACTGAATTTCTCCAAATTGGTATCTGAACATCAATTTTACAGTTTAGCTTGAGCCTGAGCATTAAGTGTTGTGATACCGCTTCTTCATTTGAATTTTTGGCAAGGACCGTACCCAAATGTAGCACAGCAAAATAAGCCTTGGCTTTACTGGTCTAAGAGTCTAAAACCGTGAAGAAACGCAGCAAGCAGCTGGAAGCAGCCTGGGTGTTATGACTGGCGTAATGAGATGTAAGTGCAATGTCAGAGTGGGAAAGCTCATGCTAGCAGGTCTCCTGGCTCTTCTGAAGGTGGGCTCGCAAGGACATAGGGCAGGACGATGCTCCAGACAGGACTTGCGTGCTGTGAATCTGCCATGTAAATAGCCTGGCTTCTTGACTGACCTTTCAGATTATTTAAACAGGGGAAAGCAATCATTTGGGATCTGGAATTGATGCCAGCGAGCCTTGTGAAAGTCTGTGAGTCTCCCACTCTCTGGCCAAGGTTTTCCCTCCACATTGCGGGCTGACGCTGCAAGAACATGTACAGTAATGGATGAGAGAAGGTTTGTGGGAACAGCAGCCAGGTCTGTCCTAAGGAAATGTTTAGAGCCTGGCGTGTTGTGAAATTGAGCTCTTCAGGCTTCCACAGAAATGAAGTATCAAGTGACAAGAGTCACATTCACTGGTTCCTACGTTACTGCAGCAATACAGAGAGAAAGAGCTCTTCCGACTCATGTGAGCTAACTAGTTACTTTATCTTCCCCACTCCCAAAACAGAAGACATTGGACAAACCCTCCATCTTTTTGGAGGGGGAAGCTGTGGGTATCTGTGGCTATCCCAAAAAGTTGGCCAGTGAAGACAGGAAGCATCACAGAAATTACTATTCTGTATAAAACTGTAGCTTAATATCTTGCTGCAGACACTGGCCAGAACCAGCGCCACAGGGGAAACTGCGAAAAGCTCCATAGGATATGTTATAAGGTGAGATACCTCAAGGAAAAGCTTTCTTCTGGCCTCTTTTCTCTCCCTAGTAGCTAGAGGTTGGGCCACACACTAAGTTATAGGAATTTATAGCTGTTCTTAAGCTTAATAATATCGATTACAGCTCTGGATAATGTATTTTTTTTCCCTGTACAGCTAATCTTTCCTTTGAAGGGTATTGGCCCCAAGGCAACACTATTCTAATAAATTAACTAGGATCAGGGCATGGGCCCGTGCACTGTCCTGAAATAGTCCAGGCTGTGTAATTGTGCATGTTCCCTGGTGTGGTTTTGACCCTCTTCTCAGGTAGGTTCCAGGCAGAGCTCAGGGAGAATGCGTTGTCCTCAGCAGGTGGCACAACTGAGGCCAGTCCGTTTTGGTGTGGAAGGGAGTTTGGTGGTATGGATGTGGGCTATGCTATGCTGGTTGTCTTTGGGGCCAGAAAACAGTCTTTGAATTATCTTATTTACTAATAGAGATGCAGCCAGTAGTATTATGTGGCTCTGAACTCCAGAGACGCTGGTTGTCCTCCTGTTCTTGGATTATCGCCTAGCTACGGAGAAAGATTCCTGGAGTAAGCAATTCTTGGAGGCAACAACTCGACAGGGAAGGCAGCAAAATTCAGGATGGGAGAAGGGTGTTTTCCACAGTGTGTGTAATTAGCGCTAGAGCACATGCCTAGAAAGCAGGGTGGATTCTTCATCACAGGGAGGCTTCAGAGCCAAATCAGCTATTTTTCTGCAAGGCGATGTTCCAGCTGGGCACTGATTTCTCAGCCAAGACAAGGAGGCTATAGCCCCCTGCAGCAGTAGCTCTGCCTCGCAGGGGGCAAGGGCTCTGGATTGCGTGAGGGGACGGTACTGTTTGTTGCTCCGTGTGCAGGGATCCCTAGGGACTGTCTTTCTCCAGAGGTCCGGAGCAGGGATAAAAGCAGGGGTGAACATCACCAGGTAGATTTCACGTGATGCCCCCTTGTCCTGGTGAGATGGGTGCTCTTCTCTTACTGGCACAGCCGTTGTTTGGCAGACTTTTTTTGTGTTTCCTCTTCAGCTCTGCTTGGATGTGGAAAAGACTTTTTCTACTGGCTGGAACAAGTCAAAGAGAAGAGAGGACCAGGATATTCAGCAGAGTACCTAGGAGCACAGCTGAAATGTTTCAGATGATGTAAAATGGATTTCCATCACTTGCTTAGTGGATTTGTATGTGGGCACTACTGGTAAAAGCAGTGCTTTTCTTTACAGCTTAACATGTGTCAGAAATAAAAAAAAAGTCACTGCTAAAGTTGAAAGGGTAACTTTCAAACCCGCCAAGCTCATTTTGCCTCCATTTTCCACTGAATCTGCTAAGCCTTTTAATGTTTTACAGCTAGTATAGAATCAAACCAAATATTTGGTCATAACTACTTTGGAGATCCCCAGCTCTCTTTGGCCCAGCCATCGGATGAGTAGGTGTTTCAGTGCTTCACTTTATGATGCTTAATTGACTAGGCTAAATTTGATTTTCAAAATGGGTTTACTCATGTAAGAGCTTGCAACCTAACGGCTTTCAATAAGCTAAAATGTTTAACTCTGCAAGTGGGCCAAGGTAGGACCGCACGCACTTAAAAGTACCACAGCGCAGGTAATGAACAGTAATTTGCTAAGCCGACCGCTAGGCTGATTGCCTTAGATCTTGATTGCTTGCGGTCACAACCTCACACTCCAGCGTTCCTGAGTCCTTTAGCCATTGCAGCACTGAACATATATCCATAAAAATCTGGGCTGCAGTTTTTTCGTGCCAGAGCAACTGTCTTACTGTCACAGCAATGATCTGCTGTCTTTGGCCAAATGTCTTCCGCGAGATACTTCAACCCATTGTCCGTAACTATAGAATATATCCAGAGTAAGCAGTACTGGCCTTAAAGAAGATACGCCAGTTTTTCCCTGCACATAAATTGACAGTATTGCCTGCTTCACTAAAAAGATGTAATTTTACCATTGCTTTGTTACGTTCTTACAGTTGATTGATTGATTGATTGACTGATTTTTATTCAATAGCTGCCAAAGCTGAATAGTGGCTGGTTTGTGTCCAGTGAAGAACAAACTTGGAATAAATGGAACAGCTGCACAAAGATGTTCAGCAGAATAGGTCCTGCAAGTCTTTAAACAAAACCGGTGCCATCAAAGCCAAAATCTGAAGAGCTCTTAACAAAAAACATATTTGTAAAGAGCAGATGAAAAAAAATTGTTCTGAGCTGTATAACAAGGTCACATCAATCAAACCAGCAGCAATGACATACAGCAGCCTTCACACATGACCAAAAGACATAATCAGAACCAGATACAATACCAATAGTGCCAAACTCCTCCCAAAGCAAGAGAGATTTAGGGTGAACAACATCCTGGGAGACTGAGGACACACAGGAGGCATAGTACTTACAGAGGTGTTTTACCTCAATAAAGTCGGGGTTTTGGAGAATAAGGAATAAGGAATAAGTCCAATACATTTTTCAACAAATCAGTTAAAAATACGGCCTTGAGCTCTCAACCAGTCCTTTTTGCGTACACTAAAAAACCAGTGATAATAGAGCTGTCTGCAGGATGAAGATAGCACCATGATATATTCCCTGGCATATTTTTATGTCGTTTTTGCCACTAGATGTCTCTGCTGACTTCACAGTGCTCTTCATGAGCTGCTTTATCTGGTGAACAAGAGACACCAAGGTGGAAGTCAAGCTGTGACAAAACCTGCTTGTGACTGTAGTTTCTAGGGTTTTGTTTCTCGTTAACAATTCCTTCTGTGCAAGACAGAGATATGAGTTTTTGAGAGCTTTCTCAGATAGCTCCTCTTTTTCAGGGGTCAGAATGAGAATAAGAAAACCTTGCTGTCCTCCAACTTTATTCCTATTTCAGAGCCTTTGTTGCTCACTCCAATATTTTGATTCTCATCCCCTTCCTAACTCCCTGATGGTCACTTTGCTGATTTCCAGGGGATCCTTCTCCTTAGACTTAATGTGCACCTCCGAGTGCTTTCAGCTAACAGCATCTGTCCCTTGAAAACATCCTGCAGCCACTACCAAGGGCTGTGGGACAACTTATATAGCTTAGGGTACCTGGGCAAGGCACAGTTTTGATAGGAGCTAATGATAGACATAGGAACCAGGGCAGGGGAAGTCATAGGATAAAAGTGTGTGGTCAGGTACAGACGTTGACTCCCAAGCTCCTATACGCTAAGATGGGAGGTGGCTCCAGTTTTGAAACCAAGTCAGACCATACCCTAGCTATGCAGTCCCTGTGAGAGTCAGGACTGGTTAGAATGATGGCAGCAGTGGCTGCGTGTCCTCTGGAAGAGAGCTGGTTGTTTTCTGCTGGCTCATGGCAAGGTGGATGGGGTTAGTATACCCTCTGGCCACGGCTCCAGCATGGCCCAGAGAGACTGAGATATGGGACGAGGACTGGAGTTACAGAAGGAATTAAGACCCTAACTTTCGTCTTGGATTTATGGGTTCCCCAATACCCTGTTTGAAGTTGACCACAGCCACAGAGTTCCTGCTGTGCACAGCTCCTTATGTCCTTCCTTCCCTGCCCAGCACCCTGGTCCCAGGGTGTGATCCTTAAACTTGGTGTCTATGTCTGTCGCAACAGCCGTACCTGAGAAAATTGATGGCTGAAGCCTCCCACAAGGCGTATTTTGGCTGAAAGTATCTTTAGTCATTCTCCCACAGTGAAGGCACTGCCTGGGAGTGAGGTACCCCTTTTGTAACCCTTTCTCAGTCTGAGCTAGAGCAGGAACTGGAGCTCAGGGCTCCCCCAGCCCAGCAGAGCCCTGAGTCTTTAGGCTATTAAGACTCCATATCGTCTTTGACAGTCGCTCTGGCGGATCCTTAAACGCACGTTGGGCTATCGAGAGTAAGCAGAAAGCTGTGGTAGAGTTGAGTGAATTCCTTTTTTCCTTGAAAAGCAGGTTGGGTCACAATGAAGTTACTAGGAAGTTGAATTTCCATGTGGTGAGTAGTTTTGACACGTCACAAATAATGAAAAAAAGTCTCAGAAAAAAAAACCAGAACTGTGTGAATTTGGGAGCTGAGCTTATACTCAGAGCTGGGTAACAGTCACAAGACAGAAATGCTGGAGGTTGCAGCAACTGCAGTGCTGTAGCATTGAAGATACCCAGCTTAAAGGTTAAGCGTTATGTGCCAGAGATAGAAGCTATGGCCCCAGGGGGGTCATGCTACAGCCAAACTCTGCCTGAGGCTTCTGATAGCCTTGGCAATAATAAACCTGGCGTTTACTGTGTTGTTTTGTGCTTGTGACTTTAGCAAGACTGAGGCTGAAGTGGAAGTCAGTGCTGTTTGCTTGGGATTTGAGAATTAAATCCCAGTCCCAAATGGATTTTTTCGCTCTTGAGACCTTCTGCCCTCTAGCACAGGCACAAGCATGCCCTGGATAGGGTTTGTGGAGGAACTCGAAGCCTCGGTGTGATAACCCTCTGCCTCTGTCAGCGGTGAGGTGGGATATGAGAAATTGTTTCATTAAAGGTCTGATCCTGCTGTGCAAATTGCTGCAGTGGTCATGGGGAATTTCAGGGTGTGGAAGCCATGTGGGCTCTGTATGATGCAACTGGTTCTTCAAGTACAGGTACTTTGATCTCTTCATCATTACAATGAATAGGTAAACTCAGCAAATGACTTCAAAAAATCTTCATTGCTTTTCCTTTTCGCAGGTCACCACTCTGTGTTTCCTTGAATTTCTGTAGGAAGCTAGGAAGTTTTTGGTGCCAAATGACACCTACCCAATTTCACTGCGTTCCCACAACAGTTCAGGGCAGTGGCCAAGCGCAAGGAAATTCCAAGGATGCTCAGAGGCGTATCTCAGGGGAGGAGCTTGGAAGAAAATATCAGAGCGTTTATGTTTTAACAGGCTGTTCTCAAGATAATGGTGAGAATTAGAGAGTTTTGTCCCCTTTCCATTATTTATCTCAGTATCTCTGTAGTAATTATCAGAAAGGAAGTACTGCACGGGATAGGTGGGGCTTTAGCAAACAACTGTGTGATACAAATTCTGAAATGGGCAAACATGGTCAATGTATCTTCTGAACTCGCATGACAGCACATTCAGTCTGAGTTTAAAAGCAGTAACTATATGAAGAGAAGGTGAAATCCAGAGCTTGGGCTGGACCCTGGATCTGAGATCACATCTCCAAACAAAAGACCTGAGAACAGGAAGTTACGTGACCGTCTCCTCTCGTTACTTACTTCCACTAATGGAAAAGGTGCACCTAAAACTGATGTGTATTTGAGTGCAAAGCCCTTGTCTCCTTTCCCCATGTACTCTGTTTGCTTTCTTAGTTATGATTCAGGTCAGCATTAAGCCTTGGCATAGTACAGAGTGCTGTTCTGAATTCCAAAGGAGTGCATTCCCACTCTGTCATCAAGCTGCCGTGTGGTGTAGGGTAACCCATTTAACATCTCTGTTCCTCTATTTGACCATCTTAAGAAAGACAACAGCAATATTGGCTGAAAGTCTGAGACCTAATGCAATATTGATCAATATGGGCTGAGACTTAAATGTTTGACAAGCCTTGAGGGATAGAATTGATACTGAGCTGCGTGAGCACCAGTGCCATATTGAAGAGGAAGGAAACTAGGAAGGTTATATGTGCACATTGGGATCCAGTGTGGACACTATTTCCAAGAACCGGTCAAATCTCACATCAAAAATCTGCTTTAAATTTGAGATGGCATCTACTGAAAGTGATGGCATTATCCTGGATTTGTTATAGAGAACTGATGATTACCTTAGCAGTATCTTGTTAAAAGGAGTTACATAGGGACTTTTTCCCATTTGAAGGCTAGATGAGTCTGGCATAATCATCTAGATTGATCTAATACATTATGTAGATCACTGACTTTCATGCAGTGGTTCTTAGAACATGCTCCAAAACTTGTGGTTGTGTTAGAAGATTGAAGGTTCTCATGAAGGTTTGTAGACTCTTGGTGATCCGTGTAAGTACTTTTAATGGGAGCAAAGTGTGATCTACTTGAGATGCCTGATAGAAGAGCCTGGACTACTTTGACCATACATGGAGCTGGACTGTTACAGCCACAGGCACAAACAAGCCAACAAATGGGCTCATCATTTTGTTACACTGAATCATCAGACCAGTCACAGCTATGCAGGATTCTTAAAGTCAGCTATGAGAATAGAGTGGATGTGAAAAAATTGTGATAGAAAGCTTGGACAACAAGCTGGACATGAATTAGCAGTGTGCCCTTACGGCAATGAAAGTCAACTGTATACTGGGCTACCTTAGCAAGAGTGTAGCTAGGAGGTTGAGTGAAGTGGTTATTCCCCTCTTTTTGTCACTTAGGAGACTGCATCCTGATCCTGGGTCCAATTTGGGGCTCCCCAGTACCAGGCAGACAGTGACAGATGGGAGTGAGCCCAGAGGAGCCACCAAGCCAGTTGGGACTGGAGCACGAGATATACGAGGAGAGGCTGAGAGCTGAGGTTTTGCAGTGGGAGAGGAGAAGGTCAAGGGGGACGTTGTTACTATCGGTGGCTACCTAATGGGTAGCTGTAGAGAAAGTGAAGCCAGATTTCTCTCAGAGGTGCACCGTGGAAGGATAAGAAGCAAAAGACACAGGTTGTAGCCAGGGAAATTTCAATTATATATAAAGTTCTTCATATAGTCAAACACTGGAAAAGAATCCTGGGCGGGTGGGAATGTCCGTTCTTGGAGATATTCAGAGCTTACCTGGACAAGACCCTGAGCAACTTGATTTAGTTGGCCCTCTTTGAGCAGGAGTTGAACCAGAGACCCCGGAGATCCTTTCCAATCTCAATTATTCTGTAAAGTTATGTCATTGAGGTGGCTTAGAGAAGACGTTAAAGGAGAAAGATACATGGGCAGATGAAAGTGACCACAGAAGAGAAGAAAGGAAATTTAAGCGCTTGAGGAGATGGGATCAGACCAAAAGACAGTGAGAGGGGCAAGTCTGATCAGAGCTGAGGAGTTGCTCAAGGCAGAGGGCGGATCTGGGACACGATTGAGGATATGCCGCTGTTGTTTGCTAGTTCCTCATCCAGGCAGTAGCTGCCATCTTTCCCAGTGACTCCCTCAGGTGTTAAATGGGCCTTGTGCAGATGCTCTGATGCCTGGTTTATGGATTGTACTGGTTGCACAAAAAAGCCCATGAATACAATGTAAAGGGAAAAAGAGGTGAGACTGAGCTGAGTTTTTTTTCTCTCTTCCTTCTCCTCATAGATAATACAGATGTAAAGGTTTTCATTTCAGTTTTGGTCTCTCTTTGCTTCCAGGCTACGTGAAGTTGGTTCATCTCCTAAGCCGAACCTGGACGCTTAGTCCACGTTCATGGCTGAGGCTGGACTTCGCTTGGCCAATGTTCCCTGACAAGACTGTGGCATAATTTCTCTGCCAAGCAAATAAAACTCTCTGACTATATAAATATTAATGAACTAAACAGGCCCAAATTACAGGCCTCAGTTGACCATAATGATAAACTACTAGCATAGTCCCTGGAGCAATTTTATCTGAGGCCAAATAGTCCTGTAGTTGCATAGGCCAGGTAGCATTCCTGATGATTAAGATGGATGTGACCGACTTGTTCGGGGAAGCAATAGAATTAAAGGATAAAGGCATGGATCCTTCCAGCTCAGCTGGCTATCAGGCCAAGGAACTGGCCTTGGCAATGTTCGTTTTGCTGGCATAGACTGTGATGCGTAAGCCCCTGTTCTAGAAGATGTTCTGGTGATATGAACTGCAAAGATCACAGTGTTTCAGCTTTTTCTTGGCTTCATCCTAAAGCTGGCAAGGGAAGAGGAGATAGGGCGGGAGCAGAGCAGGTTTTATTGGATCACTTTCACTCAGGGCTACTCAGTCTCCAGCTTCCCAAGGACACCTTGCGTCTCACAGCTTTGTTGAAGCATAAAGTCAGGTAACTTGGCAACAGTCGAGCAATCAATCACTCCTCTCTGCTTTAAAACTTACCCTAAGTCTTTGTTCTGGTAGGAACCATTGAAATCAAAGTGGGAGACCGTATTCAGGGTAGATGCTGAAGACGAGGATGCGGAAAAGAGTTTGAGTAAAGTTTACAAGCAGCCTCTTTTATGGCTTGCAATAAGTTCCCCTGGCTGTACGTCAGTTGTTTCCCTAACTCATCCCTCCTTTGCCTTGTAAACTGTTTATACAAAAGGACGGCTACAGCCATGCTTTGTTAGCAATGCCCTTCTGGCTCTGTATCACATTTTGGGTCGACATTTTGGGTTTTCCATACTTCACACAAACTGCCTTTCTTAATAAATCAGCCTGATGTGAAAAGCTTCTTACCTGGTGATCTTTGGGACAGCTTTACCAAATGAAATAGGTAAATCCCTTACTCTAAGCAGAGGCCTGAATACACAAGAGTGGCCTTTGCCCTCGGCCAGCTGAAACATCACATCAGAGCCCAGCACCCAGCTCCCACCAAGCAGTGGCGGATCCTCAGTCGAGAAAGCAGGCAAGTACCAGCAGGAACCGGGGAGATAGTTAAAGGGGATGGGGAAGACGAGGCAGAAAGATAATCAAACGGCAAGTCCTGTCTTCTCCTCAAAGCCTTCTTTTCGGGAGAGATGCTGGAGAGGAAAGGTTAAAAATAATAACAGGACTTAGGATATAGTAAACCTTCAAATTATTTGCTATTCTGCCCACATTTTACTTGTGTTTTACAGTGCCAGGAACTACCCATGCCAAGAGGAGCCAGTGATACGTGGACTCGCAGTCTGTGCAACACTGTCATATATTAACAGTGATTTTTAGCATTATCTGGCTGCAGACAAGGACTGGTATTGGATCAGTGAGACAAATGGAAGTCATTCATGGAAAGGTAATCTGAAGGGCAAAACGCGGATCAGGAGGAGACTACAGAAGAGCTGAACAGAATTGACTGTGCACTGCATATTAGATGTGAGAGCGGAAGAAGCCAGTGAGGTTTTCAGACAGTCTCTCCGTGTACGATTAGGATGCAGTTACACTCAAAGACTCTGCAATCTTGTTGGGTTACAGGAAGTGCCAGAAAGAGGAAGGACAGTGAAAAAAGGTGCAGATGCTCACCACTGAGGACACTAGGAGGCAGAAAGGACGTGTGTAGGATGGGATTTAGATCAACTCTATCCACCCAAGAGCTTCAAATAGAGCTAGTTGACTGGACCCCACTGTGACACATAGAAAAAGGGAGGCGTTTCCAGAGGGAAATTATATGACTGTGTTAGATAGCAATCTTTGGGATGGGCTTGCTTAGCTGTGATGATGCCCAGTTCTCTTTTCCCTGTGGGAAGGTACTAAGTGACTGTCTTGTACATGGCTAACATTGATGGAAAGAATCTCACTCTCAAGGAGTTAAAAACAGGAAAATCCAGGCGTGAATGTCCAAGTGACAGCTTGAAAGAAACACAGCCAACAATCAGTTGCAAGTGTGAGAAGGGTGAGAACAGGAGGCTAAAGGAAGGGCTGCCTGGGGTGCCAACTGAGAGAGATTATTTGGAGTGGATCAAAGGAAAGGGAAGCAGGACTTGATAATCTGGGACAGCCCTTCTCCTGGATGGGATCTACTGCGCTGCGAGCTAGCGCCTGCAGGGAAACAACAGGATCCCCAGGGACCAAGGCACTTAAAACGCGACTGGATAAAGAAGTGGTGCACATGCTCTAAGGAACAGTCCCAGAGCAGGCAGGGGATACCTGTAGTAGAAGACATCTCTAGCTCATATTTCTAGTCATTAATTGTCTTACAGGGAATAGGGACTATTGGTCTTATTTGGAGAGGTTATTGGTGTTATTTGGAGACTATTAGTACTATTGTCAAAGAAATGCGGTAACCCATGGAGCAAAATCTCACCTGGCTTTATTAAAGGTGGTGACTTCACTACAATGAATAAAGCGGCAGCAGTTTTTCTAGGAAGAAGCTCGGCGGAGGCTGTGAAGATGCTTCTCCGCGGACACAAGCGTGCACCGCACGTCCGACTGCCACTACTGAACTACTTGACTCTGGGGACCATGAGGTGGCGCAGTTACCCTGAATATCAAATCACAGCTGGCTGCACACTGGCCAGGTATCTTCCCAAAATACGTGTCTGCTCCCCAGCTGCATAACTACTACCACGTGTTAAGGAACTGCTGCTTTATACACCATATAGCTGCATCACCTAACCCCTTCTTTCCTTCCCAGGGAATAAGTTAGGTTCTGCGGGACAAGAAAGAGCAATCAAGCATAGCGCGCTCTGCTATTAGCTAGCGTGCCCCTTGCGAAGATCCCTTTCCTCTCCTTTTTTTAAAGAGGGCTTTACAAAAATAAACTGAAACGGCAAACGCATTTTATGTTTTCCCCCTGGAAAGCGCTACAAGGACATTGCTTGTTTTACTAGCAGGGGCGGCAGGATTCAAAATAACAGACACAGACCACATGGCGGAGGGTGTCAGATCCCCTGTGCCGAGCGCTGCTGTGGCTGCCCTTGCTCCGCCTGCCCCATCTCCAGGAGTGGGAGTAGAAGGTCTGAGAACTGTGTCCTGCTTGCAGAGAGTCTCCAGTCCTGTCTGTCGCAGGGTCCCTATTGCATTTGTGAAAGGGTGGTGGTGGCTCCAGTGTCCTGGCCCGTTTCCAGGCAAGGGGACTGGTGCTGAATCTCCCTCAGGTTCCCCATCGGTAAACCGGATACGGGAGTTTTTCCTGCTTCCTGTTCCAAGCGGTTGCGTCGTCTCACCGCGCGCTCACAGCTTGCCCCAAAGGTGGTTGCATTTCAGTGGAAAATTTGTGTGCAATCACAAAGTGAGACACTTATCCCTGAGCAGAGAGGGCAGGCTGAGGCCTGTGTTTGACCCAAGCTCCGTTCTGCAGATAAAAATGCTTTGGGACACAAAAAAAACGTTCCTCCCTCAGATATTGTATTTGCTCATGCGACGGCCACAGCTTGTCCTAACCTAGATTTGCCTTCAAAAGCTGCAGTGAAGGTAAGGCAGATGTCTCTTCTGCAGCTCCCGCTAGTCAGCTGCTCCCTGAGGAGCACGGCCGTAACGTGCGTGTGATGTTACTCGCACAGAGACCGCAAGGTGCTGCATAAGCGCCCATATAGGAAGTATTCCCTGGCAGTAGGGTTTGGTATTCGTTCCCTAGAGCTTCACTGATTTCTGCATGTGCATTTTGCTGTGTCTATAAATACCCTCCCAGGGTGTCAGGTCCTGATTCTTATCACCTGAACATTTGAGAGATCAAAACCGCCAGAGAAAGACTTCTCCAGACTCCGCTGCACATGCCCCCCTGGTCATCTGCCCCCATCCAGAGGCTTCACTTTTCAGCGCAGGAGAGGCTTGAGCGAGAGCTGAGCGCAACATCCTGCAAAAGCATGATGAGGAATGAATACAGAGAGAAATCTCCTCCCTTGCAGATCTCCTTGCGGATCTCCTTGCATTTGGAGGTGACTGCCACTGCTGAGAAAGATCAACGGGTGCTGATGCTGACTTTTGCTCTAAGGAGAGAGGGGACAAGCGCCCCGTGTACAGATGGAGTGGAGGGGCCACTTAGCTGAGCACGTCCATGCCTTCAGAAACGCTTTTGCAATTGCCTTCCCAGCTCAGCGCAGCGTCCAGCATGTCTTGCTTCCAACAGGTCAACGTTTTTGTTAGGAAAAGCACAGAAAAGCCCTTCGGTGGCAGAGATGTGCCTACAAGCCCTGCACTGAAGCAGTGAAGCTGGGAGCCTGGACTTCCCCTAGACACCTCAGAAGCCCAACTAAGGAGCCTGGACTTCCCCTAGATACCTCAGAAGCCCAAATAAACCCCCATGAGATCCAAATCCCCTTTTGGGGAAGCTTTTCTCTACCTGTTGGGTGGCCAGGACTCTTGAATTACACCTTCAGGGACTGAAGCTGGGGCAATCGCTGCAATGGGGACCTGGTGACAGGCACCTATGGTGCTGCTGGAGCTTTTCTCGGCGCTCCTCGGCGCCTGGCTCATGAGCATCGGCTGCTTTTGTTGTCCGCTCCTCCTTGTGAGCCGAACCCTGCAAACCTACGCATTCTTCCTTGCTTAGACACCACAAGCTTTATTTGTTTTAATCAAAGGGGCCCCTGATAATTATTAACATATTTAATTATTTTTACACTGAGTCACTTGGCTTGGGCGTGGAGCGATCACAAGGATTGTGTTACTACAAAGAGCCAGGCCTGGAGCATTTGCACCACCAAGTCATCACCGTTCACACACCGAGCGCCTATTGATGTCTGCCTTGGAGCCGGCCTCTCCTCCCGTTTCGAATCACTTTTCACTTTACTGGAAAGACTGCTGGCCTCCAAGGGAGGAAAATCAGGCGCGTTCAGGCAATTTGCAGGGCTGCTTGCACACAAAGGTAGGGAGTTGCTAAGTGAGGGAGTGGGGTAGGGTTGGCAATGAATTATGGTCATCTGAGCCGGGCTACGGCCCCGGGGTCTCTAACTCGTGGGTGGGGGTTAGTCCGTCTGCCCCCACTACACTTGCACGGCCCCGTCCAGGCCCACCCCCCCCTCCTCCCCAGGCTCTGCTGCATGTCAATGTGTTACGTGGCCTCGCACCAGCAATCAGAGCACACTGCAATTAGTGGTATTTGTCTGAGGAAACTCATAACTCTGCACTTCCACATGATTTATGAGGTTCCCGGGCCCGGGCTGGCCGGCGAGCTACGATCGTTCCCAGCCTTGGCGGTTCATGGCGAGGGTACGTTGGGAGGTCCAAGGGGACCAGCCTCCCCGTTCCCCAAGCTCAGACCTTGACGTGGGGCCAAATACACGGGAGGGGGCTGGGTAGGAAGGGCAGTCCGGATGGTTTTTCTGGCCGAGTTTCCACCGGTGCTTTGCAGGGAAGCGTTGCCCTTGGCGAATCCCCCCCTGCACCCCGACTCTGTGTCTGGGAGGGAGGGAAGTCTCCATAGGGTGCTGCAAAAATGTTAATGCAGCCCTGGGCATGCAGACCTAAATGGCCGCCGTCTGCACGGTGGCATCCGGGGTGAGCATGGTGCCTGCTCCTTCCTCCTTAGTTCTTAAAGTCCCACCAATAAACTGGGGTGTTACCCAAGTCTGGAGATATAAGAAAACCGAGGTGGGGACTCAAGGACACACAAAGGAGGCTTTGGCAGGGCTGGAAATTGAGAAAAAAAAATCTGCGGACACCCTAGGTAAATGTTGGCCTTGTTGAAATCCATGTTTAGGAATAAGTTTTTGGTTAACTACAAATATAAATATTTATACAGAGGGAGAAAGAGGTTGCAAGAAACAAGTTTTACAAACCCAAAACTGCACAGTTTTCAACACATCAGACCTTTAAATGAAAACCAGAACACTGATGCTACTTAAAGAAGGCAGAAGATAGAGGCTGGTCTCTGCTTTCCCCAGAGGGAAATGATTGGAAAATAGTGATCAGCCTGTTCCTGCTAAGCTTGGGCTTTTGCTCAGAAAGACTTTTTTTTTTTTTTTGGTGGGAAGGGGTTCCAACGCATTGGATCATCATTTTCATGAGGTCTAATAATAATAGCACTTCTTTTGTCATGACTATTTTCGCTGAAAGCCGTGGGGAGCAGAGCTGGTGTCCCAGGACCTAAAGCTTTGTCCCTACAAAGGCTCATGTCCAGAGTCTGAGCTTTCGGAGGGGCACTAATTGCTCCAAGGTCCTTGTAGTTCTGATGTTGTCTTATCCCGCTAAAGACTTTGTGTGGGTCTCCAAGCAGCCCTCAGAACCACAGAGATGCTCAAGCAGTGGTGGCTTGCTGGAAACTCCCCTGCAGCCTCCGTGGGACCTGACAGGCTCAGCCACATCCTGAAAAGCTGCCTGCGAGACCCCATTGCAGGTGGAGGGGGGCAGAAGAAGTTGGTTTTGGAGCTGCTTTTTGCTTCCGTCCCTCAAACTCAGGCTGGACTGCTCAATGGCTCTTCAGCACTTCTCGCCAAGCACTGGCCCAGCCTTGCACCTACATCTCCCCAGCATGTTTAATAGCTGCAGTCCTGCTCGCTTTGGATAGAGCATGACCAAGCCTGGAGAAAAAGCAAATATACAAGTCTGTGTATTCCTGGACTGGGCTCCATCTTTATCCAGTGCAGGGAACAGTGGGGTTTGGGAATACAATATCATTGCTGCAGAATAAGAGGCCCAGGCTCCTTATTACTAGATCTCTAAACAACCAGTTCAGAGATGCCTTAGCCTGAGATGAGTGATAAACAGGAGAATGATGCCCAAGTTTGCTTGTGGATGCTGCCACCTGGGAAGAAGGACTGGCTTAAAGCAGCAGATGACAACGGCTAGAAAGAGCCACCGGAGGGTGGAGGGAAGCACAGGGAAAAATGCCATGCACCCCTAAAAGTGCAGGAGGTGGGAAGAAGCATCAGAACGGGCCATATCTCATGTTTGCTCCCATCAGAAAAACTCCTATTAAAATTTAAGCATAAGCAGAGGAGCAGCAACTGAGCTCCGGACTTATCCCACTGTCTATATCTTAGATGAGAGCTCCTGACCGCTTCCTTGCCTGCATGCACGTGTGTGTGTGTGTGTGAGCACTCCAGCTCTTGCACCACCATCCCGCTGCCAAGGTGACGTCTCTCCTTGCCAGGCAACCGCTGCCACATTGAGATCACTGCTGCTCTCCAAGCCAGCCCATTTCTAGTGGTATTTTGGGAAACGTCGAAGCTGGTGACAGAGAACAGGAGGATTAATAAGGCGTTTTGACTGATGGAGCAATTTGCATTGCTCAGATGAGGAACTGCTGCAATTAAAGAAAAGTAGATGGCTAAACCCAGGGAAATTCAGATGATTTTTGATTTGGATGGGCTGTCTGAACTAATTCCAAGCTTGCGCAAGCAACTGTCCTGGCAAAATGGAGCTGGGGGGGTGAGATGAAAGACCAGGAGAGGCAGCGCTCTCATTACTACTGCTGCTGAGAGCCGGTCTGTGTCATCGCAGCCTCCTCCACTTCCCGCAGCTCCCAGCCCCTGTGCAAGCCACCAGACAATGCTCCTTTATTACAAGGCCAGAGCAGGGAGGGGAAAAATAGGACCATTAAAGCATAGGCTATATTAAGCCGTGGAAAACCAGAAAAATAAGTGCACGCAACTCCAGCAGTGCTAAGCCGGTCCACTGGCTTCCCCTCGGAAAACAATCTAGACCTGACTTGGGTGGGAAAAAGCCTGTAGTAGTAACCATCTCCCTAATGAACAAACAGAGCAAGACATTTATCTGAGAGCTCAGTTACAAAGCTCTGCGCTGCAATTTGCTCTGCTCTGCAAAATAACAAAGCCAAGACACTGCAGGTAACAGTCAGGCCAAGAAGTCTGAGAGTTTCATTCCCAACAAGTGAGTTTTGGCACAGTAGCTACTTCACACCCAATTAATTACTTCAGCACCAGATTATACTTGCAGGCTCCAATAGAAGTGATAATAGGAACCAATTAAAGTAATTTATATTTACTTTGTAAGCATATTTTCCTTTGGTAAATCTTTGCTTTAAGTTGACAGATTGGAAGCCAGCATTTTGTTTTCGTTAAGAGAGACATTTCTGAGGTACAAATCCAAGCCTGTAAAGCCAAGAAGTCTTTCCCTTTCAGGTTAAAAAACATGCAGTTAAAAAAAAAAGAAAGAATGGATGCACGTGCCCACGCTAATAAAAACACACCATGAATGGGGAGGTGCCAGTGCGAGTGTCTTGCTACAAGAACGTGATCGTCATGAAATCACTGCTTGCGACTGATGAGGAACTTGGGAGAGGCCGTGTCTCTGGGATGAATCAGGGACTGGTTCTTATGTGATTTCCTCCAGGAGATTTTGCTTATACTGGTGCCAAAAGTGCCGGATGGGGGTAAATGCTGACCCTAAAAACTTGCAGAGGGAAGGGGTGTGCTGAGATCCTCCTGCTTCCAGGGCGCTGCGGGGTTGAGGGAAACACAAGGCACTTTGTCTCCGCCAGGGGAATGGGGGCGAGCTTGGAGGTGGTGGTTAATGAGACATCTGTGCCAGAGCTTATAACTGAGATAAGCTTTCATGTCGCAGCAGTTGGGCTAATAAAACAGCTTGCAAGGGAGAGAGCTCCACATTTTGCTGTCGCCTGCTATCAGGGAACTGGCTTGTTAACTAAAACTCGTTAAACTGGAAAGGTCCCAGGCCATTATATTTTGGCATAAGCCTTAAAAGGTTGAACCCCTTTGTGTCACAGGTAGCATCCTCTCCAGCAGGAATACGAATGCCTACTCCCTTTGCCCCCAGCTGGGGCAGCTGTACAGCACCTTCATCCAGGGACGACGTAAGGCAATGTATATCTGTAGCGGACTCCATGTAGGATGGCTCGGAAGTACGTGATTACAAACCATTGGATTTTCTCTTTGGTGTCTCAGGGAACAATCCTAATAAAGTATAGTACCAACAGGCTAAAGAGAGTCCTGCCAGACAGAGAATAAGCCACGAAACCAGACCTGTGCCCCATTGCATGATGCTGTGAGTTTATATCCCCTTTAGGCTTCACTCCCACCTTCAGCCCTTCCTTCCTCCCCTTCCTGCATCCAACACTGCCCCAGAGTCCCAGGAATCCTGGAATGAAGAATTTTTGTCACCCCAGTGAAACCATTCCCAAAATGTTTAGGCACCTTCTTTCTTCTCTTCTCCTGTCTTCTCTCCTAGGCTGCTATCACACGGGAAGTGTGACTCTAGCTAAACTGCCCTCCCTAGCCTCCAAACTTGAGGTGTGATGGGCCCTCGAGACAAACTTCACATCTCAAGCAACCCCTGGCCCTATGCCGTGAGCTCGGCGACTTCAAGGAATCCTTGGAAAACGGCACCTGGAGATCTATCCGAACCCTCCACTGCTGCAGGAAAGGCTGATGTCTTGTTTTCTCACAAGTCTCAGGCAACTCTGATAGAGGGTTGTGCTGCCCTGAGAACAGACTGGGAATCAGTGTGGACAAAAAATACTGTGAAAGCTGGTTGTGTCTTTATTCTAACCTCCACTGAAGTTATTAAATCATGGACCACACTAAAGGCAGCAAGAGCTAGAGACATCGTAGACGAGGAGCATGGCTTTGTGACTACATTTTTCCCTCTTGTGCCATTAGGAGAGAAATTTCTATCCAAGCTCCAATAATATATCTTTGTGCTGATCGTGGTGGGCTGGGCATTTTCAGATGAGAGCAAATATGCAGCCCTCCTAGTCCTTCACTGGTTCTTTGTCTACAGGGACAGGCGCCTGGCTGAAGCCTCTATCTTACTCTCAGCTGGCAACAAAGGGAACACAATGGGAAAAACCTACTCTTTTCTCACTTTGTGGTACAAAAGCGAGGCGGCTCACCAAAGTTGCCAAAGAGGCTTTGGGGACACTTTAATGTCTTTGGAAAGCACTTGAACTCCTTTTGGGCTCTGGAAATCTGCTACTTCCAACGTTGCTGCTTTCTCAGTCTAGCATAATGCGTGGATTTTACAGCTGTAGAGTTGCTACTCATTTTTCGCCTCTGGATGATGATTTATGGCTTCTGGAACAAAGGTTAAACCCTCTTCCTCTTCTTGTTAGTGCTATTTCACACAGATCAGTGCTGTTGCACTCAGAAGTGTTTTTTGGATGAACTCCCAAAGAATGCAATTTTCTCTTCATTTTGGATCTTCCATGCTCGAAGTCTGGGAGATGTGTGGGTATCTCATCTCAGAAGACCCACAATCAGGAAGTCTCCAGAGCAATGCAGTGGACAAGGAGCTGAAAAGAAAAGCATCCACAGGGCAATACAAGTACTCCCAGTGCATGTGGCCTGTGTTAGCAAGGCAATAACATCAGGCTGCCACTAAACGCTGGGCAGGTCCCTGTTTTCTTTGCCCATGTGAAGGCACATGGCCCACTCAACAGCGTGCTTGTACAGAGAAAAGTGCATTCAGCAGCTCAGCAACCTTGTTTGTTCCCCTCCAACTCTACTGAAAAAAAAAAAAAAAAAGGAAAAATAAACTTTGTGCTGAGTAAAGGGCATAATTCTTCACTGCAGTCTAGCTTCCTAAAGTGTGTTTTAGGTCATTTCCCTCTCCTGACTTATTCCTCTTATGCTCCACTTGCTTTCTGTTGGTGACTGCAAAGGACAACTGTATGTGGATGGTCCCTGTGGCATTAGCTGAAGCATTTCCATAGGGTTGGACTGTAGATGGGGTCATCACTGCAAGCTGGAGGCCGGTCCTGAGCTGAAGGTGTCAGTACTGGTTTGTATAGCCGCAGCCCATCCGCCGTGACCAGTCACAGAAGACGCTGCTGTGGGTGGTCAGTGTCACGAACCCAGAGGAAGGCTCTACTGCGCGGTCCTGCATCTGCAGTGAGGCATTTAACTGCTTTACCACCACACCCCAGGAACCATTGTTATACTTGGCTTATTCTTCCACCAGATGCAGGTTTTTTTGTTTTAAAGGAAAACTTAAAAATGAAAACTATGCGAGCAGAGATTTACGGGCTGAGTTACCACTGAGCCAGGCAGTGGGGGCCTTAGGAGTTGAAATAACCCTGCACAAATGTTCAAGTTCTGCTTTTCACCCTCCATGAACTCTATCAGATTGACTGAGAATAGCTTCCACATTCACCTGACTAGGTTAAATTTGGGCACCCTTTGAAGCAAGATAGGAGACCTAGCCAGGCTGTGCCAGAAGAACCCCAAAAGGGAAACTATGAGCTACAATTTACGCGGGCAAGTGTCCATGCATGTGTGTAAACACACAGGTGTTTGTCACAAATGTCAGTTAATACGGAAATGAGCATGGACATGGTCTCTATTGCAGCTTGGAGAAGAGTCAACTCTGTGCATCATGTGCTCTTGCCCATCTGAAGGTGAAAGGAAAAGGGTTGTCCTCCTGCTTCTCAGTGTGATCCCCCTCTCTCTCATCCCATCCGTAACCGAGGGCAAAAGAGAAGGGTTTGCACTCCCTTTGAGGGGTCGGTGCCCCAAACCATCACCAAAAGTGCAAGGCAAGCACAGTGCTGGTCACTTCTTGGCTTGAAGTCTTAGTGCCTGCTTGGGCTAGGTGGCGTCACCCATGAGGTCATTCCAGGACGTGTTCAGTCCATGAAGATAATCCTATAATCCTTTCTCATTTCTGTGTCTTCTTCAGCCCTTCACCTTCTTCAGTGGAAGCCCTCACTTGAGCACTGACTGTGTCACTGCTCCTTCATTTGGCTCCCTCTCAGAAGCTGGTTTCTACCCTAATAGTTTTAGGACATAAAATGATATTCTCAAACATCAGCGTTTTAACACAGTCAAGGGCCCCACAGTGGGAAATGAGACTTTTGGATTGATTGAATTCTTATATCTTCACCCCTCAGCTATCTCCCTGCTTAGGTCCCTCATGTGCATTGACTGCCTCAATAAAAAGCTATTTTCTAAGTTGTTGAGGTTATTATCAAGTCAATTTATTTTGAGAGCTGCCCCTAAAAGAAGGTGAAGAGCCACAAAAAAGATGAAAGGCCTGGAGAAAAGTCTCATGCTACATCCTCCACCTGCTTCACTTACCAAAGGAAGGTCAAGAGGCTCAAGAGGGGTAAAAGTTTGTTCTCAGGAGAACACACCCAGAGGCTACAGAGTCTTGTAGTCTATCAGAGGTCCAGGACTGGAACCTGAAAGCAGACATATTTCATTTCAAAATGAGGCCCAGTGCTTTAACAGTGGGAATGATTAAGTGTTGAGACAAAATACCAATGAAAGTAGTAGATTCTTCCTCTTCAGATACTTTCAAATTGTGAGCAGATGCCTGCTGGAACAGAGGCTTTAGCCAAGCACAAGTTATTGGGTTCCTTATTGGAGTATGCAATTTTACAGTCCATATTATATGGAGCTCAGAATAGATGATCTTATGGCCCGTTGTGACTTTAAAATCTATGAAACAGGTAGTTCTGGATCAAAAAGAGCCAGATTTCCTCTGGATTTGTGTCTTGAGGCTGATTGACTTTGCTGCCTAAGAAGATACAAAATCTGACTGAAGCTTTTCTCATTTAACAATCCTGTTGTTAAAAACACAGACTTTATTTCCGAGTTGAATTCGTCTGGCTTCAGTGTGGTTATGAGTCTGCCTCTCTCTGTTTGACTGGCTAGAAAGTCTTGCTCTCAGGATGATATCTAGTAAAGCCTCTTTGACCTTTACCCTTTGTCAAGTGTGGTTGAGATTGGCCAGCCGAGTCAGACGCTGTTAAGGAGGGAATGGACAGACGTGAACATGCACACACATTCACAACCTGACAGACCGATGGTTGTATTAGCTTTGTTTTTTCAAGCTAAAAATAGAGGTTAATGAAGGGTAACACTTAATGAAATGAAAATTTATTTCTTAAGGTGGAAATTGATAGATTTAACAATGGCATTAGATAAAGCACTTACCTCTGATAGTCGGGATTGAGTTGGATCGCCCCACAGATCTTGTCATGTTGTTTGGAGTTATATACTAAATATTCCAGTCAGTCCGACCTTATTTATTCTTGGATTCATAAAATGTGAGAGTCATTGAGTACAGAAATCTGGTCCCTGCTCAGTTTTCATGAGAGGTTGGCAGCTCACCTTCTAAAAATAAAAGCTCAAGTGGTATTCACTGTCTACATGATCCGAGCCAGTTAGTATTCAATTAAGGGCCTTTCCGGGCTGTATTTTAGGAGAGAGTGTCTGTCAAGACTTCACCTTGGGGTTCTTGGGTTAAACCTTACTGTCTGTGTGTCATGCTGTGTGGAATAGCTTTACTCTTTGAAGGAATCCATCTCCCTGTCTTTCCCCCCACTACCCCCTCCACGGACTTGGAGGTTAGCTGATTTTTGGTATGTGGTAATAACAATTTGTCAGGATGCCAAGTTCAAAGTCTCTAACCTACTGCCAATGTGAAGCCCAAGAGTGAGGTCATGACTAATCTCAGACTTCTGACCTCCCAGTCACTTCCACCATTACTGGATCAGAGGAGAGAAGTGGAAGGGCTTATTTTGAAAGGTTTAAGATTTCAGGTGAGGTCAACAAAAGATTTGGCCAGATGGAAGAAATCAAGAGGATAATATGGAGCATATTAGGGAAGATGAAAGGCATTGTGTAAAGCAGTCTCCTCCTTGGCCTAGAAAGGAAAGTCTAACTACCAGAGTAACCTTCCTGTAACGGCAAATAAGCCCAAGCCATCAGAAAATGTAGCAGAAACCAGGCATAGTCCTGGAGAAAGTGATGCAAGCATAGAGATTCAGAGTGATGCTCCTGGGATTTTCAAAAGCTCTTAAAGAGAGGAGGCCTCAGTCTCTGAAACCAATGGGATTTAGGTACCTAGACACTTTTGAAAATCCCATGAAGCATCTCTCTGTGCTTTTAGAAACCTGAATAACTCCTGTAAACCTAGCTTGCGTTCACATTCACGTTCACTGTCACTGTCCAACTATTTTGAAAAATCTGGCTCTATGGAAGTTAGTAATACCTGCAGGCTCTGCCCGGAAGAGTCAGAGCATTCGTGCAGTGAGTTACAGCCTTGCTTTCAAGCCCATTGGCCACCTCACAGGCCTGATATCACCAGGTCATTCTGCAAGTGAAGAATGAGGTGGAGAGATGTGTTCATAGCTATGCTAGGAGCCTGTGACAGACTCAGGAAGAAAAAAAAAGATTTCCTCACTGCCAGCTCTGAGCCATCGATAGGCTGGAAAAAGGACCCTCCCTTCCCACTCACCCTCATCAACACAACAAAATAGATTTGCATTTCTGGCTCCATCTTTCAGAGTGATGGTGGGATTTCTGATGGACTGAACTTTTCTCTAGTGGGAAGCAAGAAAACCTCATAGACATGTAGCTCTATGCTATACGCAGTCCTGGGACATGGCCAGAGCACCCGTCTCCCCAAGGCTTCACCAACCTGTGGCACACACTCTTTGTCCCTATATGCTTTCTTGCATCTTCTTATCCAGTTACATTTGTCCCACTCCCAGTATCCTGGAGGTTTTGGAGTTTTGGTGACTCCAGTGTTGGGAATAAACCAGGTAGAGTGGACATGGGCTCTGTTGGCATAGGGCCTTAATGTCTATATTTCATCTGTTAACAAGATAACATGAATAGAAGGAGATGTACTGGACTAATAAGATAAATTACACAGGAGAGAAACCAACAAATTCACTATATGAATAAGGTCATGGAGATGTGTGAGCACAGACGCACACAACCAGATCCCCCCCACCTCTGCCCTGAAGGGCGTTTGTTGTACTATCCGTGCACTTCGAAAAGGCTTGTACAGGAGATCACATTTCCCATTCTTTGGATGTTTTTGTTAGTGTTTTGGATACAGATGAACATGGGGAGATGGCACGATCACTCTCTGAACATGATCTTATCTGGGCCATGTTCAGCTCAGAGCTGGATAGCTGCTCCTTATGGGATTACCACAGATGTGTGAATATTGTGTAGCATAAACACAAATGTTGTTGCAGGCACAAATCACATAATGATTTAGACTTTTGCATGCAAGTTCAAATGTGTATCGTAACCAGCATCTTAGTTAATTCAATTGTTTCCTGGAGTTTTCACAGGCCTGGGCTGGAAAATAAATCATTCTGTGTTGCAGACAGAACGGTACATGCGAAGGCTGCGGATCTCTCGCAGTTCATCCCTGTGAAAGCTGCTTTTAGCACCTTTTCTCCTGACTTCTTGTGGAGCAGCCTCCAGAGAGGGGAAGGGTGTGATGCCTCTGGCATGAAAATAATCATCCATCAGAGACAAACATTGCAGGTGGTTTGTGTATAACTCGCGTTCTCACCAACACGCTCTCCCCAATTAGATGAGTGCGCCACGTCTCCAGCAGGCGACCACTGGACCTGCACCAGCAAGATAAGCAACATATTTGCTGTTGCAATCCAAAGAACCTTCAACCTGTTGTGAAAATAGGACTATAAATTATAGTGGAAACAAGTTTTAACAGGAAATGTGGGTTGCAGTGTCCAAAAATAACAGCAACAGAACTGCGAAAACAGAGCGGTTGGTAGGAGAGGAGTACTTTTTAAGATGTGGACTTGGATTCTTGTTTTTCTTAACCTGTCTGACCTTACTGGATTTCGATGGGAGTATTGGCAAGGTCAGGCCGTGTGTGTCATCGTAAGCAGCGCTTTTGGGATCCGACTCAAAGTCCTGAATCATAATGGGACACATGCGCACTCCACAGATGCATCCCTCGTGGGGCTCCACTCTCTTTGGCCAGAGCCTATTGCTGAAGAAACGAAGCCAAATCTCTGGGGAACAGGTTCATCCTTTTTGCATCACGGAGATCTTTTTTTGCTACGTAGTCCATTGCATTTCATTCCATTTTACTCCAAATGCACAGGGAACCGTTACTGTAGTTTGTGGTTTTAGCTGGTTGTTCGTCTCTAAACTCTTCTCCACTGGCAGCACACAGTCATCTTTCCCGTAGGTCTAGTACTAGTGATGAAAAGGACACGCATTTTGTGTAAAATGTGGTAAAATTCAAGTGCTTCATCCGAATATCTTAGACATTTCTTAGGTAGAAATTATGTCCTGCACTTGCCCAGAGTGCATTAAAAGCACAGACCCTCCCATGCCTGACTCATGGCATCCTATTGTATTCAAATTCATTAAAACAGAAACAACAACTGATCTTTACTCTCTCCCTATTTCCACATTTATACTGTTTGCTACCTCTGAAATGATAATCATAACATGAGCATGGTAGAGATGAAGGAAAAAGTCCAATTGCAGATAACGAGCATAAGGACATAGTCTAGCTAAAATTCCAGCCCCAAGAAAACGTAGTAGACGGTGAGGTTATGACCCAAATCTTCAGTCTGCAGTTGTCCTCCTCCTTTCCCACCTGCTTTGTTCAACGTAGCCATTTACAGTATTAATGTTTCTTTTACTGTTTTCCTTCATATCTCTTAAAAGGGAGAGGTAGAAGTAGGATCTTCTCCATTACACCTGTGTATTCCTGGGCTGATCTCGCTCAGGACATAGCTTGAACTGCAAACAGAGGAGGACTAAGGTTTTCCTGCTAAGTAAAGAAATTAGAATTACTGAGTTACTGTAAATGAGCATAATCCGAGTTTTAAACTAAACAGAGTGGAAATTGGGACCCTTCAGTTTTGTTCTTCCTCAGATTTGAGTGAAGAATTGATCCACGATAGAAATGACAAAATAAATATTAAAAAGCTCTGATACGATAGAAGAAAAAGGCTGACAGAACTGATCCTCAGCCATGCTGGTTATTTTACAAACAGCTTTAACACGACAGAAAAAAATCAAATCCTACTTCTTTTACTAATTTTAAGACAAAAATTAAACCGTAACTGCCATTATTTCATCAGTTTCTCTCAGTGGGAAACCCTGAGGAATTCAATCAGTTTCCTTGAGCACCAGTTTGTGAAACTGCGGAATCATATTCCTCCCCTGCTCAGAGCAAAGAGCTGGGCTTAAGAAGGCCGTGGTCTCCTCTCTGGAAAGTACAATATCAGGATCTTTTTTTTTCAGTCCAGTGTTTAAAATGTAAATGCTTGGAGCAATATTACTAAACTCAGATTACTCCGGAGATATCCGAGTGGGGAGGATAGTAAGCAGTGTGTGCAATTCTGTGTCACCGTCTGCCTACCCCTAGTGATGGCTCAATTTATAAAGATAAAATTACTCATCCAGTAGCAGGATGTCTGGCACAAGCAAGAGAAGCTCATGCTTTTATAACCAAATACTCTGGCAAGCAGCAAAGGCTTTGGGAAGACTCAGCTGAGTGATTTTTGCTTGGCTTCACTTTGGCACCCATCGCCAGTTCATGCTGAGCCCATGTTAAATGGAGCAAAAAAAATCAAATTATTTCGCACCCGTGCCATGTTTCAAATGAGGCAAGTTTTCACAGCTCCCAGGTCACTTCTAACAAGCTGTGTCTACAGCTAGGTCCCCTCTGATTCTGGCACAACTGTCTCTCAGCTTTTCTACCAAAAAACAGTAGCCCATGACTGATGGTGTATAAAATGAAAGGTTGCTCGTTCCTTTTCCTGGTTCTGCTTGCTCGATGCAAGGCGTGCTGTAGGTCCTTTTGTTCTTGGCAAGAATGGCGATTAATCATTTTTAAATCGAAAGGCAGAGGTTTGAAATACACCATTTGAGATGATCTAAGATGATTGCAGACTGGGTTATAGGAGCAGTGGGAAAGCAGTCCAGATTTCTTCTCATGGCTGTTTGCTTTTATTATCTGAAACAGACATTAGAGCCTGTAGAAAGTGAATCCCAGCCAGGCTGAAATCAGAGTAGTTTCATCAACTGAATATCAAGTTACATCTGCTGAGGGTCAGCATTCAGCACTGCCGCCATGGATTTCACAGGGCATCAATTAATCTAGGGATCCAACCAATATACCTTTCAATCCTGACAGTACCCGAATACCAGGGTCTTGCCACCTAAGCCTGAACATACCAGAATGAGAGAAGTAACACTTCAGCTCCTTGCATCATTTCAGGCTTTCCAGTAAGTGTTGGTGCTTCACTAATACAACAGTTCAGCACCTTAGTAGTATGTTACTCCGAGTGACTTCTTGTTCTTCATACAAAACATTTAGCTCAAGGGGATATTTTTAGGGGTAGATGACCACAGGCAAAGCACAGAGGCCTTGTTGGATTCCCCAGTCATGAGCTGGCTGAATGCAGCATGACATTTAATGCAAATGTACCCAGACCTCTTGCACCACTGATGTTTCTGAAAATGTCATGTCGATAATGTCGGTCCTGGTAAAGTCTGCCTTGACTGATAGAGCTCCAAGGAGCCTCAGAAGATCTTCATGACTGTGGTCCATAATTCCCACTGAGTTTCATATATGGTGTTGCCTGGTTGGTCTTAGCTGCAGACCTGGGGCAGAACATCTGACACCTGCCTGTCCCCGAGTATTTAAAGGTATTTCCCGTCTCCAATGTGCGTCCATCGTATTACCTCAGGTCAATGCCACTGGATCCTATTGTTTTCATTGGTTTTATTCAGCCCCTACATAGAGTGGGCGGTCTGATGTGGATGGCCCTTTTGGTGATGACACCAGTTGCTGTCTTGTTATTTCTTCTCAGCCTGGAGCTTGTGGAAGGAAAGAGCTACAATAAACAAAGTTTTGTTTTCCTTCTGCTCATCTTTGGGATCTTTCATACAACATGAAGCTCCATCCCCTCCTACAAAGGGATCAGTTTTTGTGGGCAGTTTTGGACTTCACCCCAAAGAATGATTCAGCCTTTCCAGTCCCAGACCAAGCAGCTGCAACCTCCTGAGCCGGTATGGTTAGCTTCCCTAATTAACTCCCACCCCCAACAACCAGCAACACAAAACAAAGAGAGTCTCTGATTAAAAAAAAAAAAAAGTTAAAAAATACCCTGTAACAATCCTCTCAAAACTATAGAGCACTTTATTATCACCCTTCAAAAAAGAGGGGGGATTGAAAACTTTTTAAAGATTTTCCCATCCACAGTTGACAAAATCTTTTACAATCTACACCTATTGCGAAAGCCAGACTCGGGGAGGCTAAGATGTACAAGTGGTGCTGCTTAAGCCCTAGTTTAAGATGTTCCAGAAGAAGGATTTGTCTCAGAGCTGGCAGCTAACCTGTATGGGTTCAGCCACCTGAAGGATGGCAGTTGAGGCCTGGGTGAAGTCATCTGAAAATATCCTCAGTCTGGCTTTCCAGAGTTGGGCAGTCTCTGAACTTTACAGAGGGCAGAGGAAATCCCACAGCTTTGAGAAGGTGAAAATCCCAGAAGAGATGACCTACAAATAGTGTCAAGCACATCTAGGACCAGAGAAGTTACTGGGCTAGTTTGGCCCACACTTAATATGTTGACATCAACAGGGGTCAGTACTGAGGAAAGTGTAAGAAACCCCATAGCTGTGGGACTGACCAAGTCTATGAAGACCCAGCAGGTCTGAGGCAGGGGGTAGCTCCCAGGCATGAAGAGCTCTGTCTGTTCCATGACTTTGATCTTCTCAACGAATAGACAACCGCTCACCTCTGAACTTAGATGAGATCTTGGAGTTAGACAAATGGAATGGACAAAAATGCAGAACTGAAATGTTCGAAATATCTGTGGCAAATTCCTCCCCCCAGGGTAGCTGCTCAGAGATGGCATAACAGGTCTCTGCTGCTACTTGTCACATAAATTCTTACTTGAATTCAATTTAGGATGTTGCTACTAAGGTTTAAATCCACAGGTTAAATCCTCTTAAGGTCTTAAGTCATTAATGATGGGCTGAGGAAGAGGGTCCCACAGAAGTGGTCTACACTGATAAAGAAAGGAATCAGCCAGAGGAGCACGAGAAGGGGGTGAGACGGAACTGATGGGAGGAGAGCAGGGGAGGAGGACTTGCTGTACTGAACCAGAGTAGCATGAGATGTTGGAGAGATTCACATGCATCCCATGTAGGCTTGTTTAAACTGAGCTCCTGAAATCCCGACACAGAGGCGCCTGAGAAAGCCCAGGGCCACTTTGTTAGCGGTTACCCCCAGACGTTTGATAGGAGGGAGTGAACTCTGCAGCGGGGCTGGAGTCAGGAGCTGTTTCCCTAGAGGGATTATCTGTCATCAAAGCCCCTACTGCTTTGTAAAATGTTAGAGCTGGATTCAAGCAAGAGTGGCAGCCATTCACAGCACTGCCCAGCAGACCTGAGGATGGCATGGGGCATCACAACCATTGCAACCCCTCACCCATGCGCAGGAGAGGTGCTGGTGGTAGAAGAATACATGGACCTGCTGCTGTACGCTTAGCACCCCTAGCCCTGGAGCCTTTCTCCACCCAGGACCAGCAGCACCTAATAACCCAGTAAGTTATCCACCCAGTAACCCATGAGGCACTCAGAGACCTGCCAGCCAGAGCTGGAGGGCCTTGCTGAAGGGGGAGGGAGTAGCTTAGTCGCCATCTCCCTGGGATCCTCATGCGTCTGCTGAGAACCATGCTAAAGGAGCGGGGCTGGTGGTCATAGTGGTGTTCTGACCCACTGCAAAGTGGTTTTGAAATGTACTTCCCACCAAACAACACTGTAATTTTGCACTCATTTTGGGTACAGAACCGGAGATGCTGGCCCAGGTGTGGACATCTACTCTGCCTACAGCTAAAGTGGAATTATTCCCACCTCCACACATGAACGCGCTAAAAGGGACTGATAGGGATAAGCCATGCTGATATTGTAAACTCTTCAGAGGGGAAATGAGCAACGTGAAAGCACATGAGGCTTCCCAAAGCTTTCCCTTTTGACTACCACATGTCCTTACGCATACGTGTACATCCGTGTGCACTCATACGCACGTGCCTAGGGCCCATGTGCTCCTGTTGACGTTTTCAGGAGTTCAGGTATCAGATTCAGTAAGGGATGTGCAGGTCAGTAGTCTTTAATTTATGCCGCAGGACTCACACTCGTGTCACAACGGCCTGCAAATGGTCATTTATTTAAAGGAGTCAAGAGTCATGTTCTGAAGCAGGGGAGGGAGGAGAAGACGACACGGCATTGGGTCAGATTGGGTCACAATGGATGCAGAGAAGTTAAAGAACAGCTATACTCATTTCCTAGCAATAGCCGAGGGATAGGAGAACTGAATAGCCTTCAGATGATGGCTTTGCCAGTCACAGCCTTTCATTGTTTTAACTCTTTTGCGGTTGAACATTTTGGTATTACAGGTAGTTGACACAGATGTAGAAGTTATTGGTTGAAAGCCCCCCAGCACTTTCCTCTGTTTCAGCCTTTTCCTTGTTGTGCTTCGAGAAATTTTCGCCTTGTTTTGTTTATTCAGCCAGCTTCCGTGTTGGGTGTGTTTTATTGTACTTTATAGTTTCTTTGCCACAAATGCAAATCCCTGTTTAAAAGTCAAAAGCACCCATCTAGGATATTATCAATCTCAGGAAGAAATTACACAGTGCAGTAGTGGTCATGAGTCTGGCACAGTCTCATCATGGTACTAGATATTTACAAAGACAATAAGAGTTAGAATAATTCGTTTTCATGTTACAAAGAAAATAAGAAATTTTGAACCCAGCTAAATCTTCATTCCCTAGTACAAAATTAATTTGAAACACCAACTGCTTTTTTACGGGCAATTTCAATTTCTTTTTAATGTTCCATGGTGTTTTTTTAGAGGATGGAGGAGGGTTTCTGAACACAAAGAATCCAAAAATGAAAAGATCTAAGTTTTCTTTTCAGAAGAAAAAAAGCAGACCATTTGAATAGAAGCAAACAAGAGTGGTATAGATTTTCTTTTTTCCCATTGAAAAGATATTTTATCTCCCCAAAGAGGTCTGATGAGACAATATTTGCCTATGTCTGCTCTGGGGTTTACATCAATATTTACCGGAGGTTAGAAAGAGACTCCTGCCATTGAGCCACATTTACTTATTCTGAATTTTCTTGCATTTATTCTGATACCTTTGTTCCTTGCCAGGGTCTGAGACAGGACTGGTCAGGGGTCTGATCCAAAGCTGCAGCTCCCCTCACACGTTGCGTGACACAGACCGAATGCCAAAGCAGGGTCCTGCTGCGGTAAAATGGATTGAAATGTGTAGGAAAGCTCTGATAGTGCCTAGCTGAGAACAGACAGAGCTCAGTCCACCCAGCTCTTTAGTCCGGTGGGTAGGGGGTGAAGGCTTGTCTCCATTTACTTCATGCCCTCCTCAGGCCAGAGCACTTGGCTGGTCATGATGGCTGGACTGGGCATCTTATTTCCCCACCTGCATGCTCGCAGGTCTACAAATCATGAAACTGAGGTAATCTTTTTGCAGTGGTTTCCAGGAAGGAATTCAACATTTCTGGTCTATGGTTGGTCTACGAACTATTTCTTTCACCTGCCACTTCTTTCTGCATCATCCTCTTCCATCGTTTTGGTGTTTAGAGGCTCCAGAGTGAAAACACAAGTAGAGTCACAAGAACTGGAGAACAAAAAAGATTGAACATGGTTTGCTGACCTCACTGTAGAGAGTGGGCTTGAGACATCCTCCTTGAAATTCTTCTGAGAAAAATATTCACTGCCTATTCCCCTTGCTTAATATGCTTCATCTGGAGAAAGATAAAGAAATCCTGACCATCTCTCAAGCGCAAGAATGTTTAGCAGAAGGTCAAAATTAATTTCTCTGCAAGGAAGACTCATATGTCCTACACATATGAGTGATTTACCTTCCATAATTGAGTGATGGGTAGACTGTGCTTAGCTGTGGGCTGCAGTTTGTTCCTGTGCTTGTGAGGAGCAACTATGCACATATTCACACCGAAATATATCCATGGAGCTGTTTTGTTTCCTCTGACTGGACCTGAGAGAAAGTCCCCGCTCCCCAAACCAACAAAAAAAAAAACTGGCATGTAGCATCTGGAGTGGAATCTGGCCTCGGTACAAAGAGCTCAACAGAGGGCCAGGTTTTGAGTCCAAATACACAAGGGAATGTGTCCACCACATTGCGATATTTGGAGTGAACTGGGCTCCTACAGCTGAACATCTGTAACTTTGAGCATCCGCACCTCCTGCGGCAATGACCTACACAGTTTAACCTGGTGATCCAGACCACACCTTGGATCTGGGGACCTTGATAAGAACTGGCTGCCCAATCTGGCATGGGTAGGGGCAGGTAAATAGAGCAGACAACTCAGGGAGCTTCTTGGGCTGTAGTCTTGGACTGCATTGAAGTTTCCCAAATTAAAGTGTAAGCACATGGGAAGCCCCTCTTCCCTCCCTGTCAGTCACATCAGCCCATGTGCCCTCTTTGGTACAATTGTTATAAATTTTTGCCCTTGATTTTGGTTACTGAGCTCTGGAAAGCCTCTCCGAAGACCCAGGTCATGATCTTCCTTTCTCTGTCCCTCAACTCCCCCCTTGTAAAGTGAGATTTGCCTCCTTCAAGATTTTCAAGAAAAGGGAAGAGCTGATGAGCCCTACTGTCAAAGGTGCCAGGCTGAGGCAGAAATCAAAGCAAATTTGGGCAAAGATGTATGTGAAGAAAGTTACCTGGAAGTTAAGGTGAAGGACAATGAAGACGACCAACTGAAGCATCTTGTTCAAGGATGTACTACTGGAATATGTCCAGTTTGGCAAGACTGAGGGAACCTCCTTCATTGCTATCACTGTCTTGAATCATTTCTTGATTCAATGACTGCTTTTGGAGAGAACATATAGGGTTTGCCTATGGGGTGAATGACTTTTGGATATGAGGGGCTTGCAGTATCCATCTAGTCTAACACAGACTAACGTACTCACAGGACTGGTGAAATGTTTAATCCTGGCTGGATTAAACATCGCAGGGAGAGGGAAGGAGGCCCTGGCCACATAAAGAACCAGGAGCACAGGTAGAAGAGCGAGGATCACACGCACCATATTTGCTTGTGCAGTGCCTGTACCCCATGCAGCTTTTTTAGTTTGCAAGGATCTCAAAAACTCTACTTTGTTCAACTTCATTGTAGAAAGGAGGTTGCAGTACATACTCATGCAATAAATACTCACAGCAGCTTACACCACAAATGAAATCACGGGATGGTCAGGGTGTCAAGACTGTCTAAATTTCTCCTATACTTTGCTTTTCACATTCAGTATCGCCATCCCTCCGACTTTGGGAAGGCGAAGAAAACCCCCACCACAGGTGACTCTGCAATGTGCAATATCGTTCCTGCTCCTGTGTGCTGTGGGGCTGCTATACTCATCACAGGAAGGAAATAAGACTCAGAGAGATTTTTTTTTTGGAGGATTGTATATATCCGGTGAGAATGGACCCCACTATCCTGGAGGCAAGGGCTGATGCCATGACTATGTCTCATTTACTGATGGACACCAACAAGCTGAGAGTTGCTTTAGAGGGGGCATATATTCTCAGTGGGCCTGAAAGACTGCTCACCTCTGATAGGGTACATCAGGAGTGGTTCAGACTCATGGCCTCATATTAGTACAGAAGCAGATTAGATGAAGGGAGCATGTTTGCTTCCGAACGCTCTTTGATCCACAGCTGAATTGTACACAAGGGCAGCGGAAGTCATCCAGGACATGCTGGTTGCACTCCTTCCGTAAGGATCATGGCCCAGGTTTCCTGGTGTTTGACTCCATACAACATGTGCTGATTAGTCCTCTCCTCCTGCTTCACTTCAGCGATACTTGGGAGTGATGGGTTCACGCCATCCTCAGCATAAATAAATGCAATCAGCTGTCTTCAAGGAGATGCACTTGCTTTCCCCAGGCTTTAACCTGAGGGCCAGATCTTCAGCCCGTGGAAATCTATGTGACTCCATGTCACAGGAAACATCAAGAGCCATAAAGCATCTGGGGTCTAGGCTCGAGTTTCTCAGCAGTGAGAGCTGAAGAGGACCTATGAGAATTTTGGTCCATTTGTCTTGCTGAGGCAGAATTGCTCCTCACAGTATATTTTCTGTTGCTCTGCCCTGCCTTATTTCAGAAGCAATGGGATGTTCCCAAAGGTGCTTTCTGGGGGAAATCTTTTCACCTTACCTAGTCGTGTCTTTTGAAACAGATGAACACTGCAGAGTCAATAGCCAGGAAACCAATTAAGGTCCTTAGGTGTGGAAAGAAACACAAGGTTGGCGCCACTATTTTAAATACCAAACCTGCCTCATTTGAACAGGCTAGAGAGTCAAAGCTCTGCATGTAGATATTCAGTGCTGAGTTACTGACTGTGATGAACAGCATTGCAAACACCGGCATCCAGTGAAACCCCTAGTTTTAAACTGTAGAAAGAGGATTAGGAAACCCAGTCAGGAAGCAACCTATATTGACATAAGGAAATGAACGTTTCTCCTCGAGAGGGCAGGATGCCTCCAGTGTAAATGCGCTGGGTGGGAACCTGAGGGAAAGAAGAAGTGTGAGGTAAGTTGGCAAACAAGGACAGGTGTCAGGAATGGTCATTTGACGCATGATGTGCCGGTGAGGCTGTTGCCTGACGTTTGTGCAAGATGCCTCCTAAGGACAGGAAATGACTTGGTTTCGCTTTGGGCTGCAAGGGAGGGTGTCCTGCAAATGAATGGGCTCTTTCAAGGAGTAGCATTTTACTGTAGCAGTAAATGCCATTCTCTCCCCGTGGCCCTGCTGGATTTGAAACTAGTGATTTTCTCTAGTTTTTGGGCATGGTCCAGCTGTCCCATGTCCCATTCTCTATTTCCTCCTGTTACAGCTTGGTGTTGAATGCTCCAGGGTCAAGGTAGTAGTAGGAAAGACAGACGTTATTGCTTTATAAGCATTATAGAGATAAATGTGCCCATGAACACGGTTCCACCCACCACTGCAACCCTGCTCAGGGCATTTAGTGGTGGCCATGAAAAGCCTTTGCAGTCATTGAGGAAAGAAGCCTTCTTTCTTCTCTGCGTGGAAATCTATTCCGTAGATCTATGGCTTTCATATAAAAATCTATGGTAAGCTATGTTTGCTTTGGGGCAATGGGGGTTTCAGCCTTCAGTTTTTGCTATTATTTGTACTCTGGTAGCCCCCAGGCAATGGGATCCACGTCTTGCTTGGGTGGAGCAGGGAGACTTGTGGTCATTCGCATTGATAGGAAGAACATTGGGCGAGAAGAGATAGAGGGATGCCCATCAAAAAAATCCAGGTGAAACTGTCTTAAGTAGTCTGCAAACAAAAATACAGTGGAGGAAATTTGATCAGCCTGTGGGCATGCCAAAGGGTGTGAAGGAAGACCAGAGGGATATGGAGGGACCCGGGTTTTGGGTCCATTATATTAACCAATAGCTCATTTTGGCCTCCTGTAGTCTCACTGACCCTGAAGCAACCCAAAGCTTTTCTTACTCCTGCACGAGTGTCACTTTGTTCACCAGTGAAAGGCAACTTCCTTGCAAGCCTGTTGTATATTGCACAGCAAATCTGGAGAGCAGATTGGAATATGAAACCAAGAAAACTTGACAGCAGGAATCAGATGAAGCAGAAATGTCTCACCCCTAGAAATGGTGTGGAGGACAAGCCTGACTTTTCAAAGGGCCACATGATTTGACAGTCCGCACTGCATGCTTCAAGACTGTCAGAGGGTGTCTTGTGTTCGTGCTGAAATACAGTCAGGAAATCTTGGCACAACTGTTGCTGAAATCCTCTGAGTTTTTTCAGACCAAGCAAGTTGGATCATTTGGAGAAGCAGACACATTTCCGGATACTTATCAACTCTTGTAAGGCTTATTACGGTTCTCTGCAGTCCAACTTTCTTTGGAAGGCTTGCACAGGGAAGTTACAATGGAAGGCATAAATTTAGATCAATGAAATTCTGAAATTCTGAAATTCTGAAATTCTGATGTGGATATGCTACTTTGTGTGTCCACTACTCATGTGGACGTATGATTGCTTGTTTGAGTTGCTTTGGAACCAGTTTCTGCAGAAATTGTGTGCATATGACTGAAAAGCTCTTCCTGGGCAAGACACGTATTTGAACGAAATGCCCTCTCTGCAAGAACAGCAAGCAGTTGAGCTGGCAATTGCATGTGGGCGCTCTCATTTCTAGCCTGAGGTCTTCACTGCACCAACTAAACACTGGCCCTTTGGCATAATTCAAAGCTGAAGTCTTGGCTGCTCTCAGGGACCACAGCAGGACTGTGAATCCCCACGCCCTGGTGAAATCCAAATTGGGTAATGAGAATTTTGTAAGCCGTAAAATATCACTCCTGCAGACCCAGCTAAGCCTCTCCCCAAATTGTTACAGGATGCGACGTGGCTGCACTGCGCTTAAGCAGCTGCAGCCTTCCCAGCCCAGATGTGCGGGTTACATGTCCGCGGCGTGCGAAACAATTCCTGTGCGCGGTACGCAGTTTGCGTGTCAGGCTGTTAACTCTGGGCTCTGCATCCCGCTGGCTGGAAGGCGGCGCGTAGAGGCTGGTTCTGATCATACCGGCACAGCAGCCTTATCCAGGTCTCCTGCCCTCCGCGCGCAGCACAGCCCCAACTCAATTATTGATTTACGCAGGCGTTATGCAAAGGAAACTATTCCATCGCGCTGCTCCTCTTCGCTGCCCCGGTTCCCCCCGTGCTCGGCGTCTGACTGCCTTTCCAGATTGCCCTCCCTCGAGCCCGGAGGGTGCTCCCCCGGCATTACCACCCGTGACGCATCCCCTGGAGCTTTCCTGGCACCTTCCCGTGATAAATGGTTTCCTCCGTGCCCTTTGTTTCCAACTGAGAGATTAACTCGGTTTCAGGACGTTGCTTTAATATGGTGTGCGGAGTAGCCAGGGGGTCAGTATCTGTGGCTTGCATGTTTTAGCAATCTTATTTTATGATCAAAGCATGAGGATCCAGGCATGCTGGGATTTATATACGGTAGGTTCGTTGCTGAGTTCTCCGAACTATACCATACTGAGCTTTACTCCCTTCCAGCTTTATTATGCCTCTATGAATATTCAGCCTATGTCCCTTGCCTTGTCTTGCCTTGCCTTCCTTTCCCTTCCCACTGGTGGCAAACATGTGAGGCAGAAAGGACCCATGGATCAAGAAGGGTTTTGTTTTCCAAATCATGCTTCAAAGCAGGTGATTGTTGAAGATGCATGACTACGTGCTGGGGTACATTAGGATTATTCCACTGCCATCACTGGAGCTGTACAGATTTGCACCACCTGAAAATCTGTGCGACTTCGATGCGATAACTCAGAGAGGTGATGCGATATCTCTAAGTATTGCAAAACCGAGGAGAAGTCTTTCTGGCTCTGAAGCTGATCCCGCACACAGGGCCTGGCTGGGTACCGCTCGCTTATCCTAGCATGGCAGGGCAGCTCCTGCGCTGGGGATACTCCAGCCCACCGTCATCAGGGAGCCGAAGTAAGTCACGAGGAAGCCTTACGGCACAGTTGCTTGTTCCCTCCTTCTGATCCTGATGCAAAGGAAATAAATTCTGGGAAAAGTGCACGGAGGGGAGGTGGGCACGAATGCAACGGATGCGACTCCAGTGAAACTCCCAGGGCCCTGCCTGCCCGAGATGGTCACCCTACAGTTGGGGCAGCAGAGGACCTGGGCAGAGTCACAGCTCCATCCACCTGGGTGTTGTGTGCATGCGCACAGCAGCTCCTTCAGGTTTCCAAATATCAGTGTTGTGCGTGGAGGGGGCAGGTGCAGACCCCTAAATATCTGGTGTCTGTGTTGGAGGGAGAATTTTCAAACTCCCTTGAGTCTCAAAATGCTTCGAGACATGGAACTCGTTGCATGCCTCATTCCCAAAGTAGAGTGAAAGGGAGAGGAAAGAGGAATGGGGAAGGTGGACTCCCAGCTTTCCCCAGCCACTTTGCTCATTTTTTAGCTCTCTTATCCAGGCTGCACTGATCAGCTCAGAATTAAGAGAAACAAAGGGTGACCTGGCCAGTTTAAAATTAGAACTATAAGGAGACCTTATCTCCAGATAGGCTCTATCAGACAGGCAGGCAGGCCTTATCCCATCCTGTAATCCCCTCTTCTGGAGCCTCTTGAACGCCAGCGACAACAAAAATGCACTGTGTTGAAATCGTCGCCTAAGGAAATGTTAAATATCACACAAGGCCCTCGGAGGGTCTGGTGGAAAATGTGGCTGTGGGTTCCTCCCTCCCCCCTTGCCCTCAGCCTGGTCCCATTTTGTCAGCAGATAATTGCTGCAAGCTCCAAGTGTTTCACTTCAGAATAGCTGTTTTGGAGAAAAAGAGGCACGTTCCCTTTCTGCAGGGCTCACCTTCTGCAGCGTGTAGAGAGATTATCTTGCTGGTAGCCCCCTTCAAAGATCTCATTAATGTCACAAGAGAGATTTTCTGCTATAATAATGCTGGTTTTGTTTCAAGTCCAGTCATATCCGATTCTTAATGTTTTACTTCAGATCAGGTGCTGGAAGCGTTTGATGTGGTGCCAGCCACAAACCAAAATGTATTCTGCAGAGGGCAGGGCCGGAAAGGATCAGTCCTACTCTGAGAGGAGGGTCATGAATGGAAACCTTAAAGCCAAATGCCTTGGAAAAAAGATGGATTAAAATATTATGTTTGGCCCTGAGGCATCAAAATAAAATCTTGAATCCAAATAGCTTCTCCCGCACACTCCATCCTCCTTTTCTTGGGGTACCTCTACTGTTGCACCATGCACCCTTGCACTGAGAGCAGAAGGGTGGGAGAACAGGGTGGCTGAGGTCAGGCTGTTATCTCAGCTGCTGATGGCCAGGAAATGAGCTTCAGTTTGTGACCAGCTGAGAAACTGTGTGTGCAGAGGGGAAGTCCTGGACTTCTCTCTGACATATGCAAAACTCCTCAAGGCACTCGCTCTACTCAGTTCTGCTTACGGCAATATGTGGACAAAGCAAAAGCAGCGACATCTACACCTTGTCCTAAAGATCAGGGTGAACCCTGAGAGCCTGCAAGGGACCACATCTCAGGAATTCATGCTGACCTACAGGACAAGTGCTCACCCAGTTGCTGTGCGACTGCAGCAATGGTAGCACACCTTGGGGGCTGTGGCTCCTATCTTGCGTGCGCTGTGAGAGCCAGGATCCTTCTCACCTACAGCAAGGTCACCGTCTGCCCTTCCCGCCTCTGTCTCTGTCTTGAGACAGAGCAGGCCAAGGAGAGCAAGGATACCAGGGGACAGCTTTGGGAGAGGGTTAAATGGGTGAGCAATGCTATTTGTACTGAGTTTCCAAGGAGGCAAAGGAAAGTCAAGCCTGAAGGCACTGCAGGCCTGCCTTCAGCTTTATTCCTCTTTGCTGTCACCTTGAAGACACAGATAGAGGGTTTTGTTTGTCTTTTTCACCACCGGCAGAGCAATCTTGAGTGCTGTGGGAGGCCGAGGCAGATCCTGAGCATGATTTGGTGAAGGTGCTGGCTAACCTCTTTAGCTGGCGGGCCAGAGTAGGTTTCATACTCATCTACCCGGGGGTTAGCAGATGAGGAGTCTCTCACGGGTCAAGGGAGACTGTTCTTTGGAGGAGATCTTAGTATTTCTCCAGGCTGTGTCCTCATTGGAGTGGGACATACATCCTGTGGGCTTTCTCCAGCCTGCGATTCTGTTGTGGCTGAAGTTTGCGGTTGAAGTTGAAATTCATCTCGTTCACAAGATGGGCTGACCTTTCAGAGTTTAACCCACTCCAGTAAGCTTGCTTCTCTTTCAGATAGTTAGTCCGGGTCGGTAGTTCATCCCCCGGGTGAGGTCTCAGACTGATGGACTTGATGCTGTGAAGGTTTCAAGCTCTCTGCTCTGCAGCATGGTTTATGAAACAGTTGTTTGCTTATGGAGCAGCTCTTGGATTTGGTAACTTGAACTAACCTGCTTCCTACAGGCTCTTGACAGTCACACTCCCTTGGCTTCTATATTTTTAATGAGCTCTTGACATTTTTACTCTTTCTCACTCTGCTGCAGAGATGAGTCTCTGATCCACAGCCTACACGCTCTGCCGCTAGTGGGACCAATTTCCAGGTGTCCTGCAGACAAAGTGGTGTAAGAGCAGTAGGATCCACATCCGCACAGCTCCCCCCCAGCCCAGATCCTTCAGCACGTGTGACTTGTAAAGCATGTTGTACATTTCCAGCGCTACACGAACAGCAACCAGTGGCTGCCAGAGAAGCAGACACGAATGATCTCTCTCCCCTCGTACTGCTTTCCCCTCTGGGTTGCAATCTGATCAATTAACCACCAGTATACAAGGATAAGCGCCACAATTTCTCTTAATCAGCTTGGATAATGGGTAATACTGGTTTGCACTTGGGTGTTTTTTCAAAGAGGACTTTATTCTATTCTGCTGCTCCTCCACTGTTTATAACATGTTTTTTGCCAAAGGGGTTCAGAAATGCTGCCTAAACCACTCCTCTAGGCCTCTTAGGTACCTGTCTAACCAAAATCCCGGGGGGAGAGAAAAAAAGGGGGAGTGAAAACTAGTCCATTTTGGCCACTGTACACAGCTTCATCAGCAGCCGTCCTTCAAAAACCTGATGTGATCTCACTCAGCATTTGACGATCTAAGGTGGTGTCCTCCACCTCTCTCTGCAGTCAGCATGCTACTCCAGTAGCTTCACACACGACCTTAGTGCTGGAGATGTATAACTTTACCAGCAGACAGCATTTTAGGATATTCTGCCAGACACGGGCCAGAAATGGACTTGCATCAGTGCCCTATGGTCCTGCCAAGGAAGGCAGTTCTCAGCGTCTCTGTTTGCCTGCTCGTTTACCTAGAGCTGAAATCTTTTTTCACCCCGTGCTTCCCCGTAGCTGCCCCACTGAGGAGGAGTAGTGGGGAGGGGGTCAGAGAAATACTGTGTGTGCCTATGCAATCAGGTACGGATTTAATGGTGGAGGGCAGACGAAAAAGGGCCCCTGAAGTCTGTTAGCACAGGTCTCAGAAGGTGAGGTTTCCTCTTGTGGGACCTTTCTTTTTCTCCTCTCCTCCCACAGCACCCATCTCATGTGTTGCCTGCACAGCCCTGCATACCTCTCTTCCACCATCACACGGCAGATAGGCCCTATCCATCTGCCAGCGCCATCTGGCTTGTGGTCTCTTTGAGCATAGGAGACGCCATGGGAGAGCCAAATAGTGGCACTGCAGGTCTTTCTTCCATCCCATCTGCTCCATGTTTCCAGCACTGGCTGACGTGAGAGGACTGTTGTCAGCTCCTGAGGGCCCACTACCTCATCCTCTGAAGGACTGGCAGAAATGCTGATGGGTTAGCAGTTGTTCCAGTGCTGCAAAGACGAGAAAAAAAAAGCTCCTTTGCTGGGACTTTTGCTGCCTTCTGCTGGAAGAAAACCTGGTGAATACCTAGGAGCTGCAGTAGGAAGACAAGATTTCAGGCTTTTCTAACTGCATTCAAAAGGGTTGGGACTTGAAACAAGGTGTGTTGGCAGCAGGGAGAGAAGAAGGATTTTCTTGGAAATGACGTGCTTCCCCACTGTGTAATGCCCTATAAAACATGGCTGTGAGGCTGCTAGAGGTGGGAGAATCCCCTGGGCAGCTCTCGAACACGTTCTCTAACCTCCTTCTGTAGGCCCTTAGATTAAGCTTCTGGTAGCTCTCCCATTGCCTTCCTTTAATTAAAAGCACATGCCTTTCCTGGGAAAGACTGTACTGTAGCCACTGCAGAGTTGTTGGGAAGATCTGTTATTTTTATTCCTGGAGCCCTCCAGGTACCCTTTCCCCACAGAGCCAGGACAGCCACCTTCCTGTGGGTACTGCGGGCTTCCCAGCTGGAAACGCAGCAGCAGCTTCTTTCACAGGCTCTGGTCTGCTGTCCATCTTCTGTGAAATCCACTGTGCCCAGTCTGTATTTTTGTGGCACGTTTGCCTCCACGCTGCCTTTCATAGCGATGACCTCCTCCAGCTGATTTGTAAAGCCAGGGCACTCATGGAGTGAACGGAGCTGCCTCGTGTATGAACAGACTCATTGTATCTCCCCCTTGGCATCCTTCAGTCCCCTTGACCATCCATGCTCTGCATGGTGAGCTTTCTGGAAAAGGAGGTGCTTTTAACCTAGCAAGCCCACTGCAAACAAGCAATAGCAAGGAATCCAGCGTCGATGCCATGCTTGAGCCCTCCATGGGCTGGGCAGGGTGCTTGGAGCACAAGACCTATTATATCCATGGCCTCTGAGGAGGTCTAGCTGGTGCCAGCTGCACCGTTCATGTGACATAGATGGAAGTCTCCGTGATGAAATACTCCAGCAGTGGGAAGCCACAGTCACAACGCTTGGCACAGCGGGTGCATATTTGCAGCATAAAAGTCTCCTGCCACAGAAAGAGGAATAGTTGCCAGCCGGCTCTGCAGTCTCTTTGCTGCTGGGGGCCCTGTATAATTTGAATGCAAATTTCCCTCAGACCAGGTGACACTTCACTTTTCTCCTGTGTCCCACACACTTTTTTGGGAGCCAGATGAAAGATCCACTTTAGCATGCAGACAGACACGGAAAGCCTGGCCCACCCAGCTCAGCGGGGATTGTAACACGGGCTTGCTTCATGGCCGAGGGCAGCTTGTTTGCCGAGGGGAGCGAAGCTGGCATCTTCTTCAAACGGATTCCACTCACTCCAGCCTCTTTTTAATACCCACTTTGAGCTCTAAAGAAGTTTAAAAATCTTTGAACGCTTTTCTGAAATGACAGCAAAGCAGGCTTCTAGCTCCCGTCCAAGAGCAAAGGGACGTTCAGACAGTATGGGTTTGTTTCATTTCAAGGATGTGTGCCTGGACTATACCCAAGTGAGACAAAAACAAATATGCAAAGTGCATCAGGACAGAAATGAAAGTGGCAGTGGGTCATGGCTTTCCCTGCGCTAAATGGTCCAAAGATCTAAGACACCCCTCAGATTAGCCTACAAGGAGCAGCTACAGTCCATGAAGGCCCCCCACCCCTTCACCCCCCCCCCACCTCCATCCCAAATATTTGATGACTCTGGCTCTCCCAAAGCTATCCCGTGCACAAATTGCCAGTTAGTTTGGACAAAAGGCTCCACGAAATTTTGACAGAACAAAGTATCTGCAGTTTTTGAGCTGTCTACTGAGAGTTTGAGCTGAATATTTACTGTGACTGAAAGGGAGACAATTGAAACAAATGCATGTTTGCATCCCTCAGTGTGCATTATGTAGGGCTAATGAAGATAAGACAGAGTTTCTGAGGTCACAGGAGTGATAGTGAGGGCTGGCTTTCTTTCCTCTTGACTACCTGCTTCCCAAATCCCTTGTGGAAGTCCCTTCTGCTCCAGCAAACCCTTCTTACCTCCTCTCTCCCTCCCTCTCTTCATGTGGTTTCTAGGAAAAAATGATCATTTGCCAGGAAGAGAACATCTGAGAGGGGTTTGGAAGGAGAGCAAGGCAGGGCCACCATAGCACTGCAGGAAGACCCCCTCCTCTGGAGGGCAGAGGCTTGGTGAGCAAGAGCTTTGCCAAGTTAAATGGATGCAGGAAGAAGAGCATCCTCTTACTTAGATCGGAGAAGGATAGGAAATTATGCTGGAAGGACACCCGGTCCATTCCGCTGGCCCACAGCAGGATCAGCTCTCCCTTCACCACTTCTGGAAGGCGCCTCTCTGTCCTTAAAACCTCGAGAAGAGAGATATTTACTCTACCACCCACCAGTTAGCTCCCCTAAACTATCTTAACTGGAGTTTTATCCCTAGAACAGGGACAGAGCTGCTTGCGTGCCTCCCTTGTGAAGCAGACGAGTGGGGCAGGACATCGGGGTGCAGCGAGCCAGAGAGAGAGCGGAACGAAGGTTGCGGGAGCTGAGCCACAGCTTCCGGAGGTGACCCTCAGAGCCAACAGAGCAACTTCCGCTGATGGGCTTTGGGCTGGGATGTCAAAAAAAGGAAGGTCCAGGCCTTCCTAATAAGTGTCAAGAGGTCTGCCTGGACTGGAGCATTACCTCAGCTGGAAAACAGAACAGGGCTGAGTGCTGGGCAATGAGGAGCTGCAGAGCTGGGCAACAGGGGTGGATGGAGGAGCTCAGAAGTACCAGCTCAGACAGTGTTGTGTGGGAGCTGCACTTTGCCCTTAGGATACCCTTTATTCCTTCCAGAGAAATTGGTGGAGCATTAGGAAACTACATTACTCAGCCCTGCTCACTCCAGCCACATCATGCATTAGAAATACAGCTCACAGGCTTTTAGCAACCTGCTCTACCTGTGGTCTAGTAGAGAGGGTCTACATATCCTTGCCAGGTGAGTGGTGTTGTGAGTCTCACTAGGGTCACTCATGGGAAGGGAAACAGTGGGAGAAAAAAGTGGACCTACAAACTTCACAGAGTTGATCTGCAGTCAATGCAAATGCTCCTGGGTGGGGGGAAGAGGAACAGCCTGTTTGGTCCCAGAGCACTGTCAGACATGCAGTCTGTGGTGCAGCAAAGCCTCCTCTGGGCTGTTTTTTCCTTTGCTTTGGGAGATAAGTCGTGGAGAAACTGTAAGATGATCAGACAAATCTGTGTGGTTGCGCTCTTCAGTGAGCCTAGCTGAGATGGTACAGAGAAGGAGGTGAACTGCACCGTCCTGCACCTAGTTTCACTGCGATGGGCTCACCATGAACGCGTAGACCCCTGTGACCTCCCTACATGGCAGATCTGCAGGCCACATCTCCAGCACGTAGCAAACGCAGCTCAGCCTTTTGAGACAACTCCTCTGTGGGCGATTAAACCCTGCCAAGCTTGTCCACCTCATGCCACCTCATGCTTATGCCAGATATTGCCCTGGGCTATGCTAAGAGGAGATGGCAAACTTCACCAAACTACAGGCAAAAGGAGAAATCCCAGCCCCTCAAATATCAGTGGGAACTTTGCCGTCAATGTTGACAGTGCCAGAGCTTTCTCCTATACCCTGAATCAGATGGTTGTCCTACATCTTTGACCCCACAGCACTCTTGCTCCGAGTCACACGCTAATCTATTTGCAGGTTGAGGGAAAGCTGAAGCTCACAGCTCTCCTCTTTAACCTCTGTGCTAGGAACTCCTGTGAAACCAGGTCTGAGATGGGTTGGCTTTTGTGTTTTATTCTCAATCCCTTCAGCTGCTCAGCTCGGAGGGAGTGTGAAAAGCACCGTATAAATCAGTAATTGTTCTAATGTCACCAAAGTTTAGCTCCTGTTCCATCTCTGCTGGAAGGAATAAACTTCTGCCTACAGAAGTCCTGAAACAGCAGATTTTCTAACTGGAAATCTGCAGGGGCTATAAATGGAAATTTCTTGAAAAAGTTAGCTAGAGGGGAAAGACTGTATAGCTGATAAATATGCCATCTGTGAGCTTGTAAATCATCCCTCCAAGGCATGACTCTATAGAAAGCTTGTAACACTTTTAAATGCATGTACCAGTTGTGCTTTCCAAAGGGTAAACTTGTTAATGGTTATGGGGACCTGTTTGCTCTGCTGTGGCTGTGTTCCCTGGCTACTCTTTGCTGGCCTCTGCTTTTCTCTTAGGGTGGAAAATCAACTTCATTTTTGGTGACATGTTCCTCAATTATATCTCACTCGTATGGGTTGGATGTGATATTCAGCATGTGTCTCCATGTGCGGAGAGGAGGAGGGTAAGGGTCCTTGTGCCCTGCAGAAAGAAAGATTAATTGCTTTTCTGTGTCACAGGCCTCCAGTGTTGGATCTGGGCACCTAAACCTGCAGAGCAGAGATTCACCAAAACTCTTCACTTCCAGATACTGCGTCTACACTACAGCCTTTAGATAGCACTCAGAGAGGTGCAATCCTTAAGCTGATATAGATGTCACAGCAGAAATTCTGCATGCAAGGGTGTGCGTGGATGTGCTCACTGCAATCCTGAGGTGAAACACGCTACTACCACGTGTCTCTATCTTCTGTATCAGAGATCTCCCAGCAGAGTTGCTCATGAAATTGTTCCCCAATTTATTTCAGTTCAAGTAGATCAGGAGCAAGACCCCACTGTTTAATCTGACCTGACTCTTACAAACTGAACAGGGTTAGTGAACACACAGACAAGCTGCTCCACTAGCAGATCTGTAGGGGCAGACCCAAACAGCTGGGGGGAGAGTGCCCACGGGTGGGCTGGAAGAGCATCTTCTCCTACCAGCACAGCTAGACTTGGAAGAGGATGTCCCCTGGCTGGGATAGCCTGACATACTGACCATGCTGGTGGGATGTTTCTAGGGTTGAAACAAGGCAAGCTCTCCTAGCAAAGGCACATCTACACTGTGAGCGCCTGCTGGTGTCAAAGACAACGCTCGACTGATGTAGCTTGGCGGGCAGGACTCTAATGCCAGCTGGGAGATGTCCTCAGCTCCTAATTCCTAGGCAGCAGTGCACTGAACAGAGACAGCTGAGACAGATACTCCCTTTTTGTCATCTCCACCACCACCTTCCACTCTCTGTCCTACAGCAGCACTCATGGTTACTGCTCCCTGCACCTGGGGCAGCAGAGAGGGATGTGTCTGCTCTGAGGCTCTTGTGCTTTATGGCTCAGTATGGTAACGCGAACTCATATCAGTAGCTGTTTCGATGAGCAGAGCTGGCTGTAGTCTGCGGTAGCAGAGAAGCAGACACACATCTGCTCCTTGCAGCCTCCTCTGGGAGAAGGAGCCTCCAGCAGGGAAAGGGAGACAAGCATGGGCAGATAACGCATCACAGGTCCCAGCTTCACCTGCCGTTGATGGATAGGGCATCCTACACCCTACCTGCCTTATGACCAGTTATCCCTGTAAGTTATTATTGCAGCTACAGTAGCATAAACAAGAAACTGGCATAAATCAGTATACTGAGAAGAAAAGCTCCTCTTGGTTAGCACTGTCAGGTCATACCTAGAGCATTATTTGCTGCCTTTCCCACCAGCCCACCTCACTACGGGCCTTACCCTCTTATCAAAAGCTGAATCCTGTCTCTCCACCCTCCCTAGACCCCTATCTCCCCACATGAGGCTTGCAAGATGGGGCTTCTGCTCTTTGCTGATGTCTTTGCCCAGGCTGCAGCTCCTTCTGCTGTTTCCCTGCTTGTTTTAGTGACTCTGTAATAATACCCTGTTTTTTCACTTGGTTTGCAACACCTCTCAGTTTAGCAACACCTGGAAAGGCAATTAAAGGCCTGCTCCGCCCATCTCAACCTTAGCAGGCCAGTAACGAGCAGGTTGCGTAAGCCCCAGGTCCACACTCCGGGCACAAATGGTCATTATGCCTTATTAGCCTTGCTTTCCCTTTCGCTGAAAGACTTTGGTCACGGCCTGAGCCCAGGTCTTGCCCTACCCTCTTGTCCTTTCCTCTCACAAATGGGCTGCATTCATCCCTAAAGCAGCTCCCCTCATCTCACTTGTCTTAAACTGCAATGACTCATTTCTCATTAAAATCTCTCACGCATGCGCCCAGTATCATAAACCTGCTTCTCCCAGAACGTGGTGCCTTAAGGCACTCTCAGCACCAAGGCACTGCCACGCAAGGGGAGAGCGGAGCAGGGAAAAAACCTGATCTCTTAAATGCAAAGACAAGATGAGCCTCTGCCTTATACCCTCCTCCACATGTCCCACAAACTCCCTCACCCCTAGCCAGGCTTGGATCAGAAACATAGCACGTCTCCTGCTCATTTCCAAGAGACAGATGCTAACTCAGCCTGGACCCCTACAGAGGAGGGGATATTAACACAGCTCAGCTGTGGCAAACTGCAAGCTGGTTCCACAGCATGGATGGGGTCTCCCAGGACTGCAGCAGCAAACAGAGCAGTGTGTAATTTTGGAGTATTTATAGGTAGGTTGAACTTACCCTGCAGCCCCTGCAACGCTTCCCCACTCTTCTCATCCGCCTGCTGCTAATTCTTAAATTTGAAACAGTTGTTGTGTGTTGTTTTACGGCTATGGAGGGATAGCCAGCCGTCGTCCCTTATCAGTGTAAAACGGGGAGCTGTCAAGTGAGAGGAAATGCATGAGCAGTTAGATTGAAGGTTTTCATTTCTTCGCGCTCCCGGTTCCCCCCAGCCTGGCTTGGTGCGTAAGAGGAGACACTGGGAATAAAGTGGAGTTGGATGTTATCAGAGTGGGTCCAGGGAGGACTTTCTGGTCCACTGAGCCTGGTAAGCAGTGACATCATTTCCATTAATGTCAGCTCTGCGGAGCTACAATTCATCAAGCACCTCGCTTGGAAAGTTGCAGGATCCTTTGCAAAACAAAGCTGGAGGAAGTGCCTGAACTGTAACTGTAAACAATATAAATTACTGCGAGTGTATCTTTATGATCTATATCTAATGCAAATGCTGACTGTCTCCAAGGTAGTAAAACATCACCCCAAGAGGAAATAATAACAATTAGCTTATATTACCCAGAGCCAGTGTTTCTGCTGAAGTTTAATATTTAAGGAACTATATAAAGCATGTGTGTATTTATAAACCAAATCTTTTAGCGCTTATATAAGATGCTTCCAAACATTAATGAGTCAATCTTCAGCACTCCAAAAAGGCGCAATCGAGTGGTAAATAAGAAGCATTATCTTTATAGCTCTGAGGGTGGCCACAGAGGTAGTCACTATTTTTAGCAAAGGGGCTGGACTTCAGGGGCTCTGTGCCCCTACTATGAGATACAGAAACTGAGTCAGGTGCGCAGAATGTACAGGTACACACACATGAACCTATATTTATTTAATTAATGCAACCAGGGTGCTAATGGTATGAATACAAGCTGATATATAGATGTGCGAAGAAGTAACAGAGATACTAGCAAACAGACGATCTCCAGACATACAGGAGTTTGTGCCCTGTGTTCATACGTGCAGGTAGTTATTAATAGGTTGGATATAAACCTTGTTATTTCTCGTGTCCCATTAGAGAGGCCTGAAATTACCCTTCCTAAGCAGGTCTGTAAGTCCAGGAGAAAACACTAGTTTTCCCTTATATCAGAAGCTTGGATGCAATGTCAGAGCCATGACTGCAGAGAAAGCACAAAACTGAAGCTGACTCAAGAAAATAAATAAGTGCAACTGATTTAGATTCCTTGAATCAAATTAATCTCATGTGCAATTCTCCTGAAAACTACCAAGAATGACCCAGAGCCGTTCTATCTGTAACAGATGCTGGGGTCTCTTTTATTAATAGCACCGCCAGCATCAAACCTCTTCACTGTCGAGTGGTCTTAGCCCATTGCTCATGGGTCAGATGGAACTCAAAGTCTTCTCCTGTCACTCATGGCTGGGGGAAAGGAAAAGGCACAGAGGTTGTCTGGAAGACACAGTTCGACGGTTCCTGACCTCCATCCGCTTGCTCTGAGTTGCTGTTTGTGGATTAGCAGGGCATTGAAGACCTCTGATATAGCACCAGAGGTATTTCACTCTGAAGGTCTCACTGGGCATCAGAGCCTTTCCTGCGGAGGTAAGAGGGGGAAGCTCTCTTGCATTTAACTGCTTGCGCTTGCTTTGAAGGGGTATCAGGACAGGGTGTTACACAGCTGTGGCCTGTCTCTCCTCAGAGCCTCCAATGGGTTTGGACAGGGGGAGCAGTTTCTTCACGCTTTAGGGAAAAGAATTGGGAAAATAAAGCGTGATGAGGATGTTAAAAAGAAGCAGAGGCAGACTGAGAAAGCTGTGAGCACAGTTAGGCTTTTGCTTTTGAAGATAAAATGCCCTCAGCCTATCCTTCTCTATTCCTTTACTTGAAGAAGAAAGGCAGTCCATCTTGATGTGCAGAGGAGCAGGCAACTATAGGTCATGAAATGAGAATAAATTTATGCATGAACTCCATACTGATGTCAAAGCACCCCCATCCTTTTTTCTCCCCATCCATATCCTTATTCCAACCTCTCGCTATAAATGCTGTGTTTTAGGAAAGCTGCAATTTAAAGCGCCTGAAACCCACCAAGAGACATAGGGGAGAATTGTTGAAACACGAGAAAGTCCTGGTCTGGAAAGAAGAAAAGTCCAAACTGAGGTACATAAGAACTGGGAGCTGATGGAGGAGAGAGGGGAGAAGGGAGTATGAAAAACTGGAAAAGAGGGGAGAGCGTCTAACCTATAATCATCATATTGTCCAAGTTGGTAGAAAGCGAGATGTAAACGTCCCTTACGGCTTTACATCTCACTTTTCAGAACAAGTCTTGAAGACAAGGACGGGGTTTGGAAGAGGAAGTTTTATTCATGTGGTTAAGGTTTGTGCAACCTAACTTTGGAATTTTTAAAAAAGGCAAAAAAACAAAAATGAAGAATGCTTTACTAATTAAGACCCAATTAGTTTACACTGGCAAGCTGTTACTCCCAGAAAGAGCTGGACTGACTTCTTTACAATCGCTCACATGAGTAAGCACTACAAAAGCATAGTTTGGCCTGAAAGGAGCTAATAAGCACATAGATAAAATCTTATTTTAAAAGCATCAACAAAGAACATGTGAGTTATATCTGAGGTGGTGACTTCATATGTTTTGCAGTGTTTCTCCAAACTATATCAGGATTCATAATTTATTTTTACAATGCATTAAATTAAAATAATAAATGCCAGGAAGTTTTCCGAGAGAATGAAAATTTTGTAAGCTGGGCTGGAGGATCAAAAGAGATTTTGACAGGGAGAGACTCCTGTTCACTTGAGGGGGTTGGATCAGGCCCGGCATTGGCAACCAAATGGACAACAGTTAATAAAAGCGTGCCTGTTTGACATGCTGGAGCTTGGGTAAGTTGGAGCATGTTGGGAGCTAACTGCAGTATCTCAGGCCCCTAGTGTAAGCGCGGGAGTTGTGTGTTGGCTGGAGCGTTGCTGCTGCACATGGTGGAATCCCATTGCTCATCTAAACAGCTACAGCTACGGATGAGTCAAGACAAAGGAAGTGATAGCAGAGGCGGAGGAGAGAGTGGGGATTAGAGTACTGGAGGAAAAACAATGTTCAGAGGGAGAACCCATTCCAAAATCTACAATTATCCAAGGAAAAGGACTCTTCAGTTAAAAGGCTGTATATCATTTCTGGAGTTTTTGGTTTCCTTCATGTTAAAAAAAAGTTATTATTTCTGCGTGTTTCCATTCTTTTCCTTAATGCAGGAATATATTACATGCTTCTCAGCTGATAAAACATTTCATTTTTTCATGCATGTTGAAAAAGCACAGGAGAAAGCCAAACTAGTAATTCTGCTTGCCTTGTCCTTAGCACAGCTGCTGCAGAGATTTACAGGCCTCAGCAGCCATCATTCTGAGTTGGACAGTGTTGTCTCTGTCTCCCTGCACCTAAATGAGGCACGGGTCCGCTGCAAAATGCCGGTCACGGTTGATAGACAACTAATGTTTCTATCGCCCTGAGGCTGATGGGCACTGGCACCATTAAGTATTGGATGAACTTGACCATTTGAGATCTAACCCACGTGTCACTGCCTGTCCCAAGGCAGTCACTGTCATACTGCTCTATGACCAAGAGAAAGCAACACACATCCCTGTTAAATGAATGTCCCACTTTTTGGTGCTAGTTAGGCAAGAAACCAGCTCTGTTCTGTCTGGTGGTCTCTCTCTTTCATGAGGCTCAAGCTTCCTTTGCCAGTTCTTTTTCAAGGTATTCATTCCTTTGTCTCTCATAAACGCATGACACACTCATTAAATTCAAGAACCCCTGTAGCACCCCCACATGCCATCAAACACAGTCAATCAGCAGCTCTACCTTGAGAAACACAAGCAAAAAAGTATTGCTGCAGCACCATATCCACGGTCTCTCAGTCTTTGGGGAAGGTCAGCTTCAGCCTTGGTCCACAGGTCTCTGCAGTGCCTATGTGTCTTTAGACCTCTGAAACTTCCTGCACAGGTGAATGGAAACACAGTTTCTGCATATATATAATGGTTTGCAAGCTTCGGTTTGCACTTTTCAATGAGACTGCCATTTTGTCTAATTCTTCAAGATGGAGGCCAATTTCTTGAAAATCAGGAGGACTGGGTTCAGAAATGAGCTCTGGCTCTGTTAGCTTCACAGTTTGCCTAGAAAAAGGTTTGTGGCTGGGACCTGGTGCACAGTGGGAAAAAGAAAATTCAGATTCTGAAAATCATAGACTAACTGTGGTTGGAAAGAATCTCTGGAGTTTTCTGGTCCAACCTCTGCTCAAAGCAGGTCCAAACAGATCAGGCTGCTTGAGGTTGTCTCCAGGTGAGCTCTGCATATCTCTAAGGATGGAGATCCCACAGCTTCTCTGGGCCAAAATTTGACTATCCTCCTGGGGAATTTTTTTTTTCCTTCTATTGAGTAAGAATTTCTTTTGTTGTCTCTCTTCCTGTCTCTGTCTCTCTTCTACACTCTCCCATTAGGTAGCTATAGACAACAGTAAGATTGCTGTTGGCTGCCTTGTCTCCTGCTGCACAGCCCCAGCTCTCAGCCTCTCCTCGAACTTCCTTGGTTCCAGCCCTGACCGGTTTGGTGGCCCTTATCGGCTTGATCCCATCTGTCACTGTCTGCATGGTACTGGGGAGCCCAAACCGGACCCAGTGTCCCGATGTGGTGTCAAGCCCTGACCAGTGGTGAAGAATCACTTCCCTCAACCTGCTGGCTGCCCTCTTGCTAATGCAGTCCAGGATGCGGTTGTCCCTTTGCTGCAAGGACACACCATCGACTCGTGGGCAACTTGCAGTCCACCAGGCCCCCTGGTCTATTTCTGCAGACCTCTCTATCCACCTGGCCCCAACCTGTGCTGCTGCATAGGGTTATTCCTCCCCAGATACTGGATTTACACTTCTCTGTGTTCAACTTCATGAGGTTCCTCTTAATCCACTTGTTCAGCTTGTCAAAGTCCCTCCGAATAGCATCCCTATTCTCTGGTGCATCACCCATCCCCCCAGTTTGGTATCTTCTGCAGACATGCTGAGAGGGCATCCTGCCCCGTTGTCAATAACTGATTGTCCAGTAGCTTCGTTGCTGGACAACGATGAGATCCGTTGGACATATTTATTGCCTCCTGTTTGGTCAGCTGGGCTATGAGGCCTTTATGGTATAGAAGGCTCTATGCAGTTTTAAGATGCCATCTGACCTGATGCAAGATCTAAAGGCCTATGTGGAGCTTTAATATCTTTATGATTTATGGCTAGGATTGAGACTTTGTCCAAACTGTTACTCCTTTTGTATAAACCTTTCAGGCTGATGGAGGAATCTGCAGATTAAATCTTTGACTTTTATTTAGACTCGCTGAAAATAGAGTTGTTCACAAGTGACCCTATGTCTCACCACAGACTGGTGAAAATTCACAGTTACGGGGCTTGGATTCATGCAGATTGAGGGCTTGGTTTGTAGATCTGGATCAAAGATATTCAAGGAGCTTTTCCCAGGGGGGAACAGTCATGTGCGGATGATAAAAGTGAGTGAGTTTAATGTACTGAGAGCATATCTTCTTACTGCATTTGCTCAGAGTGTCTGTTTATGATGAATGGCAGACCCAATGGCAGAGTTCAGTCAAGGGTGTTCATTTATGTGCTGGGATTTCATGTCTAACATGGGCTGTTAGGGTTTTGAAAAGGCAAAACAAACAAACAAAAAACCTGTCTGCTTGGTTCTTAAAAATTACATGACTATAGTGCTCTTCATGTTTTAAACGTTAAAAAAGAAGAAATTTTTTGTATTATTTGTATTATGTTAGACCCTAGAAAGAGCAAACGCAATCCCATTTGCATTGTCGGCTGTGCAAGCAAATATAGTTCCTATGGAACTGAACAGGCCAAGAAAGTGTCATTATTAGTTCGTGAGAACTCACCAACTGTCTTGCTAGAGCTCACGTATGAAACCTATGGCAGAGCCAGAACTGCCAGCAGAACAGCTCCTCCCAGGAAAACCAAGATCGGGTCCTAGCATATTTCAGCCATGTGGTGGGTGCCTGGGATGTGTGAGGCATAAGAGAGAGCTGTGAGAAGGTTTCCCAGAAGGAACCACAGTGGCATGCTGGGCAGATGCTCCCTCGGTACCTGAAACCTCCTACTGTTAATCTTCCTGAAGAGAGAAAATGGACAGAGACGATATTTCCTAATTTCTGAGGGCTGGCTTTGCAGCCTGACCTACCTTTTTCTGGAAGCAGTTAATAGTTAAGTTGATTCCCAGACATAGGGCTAAAATTAGATATATTTGCTCTTACTAATATTTGGATCCTAGAAACTAGAAATAAGCTAGGGTTTAGAATGAAATTATGGACAGATAATTCCACATTTTCTTGCCTCTTGCCCTGAAAATGCTTGTGCTGGCTCCAGTTAGTGCCAGGCTTCTGACATGATCACCATGATGGGTAGGGATTGGTGTTTTAGACTTTTGTCTGTCTGAAGACCTCCGCTACTGATCTGTGAGCATCTCATCATCTTTAATGTCCTGTCACTGCCTTGCGAGGTGGAACAGCGCTGTATCCCCTTTCTGCAGAAGGTCACAGGCACAGACAAGCTACGATCATGGTCAGATGGCTAGGTCACTGTGAAGATTTAGAGAAAGCCATATGGATCACGAATTCCAGGTTGATTTTATGAAAACCTTGCAAAGGCTGTACTTCATGTCTTGAGGGACCATTAGAGGGCTCTGAAGCTCTGGGCAGGGTGCAGGTCTGGAGCTCCAGTGAGTTCGTATGTCCCATCTCCTGGGGAGCTCAGGAGGGCAGCCCTTTTCCTGGTGGTCTTCTGCACTGCTGCCCACAGTCCCTTTCAGGTGAGGCAAAACCACCTTTGAGATGTGGCAGAGAGAGAGAGCAAGGGAACAGTCAAGACTGCAGGGAGCACCAGGGAAGCTTTGGAGCACATGGATTCAACAGGCTGGACTCCAGTGCAGTCTTGGGGTGACAGGCAGCCAGGAGAGAGATTTACCCAGCCTGGATCACCAGCGTCCCTCCATATGTTCTCATCAAAACTGATAAGCTGTGCTAGAAGTGGTTGTATTTCACTGGCGGATGAGGCAATTTCTCCGTGTATGTCAGTTTAAGTTGCTAAAGCTTTATAGGATTGAAGGGGCCTTAGAACTGTGAGCTGGTATTATTAATAATAATAATTTATCACATAGTTCCCCTCTCGTTTTAAACATGGACTTTTATCATCTCTTCCACCTTCTCAGCCCTTGGAGCAATTTGCCATTTGTCAGGAAGAAATAGGAGATGAAGCTGCTCTTCCTAGCATTGCAACTGCGGGGACATTCCAGAGATGGATGGGAACTGCACAGAAACTGAAATAAATCTCTCCCATTCAAAACCCTGAATTCCATTCGCTATTTAATAATAAAGAGATTTACTCCGAGCCTTTCCCAATAAAACTCTGAGCGTGCATGTATGTTGGAGGTTGAAAGGAAAATATATTTGAAACCTGAAAGCAGAGTGAGAAGTAAAACCTTGTAAGTTTGCCTCAGATAATTTGTAATCTCAGCCCCAGCTGTCTAACCTCACAAATTTATTATGTCTTGAACCAACCACTTTTGAGTTTGGTGATATATTTGCTTCCAAAAGACCCAGGCTTTCACTGTGCCCATGGAGGGGCAGAGAAGAACGCGTGGAGAGCAAGTCCATAGATAGGTGTTAAACACAACAGTCTGAATGCAACCTCAAGGTAGGAAAGTCTAGAAGCCACTATTGACAGAGAATGCCTGGGGGAAAGACCTCTGGTTTCCAGGACCCTTTTCCTCAGCATGGGACAATGTTAGAAGTGAGTTACTGGGACAGATCGCCCCTTTGATCTGCCCCAATAATGTCATTCCTATTCTTATCAGTAGTAGCTCTAAATAACGTTCAAGGAACTTAACAGTTGAAGAGTCAAAACTTAGGAAATGCCAGGGTAAAACCTGCTTATCCTGTAATTTTATTTCATTTGATGAAACTTAAAATAGCAATGACAATAATTTAGCCTGAGGCTTTGCTTCCCCATGGACAATTTTAAGCAGATTGGTTGAAGAGGAACTTTATTAGAAACTTTATTTTCTGAAATCTGCAGTAGGAGAAAGAAGGTGAAGCCCAGAAGCATTGAGCATGCTCAGCGTTTGTTTTTTAGCCTGGTTTCCAAAGGAAATGAAGTGGATCTGATCATGACACGTGTGGGTACGCTTGTGTTCCCCTTCACCGCTTCGGAAGGCAGAGCCACTCCAGCGAGCTCCAACAGAGCAGGACAGGGCACAGAGGGACGAAGTTCATGCAAGTTCTGTGAACGCTGGTAGGAGGAAAGACCTGAGCTCGAGCATGTTATTAAACACCACAGAATCCACATTAAAAACGCTGTTTTGGATACTGAAGTGACTGGAAAGCTTTCAGTCGGAGCTGGAGACTTCTTAGACGGGAAGTAACTCGACAGCAGCTTCCAATGGCCTCAGGTGTCCTGCAGCTCACAGAACAGCTCATTTTATCAGGGCAGCAGCTCTGATGAATGAGATTTCCAACACACCCATGTGCAGCTACCTTTGGGCTAATCTGGGCCAGGCCCAGGCTTCTGGCCACAGGAACAATTTGCAATCGCAGCTGTTGGAAATGGTGCTGGTTGCCAGCCCTCCCTTTCCACCCTGCCTCCCCACAGCCACTGCATTATTGCACGAGGATAGCTGGACAGCAGATCACCAAAAAGAGGGTCCCAGCATCGTGGTTCCCTCTGCACTAACCAAGACCGGGGGAGCCCTGAGGAGCAGGAGAAAAAGGGAGAGAAGAAAAAAAGGAGGACTCTGGCACTGGCAGTAGCCGTCTGCTCTCAATTTACTCCGAAGAGTCCTCTAATAACATCAGTGGGGGCCGTGCACGGTTTACTGGGAGCTTCAAAAGTGTTTATGGGATGATTTGTGTGGAACGGTTACGCTGGAAGCAGTTTAGGGAAGGTATGCTGATATTAGAGGATTTTTTTTCTTTTTTTAAGCTCCATTTGGACACTTCTTAGCATTATATACCAGCAAGGAATGAGCCCCGGCAGCTGTTTGCTATTTATTGGAGTCCTTGGTGGAAGAAAGAGTGGGGGAGGCAGCAGGGAGGGGCTCTTCAGGTTGGAGAAGGCAGCGCGGGAGTCAGCGGTGGAGACGTGGGGGCCTGCAGAGTGCTGCAGAAGAAGCGGCCGTTCCTCTCTGGCCGTGCGAAATTCTCTGCTTGCCTCCAGAGAATTGCTTTATTTATTTTCTACCTTCAGAAGTCCCAAAATTCTGAAAAAGGAATTTTCTTACCCTCCCTCACTCTTGTGTCACGTGTTAAAAGACTTTAGCACCGCTCTACAAGGAGAAATAGTCTCTTGGTAGCAGGCCAAATCCTGAAATATGTGTTGTCCTTTCACCCAGCTTTTCTGTGTTGAATCCTTGTCACTTCCTGCCCCACAGAAACATCTTAGGGGGAGAGCTAACTCCTGCGGAGCAGCAGTACAGTCAAAATCTGCCCGTGACACCTATGGAACCCATTGCCTCAGGCTACCTACAGACTCAGGAAGTTGTGACTGCCTTGTTTACACTCTTCATTCGTCTTTTCTTACAAGCGAGCCCTTGAGTTTGTTGCTTTCACCATCTTCAGTGTCCCCATCCACATCATCAGACTTATTTCTGCACAGACATCTTGGAGATAAAGTCCACCACCTTTCCTGCTCAGCTTTTCTGGGAGCATTTGAGCAGGGAGAGGACAACCCATCCATCATCCTCTTCCTCTGACCAAAGGAAAAAACTTTTCTTTTGCCCCATGAGGGGAAAGAAACATTGGAGGAGCTTGAGTCAGCAACAGTTTCAAACTCATCACCCATGTCTCAGGTCATCACTCGTACAAGAGCAGAGGAGGCTAGGGCTAAGACACCTTGCAGCACCTTGGAGCACCTTGGGGATTAGTTCATTATAAATTATCTTGTTCTTTCTGGATGAAAGAAACAGCAAAGAAGGGCGGAGAGATGAGGAGGACTTGCTTTCCTTGCTTTTTGTATCCTCCCGGAGCATCTGGTTTCTGTTCATCCGTAAAACGTTTTGCTCTGTGGGAACACAGGCAAAGAAACCCCTGAGGACAGCTTCTTCCTTACTCCAGGGGAAAAAGGCCCAACTGAGGCAGCCAGTTAGTGAAGTCTGATTTTAAACCTCTGCCATGGGTACCTGCAACATGGCCAAAGCATTCCTCCTGCCAGCATCTGGGAGAAGGGCACCAGCTGCCTGGAGGCTCGGCTTGGCTGGGTTACCACTGCTCTTGGTGCTGTGGGAAACAATCCCTGTCCTGCAGACTACAGAGTCGGTGAATGGGGAAGACAAGCAGATGGGGGAGACAGCATTGCCACCGCTTTGTTCCACCTGGAGAGGTGGAGATGTCTTAAGAAATCGATTCTGCCTGGACTTTCCTGAGCAGACATGCACCGGCACAGTGCTGCGTGACCAGCAGCTGGACTGGGGCAGTCTGACCATTGGGTCTAGGTCCACCGGGTGTCTGAAAGTCCTAAACAAAGATTGAAAGTCCTCACAATCAAGGCGGACAGTGCTTATAGAGGAGAACAAAAGGAAATGTCTGGAAACCTCTAGCTGTCTGGTAACCCTGCCTGGATGGGATGTTCAGCATCTTGTGTAGTCCTTCTCCTGTCCCATGACAGGCCCAGCTCTTCCTGGCAGGCCTTTGTCTTGCTTTGGGTATCAACATCCCCGAGAAACCTGCTGCAGAGCCAGGAGCTGAACAAACACTGAAGTTGGGTGAGAGCTCGGGCCTTGAAAGTGAGTGGTGTTTTCTTGGCTCCAGGATGGTTATGACCCTCTTTTCCCAGGCATTCCTGAAGCCAGGATTTCATTTCTAGCGTCCAGACTGCCAGAGGCAAAAATTATGATACAATCCCAGCTTTCATTCATTTATTTATTTATCTCAAAGTAAATTTTCTAGCCCTCCTGAATGTATAAAGTGACCATACTCTAAAACTCTTAGAAAACAAAAGACAGGCTTTATTTTAAATCCTCTGAACTCTTAAGCCACACTTTATTTTTAGTCTCTGAGATTACTGCAGACACCCTGTTCCTCTCTTGCCTCGATTCTCACATGGTAATCAAAATTTGTGCTGAAGTTTGGATGGGTAGAGTGCTTAATGTTATGTGACATTAAGGCAAATCAAGCTGCAAAAAGCAACATCTTCCTTTTATTTCTTCCATGATTATATTTTGGGTACCTCAGGCCTCTGACGTGCTCAGCAGGTCTCCCATGATTGGCCACCCCGGCAAACCTCACCCACTGATTTTATTTCTGGTGCATCTCCGCACCTTGCAGCGCTCGTCCACAAAACAAGTTGCCACGAAAACACTCTTTAGTGCTCCATTTATATCTCCATGCAGAGCTGTGCAAATATATGCATGAGTCTAACTCTGAGTATGGCTTGTATTCGAACTGCAGGACGTAAAATTGCTTGTCAAGGCCAGCTAGGACTCATGGAGTTGCAGCCTGTCACCAGTGGACCTCCCGCGTCCCCAGGCTGCTTCTACATGGGCCTGTGAAAGGGAAGTGAGAAGAGTGAACCAGTCATCAGGAAGCTTAAACATGTGGCGTAGGGGTCCAGGCACAGTCTGGGAACATTTCTGGTGCAGGAAGAAGGCACAGTTGGAGAAGGTCAACCTCGAAGTTTGCTACGTCGCCACAGCCCTGCAAAGTCTCACTCAGCGGAGGCAGCTTTTAAAATACCTTCCCCCTTCTGATGAAAGACTCTGCAGTGTCTCTCAACGCAGCGTTTGAAATCTCACTCATCTCGCTCTTTCTCTTTTTTCCCCCTTCGATGATTCCTCATTCAAACTGTCAGAGTTTAGCAGGCCTGCCCTGCTGTATTATCAACATATACAGTAACTCACAGGCGACCTTTGCTCTTTCTAGTGCTGCAGAGCCAGGAAAGCTGCAGGGAAAGGGAACAGGATCTTATTCTGGTTCATGCATCAGCCACAAAACCATCTGCTGAGCGTGGCGCACAGGAGTTTTATTAGCCATGTGATACAGCGAGCAGAAAGGGCTCTGCTATGCTGCCGTATACCCAGGAATAGGACAAAACCTTCTCTTCCCTCCGAGGAATTCCAGCAGACTCCATTGGACTCTCTACTGAATTTCATTCTTCTTCTTCCTTTTTGCTGCAGGACCTATAACCTAAGCTATTTCACCTGAAAGACCTGTGTCCCAAGAGTAACCAGCAGCAACCATATGCGAAACCTCAACAAAAAGCATTAGATGAAGTCCTGACCCCGCTGAACTCAACGAGAATTTCGCCACCGCTTTCTGCGGAGCTGCAATGTGCCTCGCTCTCTCCATCAAGCCCTGCTGCTTTAGTGCATGACCAAGGCTTTTATTCTCCCCGAAGCCTTTATCCTCCGTGCAGATGGAGATGCAGGGATGCAGAAGGACTGCCAAGCCAGAAGGGAGGTGTTCTGCAGTTTCAAATTCCCGGCGCTCTGTATGTTACGAACCCCCCTACCTAATTTTTATTGCTAAGCAGGTTTATTGAAGTGCCAGCTAGGGCACAAATGAGCCTGCTGTGCCACTGGAGCAAAGACAAACCCTTCCCAGAAGGACTTACATCAGGACAATCAGGTGAAAGGTAGGAGGGAGAGATAGCGCTTGGAGGCCGTTGAGTTTGTCCCTTGACTGTTTTATTCCCCTCCTTGTAGCTCTTATGAGTGTTGTCCAGAGCTTCAGTTTATGGCTGCATCCTTTCCCTGCTTTTTCCCTCACCTGGGGTTTTATTCTCAATTCTCCCAGTAATGGAAGGAAATTGTACTGTATCAGGAGGCACGGAGGCAATAGCAGAGATGCTGGTAGACACACACTTACTGCTGCATCATGTACAGATAGCTGGGAAGGAAGTTTAGAGCAGCACTGGCTGGGTATTCTGAAACCAGACCTGGATCAGATTTTCAGCTGTGCTTGGAGCCTTTCAAATATCTCTGTTCTTCCTCCCCTCCGCCACCCCTCTTCCAGGGGGAGGATGCTGTTTGGGACACAATGACTGTGGAAAGCTAAAAGCATAGCCCAACTTCAAGGTGAAACAATAGCCCTAGCAGCTTCATCTGGAGCCACCACTGGGAGTCCAGGCACCAGGTGGAAACCAGAACCCCATTGAAATGGGCAGTTACAATCTATTTGAAATCCGTTTTCCTTCCAGGAAGAGCTGAGGGAGAAAGCAGATCTAGGTCCTGACCTCAGCACGGAGAGAGTGTAAGAAAAGTGGGCATAAGGCTGCTAACTTAAGCGTAGTGAGAACATAACAGGTGAGCGTGAGTTGAGGATGGCGGAGAAATAAACCCCCAAGAACTGGTGAAGTGACTTCAGCTGTCTGCTGAGGGAAGCTCCCACATTTCTATCTCACCAGCTTGTCAGTGCAGAATGCTGCATGGCATTGCGGAGACCAGTCCTCCCTGTGGGACTACCCCACGCTCTCTGGAGACCAAGCATTTTCAGATACTTTAGACATTTAGACCTGGGCCTCAGGTGGGACTGAAGTACCTCCATTTCTGGTGTCCAGAATCCAGCAAAAAGATGGTGAGTCTGTGTCCTGGGCCAGAATCACAAGACTGACTCATACTGACGTCTATAATCGAGATAAAACTGTAGTGCATTTCTGTTGGTGAAGAGAATGCATTTTAAGCCCAGGAGGGACTGTTCTGGTCTTTGGGTTTGTTTTGACCTCCTGCAAAACATGGTCTTCTGGAATTTATTCCTGCTTCAAAGCCCATCGCTCTGACCGAACTGGAGTATGTCTGCTATGAAGACAACTAGCCATCTTCTCCAAAACCAACATTTAATCTTCTCCAAACTAAAGAGATTGAGGTTTTCGCAGCACGTTTTTCCAGTTGCACAGTCATTCCTTCGCCCTTCTATTGACCAGAATTGCAACTTGTCTCAACTTCTACCAGCACTGGAGACAGGATTTCAGTAGTGTTTGTACCACTTTACGCATTTCACAGAATCACAGAATCACAGAACGGCCAAGGTTGGAAGGGACCTCTGGAGATCATCTAGTCCAACCCCCCTGCTCAAGCAGGGTCATCTACGTCACATTGCCCAGGATCGCATCTAGGCGGGTTTTGAATATCTCCAGCGAAGGAGACTCCACAACCTCTCTGGGCAACCTGTTCCATTTCCTTCTTCCCTGATTTATAATTCATGGCTCACAAGATCCCTCTGACTTGTTGGATGTTCAGCCAGTGTCCCCCATGGCCTCCAAGTCCCTTCTGTAGTTGCTGCCTTCCAGACAGAGTCAAACCACGTCCCCCACCTCTGTTTGGTAAATCATGCCCGTATGTATCATTTCTTAGCATAGGTCTTACATTTGGTCATATAAAAGTACAAATGTTCAGCTTGTGCTCAGCTTGTCCATCACAGAGAACCACCTTCTGTTAGCGATCTGTCGTCAGTTTTACTGTTCTTGCCAATCTCAGTGTCATCTGCTAGGTTTATCCGTAACAGCGTTCATCTTTTTTCTTAGCCACTGACAAAAATGTTGAATAGCGTAAGGCCACAAACAAACCCCTATGGAGCACAACTATAAAATGAATTGAATTAAAGATGATGTAAATAAGCATTTATATATGCATTTTACCTCTCTGGCATTTTTATCCCTTTAATTTATATCATGCTGATTGTCGAGTGGTTCCAATTTCATACAGAAATTTTGTGGTATGATTCACACAATTCCCATGGAAATATGGTACATCAATACTGTTATTTTGTCTATCAAAACATATGAGATTGGTTTGATGAACATTATTTTGCATGCTGATTGGTGTTAATTCTTTTCAGTGAAGTCCCATGTAAATTATTTCATTATTTTGTCCCTGACTGATGTCTGGCCAATAGTCCCAAAGTTACCTCAGTCGTTCTATTTTGCTGTTCCAGAAGTACTGCTTCTATTCCCAGGATATAAGTTATATATCAAACTCAATAGCGCATACTGTTCCTTGGCTAATTCTTCTGTAACTCTGGGATGATAGTTGTGCAGATATCTAGGATCTAAATAACTGATTTTACTAGCTATTCTTTTACATACCTTTTCTATTGCAATAGGAAGTATTTAATCTTCATTGTCTATATATCTAGTATCTGTAATTTTCCCCAAACTCAAATGCAAATGTTTTCTGAAGACATTTACCTCTTCTGAATTACTATTTACGGGTCTGCCTTGTTCTTCCACATCCATCCATCCATGAATCCATATCACCTTTAGGATTATTTCTGTTTTTGATACATTGAAAACTCTTACTTATTGTCCCAATGTTGGTGTCCTCCTTTTCCTCCCTGTGGTCTCTCTTTCCCAGTAGATCTCTAGAATTTCTAGTTTCTAATTTTTACTTTTAAGCTTCCCCAGTTATTACATATTGAAGTTTTATTATTCTTTTCATAGCCGTATTCACTTCCCTTGTAAAGCAACTTAAAAAAAAAAAAAGTCTAATCTTCTCTTTCAGCTGTAGCTTTATGCTTTTTTGGATATATAGTGAAATATTCTTTAACAGTTTCCAATTTTTATTTACATTTTAAAATTCTCTTTGCCAGTCAGTTTTTTTCATCTGTTTTTTGAATCAACAGAGTATACATACATGAAGTTTTCAAACTTTCTTTCCTTCCCTTTATGAAAAGAAAAAACAAAGAAGAGAAACCTGAGATTTGTATCTAATCCCATGACTCCAAGGTCTGGGGTTTTTAAAACATGTAATAAAGGGCCAGATAAAAATCACAAGAATTGGCAACACTTTAGTATTGCATTTGTCTGACTGCATTCCCTGGCCGGTACCTAATAACACATTATCATAATTTTTTAATAGATGAGAATAATGATTTCACCACAATTTTGAAAGGCAAAATCCAGAAAAAATACGTATCTGTTACTTGAGTATATGCAGTAATAATGAAGATGATTTCCAGGCTCAGAGTGATGTCTCTAGGAGCTGAAGCTGACACTCATCACCGGTGAAAACCAAGAAGCTTAAATTCAGGCCAGAATAAAAATATTGCCCTTACATTTCCCTTGGCCGGGGACTCATCATCTGTAAAATCAATACAGTGGCACTATTATTCAAAGAAGGTACGTGGGTGAAATTAGTGGGTGAAAACAGTTCATTGGTGGGTGAAATTCACCCTGTAGATGAAATATGTGGAAAGCCTGACTGACTTCTTGCTTCCCATCAGGAAACATACGGTCTGAGTAGGAGTTCAGCAAAGTGTAGCTCTGATGCTGATGGCAATATCTGTGTAGTGTGTCATAATCAAGTTATTAATTACGTGTAAAATAACAACAATCCACATGTCCTACTAGCATCTCCATTCCAGATACAACTTTTACTTGCCAAATCCATCACGTTGCTTATGAAAGACTGAATGTTTTATCAAAGAAAAGAAAAGAAAAGAAAAGAAAAAAGAAAAAGCATAAAAAACAAACATTACTAAGTGGAAAGGACTTAGTCTCCAGCTAGCTGTCCTTTCATCTAGAAATGATTCCCTGTGGGGTTTGCTCCTCTTCTTTTTGGCTCTTCAAAATACCGAATCAACTTCAAAGCGGTGTTCTTCAATTGTACCTTTGCCTTCTACCCAGAACCCAAGAGATATCCGTTAGAGGAAGGGTCAAAATGCTGTGACTGAGGATGGATAGCTGCAATTTGCCATTTGGACCCCAAAGTCACAAATCAGCAGATCTGCTGTTAATACTACTCAAGAGATGCATTGTATTCTCTGACACATGGACGATTCCAGAATGGATGAAAGAAATTCCCCCTGGGTCAAGAGAAGTGGAAGAGGAAATAGGTAAGAGTGATACATGTGTCTAATTTACCTTCAGGAGCAATATTTTGCAGGTCTTTGTATTTACTGCCTGGGAAAGTGCGAGGTATTGGTAAGAACATGTCTGAAATATCTCCTCCAGGTCTGGTCATACATGTCCATGAATGAGTCATTCAGACCAAGAAGGTGCCAGGGAAGTGCCAGGGCATGGACAAGAGGACAGAGAACTTGTCATCCAAGAGGAGACTGCAGAGCTTGGCTTTTTAGCTTAGCGCAACAAAGGCTGAGAGGGGAAATGAGTGCTGTTGCACACGAAAGGTAAAAATAGCCAGGAGCAAAAAGAAATACTGGAGTGAAAGAAAAAATGTTGGCACAAGAACAAGTAGGTTTTAATTGGCCTGGAGTAAATTTAGTCTGGAAATTAGATGAAATTTCCTAAGCATCAGATCAACAAAGTTCTGGAACAGACTTCCAGGGGCTTTGAAAAACAGAGCTTGCCCAGATGAAAAATAGGCTTAACTGTAGTGGTGATTGTGAGAATAGGAATCATGGCTTGGAGGCTCAAAGCCAGTGCGCCCATGTTTCTAGGGAGGCACTGAAGAAATAGCACCCAAGAACGGTCTTTTCATCCAAAAGAGTGGTAGCGCAATACTGTGCAATGGGCAACTCTTTGGTATTTCTTGACTGTAAGTTTGCAAGCTCTCCCTGCTGCTCCAAAATGTGACTTGTGCCTAACCTGGCTAGCTGTAACTAAACCATCCTGCCTGTCCTTGCATCCCGTCTTAGCCTGTAACCCGGGTGAGATAGTCGCACACTTTTCTGGGAAAGAGACCAAGATCAGGAAAATTATCACCCCAGACTGCTAAATGGCAGCTATAACAATGAGATTTTCTGTGTCTGCTGACTTGGACCTGCACTGTTGACCTAGAGGGTCATATCAGGGTCTAGTGAGAGCATCATTGGCACGGATCTAAACTTCCCTGTGTCCATAACTATGCCAGGATTGCCAAGGTTAGAGACACATATGATCTGAACTCGGACTTCAGTTGCCCCAGAGTTTGCTGGGGGCTATGCGAATACAAGGTTTTCTTTAAGTCCACCTCCTCTGGATGCCTCACTGCCCGGGTAATTGCCCTTTAAACCTGCTTGACACAATTGCCTATACAGCAAAATCCCAGAAGCAAAGGAAATGCAATTTGGAGCCCTAAATGCATGTTGAGAAGTGTCTTTGTTGTGCACATTTTTTATGGCACCTGGCACCTCTCAGGTTAGCTTCAGTAAGGCTCTGTTCTCTGCTCATCCCCTGGCCCAGAGTATGTGACTCTCAGTTGGAGGTGCAGCCAGGTAACCTATCCAGCTGCTTGGAGAAACGTTGAGCACAAGGCTGAAGCATTCTCCCTCATTCTCCTGTTAAGGGTTGCGGTGTGTTTGTGGTTGTTATGAACCAATAACTAAGAAGGAGGGAGGACAGGTTGGAAGCTGCCCTGTTCCCGGCCCTCTGCCAATCCCGGGATTTCAGGTTGCTGAATCAAAGATGAGCGATAAGTCCATGTGACGCCATGCAGAAGCACCAAGGTGTCTGGCGCCAGCTCAGGAGTCCTCGTGCTGTGCTCACCGCAGAGCACAAACACGACCTGGGAGCCTCAGTGCATGGGTGTTGTGCAGCCACGGAGATGGGCTGGAACATCGGGAAGGGGAAAATGCTCCACTGGCCCTGGCTGGTCTGCTCCCTCGGAGCTCTTCAGCCAACAAAATGAAGCTTGAAACTTCCTGGAAACATGGGCTATTGTGAGATTCACACTCCTCCTTTCTCTGGAGAGGAATACCAGAAAATACCCCAGATGACACATTTCCATCATTCAGAAGAAAAGACCACTCTGGGCAAAGGCTATAACAAAAGTTTCTATTTTTCCTCACAGCAGGAACAGTCCTTCTGTATGTTTTTGGGAAGAGGGTTAAAATGTGGTCCTGAGAGACACCAGCATAAATGGTAGCTCTTAAGAGTGATCCATCCACTTTTCTCTAAGGAATATTGCGATATATCTTACACAAGACCCTATGTGATTTAGGTATCACACAGATGCTGAAGGGATCCAGCCCTACAACTCACTAAGGCAGCATGGTTGATTTTCCTGTGAAGACAGAACAGGTAGATCTTTCTTGTGACAGGCTGTTGTTTTATTATGACTAAATCCCTCCCTTTGCATTGCAGCCAACAAATCTGAATTCCTCAGCAAACTTTGGTTCAGGGTGCTGTCTGCAGGGGGTCGAAATGTGTCATAAATCATTCCCATGGAGGGTAGGGGGTGGAAGATGAGTTGAACAGAAGCAGAGATGCGGTGGTAACACCAAAGTTTGTCACTGCAGCAATCTCAGCCAGGGTATCACTGTCCAATCTCCGTAGTCGCCGTTCAAGCCACCCTCCCCTATGACGGCTCTTGCTCAGCTCTTTCCACACCAGCGTAAAGGCCCCAGGTGAGACCATCCTGAACTGGACACTCATGCCCTGCCTGCTGTGCCCACCCCAGCTTGTCTCCTGTGGCCAGCTGAATTGGAGTCCCTCCGCACCTATTAAGAAATAAGGATTTGCCTCTGTGATTTATCTGGAGTTCATACAGAGGAAAACCCTGAAGGATTCAGGTTTTTAGTGATTTCATTGCTGCGTCTCTGTGCATCTCCGATGTAACTCAATCTCAGCGTGTTTTTCTCAGCGTCTGACCAAGAGGGCTACAGAACTGTTTCCAGAATTTCTGAGCTGTTCCCCCCTCAGTTTATCCTGTGAAGTCTGGAACGGCGGGTCCCTGGAAAAGCCATTGGAAAACAAACCTGCCCTGGTGCCTACTATAAACTTTGGTTCTGTTCAGATTAACTCTGAATTCTAGACATTCAAAACCAAAGCAAATGGTTTAAAAGTAATTTATCTGCACAGCGATGAAAGGACAAAATTCCTTGGCAAGATTGGAGGCTCCTTTTCCTATCTCGTATACTTTAACTACCACATTTACAATGCCTGTAGTACCTTATTTTTTACGTTCTGTACTTGTTATTTTCCATTTCTTCTCCAGCAGTCAGAGCACAGAAACCGACCCTTACCTTTGTGAAAGAGGTGAGGCACCAATACTGATTCAAAGCACTTTGCTTTGAATGAATCAGCAACACCCATCCTGGCATTTCTTTGTCCCACCTGCTACATGCACAGACAGGCACTTGCATACCAGCTAAACTTTGATCTCAGCTGTTATTCAGCTGTAGCTGGGTTTACTAGGAAACCATTGGTCAGATGTATCCAGTGCAACAAAACTGGCTTTTAAAAAAAATTGCTTCAGGATTAGCTGCTGTTACTGCATAAGACGTGAAGTTAAGGACAACCCCCGTAATGAAGAGCCTACTCAGCTACGGTCCAGAAGCTCTGGGCTGTCTCTGAAAAGAAGAATCTCCCTGAAATATAAAATATCTTTACATTAAGCGCTGAAGGTTCATCTGTTTGGCTCTGAAGGTTCACTGTCCGACAAGGAGCGTGAAGGAAGGGAAAATAAATGCAGTGAGAGGAACAACGTAAGGAAGGAACACCATAAGGGAGCAGAAGAAATGAAGAAGTTGAATGAGAGCGCTGCATACTATAAATGAAATATTTTATTCTCCAAATTATTAAATACATGGAGCAAGGAATGACATGGCTAAGTATTTTCTTTCTCAGCACTTTTTCCAGAACGGCGTGTGCTCACATGCAAAAGCTGTCCTCCTGTGCATGCACCCGTGTCCCAGATGGGGCTGTCCCTGCACTTTTGCTGATGCTGACCATGACTTGCTCTCTGTGTCACTTTTCTGGAGGCCGTGGTGGGAAGCTGTGCATCACAAGCACCCTTTGGGGTGCAAGCACCCTTTGGTGCTTGCTTTGGGATTTACAACCCAGTCAGGACGTTCTAAACCTTCCTCTCCTAGGTGTGAACACAACATACACGAAACCTTCTTGCACATCTGGAAACAGCCTTACTAACCTCTTTCTCATCCTTCTGGGAGGAGAAGAGTTAATCTGTAATTAGGCTGTGCTCATGGGTCCTGCTGTTCAACCTTAATGCCTCAGTTTCCCCACTTATAAAATCTGCTACTTAGGGAGCTTCTACAGGGTTTTTCGATTTTGGCAGACTTTGATCAGTGCACCTGAAAATTGCCATAGTTCAGTGAAAGGAGTAGCAGTATCACTTCATAGCATCAGGCAATGGAGGAGGGCCACAAAATAAGTCATTTGAGTGTGAAAGCAGTCAACAGCATTCCCTGGGGGGCTTGCCAGGGTGGACTCTCTCGTAGTGTATAAAATTGTTGCTCTCACGTGATCGAACGTCCATTGGGGCAAGGAGGGTCATAATTTGGGTCTTTCTTCTCCACCTTGTCTTCTATTTTGAGAAGAGTGGAGAAAGGAGAGGAGAGGAGAAGAGAGGAGAGGAGAGGAGAGGAGAGGAGAGGAGAGGAGAGGAGAGGAGAGGAGAGGAGAGGAGAGGAGAGGAGAGGAGAAGAGGGGAGAGGAGAGGAGAGGAGACGGGAGGGAAAATAATGGCATTGTGAGAAGCTGGAAATTACAGTTTTATGCTTGGAATTCAATACTATGTATCTAATCAAAGCATGGTAGCCAGTTGGTAGCTGTTAATACCATACCATAGAGTTCACAAAAATATATGAGAAGCAAACCGATTCCCGAAGAGAACTAGCATCCTATTGAAATTTATATGAAATACGAGACTACAAAGGCACTGCCTTTGCTCAAACTGACCACACTAGATAATTTGCAGTAGAAGGGGAGATAGCCCTGCATAAATATTTCCCTCAGGAAACATGGTGAACAGCCTCTGAGACCCCAGGGAGGCAATTATTCCTTAAATCTACGGGCTTATTTTATTTGTGGATCTAAAAATAATAGCAAGTGTTTACGAGCTCCATAGTGCTCTCTGCAGAGCTGCCCAGCATCCTACCCAGGTCTACTGTCACCAGGTACAGGAAAAAGCTGGAGCCCTTTCAAATATAGAAACACTCCTGAAAATTTAACCCTTTGCCTGAGAAGTGTGTTTAGTGTAAAGTCACTCCTTTTCAATCACTTTGCAGAAGGTTCTCCAAACAAACCACAACTCTGTGCCAACAAGTAAATCAAGATAAATTGTGTTTTGATCCATTTTGGTGGTACTGTGTGTTGCACTGGATCAAAGCCCTAGGAAACAAAGTAGGAAACGTTCACTGAAGAGCCGACTAGGAACCTGCCCGAGTGCACAGGGTGCTCCTGATCACAAAGGCTACAGTGCAATAGCAGAAGCGAGAGGTTTGCTGGTATCAAAGGTTGAATTTAACCAGCTTGCTTGGCAGAAGCATGCTATAGCTCAGTAAACCGTGACGATCTCCTTAGATGTTGCACCTACCCTCTCCCCATGCTCACCAGAACGATGTCATGCACGTGTGAGCGAATCAGTTTGCTCACCTGCTTCCATGGCTTTTGTAGGCTCGGACCCAAAGGGAGGCAGAAAGCTGGCATGGAGGCTAAACACAGCTCTAAGGCAGAGCACAGCCAGGCGGGAGTCCCGTCTGTCCCTGATCAGTGTCATCTTTGGCGAATCACACTTTCTCTTTGGAGAGACTCGTGCCGTTTGCCCATGCAGGAGAATAAGGACTGAAGGGGTCTTGCAGGGGTAACGCAGGTGCCCATCACGAGGGAGAAGCGGTCAAAGGATTGGGAAGGGAATATCAATGTCGTCCCCCAAATGCACCCGGCAAGTGAGTCCGCTGCGGTGGCAAATAGCCTGGCCTGGTTAGCAGGGAAGGAAAGGGAAACAGGGAGCTGCCTGCACCTGCCAGGATCATCTCCCAGGTCCTTCCCTGCTCCTGCAGTGCCGGAGATAAGCAGCAAACCTGACTGCTGCTGCCAGCCTCAAAGGAGACACAGCATTGACCTCAGAGAAGTGCGTGGCATTTGTCGCAGTGCATTAGTGGCTGTTTCTTTAAAGTTATGGGTTAAAAAGTGTCAAATGCACTGGAAGATGTTTTTTGGGTTTGTTTCTAATTACTACAGAGTTCTTCACATAAAGTTTTTGTTATTATTATTATTAATACATCACATAAAAACTGCCTTAAAACACATCCCTTACAAGTCCTCAAACAACATTAGATATCACCTTGACATTCCCACTGTGGGTTTTAGGGCAGTTTTTAAGAAATAAAGGTAAACTTCCAGGTAAATTTGTATTTAAAAATAGTTCAGATAAACCTCAAAAGACATTTGGCAAACATAGAAGGAAAAGGGCAGTAAAATGAATAAATGCAAGTGAATATAAAGGGTTTTTCTTTGCCTTAATTCTAGCTGAACAGCCCATTATGTCTTTTCCTGGAGCCCGCAGACTTGAAAACCAGTCGCAAGCTGAACTGAAGTGGTTGGGATATGTGATCTATAAACATTAGGGTAGCCGAAGCATGAAAGCAGACGATGTGAGGTTGGGTTTATGATACTGATGCTATCTCCTTTTCTTTCAGAATCGCCTGGAGTTATGAGATGGAGCCTGCTGGATTGTATAAATGTTGCATAGTTTAGTGAGTGTATGAAAGGGGAGTCAGTCTTGAGAGCACACAAGTATAGGCTGCTGTTCCTTCTGAGTGCCTGAGAGTGCGGATCTGTGAAATGAGCAAAAGGGGAGCTTTTTTTGGAAAGATTCAGTGATTCAGACGATATTTGCCAGGTGTGGATTTAAAGCCTCAATTAAGCCCTCGCTGTGGTCAATAGATGCTTTATCGTAGACTCCAGTGAAAGTCAGACCTTAAATCACGAGCTGCTTTTAACTAAGGACACACAGACAACTTTCCTATCACTGCTGCAGTGAAGTACATGTGCAGTTCAACTGATGGTCCTCTGGGCATCAAGGGACACATTACTCATCTGCCCACACAGACAGAGCAATGGCAAGTGCAATTATGGAAATCCCTAAGGAACCTCCAGCTGGTGGAAAGAGCTGATGCTCCCATGTCAATCAGCAGGTCAGTGAAGTCATGCAGACTTCCAGCAGCTCGACAGCCTCTGACAACAGCCGAACCTCCTCGTCTTTGGGTAATGTGAGTGTTGTCACCGTTCCCTGAGGCTCAGATCAGAATCTCGTTGTGCTGGGGCCAGTGCAAGCAGCAAAGACATTCTTTGACCCAGCGTTTGCTGGTCGTCTCCATCTGCACCTTCATTAACTCTTAACATTGTCATTATGGTGTTGCTGGAGGGAATCACTGCCGTCCTAGGCAGGGAAGATAAGTCAGCCAGAGAGCTGAGTAGTAGGGAAGCGCTCATGAAAATGATTGAGGGGTATGCGTGCTATTGCATGTGCACACATGCGTGTGTGTACTTTCCTAATTTTGCTCTGAGAACCATTTCCAACCATTCCTCCACAGCCACTATCCTTAAATGACCTCCTCCTTTCTCACGGCTTCCCCTTCCCTCTCTTCTCCTATAATTATTGCCCCACACCTTGGACCCAGCCTTGTGTACTTGACTGTCTTTCAGCTCACTTCTCCAGGCCCAGGACTGAACGTAGTATTTTGATCCCTAAGGCCTCTCCACCTTCACTGTTTCCAAGGCTACCCCCACCGTTCTCCCTCTCTCTAAGACTTGTTGGCCTGGAGCCCTGGGAGAGTCATTTTCCCTGTATCTTCCGCTGTTTGTACAATGCTCTCTCCCTCCAGGTCCAGGTTCCAGGTCCTCCCACCTAATTCAACTCCCTTCTGCACATTAAGCTTCTTCCAGGAGATTCAGCAACACTAGCCCCCTCATCAATTAAATGCCCTCTCTATCCCAGCAACACGTAAGTGTGGAAGGATAGATTAAAATCTTGCTAAATGAATACCTCATGTGGGCTTCCCAGAGTGCCTCTTCTTGTAAAACCAGAGAACTTGGCTGCTGAACTCTTTGGGGCAGGATCTGTCTTGTATTTAAGTCTTGTAAATTTTCAAATCCATTGCTGGTGCTAACAAATAAATAATAATGATTAATCGTAGGTCATTTTGGGCCTGATCCAGCTTTGATTACATCAGTGGGAACCTTTCCATTCGCTGTGTGGGAGTTGGATCAGACCTACAATCCATCCTCTCGTTAGTTCAGCGCTGTCCTCAAGTGAATTTTATCTAGTCTTGTTTAAGGTGTTTGCATTCCGGCAGCTTTTCCCTGCTTTTGCAGAGCTAATATAACAGTGGCACGTCAAACCTGGAGACGTGCCTACCAAGGACCTCCAGAAAACAGTGTATGGGATCTTAGGGATCATCATGTTTTGCGTTTTCATCCACTCCAAGAATTTTGGCGACTTGGGGCTGATGAAATGCTGTAGCCTATGAAATAAAACCTCCTAATGATGATGATGGAAAACTCGAATACATAAAACCAGGCTGGGTAATGTTCTCATGATGATACTCCAGCTCAGAGGATGCAACAGAAGCAAAAATGCCAGTGCACTCTGTCAACATGACTTCTCTACCCTCTAATCATGTGAGGAACACCACTAAGGGAGTGGGGATGGAGCTGTGAGAAGGGGATTTGTTTTAAGTGGCATCAAAATTACAATCATTATCCATTTATCTCCAGCAGAAAACAAAGGAAAAACAATTTCAGGAGGTAATGGCTCTCAGCTGATGCAGCTCAAGCAACTTTAAACTCACAAAATGCAGAACCAGTGGCTGGATTTACTTCCATGCCCTCCGAGCACTTCAGGCCTTCTGCCATTTGGTTCAAGGAGAACATCCTTGAATCTTAAAAGGAAAATATAATAATGAATCCAACAGGCAACTGAAAAATAAATCAGGATTTTACGTGCATGGAGGAGATCCAGAACATCATCCAATCCTCTGAGGCACCTCTGTCCCCCTGGTAACACGGCAAAAGGGTTCCCTCTGTAATGAGATACACTCTCCATCACCACCTGAGCAATGAAGCACCATCTCACATTCTGCCAAACACCTGGCCAACTCCTTCCTTCTCTGACCCCTTGATGAACATCCCTATCTTCAGTGAGAAATACTTTCCTAAGATTTTCACATGGGGCAGAGTTATTCCTCACTGAGTATTAATCCTGCTGCTGCAGGAAATGCCTGTAAATTATAACCTTTCCTAAAGTGGATCGACTGCCTGGGAAAGTTCAGGCACAGCTCATGAGCTAGCCCCAGATTTTTATATATAAGAGATAGTAGGTGAAATATTTACTGTCTCCAGCAGTGTCAGGAAGGATCTATCTATCTGAAAAAGTTCATATGCCTTGTGTTGGCATCTAAACACTCCTTCAGCATTAAAGGTCTCTCAGCAGATCCACCATCATTACTGTGTGGAGAAGCAATCAATGAATATGAAGACTACCCTCTCAAAAATACTTCTGTTTTCCCAACCTATGGGTTTGTACATAGCCAGAGGTGTTGGAGTGGATGTCATGGGACAGTCCAAGCCTGGAGACAAAAATGCCTCAGGAAGAAAGACTATTCCCATAAAAACACCTATGCTAACATTACAGGCTCCAGGAGGTCAAACATAGTCTAAAACACCGGCTGCCAGATGCCCATCAGCTCCCAGCTCTGGCCATCCACCTACTGCCTCATTGCCTGTCATCTCCATGGGGCAGACCCTGACATGTTGTCCAAGTTGCGAAGTTCCTGGCCTGACCAGATCTCAGGCCATGGCTGCGTCTTCCAGGCTTTCTTTTAGCATAGCTGCCAATAACAGGAAAAGTTGGAGAATCACTAAGGACGGTGGCAATGCTGCCCGTAAACCAGCTCCTCTGACAAGGGCTACGTTTGTTGCAGCACAATATAAAGATGATGAAGAGAGTTGAGGGTGCCCGTCCCTAAATTTGGAGACACTTGTCTGATCAGCACCTAAGCCCTGAGCAGCAGAGGTACTCCCGCTTCTACTGTTTGGAGCATGGACATCTCCTGAGCAGACCTTGCTCAGGAGTGCAAATCTGTAATGCTCCAAGAACAGACATTCCTGTGTGCTGTAACTTCTGGGCCATACCAGAGAGACTTCCCAAAATAGTTTTTGTTTCTACTAAGAACCCGTCAAAGAATTTGGCAGTTCCTGCTTACAGAAATCATGTAAACACCGAGGCTTAACCACATAAACAAGCAGAGGGATATTTTTTTCATGAGTAGTCCTCTTAAGTGGCAGTACAGCAGACTTTCAATTTGGGTTCCAGGGAGTCAGAAACCAGGAAAGCAGAGATTGCTCCCTAGCATGAACGGAGCAGCTCTCAGCCAGCCCGCTTAATGGTAGAAATGTGTCTGCCTTGTGTGTTGGTTCAGTGTCAGCGATATGTAGACAGCACTGGGAAAAAACAGTCTGCTGCTTTAACTGTCGGTTGCAGCTTCATCTTTCTGCAAAATCGTACAAGGAGAGAACAGTTTATGTATGTTAGAAAGGACCTCCAGAGGTCAACTAGTCTAGCCCTCTGCTCGAAGCAGGTCAAATTAGTTCTGGTTGCTCAGGGGCTTGTCCAGCTGAGTCTGGAAAACCTCCAAGGATCAAGATTTGGTTCAGAGCAACCTGTCTGCCAAGTGGGTGCATGCATTGGGACCATTCTTGGTTCTGCTCAGTGAGGTCAAGGAAGCTGCCTTGTAGGCAGTTTCTGTGTTGTCTGGGCCTCAGTGTCTGGGGAGAGTCAAATCGCTAAGGTCAGGTCCAGCTCCGGCTGTGGTCAACACTGTTTCTCACCAATGTCAAAACATGCTTTACTCTCCCACGTTTGTCAGTACATGTGGCAGTAGAAGGAGATGATATTTAATAGCCTCATAAGCACCTTTTGATAGTGAACTAATGCAGATTCAAACGGCTTCTAGATCAGGCAGGATGTCTATTTCTCCCAACTCTGCACTGCTGCTTCAAGAGTCCCAGACATATTACAGCATATTGGCTAAGGGGTTGGACATGGGATAAGTTATTTCTAGGGGTGCTCTTTTCCCCTGGTCATCCTCTGGTACCACGAAGACCTCCTCTGCTACTGCAGAATGACTGAACTAGCCCTACAGCTGAAGGGTATTAACCAAGTCTCTTCGCTCTGCCATAAGTCAAATTTTTTTGAGGAAGAGGAAACAGAGTTTAGAAGAAGGTTTCTCCAATAGCCACTTCACAGTCCTGAGCAGTGAACACCCTTTTGCTGCCGCATGTCACCCTGAGCGGTACAGAGCACCTCCATATGGAATTTCTTGTCTCGTCTCTCAAGACAAGAGAGCTATATCCCATTCCTTTTTCTCATCTTCTGAGCAATTGAAGAGCAATTCTACACCTCTGTGTGTTTTGAAGAAGGGACTGTCTTCATTTCTCCCTCTTCCTCAGGGGAAATCACTGTTGTCAGCCCAATACTTGAAGTGCATGTCAGGAAAGGAGATTGGGTCTGCGCAGAACCGAAAATGATATTTAAACCAGAAATAAATGAGTGGCAATGCATTTCCCTATGCATTTTCTTTTTGCTCTGAGACTCTGCAGTCCAGTCAGTGGAAAACATTTTTTGCTGCTTCTCACATCTGCTGCAGCATCTGTTAGCATAGATTTTTCACTGCTTTGTTTTCATTTCCCCTAAAGTGATGTGTGCTAAAGCTTCAGGATCAACTGCGTGTTTCGCTTGAAACTCAGCATGCTCATTAACTAATTGTGTTGGCACAGGGCAGCTTGAAGATAACGCAATGCAGCCTGGATCCCACTCAAATGGAAACAGGAAATAATATCATGCAGTAGAAGAATTCTCAGAACAGCCCCAATCATCTCGCCCCGGCCCCTCTCGCTACTTGATGTCAGAGCAGGCTCTCAGAAATGACTGCTGAGCGCTTGTCAGGCCGTGACATGTCTGTGGATCAGGCTGAAACACAACCTCTTGGTAGCCTGCAGTAGACACTGGTGTTTGAATGCCACCCAATTGATGTGAAGAGGAGGGGCAGGGGGTCTGAAAATGAAGCACCGAAAGACCCAGAATGAAAGAGGAGGAAGGCAGAATGGCTTATCTGGGAGAAAGTGGGAGGATTAGATGATTCGGAAGAAACAGACTTTGCAGAGTCAGGATGTGTCTCGCTGCTTGTTTTCAACACAGCCAGTGCCTGCAGTGTGGTGGGAATGCAGTTTAGGGATACAGGCATGACAGACAAGTCACCTGGCTTCTCAGCATGTTCTGATAAAAGACAGCAACATCTGCCAAGCTGGATCCTGTGTCGTGCTGTTGGCCTAGCTGGATGATTGGGATCTGGACCAGATCTCTGAGGGAATGCATCTGTGGAAATCAGTTCAGAGTGGAAAGAATCAACTAGTTTTGAAGGTCTGATCCACTCACTTCCTTCTTCTCTCAGATGCTCTCGTCCCCCTTTCTCTATGGGATTGCCTGAGCTGTGCAGAATCTGCAGGTCATTACAGCTGGGCAGAGAATGGTTACTTCACTTTTAGGGAAGATTTAACCGTTTCAAAATTTAGTATTTCTCCTGATTTCAAATGGAAAATGAAGCTTTAGAACATCTCTGTTTGGCCCTCTACCCAGCTCTGCCGAAGGAGCCGGATGTTCAGTGCTAGTCTGTCTTCAAGGCCTTCCTAGAGCTGGCAGATCAGAAAGTGTGGGCAACTCCAAAAGCAGGGTTGCTGGAGGCCAAGAATGAGGCATTTCTGGTTTCTCAGCTTCCTCTCAGCTGGGCTGCTGAGGAGCCAGAGACATGTATGTCCCCAGGAGCCCACCTGGCTTGCTGAGTGCAAAAGTTAGCAGAAAACCAGGCTCAGGCCTCATTCCCATGAGGCTTCCATCCAAATTGAACAGCCTTCCATAAAATGCTTTGATTTCAGCAATTTCTAACCAGAGCAGGGTCTGCTGATGTGTTCCAGTCCTCTCTATGCTATGTCACAGTTTCCCTTTCTGTAGCCCTCCCCTATCCACTACATGTACACACACACACACACACATGCACTGCTGGGATGTTTTAGCCCATCATGAAAATTTACAGGGGAAGGAGTGAGAGAGATGAGATGAACCTTGCTACAGGAGGAATAATGAATGCACCATGCTGTATGCGATCTAGCTGTCATCTTCTGAATTCCCTGACGGATACGTGATCTGCCTATCAAAAACACATTGCAAGTTTCCCCTCCATTGACTGAGAGCCCAGTATCAGAAATTCAGGAACTCAAGTACCTTTTTTGTTCAAGGGAGGCAGCAGTGGAGCCTATTTCCCCTCTAAGTGTTGCATCACTCTCAATTAACAGTAATAAAGCTGCCCTCGATAAATGCAAAATCAGACTTCAACACTCAGATCAGAAAACCAAAATTTTTTCCTCCAGTGTCTCTTTTAAACGTTCCTTCTACCTATTGCCACGCTCTTGCGAAAACAATCTATACACAAGGAAATGCGTGCTGAGACAGGTCTGTCCTAGTAAATTCAGGGCCGCTCTGTTGACCCTCATAAAAAATGTAAGCACTGCAGGAAAAAAAAAAATCCCTTAAGAATGAAAAGACCCAGTGCTTGGCCCAGGTTTCTTCCTCTCTGCGCCATTTACTCCCCAGTAGGATATTATCTGGGGCTGTCCACTTGGAGAAACAAATTAAGGAGCGTTTTGAAGAATCTGGAATCCATTACTGAGGTGTAAGAGATTAAATCTTTGTAATTAGGACAAAAATGGGAAGCAAATCCAGACATTAAACAAGTCAAGCGCTCAAAGCGTTCTGTGAGACAAATGTGAGCCCTGAGAGGGGCAGAAACATTTTAGATAAACTGAGGGTTGATTTTCAAATGAATAACATGGACACGCGAGAATGAACCGAACTTTGATTTCAGCTGAGTCCTAGCTGAAGATCTGTGAACACTCAGGGCCAAATTTGGGGGAATCCAAGCTGATGGATAGTTTGAGGTAGGAACTCGGTGCCTGACAGTGAGCTTTGTGTGTCTTCACGATGACATTAAGGCAACGGTTATACGGATGCTTCTCTCAGGAGCCAGGACAGCCCTCTCTTCTAGTTTACAACCATATGGGTCCCACTTCTGCTGCCAGTGTGACTGTTTCTGGAGTCATATGGGGAAGCAGAGCTCAAATGGGTTCAGCTGAGGGTTTATCTGGGCAAGGGCTTCTTTGGGTTTGAAACAACACACTATGACAAGGCTGCCATGAACTCCATTAGTGATGTCTCGCTCTGTGTGGGGTGCATTATAGGTGGGTCTTCTCGAGGCTGAGATGTAAAATACATTTTTATGAAGTGAATAAGGAGTGAACTTGACAAATTCACAGCACCTTTGGCTTGAACTGAATTCAAAGAGGAGTTAAGATATAGCTCTGAAAAACCATTGCATGCTCAAATGTTTCTAGAATAATATTAGTCTCTCTCCTCATTCTTTGTTAACCAAGTATGACAGCAAACGAGATCTCAGACTTTTCAAGCACTCGTATGCTCCTGATGCTAATCTACATTGCTAATCCCATGCTTGTGGACATCATAATTATTTCCACAGCAACCACTTGTAATGGCACAAACAGAGGATCATGACTTCAGATGGAGAATTAATAGCAGTAGACAAACTCTCAGAAGAACCATTTGATTTTCATGTGCTGTAAAAGACCTAGTTTCAAGGGGAATAAGAAGAAAGAACAACAGAAAATATAATATGGATGCAGATTTGCTTTGAAAATAAGTACCTTTTTTGTCTCAACAGCATATGAAACTCTTCCTTTCCGTGTGCTATAATGTCTGTGAAATTTTGGTGAACAGAATCACTCATACCAGCAGAGCAGACATAGGATGAGATAGAACCTCTTCAGTTACAGAGTCCATACCCTGCTATCAAATTCAGTTACATTATATAAATTCATTCAGAAAACAATCAGCTCCATCTGAAAATGTGTTCATTTCCCACACAGTGCTTATTTCTTTGGAAAGTTGTTCTGGATCCTCCCACTTCTGAACATGAGAAATGTTCTTCTGCTTTCTAATCTCACTGCATTTGTCAATAGTTTGCGGCCATCTGTGCTTGTACCAAGGGCTCTTCTAGCTTAATACTGCTTCTCCTTGCCTGCTGCTTACCCCACCAATGTATTTCTCAAAAGGTCTGTGGAAGTGAAGTTTCTCTCACTTTTCTCTCAGAAGGTGACTAAAATAAAAATAACCAAGCAAGAAATTCAAAGTGGCAGAGAATTCAGTCAGATCAATTATGTTTCATTATTATTATTAAACAAATGGCTTTCCAAAATATCTGCATCTGAACATGCTTGAATTTTCAGGTAAATTGGATCTAGGTCTGAATTCATTGCCTGGCCTTTCCTACCTAATAACCTCACATCTTGACATAACTCCTGTGTGCCAAAACCCCAGAAATAACCAAAAATGGACTTCTGAAGGAAACATGGAATGTGGTGGGATTCAGGGAGAGATTACCGCCAGTATTTTAAGTTTTCTCAAGCCAGCACAGCCACAAAAAATATTTGACGTTTTTGCATCCCTGGCTGTAGGTTACCCTCCACATCTTCCCCGTTAGGGCCAGCACGGACATTTAGTAGTGAGTCACCTTAGGGGACTGAACCAGGTGCAAACAAGCAATGCTGGGGCAGATAAGTTAGGGAGAGAAATGGGAGATGCATCGGACCTATCTTCCGTGCCTCTTTTAGGACGGGATGAATCGTTCTTTCTGTTTTATTCTTACTGACTGCGGAGGGTTTGTTGGTTCAAACATCCACCTGTTAGATCCCTCCGCAGGGGAGAACGCCTTCCCTGGGATCTGGGGTCTACTTGGGGTCTGGCCAAAGTTGTTTTGTGGTTTGTGTCCCAGCTGAGGTCACCTACTGAGCTAGCTCTGAGCCACACAGAAGTCTGCCACCAGTGCTAATGATGTTTTCCACAACAAATGGAAGCAATACACAATAGGAAGAAAACAATGGCAGAGAGGCCAAACAAGCTATCATAGAAGATGCATAACTTAAGTAATGTGAAGCATAGGGAGCTCCTGTCAACTGTCTCCAACACCTCTTGAAATCAGGCACTGTGTGCCCCAAAACTGAGGCACATAACTCACCAATCATTTCTGAAAGCACTGGCCTACGGCCCAGTGTCTATACACTTTGGATTAACCAACCCAGCTAAAATCATCCAGCAAATCAAGGATTAGCATCATAAACGTACATTCGTGGTACATTGCAACAGCTGAGAGAACAGAGCAGATTAGTAAAACAGAAGAGTTTTTCACAGAGCAAGACAATACAGCCAGGAGCTGTCTAACAAACAAAAAGTGACACGTAGTTATTATTGCTGGAGCTCTTCCTCGGGGTAGTGAGATTTCCTACCACCTGGGAGAGCTTTGAAAGAGAGCAGGAAGAGGCTTAATGAATGTCGCGTGGGGGAGTGTTACATGAAAGAGCATTCGACATCATGAGTAAGCCAAGCAAACAAAGTGCACAGTCAAAAGGGAAACGGAGGGGAGCAAAAGGGAAGAGCGATTGTGTGGGAGACAAGGGGATAGGCCTGACTTCAGCAGGCACCGCATAAAAGAGGGTCCTCAACCTGCGGGGCTGTCCACATCGCTTTGCTGAGGATGGCAAAAAACAGCACGTAGGGGACAAAGACCCTTCACAGATCCTCACACTTCTGTGAAGCTCAAGGTGATGGAAAGTTGCAGGCTGTCACCGCAAAGCGCCCGTGCATTCATCCCTCTTCTCTCTGGGCTGTGCTGTTGGGTCCCCCATCATCCTCTGGGCTGTACCCACCACCATCACCATGCTGTCAGATCTGGCAGAATCAGTGCAGATCCCAAGCTAAGCAGCCTGGTGCTTTGTCTATAGTGTTGTTGGTTCATGGCAAAGTGAGGCCTAGGATCTGCAGATCTTCAATGTGGTGGTTTTCAAACTTCTTGGATACGTGGGACAAACATTTCTTATGGGCTGTCAGGTACCCTGAACCACCAGCCTCTCAAATGAAACGGTTCTTTAGTGCAATTCCACAGACCAGGTATTATGGCCTTATAAACCTCAGTTTGGGATCCACTGTTATGTGATTCCACTGCCATCATGTTCATGTCCCTGGCTAGATTTATTGCCCTTTCTGAAAGCTCTCCCCAGTTTTGCAAAAATATATATTTGGTGTCTTGCAACATTTCCTTGGAGATTATGGGAAGCGGGCCAGTTCCTGGTGGGTAAGTGCAATGGTGGATGTTAAATACAATGGACTGGTAAACCAGGTAACTGCTGGTAGCTGCAAGAATGTGCTCTGGGATGAGTTTTTCAATATTTCCTTATTTTTAATTGCTTCTCTAGATGTTCTCTGTCAACAACCTGCAGAAAGAGACCAACAGGCAACAGGGACTGTCGACTGGTGCAGTGCAGTAGATGTGATGCTCTTAGCTGGTCTTCTTCAACAGCTCTTTGTTTCCACAGATGTATGGTGTTTAGGGTAGCATATTTCGTTAACTTTTTGTGTATGCATGCGCGCATGCACAGGAGTGCATGCATGTGCAGCTACACAGGTATTCATGGTAGTGAAAATAATCTGAACAAAGTTCAGCTCTTAGCACCCAACTAGAATAACTCCTGTAGGTGTTCATGAAGCCCTTCCCTTCTCAGGCTCTCAAAGCATTTTAAAGCTGACCATTAATATTTTCATCTCCTCCTAAAATGATGGTTTCAAGAGAGCTGTGTAGAGTTTAGCCTTCCTCTGAGAGACTCAATTAGAAAAAATACATTTTCTCTACTCTGCCAAATGCTTTCAAAGACTGCACTTGTATCGTGCTCTTTTTTTTCTACTCATTGGCCAGCTGTGGATAGAAAGATTTCACTTAGGTTTTGCAGTGTGCAGTCCCAGGTCTAATTGCCCTGCCCTCTCTTTGTGATTTATGGTAGCAGGCCACTCCTGCAGCCTTCTCCTTTTAGCACTGCACCTGCACATCATGGCTAACAGCTTTAGGTACTTTCCTGCAATAACTCAAAAGATCTCTTTCCCAGTCAACCCGAGCAGCCACACCTTTCTGTGAGCAGATATTTCCCCTTCTGGTCCTTTGCTCTCCAGCTCATTTTTTGACTATCCTGAGCCTTTCACCAGATGCCGAAATGATCTAAACCCTGTGGTGACAGTCTGCACGGTGTTTGTGGTGTACTCAGCTGACTAATGCAGCATCAAATTTGGCCTCACTGTTTTCAATCCCATCGGCTGCACCATTGCTGTTAAGACAAAAAAAAATCCAACAGCTGAATTGCAGCTTGCGTACCCAGGGAAAACCCACCAGCAGCTTCTTTCTCATCCACAGCAGTTTTGTTCTTCTTTATCTTCTAGCCTGTTTTTACCCAGATTTCCTTATGATAAGCAAATATGAGGGTCCATGATCTATGTTCAGGACCCTGACTACCGGCTTTTCCATACCCTCAGAGAAGGAAGGAAGTATATATCAGGTATACCAGGTGTCCAGCATGGCTAGTGAATTATGTATTCTGACTTAGAAGCCTGGCTTCTCAATCTGTTACTAGAATCCATGTCCCAGCATCTCCTTAATTGAAGCTAATGACACAATGGCAGCTTACGACCCGGGGAGAGTTCAGCCTTGAAATGTATGGCCTGCTATCTCCAAGGAGGCCTAATTGCAAGTGGAGGCTCTGATTCTCCTTTACACCAGAAAGCTGCAGTGGCCGGGAATCGTACATAGCCAAATAGCTCAGAGCTGGGAACGGGCCCTGATGTGAGGAATGGCTTTATTTTACAACAGCAAGAGAGAGAGAAGAGCTGAGCACAGTTCTCCACCAGCACTCATCCCAGCTCTATAGTATCTTCTTATCAAGATGGCCATTGAGTTGGAGAGTTTCATGTAGAGTTGGCCATATCCAGCCGCAATGAAATAGGACAGAGAGCCAGGCACTAGGTGGTCTATCTGCTCTCTAGTGAGAAGGAAGTAACATGGGGTTTGGCCATGCAATTAGGTGTTCAAGAAAAACAAAACAACAACAACAACACTGTTGCCTCTGCTCAGAAACTGAGGTTGGTAGAAGTTCATTGCATGCTCAGGCCAAAAGGAAACAGAACTTGGATGAATCATTGGTCTGGAAAACCTCTTCAGTCTCAGTTCTTGGTGTTAGTGGTCAGGCTCACATGCAGGCACTACCTGACCTGGAGAATTAGGCAGCTGCCTGGTATCTCCCACAACTTGCAATAACTTCTTTCGCCTTCTGGTAAAGCACGTTTCAGTCCTGAGCTCTGCATCCTTTCAGATGGAGTCTGAGCTTCCAGGAAGAACTTGTGCTGTGATTCCATATAGCACTGGGACACAAGAGAAGACATTTCCAAATGGCCTGGATGATCTGTGTTTCAGCCCATGCTGGGCTAAAGCACCTTTAACATAGCTCAAAACTCTGCAAAGGCTGGATCAAGGGGCTAAATAACTCATTCTCTAAGATCAGAAGTCAGAAAATCCGATGTGGCTCTGAGGAAGGTTTAACATGTTACAAACGGTGGAACTCCAAATGTTACTATTGACATGGCTTAACAACGCTACCTCTCATCCAAAAGCCTCATCTTGAAACTGTCTCCAAAGCCAACACACTGAGAATAACTCCAAGTTTTTCTTGGCTTTGCTTTTTATTTACAAAACATGTCCTTTCACCAGGTGATATTTTGATTTGTTGCTTAGAACCTTTCTCACAATTCAGAAAAGAGTTAAAAACCTTGGGATAAATCCTCTAAGGATGTAAAATTGCCTCACACCACAGATATGAAAAGGGAGGCATCAATTTACACCGGCAGGGAGTTGAGCTCAAACTTGCTAACCTGAAGCAAGCTTGTAGAAGGTGAGAAATATAACATACGGAAATAAGGGTGAATAAAAGCAGTTTTATGGCTGAAACGTGCTTTACTTGCCCATACAAATCCTGGAAGCACTGATCAGACACATAATGTGCACAATGCGCAATTAAAAATGACCTAAAATAGTCAAGGTATCTCTACATTCTAGTTATTCACTACTACTGATATAGTTTGCAGCTTATCCAAAATCAGCAATGCACTGTTCCTATGTGAGAACAAAACACAGAGAACCTCGTCACCAAGTTTACAGTCTAATAGGTAAATGGAAAAGACGAGGCATTCAAACTCCCGAGCAAGCGGGCATTACACTGTAATACAATTATTGTTGTTTCTGCTCTGTTTTGCAGGCATCATGGCAAGAGAAAGTCTTTGAGAAAGGAAGTTGGATGCCACACCTTCTGCATTTGTTATTGCTAAAATTAGCCGTACCCATTAGAAGACCCTAGTGTGCCTTTGGCATGATGTAGACTAGTGATTTTCATCCAGTAAAAACGCCAGTTGTCCAGCTACGTTTCCAAAACGTGTTGGGGTTCCCTTGTGCTAGCGTAACTCCCCTAGCTTGTGCTAGCGTAACTCCCCTAACGTCGGACTGGCAATTGCTGATCTACACTGAGCTGAGTCAGCTCCGAGTCCATCTTGTACCTAAACTAGTCCCAGACTCTGTGCTTGGCTAGTGCCAGTCACTTCAGATCAACAGTAGCAGCAGCAACTAGCTCTTCTTTTTCTGAACACTGAAAAGAAAGACAGCCTAGTGTTTTGCCATTAGAGCTACTTGGCATCAGGTCAGCTTGACACCTCTGGTTGGAGCACACAAATCAAGCCTCAGAAACCCAGCTGCAATTATCCCTTCATCTCCCTCCCATAGGCTGCACCACCTGCAGATCCCACAAAATGAAAGGGAGCCCCACTCAAGCCCTGGGATTGTCTTTTAGGATGATGCAGATAGAGGGTTTATTCTTCCTTTACATGTGATTCAAAACCCACTGAGGCCAAGAAAGGACTTTCCACCGAATCAGGACCTCTGCCTGATTCCGTATAAGCAGTACAGGTCCTCTGAGAAATGAGCAAACCAGTCCGGGGAAGCTGGATTAAATTACTGGTTCTGCCACTTGCCTTCTGAACGGGTTGCTGGCCTCTGTTTCTCCTCTTTAACTCTCGTCTTTTTAGAGTGAGGAAGGATCCGGCTTATCACTGTGGGGCCAGAGCAATACTAGCCTCTGCAGAGACAATGAGCTGCTGTGGCACCACAAATGGATTTCAAAGTAAACTACATATCATCTGACCGTGGGAAGCTCCCAGTTCTCCTTGGTCGCTCATGATGAAATGGCTACATCCTTTTATTGAGGAAGATGCAGGGTGGCCATTCTGGTTCAGAGCAAGGGACCATATAGCCCAATATCTTCAGTGGACACAAAACCAGGCTGATGCACCCTCTGAATACTCATTAACTGTTCACGGCAGGACTTTCTGCTGGTGTCCTGCTGCTGCTTGGGTTTATTTGCCGCCAGTGAAAATCACTGGTGAAGCTGCTGTGTCAGTCAGTCTGGTATTGTGCGCTTTGCTAAAACTACCCCAGGTAAGTATCTCAGCCAAGTGAGCATGCTGCTCAGAATTTAAACTTGGCGTATCTTAGTATGCAACACTTGGATCTTCAAACGCTTTTATAAGCTGGTGCCTCGCTCCCCTTTCCCTGTAAAATGTCAGCCAGGCCCATGGCTGTAGCCTCGCTCTGGCTTGAGGCACTGTAGATCATAGCCTGGAAGCTGAAAAGCACCACAGAATAAAGGGCTCTCAGATTGTCTGCCAGTGCCTCATGCAATGAAATACAGCTCAGCTCATAAAATGTCAAAGGTATGTCAGTGCAAAGAGAAAAAAAGGAGAAAAGTTGGAAAAGAAGTTTTGATAGCAGCCAGGAAAATGTAACTCCTTCTACTTCATCCTTTTTTTTTTTTTTTTCTCTTTCTGAGCTTGAAGCTTTTTTTGCAGCGGAGCAAAAAAAATGGAAAAAGGGTTAAAATGGAACAGGAGCAAATAAGTCTCTGTTGGCTTTATATCAAGAAATCACATGCATCGAGTGCTGAAGTCCTTACAAGTCTTTAACACCCTTCCCCACATGCTATCTCTGAAATTCCTTCACCTCTCCTCTCACAGCAGCCAGGACAGCAGCTGTGTGCTGCGATCAGCTGTCTCACAGGTATGATAATGTTTGCAGCAGGCTGCGCGGCTGCAGGGCACCTTAGCCTTCGCAGCACTTCTTTCAGCTCTAGGAGCATTTCAAGAGACCCCAAACTTTAACTCAGGGATGCAGGGGAGGAAGGGTAAAGACCAGGGAGAGACAGCTCCCCCAAGCCTTTCCTAGACACCCAAATCATCTGCAGTCTAGGGAGCAAATCCGCTGAAGCAGAAATGAGTGCAGTTTGTCCTTCCAGCTTGTTCCTCAGAGCACCAGGCAGAGCAGCTCAGCCCATGCGACTGGATGCACTGAGTTGTCTTTGACCCCAGAAATGGTCTCACGTGGAGTTTCCCAAGTAAATGCAGCTCCGAGCTGCCCTCCCTGACCACCCGCAGCCCCAGCTTTCATATTGTACTCAATGTCTAGACGTCCCATCGTGCGTGGCAGTTGTCCGATCACTCCATCTCCACAGCTGCTGCCCACTGCCCAGCCCTAGTTGGTAGGACAGGCCGTGATTACGCTTCCTCCCACGGCAAGGGGCAAGCAAAGAGGTTTCTCTTCTCTTCCTGACACCTGATACGGCTGCTTAGCATAGGACTGCAAGGCTTCTCCCAGCACTACATCCCCATCACTTGCTCGTTCTCCGTGGGCCTCTGTCTGGCTCTGCTCCACTAATGTTCTCTGTGTCATACCGAAACAATCAGCCGGCACCAGTGCGTATGTCTATCGAGACCAGCGAGGAATGGGTCAAGAGTGCACCTAGGAGAACTTGGTGTAAATAACTGACTCCATCTGCTTCGGGTCAGAACAGCTCCAACTCATCAGAGGGAACCGAAGAGACTCTAAGGGCAGCAAAGGAGCTCTCCGCGTCCATCCACGGAGCTGGCACTGGAAGAAGCCAAACAGGCTCTCAGTGTTTACGCTGTCAGCCTCCGAGGTATTCATCTTCATCCCGAGACACATTCCTCACAGAACACTTCTGTGTTTCAAATTGTATCATCGAGAGAGCTGAAAAAATAAAAATTGGGAGGAAGATGGAGAGTCACCCTGCCTTGCTTTCAGCAGTAACTGCTTCCAGCCCCTGAAAGACTTCTATGCCTGGGACGTCTCCTGAGAGGCACTGGGCAGTGGCACGGTGCTGATTTGTTCTCATCCTGCCATGGACGCCTGAAACGAAGAATTATATCTCTGTCCACTGCCAGCTTGCTGCCATTTGGGGAAGGTGCAGGGAAGCAAAGGGATTGTTGCAAACCCAATTTTCTGGAGAGAAAATCCTCCTCCTGCTTCTACCAACTAGCTCAAAATCTCAGAGCACTAAGAGGTCAGCAGTGAAAGGGATGGTGGGCATTGCTGGTGTTCAGGACATTAATGTACCAGACAGATATCTAAGCAAGGAACATCCCTAAATTGTCACCTCCTCTCCCCTCTGAATATCAGGCATGAGCAAAGTCAGAGGCCTAACAGCCTTTCAGGAATGGGGCCCCATCTCCTCACCCCTCGCTCAGTCAATGGATCAAAATTTAGACCTCTAAATGGATGTCAGCTTTGAAATCCAGACTCTTCTTTTCTCCTCGGTGTCCATGCATTTTGGATGTCTCAGCTTCTCAAGATGTGTCCAAGGAGAGATTCTAGTAGGGTCGTGGGATAATGCTGAGCCCAATCCATGCATCCTGTCCCTGCGGTTTTCCTCAAATCAGGTCCCTTCAAAAGTTAGGGTACCACAAAACACACGTCACTTCCACAAATGTGGGCACAAACACAGAATTTGTTCTCATATGATGCTCCTTTTGTCCCATGAACAATAATTATTTCAGCCCTCAGGCTAGCCACACTCTATTCTCAGCTTTATCAAGTCTTTTTTTCTTTGAGTATGTTGCTTTCATCTTAGCCTCCAAGGACTGTGATTCATTTTTCCCTTTCATCAGTGATGTCTGCAGCTCTTTCTATCTAGACCCACCACACAGCCTTAACTCCTGTTGGTGTAGCGAGGGAGGTACAGCTGTAGCTTTGCACAGGGAAACACCCTGGTATGAAAGCATTCGTGTCAGGAGTAAACCCTCCTCACATGACAAGGATGGCCAGCCAGTGCGTGTCCGTCTCATGCTGCTTTCAGATATCTCAGCTGTGGTTCATGTGCTGTGTTGCTGGTTGTGCATAGTTACTAGGCAAGCTGAACTCCCACGGAGATGGCTCTCCGTCCTTTGTTATCTCATTTTTAGCAGCACGGATGTAGCCCTTGGGAGGCAGTGGAACTGCCAGTGGACCTACAGCTCTATCAACCAATAGACTGGAGGGGAACCACAAGTATCTCCGAAGCATGACCCATACGTGGAGCTTCTCTTCTCTCAGCTCTCTGCAGTGTGCAAGTGTCTGCCTGGTGGCTTTCAAACCTAACAAGATATCCGTGTGCGGCTTGCCGGAGTGAGAAGTTTGTGGACTGCCATTCCTTGAGAGGAGTTAAAACACCTGCAAGCCTTGACAGCAGCTTAAGTGATGCTCAAGACCCTCTTTGATTCTTTTCTCATAGAGAACTGAAGGTCGGAGCCACCTGACTGGCTCCTTGGTTACACGCCATTTTTCTGCACCCTGACAAAATCCTTAAAGCGTCTGGTTGTTAGAGTTGGATCGACTGTTCTGGGCTACAGAGAAAGCACACAGGGTGAGCCCAAGGATAAAACCCCGGGCCTAAGTAAGCGGAATACTCTTTGCAGGTCCCTTGGTGTATCATTCAGCAAAGTGGATTTGCTAGCAATCGTGTGGAGCTATAAATCTTCAACAGACAGCAATGAAACATGCTCTCTGGGGTGTGATGTCAAGAAACCTCGCTCCCCCCACCATTTTAGTAGTAGCACATGAACCAAACCATGTGGGCAGCTCTGGGTTCTGGTCATGAGTTGTCTCACTTGGTAGACAGATCTCAGATAGGAACATAATCAGAGAGAGATAGGCACCTCTAGAAAGCAGTTCAGCCCACCTCGGAGCTGAAGAGGACGTTTGCTTCAGCAAGACAGTAGATTTGTTCCTCTCTGGAGGGAAGGAAGAGTTATTTGGCGTCTGCTTTGCTCCTTAGATGGTGAGAGGAAGGCAGACTTAGCAAGTATCTAACCTTGAACTCACCTCAGCAAAAGAATTTTGGTCCTAAAGTCTTTGCGAATCAGGGTACAAGCTCATGCTTTGACTTCTGAAACAAAGACTTTGCATGGTGGAAGAAGCTGAGATGGTTCTTTTCCCCATATTCAGGTTGTCTAGAAGAGATGTTCGTCCTGCTCTGCCAAGGAGAACAGGATGAGACAGAAGCAGCGTGAGTTTTGAAAGCAGAGCTCCCTTTGCCTTCTGGTTCTTGTGGCTCTCCCGTGGTTGTCGTTGCTTGTACATAAGCGCCTCTGAAATTTGAAGGGCAGGAGCTGAGAACCTCACAAAACCACCTGCCTCGCGGAAAAGGTGATTTGCAAAGACACTGAATATCAAGAAGGTTTTAGACAAAATCAGAAGGCAATGAGGGCTATTCTGGATTGGGGGAATGTAGGTTTAGAGAGTCTGTGTTTCTTTCTTGTGTCTTTTGGAGAGCGTGAATCAGACGGAGATGAGGAATGTGCTCTCTGCCTGTGTATCTGGGGTACTGACTGTTACCAGAGAGAGATGGAGATGAAACTATATACGATACAGATTTTACTGGGTTTACAACTTTGGCAGCAATCAGGTTGCTTGGGGCTGTTCATTCAGTCCACAGTCCAAATCCTGGCTGATTCAAAGAGGAAAATGCCCATGCAACTCAGATCTCCAATGGTCTTTGATGCTGATGGTGTGACAGTGCTGTGCCAGCAGGACACTTTTAGCAGAAGATCTCAGAAAGAAGATGGCCCAGGAGGTGCTGCACCGCCTTTTCCTCAGAGCCAGAGGTTTACATGTCTGTGGTCAAGTGTAAGGGACACCATTAATGTCTGGGTGGTCGGCTCCAAGCCAGGTTGCAGCACTGAGCCGAGATGTAGCTTTAGCTGGTGGGTAACACAGACAATCCAAACGTGTAAATCTCACGTTCAGTGTGTGAGACCAGGGAAAGAGCGGGTAAGCGATAGCTGGGGGTACCCCCCGCTGGGTCCACTTACACATTGAGAGATGTTTTCACAAGGCTGGAGGGGTCTGAGCCAAAGCACACTGAAGTCAAGAGGAGGTGCTGCCTTGTTTTCTTTTCATGAAAGATGAGAGGCTTGAAGGCTAAGCCATCAAATCATTGGCAAAATATTTCAGAACTGCAGCCGCTCCCATTCAGCCTGGCAGCCCGGAGGAGGGAGCAGGCAAGGGGAGAGAAGAAAAAAGTTGGTAAGTTCATGTTATTAGACTGATTTTCTTAAGCTCCTCTTCAGGCAGGAGTTCTTTAGAGCAATACAGAGCAGGAGGCAAAGGGACTTGAGTGTCTGAATTGCTGTGGTTGCCCTGTAGTCTTTCCAATTTTGAAAAAGAAAGAGGTATAGCAACCCAGTAGGATTAAGAAGGCACAAGCTCTTCTTCAAGAGCAAGAAGTGAGCTTGAGTCCCAAGGCATGACACCTCAAGGACAGCTCAGGTGACCTGTTGCCACTGTTAAAAGCCGCTTTAGCAAAGCTGACTCTACCTAGCTTGGGTAGCAATGTTAGAAAAATCCGACGGCCTGAGATTTGGCCTGGCCACCACTGGTGGTATTATCACACTCTCTTGATGGCTTCTGGGCTGACAGCTCTGCTTCACTCCTTCACCTCCTCAGTCTCACACTTCTCCCACTGAGATAAGGTCAGCAGGACCTGGTAGGGGTGTGCCTAAAAAGCTGGAATTGCAGCTCCCCAAATATTTATGCTATAGATCTCAGAGAGTGATTGCTCCACAGCATCCATCATGATTTGTCTTGCACAAATATTTCTGTGGCCCTTGGGACCTCAGACTTGCACGTAGGCCTTGATGAAGCAATGACTGGGGAACAGCCTAAGAAGGCCCTGAGATGTTGTTGCCTGCTGGGTTTCTCCTCTTGAGAGTACAAGCAAACCGTAAGTCAGATTTTCATCTTGTTTGCTCTCGAGCCCAAATCAATAAGCAGGACGGTCCACCCCACAGAGGCAGCAGCCCCTGAAATGCATAAATCTCCACTCATTTCCTTCACTGTTTTTAGTTGCATATTGATTCTACTTCACCACTTGGACACTTCTTTTTTCCTCTTCCACTTGCCAGCTACAAAACCCTTTTTATGTTTGCTCGTTCTTATCCTGCAACTGATTTCCTGAGATCCCGCAGCTTTTAAAAGTTTTGGGGTTGGGATTAAAGTGCTAGGAATTTGTGGGACAAACCAGCACCTGGTCTGCAAACAGCCGAAACAGTGAGCATCACCGCCTCTCCTTCCTCCTCCCCCCAGCCAGCTTCTCTCCGTGCCTCTCTGCTGAAAATGTACTCAGGACAAGTTGTGTTACCGGATGGTGTGAATGCTCTGATTCCCTCCTGTGCAGTCAGCTGGGCCACGCACCGGCTGTCTTGACTTTGGAACTGGGCAGGCTGGGAGTACCCATTTCATCTAACTTGACTTACCAGAGGCAAGGGGCTTCTTAGCGTCTTAGATTCATAAAAGCCTATTGGCTTTAGCCCGAGTTAAAAGAGACAATGCCCATCACTTTTCTCCTGGTGCCCAGTTGAGAAATGAGGACTAGGCTTTTCTCAGGCTCTGGCTTGACAGAAATGACAGAAGGTGATTTCTCTCTTCAGAAATTCTTTGATGTCAAGACAATCTCTCTGCACCCTAGTTCCCTGCACACACCAGCTCCTGAACGTCTGAAGTGGATCTCCTCTTTTCTTGGGGCCCAGGACCTGCCATTTTCCTAGCAACAAGTGGAAGAGAAGTAGTATAAATTTCTCTGCCTCACCTGCTTCCTCTCTACATGGAGTTGTGAGCACAGCTGGAAATAATGTAGGCAAGCGGGTGAGCTCATGAGAAGTTTCCACTGAAGCCGTGGCATTAAAACCCTCCAGCCTTTGATGGCGATATCATCCCTGAGCCCTCGCAGCTTTGCTTGGAGTGTAATGAAATTGGAATGGAGCAGCAGCCCATATGCGGAGAAGGAATTTGAGACATTAAGCCAAGGGTGGATTAAGGTTAAATGGGTCCCAGATCCATCCAAATATTGCCCCACCAGAAAGAAAACTTCCCGGCCTCCCAGGACTTTCTCCTTCCCCCGAAGAGAAGTGGATATGCCAAGACTCTGCTGTGAGAAACTTAATATATGAATGATAGGGTGAAATGCATGGGAGTGTCTTTCCTAGCATGTAAGTTTAGATCATCTGATGGTCAGATGGGCCAGGTCTGCTCCACCCCCGTGTCTCTGACTGTCTAATGGGGTAGTCTGTGGAGAGCTCCTTGCAGGGCCTGTTGGCAAAAGGCAGTAGGGTTGTGGCTGCCCAGGTCTGAGGTGGAGAAATGCACCATAAAATGCAAGCCAGACTCTGCTATCTGACTTCAGGGCTATAGGATGGACCCTGTGCTGTTTTACTTACTGGCATGAACATCACCTTTCTGTGCACGCAGGACCTAGATAATGTGGGACCCAAGTGTCTGCTGGAGGAGTGGCAAAATGGTTCACCCCACACCTCTAGACAGAGGCCCATCACAACCTCACCTTCTCATCTTGCCACGGTGCTCCTCTTGGCATCTCATCCCAGCTTCTCTCCCGTCTTGGGCGGCCGAAGCAGGCTAGCTAACACCCTACACTGTTGGGCAGCCTTGAGCTATCCGTGTGCATGCACCAGAGAGGTTGTGGATCTCCATCCTTTGAGATATTCAAAACTCACCTGCACGCCACCGTGAGCCTCTTGATCTGGTTGGCCTTGCTTTGAGTGAGCATTTGGAGCAGAGACCTCCAGGGATCCTTTCCAACCTCAGTTATTCCAGGATTCTCCAACAGCTTCTGCCTTGTGGGCCACGGACAAAAAGTTCTGGCACCAAGTAAAGTAAATATAATCTGCCCCAAAGGAAAATGCCCTTGATTCTTCTTTCCTTTTTTTCTTTTCTTATCTCGGTTGGTTCCTACGGAGACTGTAGTTACTTTCCAGGAGAAATATACGGCTTGAGTCTGACAGCTTTCACAAGAAGACTTTATCTTCCCCACCACTGATTTCCAGTTGTCATTCCAAGGTATGGGCTCTGTTCCTGGGAGTGATGTGCCTGAAAAATTATAGTCCTGGATGTGTTTGAGCAACACATGAATGGAGCACATGAATCGTCCACACCTGCAGAAGAAGGATGAGATGAAAGACCTACTGCTTGTCACCTGTGGACTAGTGATCCAGACATCCTGGAGCTCTGGGAAAGTTTAGGTCGTGCGTCTTTGCAGCTGTCAGCTGTCTCCGTAATTGCCTATACCTACAGTTTAGCTCTAAATAGGCTGGCATGCAGGGGAAATTCTGAGTTACCTCTGAGCATCCCGGACTGGGCTCACGTCACACCACAAATTCTGGCCCTGCTTAGTGGTTTAGCCATTTGGCAGGCAGGTCATTAGTAAGCTTTCTGGTACTTTGGATTGTAATATAATCACCCTCCCTTTCTTGTCTTTTTGGGGGCAGAGTAAGAGATTCCAGGGTTTTTCTCTTTTGCAGTCACAAAACTAATTTTCTGTGTTAAAAAAAAAAGGAGGAGAAAAGACCCGATGGCTCCTTCTGGGAGAAGGGGCAGAGTTTGTAATGACTTACAGAGCTGTGAACTAGCAACACAGAACAATAGGTCCCAGGCAGAGGAGGCTTAAAACAAACGAAGTCCAGCCTCCAGTATGCCCAGGGGCTTGGAAACGAATGATAGAGTCAATCTGAGAGGAGATCTCATGACTAAAAATTGACATCCGATGCCGGCTGCATGCAGAGTTCCCAGGGAGCAAAACTTCCCATCCTTGCAAAACTGGGGGCTCTCCGGGTCGTGCCTCCCACGAGCCCATGGTCGAAGCTGAGCTGAAGGCTGAACTACCATATTCTCGGGCTGGTCGGCAGTGGTTTTAGCGGGGGGTGCTTAGGGCAGCTCAAGCCACTACAGATCCTGCTGTCATATCATCTGCAGCAACTGCACCGCTGCGTGCGTCGGGCTTCATGTGTCACGGTGGTCCCCGTATAGCAGCGCAGACGCGGGAGCTGGTTGCCTGACCCCAGCAGAAGGCTAAGCCACGTTAACGCCAAGAGGCATCGCTAAATCTGGCCTCTCATTTGTAGGTTTAGGTATTCAGGCTCATTTCATGGCAGCATGTGGTTTTGGTTTTGACTGTTTATTATGGTGTCTTGTGTGTTCTGTTATGAAAGAGAGCTGGGTCTAGAGCTGATGGATGGGGTCCCAAAATACAAGAGAAATAAGTCTTTTTTTTTTTTTTTTTAAAGAGACCTGATTACTTTTTGACTGTATTTTGATGTTATGCAATCTTCCCTTTGGCATTGTTAGGGAGACAGTCTCAAACGGCTTTTCGCTGTGTTTTAAACACAGGGTTTTCTTGGGATAGTAAAGATAAGAAACTTTAAAGACGTGTTAGGTTTAATGATTTCAAAGAGATCAAACAGGAAAGAACAAGAATATGCCGCTTTTCACTGACACCTTCCCACGGGAGAAAGCCCCATTGCAAACAGCTCCAACCCGCTCACTGAAGCTGCAAAGTAGCGTCGTTGCCATTTTAAAAGTGCCTGAACTACGGGAGAGAAATCAATGATGTCATTTATACTTCATCTTGCTTCTACGGCTGTGAGCTGCAGAAGTTGCAAGGACTTCAGGAGCGCAGGGTTGGACCCGGAAAGAACGCAGGGGTCCAAAGTGCTGGCCCTCCACGTCTTCTGTCTGTCTTAATGAACCACTTGACACAAAAGGGTTATCCAGGTAGGACAGATCGGGTTTGAAAACTAGGTGTCAATGTAAATAGGAACAATGTAAAGACTGAAGGATTGCTGGAAGACTGGAAAGTTCCCAAGTGACCTTTCCCCCTCAACATCAGAGGCAGCGTGGGATCAAGGACATACCCCCAGCTCGGGAGAATGAGATTTATTGTGGCTGTTGGAGGTGAGAGCCAGCGACTTGTCTGTGGCTTTCATCTAGTCCCACAAGACTGTCTGTCCTCAGACCAAAAGCTGTCACTGCAATTTTTTTTTTCTTTTTTGTCGCAGTATTTCTGTCTCAGCCCAGAAGCTCCATGAATAGTGGAGTGTGTTCAGCCTCCGCACTGAAAGGCTTCGACCTGGAGAGCAGCCCCCGTCCTGCCTGCGCTAGACGTGGCTTCACGTCGCGCCCTGAGAATATCCAGAAGAACGACATCTCATTCGCAAAAATAAAAGTAAAATTAATGACCCCTACTCGCATTAATTTTGGAAAGAAATCCATGCGCACCCAGACCTTCTGAGAATGTTCTGTTTTCCATCTAGCTCTTCATCCAGTCATAACTGACTAAACTATTTTATATGCCCTTGGATTCTGGCCCAGAAAATGTGTGGTTTCTTAAAATATATATGTATATGCTACTTTAATACCAGCCAATACCTTCTGAAATGTAGGTGGCCAGAAAGGCACTGGCCGGTCTATTCCTATTACATATTTTGAAAATGAGTTGACATTCGTATATAAATTCTGCATAAGCTTCATGGAGTTTTAGTAGCAATATTGAAAGGGAATGTCAACAACCGCTTAGCTACTAATATGGGCTGGAGATAATAACTAAGGTAGCTGGGCAAATTGTATTTCCAGGAAATTTTGTCATTTATGCAAAAATGGAACAGCTTGAAAAAAAATAATAAACTGAGTTTTTTCTTTTTTTTCCTGAAAGAAGTAAGTACTGTGAGGTCGAAAGGAAATTTGAAAATGGATGTGTAGGGTCCTAATTTACTTTAATATTTCCTGTGTAAAGTCTTAAAGTTAAAGATTGATTTTTCCAATAAACATTACAAGCATAATGACCTGGAGGTATGATCACAGATCACGTACCAGATGGAGAGCAATGGAAAAACAGCTACTGCCATTAGAATATTTTTTGTCTTGTTTTTCAGGGAAACCTGCAGTAGTTAGTTAGAAAGAAAAGAGTTGGACTCTGAAGTGTTTAGCTAAAAAAACTCCCCTTCCTAATGGGAAAGCATGCTGAAAGCACATATATCAAATTTAATTGAAATTTCAAGGGGATTTCCGATACACAAATTGCAATTATAATTTGATCCCAGGATCATAAATAGAGTTTTGGTCAAAACTTTTATTTTCCCAACCAAAGGAAATGTAGTTGTCACTGGAATTAAAACTTCTTTTAAGCTTCTGACTTCAGCAAAATCCCGCATTAAAACTGAACAGACACTTTCAGACAGTGCCTAGGGACCACGTATCTGCCTTCTCAGAATGGAACGCTTTGACTTTTTTTCATAATTCTTCATGGAGTAGACACTGTTGGTATATAAGTAAACATTAAAGATTTTTAAAAGGCTGGATTTGGAATCAAATTGTGTGGTTTTCTAAATCTTTTGTTTGTTTGCTTGCTTTGATTTTTTTTTTTTCCGGTGCATTTTTATATATGTTTATTTGGAGGGATGTATGTGGATTTTGAGGGGTGGGGGGAGAACGGAAGTGACCAAATCCAAGGAATCTAGAACAAAGAAGCCGGTTCTCATTCAGTCCCAACTTCCAATCTAAACTCAGACTGCCTTCTCTCTTTAGGAGAAAGCAGTTTGGGATGGAGCAAGAAAACGGAGGGCAGGATAGCGCAGCCTTCAGCAGGGGCTAGCAGCCAGGGCAGACCCATCACTCAACAGTCCAGAACCGCTGTTTTCTTAAGGCAAAGCTTCCTTGGTCACTACGGGGAATGGGGGTTCAGTGTCTGGCCTTGATTTGACTCTCTCTCTTGGCTGAGCATGCTTTCGGATGCATCCCTGTTTCTTCATATTTATTTACTGCTAGCTGCTGCCGTAACGTGTCTTCCCTACAGGAGTAATTACTAGTGCTCCTGGGTGTATACAGCAGGATGTACTCTTGCATCTGCGGTCCACCGAGCCCCCGATCCCACCCTCCCCCCTCACAGCTGCTGCCTGTGACTTTAACACTTTCTTTTGGGGGTTTGGAGAAGGACAACGTTGTCCACAGATGCCTCCAGCTTGGCAAGGCGACTTGCCCACTTCAGGGACCAAAGAGCCCTCTGGAGAAGGTTGGCGTGTCCACGTGTTAGCACTCAATGCTACTCCACCACGTCACCTGCTGTGCCAAGGAAACTGAGCTGTCTTGGTTATGTTGCACGTGCTGCTGTCCCACCTGTGTCCTGCTGGGCTTGGGGACCCTTTTCCCAAGATATTTTACGGTGCATCTGACAGATGGTCCTTCCTAACATGAGCCAGGTGCATGCACCCAAAAGAGCTGCAAAGGCACCTGCTGCCCTCCGCCTGTTGCATTTGGAGCGCTCCTAGGACATCCCCCTAGGTCTGTTTTGGCTTTTATAGGGATAGTGCATAAAATGACGTCTCTCCCCATCTCATCTGACCCCCCCGAGCATGGCATAAAGAACAACAGTTGTTAGACAATCAAAGACTGTGAACCCCGTCACGAGAAGGAAGGATGCAGAGGGAAAATTGGTGAAAATGTATAGTGTTTCCAGTGAGCTTAGAGAACACGTAAAATATAACAATGGAACCTGACTCCCTCTGAAAACCTCCAAAGCACTTAAAAATGGGAATCCGGTCTCTTGCCCCCTCTCCGCCCCACATACTCTGAAGCCTATAACAATAGAAACTCTGTTCCTACGGGTTCCCCTACAAATGACCCCTGGAAAGCATCAACTGCTTCCTGTAGGCTTCTGCCATCATCCATTCCCCAGCAATATCTGCATCTGCTTCCAGATCCGTAATCATATTTCCTTAATTGAGCTCTGAAGTAGGATTTACGTGACTCCATTTAGATTTCGTCGCTTGCCAATAAGGAGATAGTTATTTCAAATTAGACGCAAGCAATATGAGATTCTGATCTATGGGAGAATCTAATATCTAATAGTATGTACCCGGCTATAGGTGATAATTTAAGATGAGTTTACGGAGCCTCTGTAATTACATTTTCTATGTGTGCTTTGTTGTGGTTACCAGGTAACTGCAAAGTGATTACATGAATATTTATGCTTGACAGGTTAGACACTGCTGATATGTATGATTAGCATCGTTTTTTTTTTTTTCCCTTGTAATTCTTTGTGCCAATATCTAGGGCTCATATCAGGATAAAGGTGCCTCATCAGCAAAAAAAAAAAACCAAAAAAATCCTAATGCCTTGCTCGTTATCTGAGGCATTAATTTGCCTTTCCCTGAAGCATAGGTGCACTTATGTTTTGAAATACAAATTGGTCTTTCCTTCCTTCATGATACATCCAGGACTGCGTTTTAACCAGGTTAGAAATCTCGGTTCTTGCCCTTCATAGAGGTTGTGCAACCTGCCGTGAATGATCAGTTCAGCCCAACCTTGCATGCGCGTGTGTGGGCATATGTGTTTCTGTGTGTGTATGGAAACCTGCAGTGGTTTAACCAGCATAGCTGAAGTATATAAATGCAAAAAGGGTACGGACACGGCAACAGTCGCCGTGCAGGAAGTTAGGGCATGTGTCACACTGCCCACGTCCATGCTCTTACCCTGTGGTAAGTGTGAGGTAATGGGAGGTGAAATCATGCCCCTTAATTAGAGGGAACAGCGCTGGCTCACATTCACCGTGGCAGGGGAGTGTGTGCGCAGCGCCTTCGAGCAGATCTCCAGTGTGCTGTAAGCTCACACCCTTGCTGACTTCACGGGAACTCATCTTCACAGGGCCTCCAACCTAAAGCAGCATGATATTGCACCTTCTGACAACCGACACAAGACGCGGTGTAATATGGGCCTCTGAGGCCATCACGGATGGTTTGTGCTCCTAGCAGCTGTCCTCCTAGCAGTGCTGGTGGCAAAAACCAGCAAGGAGCAAGGGGTGTTTGGGGAGAGAAGTTGTGTGGGGCCCTTCTGTCTGGTTCCCACCCATTTCCCAGCTTTGGGATCACTAAAAGGCCATGGGGCGTAGGTCTTCAGAGCGTGAACACGAAGTCCTGAGGCAATCCTCTCCCTGGCACTACACTGATGGGCAGTAAGAGAGAAACCCATCTGTCTCTGCCCCAGTGCTCAGAGGGCACCTCTGCAGACTCCCTCCCTCTTTTGGGAACATGTGTGTCAGCGCTGCAAAAATGGGCACCTTTTGCAGAGCAACTCAGCCTGAGGCCTGCACTGCTCCTCTCAGCCCCTTCACCACTCAATATCTTCTAACAGTTACAGCAGGCAGGAGGGCACATGGAAAAATGTCTTTAGAAGCAATGTGCCTGCAAAACTCCAACTGATGGTGAAGAAGTGACATTTTTCCCTTTGCCTCTAATGTCTACATCTTTGGGTACTGCACAGCCCAATGCAATAATCCAGCCATCAAGTGCATAAGGCTGAAGACTTTCTCCCCTCAAAGCAGAGTATCCCCTTCCAAACTACTTACTGGGGAAAGGTTTAGCTGCAAAAAAACCTTTGCTTTCTTCAGAGAGGGAAAAGTTGAAGAGAGCAATGCAAGGGAACCAGCAGGTTCAGTGCTTATGGTATAAATAGCTTTTCCACCGGGCAATCCAGTTTCTTCTCTTGTGTCAGTGTTGCCCGAGTACTGTACACGGTCTCAGTGAGAGTTACTATTAGTCACAGACCTGATTTTCTTCTCAGCATCCTTTTATTGAATTTGTGCAAGCTCCTTAAGTCAGGAAGAACAGCCCAATTGTGTTCCCCGGGTGGGAGAGAGGGAACAGCGCTGAAAAGGAGTTGGGGCAAGCATGTTCAGATGTGACACTAGCAGCAAAACCAATAAAGGTATTACACAGGGCGCCCTGCACTTTCATGCTGTTATTATAACTCAGGTTTAATCACTCCAAGCTTATGCAGGGATTTTGTGGCCCGTGGTTTCAGAAATGACTTTTATTTTGCAGGTGTTTGCAGGCAGGCTGCTATTTGCACATGAAAACGATGTAGTCGCAAAACATGGGCCTGCAGAACGAGCAGTGCGGCTGAATGCTTGCGATCCGATTTATTTCTGAGTGCTCTGGATGGAGCTTTTAGAGCGTAGAAACCTGCACCAAAGAAGGAGGTAGTGACCTGAAGGCAGTCTGCTTTAATGTTGAAAAGAAGTCATTCGTCAAATATTTTAGATACTGTTGATGTTCTCAAATTTACAGCATGAAAAGAAATCAGTTTGGGTCGCAAGGCTGTGAGCAGGAACCATCTCTTTGATCTTTATCGGCACACAGTGGGTGAGGTCCATGAATTGCAAGGAAACGTAATGTGTTGTCATTCTTAAACAAAAACACACTTGCTAATTAAGTTGAGGCCCAGTGACCAAGTGACCGGTCTGTGAGTTTGAAATCTCTCTTCCATGCAGCTCTGCAGCTTGGGGTAATTCACTTAACCTCTGTGTTTCTCAGTTCTCGTCCTTTAGCTTCCCTGTCTACAGATGGAAAATTAAGTATGATTTACTCCGAGCTGCATGAATGTATTTCCCTTATCCTTCAGGCCTTGGATTCTGATATTAATCAGATGTGCACCCCCTGACGTAGTGTACGGTTGGCCTCCGCAGGGTCTCAGCCAGCGAGGCTGCTGTCTGGACTGCCTACTTCTCGAGGTCTCTGCTGGTTATCACAGATTCAAAGATTTGGAGACCCAAGCATTGGAGGACAGGGGCCAGGCAGGGAACGTGATCCCACAAGACCATGGGAAACACTTCGTCCAGCATTCCTCAACTCCCACACCGAGACGTTTCAGCCAGAACTTCCCCAAATGGCGTCTTGACTTGGCTGGGATCTTCATATAAGCAATATTTACACCATCTAGCATTAACGTAACTCATTCTGGATATATCAGATTGATGGCACATGCGTATCTGGCTCATATCCCTGTAGTGGCCATCTGATGGCCAGCAATCCTCTGGAAGCCACAGCTTTAGACGGGCTGCTGAATAGCTGGAAAACCAGCAGATCATTTATAAAAGTGGTATATCATCTTTAAAAACAGAAAGAACAATATCTGGCTCAAAATCAGTAAATGGCCTCAAAAAGCAATAGAATAACAGTAGAACGACAGATTACCAGCGAGACAGCAGATTCGAAATAAAGCAGACAGCAGTAGATCACTTTAAAAGCAGTAGTTTGCCAACCAGTTCACCGGGGGGGGGGGGGGGTGAGGGGGGGAGGTTTCCAATGCTGCTCTTTGCTATTGTAGTAGCATGACTCGCTGATAAAAGCCAGACAGAGAAAACGCCTCTTAGTCTGTAGGAAGGCTTCCCCATTGCATGGAGAACTAGTTTCACCACAGAAGGAGGTGTTGTCAAGCCCTGACCATTACTAGATGGTAAGAGCAACTTTTGATGCCATCCCAAGAGCCATCTGCCAGATGTTCCTAGTCCACGTTCAAATCCTAGATTTTCAAGGACTAATATCTTCTCTTTCCTCCCTGGAGTGCCCGGGAAGGCTAATGCACTAAAATAATAACTCATGACTTTCAATCCCATGAAGCAGATGACAGTTTAACAGTGAGCTGCTTCTGTTCAGCTGCAATGCTGGGTGACACAGAGGTAAGACTCAACTTCAAATACAGATGCCTATGTTGAAATGTCCACAGTGAAGTCCCCAGGTGTGCTGGGTGTTTGTACTCCTATTTCAGCCATTGAGGACCCAGTCAGCACAGTCAGCAGAGCATGGAGAGCCATTTACCTCCCTAAGTGTAGGCATCTGCTTTAGGGTGAGCTGAACGGCTTTCCGGGCTCCTCTGTACTGATTAGGTCCTCTCTGATTGCAACAGGACGTCAGTCTGCCAACACAGGGAGAGACCTCTGTGTAGGCTCCCCAAAGTGTAGATGTCTGAGGCCCAAGCCAAGCAAAAGCATGCTGTCCATGAGTCTCCTGGGAACCACAGATCCAAGATAGGCTTTCCAATGTTTTCCAAAGCATCCTCAGCCTGACTCAAGCAGAAACCTGTCAAGGGTTGATAAAGAGCCATCAGGGAACGGTAAGGTCATGGTCCAATGTAAGTCTCTGTAAGTCTACTGGGATATCATTCTTAGGAGGACATAATACATTTCAGCATCAGGAGTGGGAATCTCTAAGGTGCATTCACACTGCTGAACAGTAATGATCTTGAACCCTGCAACTCCTGATAAGCGATAGCACTTCACTGTCAGCTCACTCCTTCACTTTCTTTCGTCTTCGTCCATCCTGTCCTCGCCAAGACAAGTCGACACTGAGGTGGGCTATTCCTTAGCAGTATGGACACACAGCAATTTATGCTTTTCAGCCTTGGGGCCAGTGATCAGGACCTCACCGTCTTCTATTTAGCAGTTACTGCACACAACTCCAATGCCCAGATTCATCACTCCTAAGTAAGATGGGACTTCCTTTCTTAGGGCTGTAGCTGCTCTAGGATCTCTCTGTGGTCATTAGAGAAACCTTCGGCAAGTGATTTAGGCTGTGCCACCGCAGAGGTGTATCTCTTTCCATGGGTTAGAGAGGAACACCAGAGTAGCTGCAATTCTAAAATAGGATCCTTGTTTAGGGCAGATACGTCTATGTAAAAGTGAATGAGGAGCACCGATTTCCAACAGATTTTCCAAAGGCTCCTTAGCCTCACTGTGTGCTTTGCAACACCGCAATGCTAAATGCTCATTAGAAATGAATGGGACATGAGTAGCTCAGAAAACTGCACTTCTCAGCTTTGTCCTCATCAAAAAAATAACAGAGTTCAAATGCCTTCCTCACCCACGCACCCAGACGCGTACATGTCCATGGAGAGGAAACGCATGGGGGCCAATATGCACACTGCAGACATATAGAGACGCATACATATGCAAACACACAGGTACAAATATGCATCTCTGCCTTCCTGCCAAACAGGGGACACAGTTGCATGCCAGGATTTCTTAAAGAATCACAGAATACTGTAGGTTGGAAGGGATGTCTGAGACCTCTGGTCCAACTTCCTTCTCAAAGCACGGTCAGCTAGATCAGGCTACTCAGGGCCATGTCTGATGGATTTGGGGAAAGCTAATTGGATCTCCCCATATTGCAGCTTGGCTCATTGCCTCTTGGCCTATCATTGTGTGTCTCTGAGGAGAGTCTAGTTCTGGCTCCTCTGTACCGTCCCAGCAGAGAATAGCAGAAGGCAATGAGATCCCTCTTGGCCTTCTCCACTCCTGCTGCACAGCCCCAGCTCTCAGCCTCCCCTCGTACATTCTGGGCTCCAGCTCCGACCAGCTTGGGGTTGTGCTGGGCTTGATCCATCTTGTCACCGTCTGCCTGATCCTGGACTGCACCCAGGGATCAGACGCGGCCTTGCCAGCGCTGAACAGAGGGGAAATGGCTCAGATCAGATGGCACTGCTGCCCAGGCTCTGTCCTTGATCCACACATGGGGAGCGAGGCTGCCCCCATTCGCAGTTCCCATCTCAGCTATGTGCAATGCAAGGATTTGGTGCTTCAGTGGCATCGCCAGCCAGCCCCAGCTGTGTGCAGGTGTCTATCCCCCTCGTATGGAGGCCTGCTCACCTGCCTCTCCATCCCTGAACGTGGAGACCTGGGTAACACCATTACCCTTGGGCTATTCTGGCAGCGCTGACGCCTGCTGTGCCATCACAGCCATGTCACACCAGTGTGAGTGACCGGAGTACCCAGTGCTGAAGATGCAGTCATGGCACTGGGCTGTATCTGAGCAATGTGCTCTTTTCCTGGGTGCATTTGAGGTCTCCCTCCCTGGTCATCACCCCATGGCAGAGCTTTGTGGACTGACCCAGTGGCTGTTTCTTCTAAAAAGCTGCACCAAACCTTTCCACATCCCACTGGAATGATGTGCACTGCAATGAAAACCTCCCCATAATTTGCAGCTCCAAGCCAACAGCAGGGATCAGTCCGGGTTTCTTCTCTCCATCCAAAGCCAGAGAAACCCTGGCAGAGCCAACTGCACCCATGTAAATGAGATCTGGGTCTGGCATGCAGTGAAGGGAGCTGGTTTGTATTATCAAGTTTCCTTGCACATAGCTTGATTTATTCATTTTGGGAGCAATCTGTGCAGGAGTGTATTCACTGAGCTAATTTTAAGTGGCTTTTTAAAGCACACAAACACAGGCGTTCAGATATTCCTCCTCTGCTGTCACATCTCCAGCCGACAACTTGCTCCACGAGGACCCCACAGGGACGGTGTTCTACCGCTGTGTATCAAAACAAACATGCACACACGCACACACGTACACACAGAAAAAGGGACTCAGCTGCTAACCTCAAGCAGTTTCATTTATTACACACAGTGCTGTCTTTTAAAGGAAACGGCCTACCCTGCTGTGGCTGGCTCTTTCTTCCCTGTCAGAGCCAAACCAGCAAGGACCCTGCGAGCAGCCGAGCTCAGGGCTCAGCTTGGCTCATGCCTCTTGCACAAGGTGACTT